>NC_069791.1:60100625-60706718 GCF_027406575.1 Nycticebus coucang | reverse complement strand
TGCCCAGGTGAGGATGCAGAGTTCCAGGCTTTGGTGCTGGTGGCCCACTTCCTGCTGCTGCCTGGGTGTCCTGCAAGCAGTTTCCCACCCATCATTCTGACCCCCTAGGTGGTTGGAACCCTGGTTGAGTAAGTCCTGTAGTTGCCATAGTACCTTGGCCTTCTGGGAGGGATTTGAAGGGTCACTTCACATATTGGTCATTAAACTGAACTACAGATTACTGAGCACTGAGGATGTATTGAGATGGTTTTTAGTACATGAGTGTAACCCTCTATAGAACGTGCTTTGTCTAGTTGAACCCAAACAATAGGCGGTTTGGGGGTTGTGTCAGTGTAGATTACTCAACTGCTTTTCCTTCCTTGCCTCTACCCGGTAGCATTAGTTCTTTTACTTCTTTGTTTCCTTTGACCTTTAAGATACAGGGGCAGCAGAAAGCAGGCATTATTGATTCAGGCAATTATTCTGATGGTTGTGCAGACTAGAGAAAGATCCATGGATAAGTGACTCAAGAGCACAACATGGGTATTGAGCAAGCCACGCTCCTTGCTTAACTGTGCTGGTGTCTCCTTCCTGTCCTGGGCCTGAGTAGAGGCAGAGGTAGCCCTTTTTCTGGCCCTCAGGTGCCTGACTGGAAGGCTGGCTAACAGCTACCCTGTCGTGTTTGGCTGCTCTTGTCTGACAAAACAATGACTTCTACTCTGCTATTGATTCGCAGTGAGCCATGCATGTGTTTCCCTGTAGAGGGTGGGCAGGGCCAGCACAGCCTCAGTTCATGTGACCCGGTGCCTGGAGAGACAGGGTGTTATGGTGTTTTCTCTAGTCACTGTTAAAGCGTATTTCTGTAGCTTGAGGTTTGGTATTGTCTCTAAGGTATTGTTTCTAGACTTAGGATATGCTGTCAGTAGATGAAGGAGTTTAGTTATGTAGCTGTGAACTAAATAGCAAGGGGCAAATTTAACTTTATAAACCAGATTCAGGGTTCATTTTTCACTCAATTTAAAAATGGAAAATAGAATTCTGTATACACATAAATGACAGTGAAATATAGGGTGGACATAAAGTTTGTGTTCAATTTAAATAGTAAACTAAAAGTGGTCCTCCTTGGCCGGGCACGGTGGCTCACGCCTGTAATCTCAGCACTCTGGGAGGCCGAGGCAGGTGGATCGCCTGAGCTCTTGAGTTTGAGACCAGCCTGAGCCAGAGCAAGACCCGTCTCTAAAAATAGCCGGGTGTTGTGACAGGTGCCTGTAGTTCCAGCTACTTGGGAGGCTGAGGCAAGAGAATCGCTTAAACCCAAGAGTTTGAGGTTACTGTGAGCTGTGACACCCCGGCACTCTACCCAGGGTGACAAAGTGAGACTTTGTCTCAAAAAAAAAAAAAAAAAGTTCTCTTCCTTGTGTGTGGATACAGCAACTGTTTCTCCTTATCCTCTCAGGCCCTCGGGCTGTCTCAGAGTGACTGTTGCCTGCAGCCTGGTGGAGCAGAAGGGTGGTCCTAGGTGTCAGGGCAGTTTGTTGTTTTAATTTTTTGACGTCTCTCACTTTATTTATTTATTTGAGATAGAGTCTCATGTTGTCAACCTCGGTAGAGTGCCATAGCATCACAGCTCACAGCAACCTCCAGCTCTTGGGCTTAGGCAATTCTTTTGCCTCAGCCTCCCGAGTAGCTGGGACTACAAGGTACTTGCCACAATACCCAGCTATTTTTGTTTTTGTTTTTTGTTTCTGTTGCAGTTTGGCCAGGGCCAGGTTCGAACCTGCAACCCTCCGTATATGGGGCCGGTCCCCTACTCACTGAGCCACAGGTGCTGCCCTATTTATTTATTTTTTTGAGACAGAGTTTCACTATGTCACCCTTGGTAGAGTGCTGTGGTGTCACAGCTCACAGCAACCTCAAACTCTTCGGCTTAAGTGGTGCTCTTGCCTTAGCCTCCCAAATAGCTGGGACTACAGGTGCCCTCCACAATGCCCGGCTATTTTTTTGTTGCAGGTGTCATTGTTTAGCAGGCCCAGGCCACATTCAAACCCGACAGCCTGGGTGTATGTGGCAGGCGCCCTAACCACTGAGCTATGGGTGCCACCACATCACTCACTTTATTATTCTAGAAAAGCCATTCATTTACTATTTAAATTGGACACAAACTTTATGTCCACCCCTCTAAGCTAATATATAGCACACTATCAGGCTTTGGCTTAGCAACAAGGGATAAAAACCCAAAACAAAAGTATCTAGGTTAGGAAGCCCAGGGCTTGTATGAAGGCTCTGCCTTGTCAGAGACACTGACACCTTCTGTCTTCCTCTTTGTAATCCTTAGCTCCTATTCCACCAATACCTGCAGATGGCTAGGCATGCTGGGGCCCAGGAGCTAGGACCAAATCTAAAATAGCTGCCTAAATGCCAACCATCATATTTCGCATTCCAGGTGGCAGGAAGGCGTAGGGCAAGCAGAGAAGAGTACCCCTTCCCCAATTTTAAGGATGCTTGCTAACAGTTTAGCCCAGCACTTCTGCTTTCATTGTTTAGCTGTAGCTTAGTCATGTGGCCATGCCCAGCTGTGAGGTAGTGTACTTTTTAATACCTAGTGGCAATATGCTTAGCTGCAAATTGACACCAACACAGAAGGAAAGAATGGCAACTGATAGTCTGCCACAAATCTAAAGCAGAATTCAAGCTTAGTTTATGGAGTCAGACTACCTGGGTTATAATCCTAACTGCTACTTTGGGCAAGTTACTTAATCTCATGCCTCAGTTTCCTCATTTATAAAATGAGGATAATTGTATCTATCTCTTGAGGGTTTACTGAGAGTTAAATGTGATATGCTGTCTCCAGTGCCAGAACAGTCCTCGATAACTGTCAGTTACTAGAAGTAATATAGCTTTGATCACTGCCAGCAGGGCCCCAGGTGAAAGGTTGGTCTATGTGTGCACTGCTCCGGATTGGCAATACTGCTCTCTAGAAGAGCCCGGGGAGAGGAAGTCTGAACTGCTGAGCTCTCTCCTCTGGCAGGTTTGGCCACGGCACCTTTCTGCTGTGCCTGGAAACCATTTACCAGAAAGTGACGGGCAAGGAACTAAAGTATGCAGGCCTGATGGGCAAGCCCAGCATCCTCACCTACCAGTACGCAGAGGACATGATCAGGCAGCAGGCAGAGCAGAGGGGCTGGACCGTCCCCATCCGGAAACTCTATGCTGTGGGGTGAGCTCTGCTCCATCTCCTTCATAACTTCCCTTCTCCCTCTCCAGGCTCACCCCCTTGCTTCCCTGTATCTCATTTACACTCCTACCCCCAAACTATCCTGTACTCCTTTGCCTTGCAACACTAAATTTGGATTTTTTTGTCTTCCCTTTCCATGTGGCTGCCCTGCCAGTGATAACCTCACGTCTGACGTCTATGGTGCCAACCTGTTCCACCAATACCTGCACATGGCCAGGCATGCTGGGGCCCAAGAGCTAGGGCCTGAGGGCCTGTGGAAACAGCGGCCCTCCACAGTCCGAAGCTGTGTCTCTATCCTAGTGTGCACTGGCGTGTACAGTCCCAAGGACCCAAAGCCTGCCCTGGGAGGAGAGGAGCCTCCATTCCATGGGCACCGGGACTTCAGCCTCAGTCCAGGGCTCATGGAGGCATCCCACGTTGTGAATGACGTGAATGAGGCTGTGCAGCTGGTTTTCCGTGAGGAGGGCTGGGCTTTGTAGTGAGTGGTGGGTGTTGGAGGTGGGGGTGGGAGGGCGGCTGGAGCTACAGGGGAATCCTGCCAGCTGGGTCCAACTGGCTACTGTGCTCCAATCAGGGCCTGGCTTCCTCTTCCTTGCCAATCTCCGTTCTACCCCAGCTGTGATATTACTAGTCACCTGGAAGAAGCCAATGGCTTTTTTCCCTGTTAGGCAATAGCCACAGAAATGTCCCCTGGGTGGTGTTTCATACGAACTATTGGGATTTTCTGGGTGGGATTCCTGTGTCTCTCTTGGCAGTCTGACCTCAGGCCTGTCCTTTTACACTTTATCTCTGTGCCTCAATTGCCTTCTTATTTCAGTAGGGACTTCGGAGAAAGGTGAGGCACTTGGGACAATGTGGAAATTTCCACAGAGCCCTGGCCCTTCTTGAAGGAACCACTGTGTGTCCACAAGGTGTGGACCTAACACTCAGATACTACTTTTTACTGTATTTTAGTTTATTGCCCAGAGACTTTGGGGCTTATTTTTTTAAATTAAAATGATCATAATAAATATTCATGATGCTGTCTCTTGTGAAGGTCTGTTTGGAATGTATCTAAAATCTGAGGGTGGTGCCTGTGGCTCAAAGGGGTAGGGCGTCAGCTCCATATGCTGGAGGTGGTGGGTTCAAACCCAGCTCCGGCCAGAAACTGCAAAAAAAAAAATAAAAAAAAAAATTAAAATCTGGTGGGGAGAGGGTAGTGGGTGAGAGGTGTGCAGAGAGAGAAGTGGCACTCGCCCCATGAGGTGCTGACATCTCCTTTCCTGCTTCTGCTCTTACTCCCACCCCACACCCACACCCAGTCTGGGCTGCAAAGTCCCTCTCTCTCTCTAAAAACGAGTTGTGCCGGCCTTGGCATATACTTAGTGACTTCCCTGGTGTGGAAAGAAAAAGGATCTCGTTGGGCGGCGTCTGTGGCTCAAAGGAGTAGGGCGCCAGCCCCATATGACAGAGGTGGTGGGTTCAAACCCAGCGCTGGCAAAATTGCAGAAAAAAATTGCAAAAAAAAAAAAAAAGAAAGAAAAGAAAAAGGATCTTGTTGGCTTGGTGCCTGTGGCTCAAGTGGCTAAGGCGCCAGCCACATATACCTGAGCTGGTGTATTCAAATCCAGCCCAGACCTGCCAAACAACAATGACGGCTGCAACCAAAAAATAGCCGGGCATTGTGACCGGACATGTGAAAGAACAGCAGCTTTGCCTTGGGTATAAACTCGCTCCTGCAATTATTTTATTTTATTTTTTGTAGAGACAGAGTCTCACTTTATGGCCTTCGGTAGAGTGCTGTGGCCTCACACAGCTCACAGCAACCTCCAACTCCTGGGCTTAAGCGATTCTCTTGCCTCAGCCTCCCAAGTAGCTGGGACTACAGGCGCCCGCCACAACGCCCGGCTATTTTTTGGTTGCAGTTTGGCCGGGGCCAGGCTTGAACCTGCCACCCTCGGTATATGGGGCCGGCGCCTTACCGACTGAGCCACAGGCGCCGCCCTGCTCCTGCAATTATTAAGGGTAAACAAGAAACAGACTACTTAGTATGGGATGGTGTGTAGCGAAGTTCTTTATTCAGGGATTTGATTTTATACACTTCTAGTCACGTACACACTTAATCTATCATCTGTTTCACCATTACCTCATTTTACCTATCTGAAATTAACTTGTAAGGAAATATCCTGTTACCACATCAACACAATCACTTCTGCAGTAAACATCCTCTTCCGGACACTGACCAATCTCTTGGGCAGGCATCTAAATAAAGATCACAAAGAAGAAAGCAGCAGGGGAACAGAGTTAATGGAAGAGTACCTTCAAGCGTTCACTCAGTTTACTCAGCATGAAGTAATGACTGTCTCTCCTCAGGGCAGAGCACCTATAGACCTCTGACAATATGTTTTTAACTGGCCCGTATCTCTGAGGAAGGGCGGCATGCCCTTTGGCCTCAGGCTTAACAGGGTGCACAGCTTCAGAGAATTGGCTTATGGAATTTTAGCTCCAGGCAAGCTAACTCTGTGAGTATCCCAGGGGGGCCCAGGTCCATTAAGCCTCTGAAAGAATAGCAAACCATTTTAAGCTCACACTGAGTTCACTTTTTGTGCTTGATGTAGGATATGTTTATTTCTAAATATTATCCTACAGGCATTGTGGTGGGCGCCTGTAGTCTCAGTTACTTGGGAGGCAGAGGCAGGAGAATGGCTTGAGCCCAGGAGTTGGAGGTTGCTGTGAGCTGTGATGCCACAGCACTCTACCCAGGGTGACAGCTTGAGGCTCTGTCTCAAAAAAAAAAAAAAAAAAAAATGGATCTTGTTAATGGTTTGTTCTAAAGGACGGAACTTTTCCTACAGTGATTCTAGAAAGTATGTTTGTACTTAGCTCTGTCTCCAGGAATAATCCAATTCTATTTCTTCATTTGTCTGTGTCACCCACAACCTGGGCATTTAAGATCTCTGGATCAGTAAATTGTCCTCATTTAACTCCAAGGTTTGCATTTGACATCTGATGCCACCATCCTCATTCTTGAAGCAATCTTGGCTCTGACTTCCTCACTCCTCTAGATGCCTCATGGGCATTTAAAAGTAAGGAACCAAGGGACTGGGAGAGACCAACCAGAGAGCAGAGGGCTGGCATCCTGGAGCTGAACAGAGGAGAGAGTGAGGACTGTGCTCTCCCCAGAATCAGCAGAACCCTGTCCAGAGCCAGCCTGGCCCGGTTCCTCTATACCCGGGCCACGCCTCCTGCAGTCTTACTTGTCTTTGGCCAGGGTCCTGCTAGGCCTGGCCCTCAGAGTGTATCCCGTGTGTCCACCTCCACTGCAATCCTGGCTCAGGCCCCGCACCTCACCCAGCCTGTCCAGCAGCCTCACCTCTGGTCTCTCTCCTCTTCTCTACTACTTGGCCCAGATGTCTGTCAGATCATAGGATCTGTCCTCTGATCAAGGCCCTTCTGTGACTTTGTCTCAGAGTAAAAGCCAAAATTTCTTAACCATGGAGCAAACACCTCCCCATGCTGTTGCTCCACCACCTCCTGGACCTCACCTGCCTCTGTCCCATGCTACTCCACTGCTGGTGCTCTGTGGGGGCCTGTGCTCACGGCCAAGGTCTGCCTGGCTGCCACTGCTTTTTTCCTCATCATTTCTTAATTAAGGTCTGGTAGATATGTCACCTCAAGACTTTTCTTTTTTTCCCAGTCTCAAGCTATTGCCCTGGGTAGAGTGCTGTGGTGTCATAGCTCACATCAACCTCCAACTCTGGGGCTCAAGCGATCCTCTTGCCTCACTTTTGCTATTTTTAGTAGAGAAAGGATCTTGCTTTTGCTCAGGCTGGTCTCGAACTTGTGAGCTCAAGCAATCTACCCACCTGGGCCTCCCAGAGTGCTAGGATTACAGGCGTGAGCTACTGCTACTGGCAGGACTTCTTCCTATAAAAATAGCACTCCCCATCCCCTGATCCTAGGACTTATCACCCTGTGACCAACATATGCTTGCTTATTCTGTGTCTCCTACTAAATGAATTCACAAAGGTCTATGACTTTTGTCCATAATAATTCACTATTACAATGTTCCCCAACACCTGCCTGCCTGACACTTGGCAGGATGTTTGCTGGAGTAGATAGCCCTGAGACTCTCCTGCAGTGAATCCTCCCATATCCCTCAGGGACAGAGGTGCCCTGAGACCCTCCTGCAGTGAATCCTCCCACAGGTCCTCATGGACCAGGATTCTCCAGGATCCTCATGGACCAGGATTCTCCGAGAACCTCCTGTTGTGAGCCCTCCCATAGCCCTCAGGGACGTGGAGGCCCTGAGACCCTCCTGCAGTGAGCCTTCCCACAGGCCCTCAGGGACCAGGATGCCCTGAGAGCCTCCTGCAGTGAGCCCTCCCATAGCCCTCAGGGACAGGGGTGTCCTGAGACCCTCCTGCAGTGAGCCTTCCCATAGCCCTCAGGGACAGGGTGCCCTGAGACCCTCCTGCAGTGAGCCTTCCCATAGCCCTCAGGGACAGGGGTGCCCTGAGACCCTCCTGCAGTGAGCCCTCCCACAGGTCCTCAGGGACCAGGATGCCCTGAGAGCCTCCTGCAGTGAGCCCACCCTTAGCCCTCAGGGACAGGGGTGCCCTGAGAGCCTCCTGCAGTGAGCCCACCCTTAGCCCTCAGGGACAGGGGTGCCCTGAGAGCCTCCTGCAGCGAGTCCTCCCGTAGCCCTCAGGGACAGGGGTGCCCTGAGAGCCTCCTGCAGTGAGCCCACCCTTAGCCCTCAGGGACAGGGGTGCCCTGAGAGCCTCCTGCAGCGAGTCCTCCCGTAGCCCTCAGGGACAGGGTGCCCTGAGAGCCTCCTGCAGTAGTCCCTGGGGATGAGGGTGCCCTGAGACTTTTGCAGTGAGTCCTCCCATAGCTCTCAGGAACTGGGGTATCTTGAGACCCTTTTGCAGTGAGCCCTCCCATAGGTCTCAGGGATCTGAGTGCCCTGAGACCCTCCTAAAGGTGAACTCTCCCACAGGTCCTCATGGACTGGGATCCTCCTGAGAACCTCCTGATGCAAGTCCTCCCATAGCCCTCATGGACCAGGATGCCTTGAGACTCTCTTGCAGTGAGTCCTCCCATAGCCCTCAGGGTAGTCCCTGGGGATAAGAGTGCCCTGAGACCCTCCTGCAGCGAGTCCTCCCGTAGCCCTCAGGGTAGTCCCTGGGGATAAGAGTGCCCTGAGACTCTCCTTCAGTGAGCCCTGCCGTAGCCCGCAGGGAGAAGGGTGTCCTTCTGTGCTTGCATCTCCCTCAGGGATTTTGGAGAGGTGAGAAGACCAGGCTTGGAGATGGAGTCCTAGCCCTGCCTCTCACTAGCTCTGTGGTGTCATGCAGCTTACTTCAGTTCTCCAAGCTTCCATTTTGTCAGTGCAAAATTGTTGACAATACCTGTCTCATAGGATTATGTGAGGCATAAGTTTTTTTTTTTTGAGACAAGAGTCTCACTATGTCGCCCTCAGTAGAGTGCTATGGCGTCACAGCTCACAGCGACCTCAAATTCTTGGTCTCAAACAATTCTCTTGCCTCAGCCTCCTTAGTAGGACTACAGGCGCCTGCCACAACGCCCAGATATTCTTTTGTTGTGGTGGTTGTCATTGTTGTTTAGCAGGCCTGGGCTGGGTTTGAACCCACCAGCCTCAGTGTATGTGGCTGGCGCCATAACTGCTGTGTTATGGGTTCTGAGCCAGGAAGAAGTTGTTTTAAGTACAATGCTGTATCATTTAGATTTCATTCTGCTGTGCCGCACAGAAATCTGACTACAGTGGCTTGGCAAAGAAGCTATTTTTCTAAGCAGTAGGAAGCTCAGAGGTAGGTATTTCAGGCTGGAAGATCCACTCAGGAATGTCCTTGAGGACTCAGCAAGGTGGCACCGCTGTGCTTTCAGGCCTCATCCATACTCCCATGGGGAAGGAGGCAAGAGTAGGGGGCAAAGCAAGCGCAGCTTGACTCCTGTAGAGCGCTTCCCAGAGGCACCCCCACGATCACACCCCCAGTTCTATGCGGTCAATGACAGTGGGCTCACAAGGCCACCCCTAGCTACAGGAGGCAGGGACTGGCACACTGTGGTTTAAGCAGAGAGTTTATTCTGCATAGCGCTAGGTTGGGAGACAGGAGAAATTTCTCAAATCCACCTGTCTGAGACTTGAGGAGATAGGGTATTATTTATTTATTTATTTTTTGAGACAGAGTCTCACTATGTCACCCTCAGTAGAGTGCTGTGGCATCACAGCTCACAGCAATCTCAAACTCTTGGGCTTAAGCATTTCTCATGCCTCAGCCTCCCGAGTAGCTGGGACTACAGGCGCCCACCACAATGCCTGGCTATTTTTTTGTTGTAGTTGTCATCGTCGTTTGGCAGGCCTGGGCTGGGCAGGCCTTGGTGTATGTGGCTGGCGCCATAACCACTGTACTATGGGCGCCAAGCCAAAATCTTCTTTGGATATTACTAAGATACATCTCATTCTGTCCAACAACTTCCTCTCCAACAGTCATCCCTAACTTCTTTATTTCAAACTGCCTGTTTTTAAAAACAGCACGATCAGAATACTCACAAGCCACTTGCTAGTGACTAGCATTACGTGAGACACCTTACAGAAAGCAGAGGAGAACATTCACGACAATGAGGATGACGATGAGAGAAGCCACTTGAGCTACGGGCGCCGAGCCGAGATGGGGTTTTTAAAGACAGTTGGCGGACATAGGATTAGGCAATCAGGGTCTACTGATTGGCTGGCTCCAGGGCAGAATCATCAGTCCTTTAGTATGGGTGGCTGTCCGGGTGGCTCAGTTACTGGAATGCAAGGCTTTGGGTGCACGGTCCAAGACCAGCTGAGTCAGTTCCTCTGCCTGGGTAGGCGAGTAGGTCAGTCAATCCTGGAAGATACCTCCACAACGACCCCTAGGTCTGAACAGGTGATGTTATTTACCAGAAGAGGTAAGAGTCTTTATGGCTACCACCTGTGCCCTCTAGAGAAGCAATTACAGAGAAGCACCAAAGGGACACTGACTGTTATCCAGCAAACGAGGAGAAAGTGGCTGATTATTATTGTTTTAGCTAAGCCTATTCCTTCACAGTGTTTGATTATTATCAATATTTTAACTAAACCTGCTCTTTCATAGCGTTTTGGGGACCTTACCCTAGTTCTCCCTTTCCACCTCTCCATCAATCTGTAAGGGTGGTTTCAGGTTCACATTGAACAGATAAAATAACCGCAGGTCTCAGGTAATGACCTTGGAGTCAGAACCGGGGCACTTCCCCCCTGTTCCCCTTGGTGGCAGCAGCTTCCGAGGACGCCGCCTCTTGGTGGAGGCAGGTGCAGTGAGTGTGTTGGTAATCAGGACACCCCGCAGAGCTGGGGTTGCTGTAGCAACCGGGATGCTGCCTTGAGGGCGGAATTTTAAAATATCCCAGTTATAATAGTTTTTTTTAAACATCATTCTGTCACTTCCCCAGTGCTTAGTCGTGCTGCTGAGGTAGGCCATGTGGGGACGCCTGTGTCTCCGCCTGCGGCTCTTGGCAGGTTCTCAGGAGGCTGGAGGTGGGAAGATTGTTTCAGAGTGTGAACTGCTGGGCAGCTGACAGCCTCAGCTTTTGCTTCCAGGTTCCTCTAGCCCGTGGTTGCAAAGCCTTGTGTCATTTTCTCTTTTGCGTGTGTGTGTGTGTGTGTGTGTGTGTGTGAGAGAGAGAGAGAGAGAGAGAGAGACAGAGAGAACAGGGGTCTATCTGGAAACTCTTTTCCTGCCTCCTTCCACTCTGACTTGAGCCTTCTGGTTTTACATCTCCAGGACAGCAGCCTTAGCATTGATGGGTCCTTATTTTTGGAGAAGGGAGTACCCGCTTATCTGCTTCTTCCTTTGGTCTTTTTAACTCCCTCTTAAGGAGGTGACTTCTGTGCACTTCCTAAGCCCAGGGTTAAGAAATAGAAACTAGGTCGGGTGCAATCGCATCTGTGATCCTACCACTCTGGGAGGCTGAGGTGGGAAGATTTTTTTTTTTTTTTTGTAGAGACAGAGTCTCACTTTATGGCCCTCGGTAGAGTGCCGTGGCCTCACACAGCTCACAGCAACCTCCAACTCCTGGGCTTAAGTGATTCTCTTGCCTCAGCCTCCCGAGTAGCTGGGACTACAGGCGCCCGCCACAACGCCCGGCTATTTTTTGGTTGCAGTTTGGCCGGGGCCGGGTTTGAACCCGCCATCCTCGGTATATGGGGCCTGCGCCTTACCAACTGAGCCACAGGCGCCGCCCGGGAAGATTTCTTGAGCTAAGGAGTTTTGAGACCTGCCTGAGCAACAGTGAGACCCTGTCTCTCCTAAAAAAAATAGAAAAAAACTAGCTGGGTAGAAGAGCAAGACCCCATCTCTACTAAAAATAGAAAAACGCCTGTAGTCCTAGCTACTCAGGAGCCTAAGGAAAAAGGATCATTTGAGCCCTAGAGTTTGAGGTTGTTGTAAGTTATGATGCCACTACCTAGGGCAACAGAGTGACCCTGTCTCAAAAAAAAAAAAAAAAAAGGGGAAAGAAATGAGAAACTAGGTGTGGGGTGGGGTGGGGCAGTGGCTCATGCCTGTTTCCTAGCATTCTGGGAGGCTGAGGCGGGTGGATTGACTGAGTTCAGGAGTTCAAGACTAGCCTGAGCTAGAGAAGACCCTGTCTCCAAAACTAGCCAGGCATTGTGGCAGGCACCTGTAGTCCCAGCTACTTGGGAAACTAAGCAAGAGGATTGCTTGAGTCCAAGAGTTTGAGGTTGCTGTGAGCTATGACACCATGGCACTCTACCAAGAGAGACAAAGTAACACTCTGTCTCTCCAAAAAAAGAAAGAAAGAAAAGAAATGAGCGCTATGTCTTGGAGGGGTTCATCGCTGGTTTGGCCCTGCACTTGCCCTATCAGCTACCAAACATTTTTATACAGTTACAGCAATGGCAGTGTTCCACTGGGAAGGGAAGGGCACAAACCAATGGGACCTAGAAATAGACCCACATGTGTATGAAAATGTGGCTTGACAAGATAAATATTTATTTCTTGCTCTGATGTGGGTCAGGTGGCTATTCTTGGCCTTTCCTCTTCAAGTGGTGACTCAGGCATCTAGGAACCTTCATTTGGTGACGAAACACATGGCTTCCAAAGTCTCTGTGGAAGAGACAGAGAGTGGGTGAAGGGGGGGGGGCGGGAAGTGGAGGTTATAGCCAAGTCGGGCAGTGCTGTACCTAATATCACTTCCCAAGAGCCCCACCTCCAAATACCATCACATTGGGGATTAGGTTTCAACATGTGAATTTTAGAGGGACAAAATTATAAACATATAGCAGCCTATATATATATATATTTTTTTTTTTTTTTTTGAGACAGAGCCTCATTTTGTCACCCTCAGTAAAGTACCATTGTGTCATAGCTCACAGCAACCTCAAACTCTTGGGCTCAAGCAATTCTCTTATCTCAGCCTCCCAAGTAGCTGGGACTACAGGTGCCTGCCACAATGCCTGGCTGTTTTTAGAGCCATGGTCTTGCTCTGGCTCAGGCTGGTCTTGAACTCATGAGCTCAGGCAATCCACCTGCCTTGGCCTCCCAAGTGTTAGGATTACAGCATGAGCCACCGAGCCCAGCCTTAGCAGCCTATATTTTAAAAACATTTTCAACTATTTTTGATATTTATTGTGTTATCCTCATAAAATAAATGGCAACACAGTCCATCTTTTGCTATTTTCTGAAAGAGCTTAAGATAGGATTTTCACTTTGTTGAATATTGGTGGAACACAAAGAACCATCTGGACCTGATAAATTACAGGGGAGGATACTTTTTTTTTTTTTTGTAGAGACAGAATCTCACTTTATGGCCCTCGGGTAGAGTGCCGTGGCGTCACACGGCTCACAGCAACCTCCAACTCTTGGGCTTACGCGATTCTCTTGCCTCAGCCTCCTGAGCAGCTGGGACTACAGGTGCCCGCCACAACGCCCAGCTATTTTTTGGTTGCAGTTTGGCCGGGGCTGGGTTTGAACCCGCCACCCTCGGCATATGGGGCCGGCGCCCTACTCACTGAGCCACAGGCGCCGCCCGGGAGGATACTTTTAATTACTAATTTGCTGTCTTTAATAATTAAATGCATATTCAGATTTTTTTTTTTTTTTTTGGCCGGGGCTAGGTTTGAACCCGCCACGTCCGGCATATGGGACCAGCGCCCTACTCCTTGAGCCACAGGCACCGCCCAATATTCAGATTTTTTTTTTTTTTTTTTTTTTTTGTAGAGACAGGGTCTCACTGTACCGCCCTCGGGTAGAGTGCCGTGGCGTCACACGACTCACAGCAACCTCTAACTCTTGGGCTTACTCGATTCTCTTGCCCCAGCCTCCCGAGCAGCTGGGACTACAGGCGCCCGCCACAACGCCCGGCTATTTTTTCTTTTTTGTTGTTGTAGTTTGGCCAGGGCTGGGCTTGAACCCACCACCCTCAGCATATGGGGCCGGTGCCCTACTCACTGAGCCACAGGTGCCACCCCCAATATTCAGATTTTTTTTAATTTGGCAGTTTAGAAAAGTCACATTTTTCTAGGGAATTTTTCATTTTCTATATATTTTTGGAGATGCTGTATTTGTGTAACATTTCTTGTAATGTTTTATTATCATTTCTGTAGTTATATGTCCTTTTGTATTCTGAATATTGGTGCTTTCTTTTTTTTTTGAGACAGAGTCTCACTATGCCACCCTTGGTAGAGTGCCATGGCATCACAACTCACAGCAACCTTAAACTCTTGGGCTTAAGCAATTCTCTTGTCTCAATCTCCCAAGTAGCTGGGATTACAATAACACCCGGCTATTTTTTTTTTTTTGCCATTGTCATTGTTGTTTAGCTGTCCGGGGCTGGGTTTGAAGCCATCAGCCTTGGTGTATGTGGCTGATGCTATAACCACTGGGCTACCGGCTCTGAACCACTTTCTTTTTTTCTTACTAAATCATGCCAGGTATTTTTGCATTTATTTATTTATTTTTGAGATAGAGTCTCACTTTGTCACCCTTGGTAGAGTGCCATGACATCATAGCTCACAGTAACCTCAAACTTCTGGGTTTAAGTGATTCTGTTGCCTCAGCTTTCCAAATAGCTGGGACTACAGGTGCCCACCACAATGCCCGGCTATTTTTAGAGACGATGTCTCGCTGTGGCTCAGGCTGGTCTTGAACCTGTGAGCTCAGACAATCCACCTGCCTTGGCCTTCCAAGTGCTGGGATTATAGGTATGAGCCACCACGCCTGGCCCATATTTCTGTATTTAAATGTTAGGTTTGGCCAGTGTGATGGCTCATGCCTGTACATGGGTCACTATGAAAATTTTGAGACAGACTGTGTTATGGTCCATTATTTCATTTTCAAGAAACACAGTCAACATTATCCTTTCTGATTCACCTGTGCAAGTTTTAACTTACTCAGCTTATTGGTGTTGCTGGGAAGGCTTCGTTTATTTCCATCCACGCAGATGTTACTATTCTTGATTTTTGTGCGTCTCAAAACTTTTGTAATGATTCATAATCCTACCACTCTGGGAGGCCAAGGTCAGAGGATCACTCGAACTCAGGGGTTTGAGACTAGCCTGAGCAAGAGCAAGACCTCATCTCTACTAAAAATAGAAAAATTAACCAGGCTTTGTTGGTGGGTGCCTGTCGGGAGGCTGAGGCAGGAAGATTGCTTGAGTCCAGGAGTTTGATGTTGGTGTCAGCTATGATGATGCCATTGCACTCTAACCAAGTGACAGAGCGAGCCTCTGTTTAAAAAAAAAAATTATTTCTATTCTTTAATATTTTTTTCTTTGTATTTTCATTGCATCATGACTGTTCTTTTTTAGAAATTTTCCTCTTCTGCTTTGGCTGTATTCTGCTTTGGACCCATTTTGACGGGTCCCAGTTTCATTATCATTAATTCTAAATATTTTTTAACTTTTGGATAAATTATTTGGAAGTATGTTTTTTTTTTTTTTTTTTTTTGGTAGAGACAGAGTTTCACTTTATTGCCCTCGGTAGAGTGCCGTGGCATCACACAGCTCACAGCAACCTCCAACTCCTGGGCTTAGGCGATTCTCCTGCCTCAGCCTCCCAAGTAGCTGGGACTACAGGCGCCCGCCACAACACCCAGCTATTTTTTTGTTGCAGTTTGGCCGGGGCTGGGTTTGAACCCGCCACCCTCAGCATATGGGGCCAGCGCCCTGCTCACTGAGCCACAGGCGCCACCCGGAAGTATGTTTTTAAATTTCCAAATATACAGGGAGAGGTTGGTTATCTTTTTGCTATCTAATTGCTATGAGGTCAAGGGATATTGTCTGTACATGGTCAGGTTTTGTACATGTTGCACATGCTATATTTATAAATAATAAATATATTTTCTAGTTTTTTGGGTATGGAGTTCTAAATTTAGCCATTAGATCAAGCTTATTCATGATATGGCTAACTTGTATGTATCTATACCAATTTTTTATCTGTTCTATCCCCCACTATAATTGGGTTGTTTGCCAATGTCTCATAAATATTATCTATTTTTGCTTTATATGTTTTGGGGCTATTTTATTGAGTACGTATGAATTCATAATTGATGTCTTCTTGGAATTTTGTCCTTTTATAGCACTTGGTGCTAAGCGCTTTCTATATGCTAATTCATTTATCCCTGATATCAACTCTGTGATAGTAGGCACTATTGTTGCCTCCAGTTTAGCAATGGGAAAATCAGGGAAAGTGGGCTTTAGTTACATGCCCACTCAACTTCTCAGTGGTGGAGTCAGGATTTGAACCAGGTAGCCTCATTCTAGAATGTGTGTCTTTAATTACCATGCTATACCATCTGTTTTATCTTTATATGGTGAAATTTTTTTATCCCTGAGAATATTCATGGGCATAGAGAATATATATATTTTTTCTTCAGCCTTTTAATTTTTTTTATTTTAGAGATTTTCTTTTGTGTATATGTAAAAGCATATAGTTGTACATTAAAAAATCCAATCTGATTATATCTGTCATTTAATAGGAAGGACATCATTTATTGTGATTGCTTATTCTTTTTAGCTTTATTTCTTTTTCTTTCTTTCTTTCTTTTTTTTTTTTTTTTGCAGTTTTTGGCCAGGGCTGGGTTTGAACCCACCACCTCTGGTATATGGGTCTGGTGCCCTACTCCTTTGAGCCACAGGTGCTGCCCAAGAGAGTGCAGATGCCTCAACTATTAAGGCTGCTGTATTGGTTTCATTCTTTCTTTCTTTTTTTTTTTTTTTTGCAGTTTTTGGCCAGGGCTGGGTTTGAACCCACCACCTCTGGTATATGGGTCTGGTGCCCTACTCCTTTGAGCCACAGGTGCTGCCCAAGAGAGTGCAGATGCCTCAACTATTAAGGCTGCTGTATTGGTTTCATTCTTTCTTTTTTTTTTTTTTTTTTGCAGTTTTTGGATGGGGCCAGGTTTGAACCCACCACCTCTGGCATATGGGGCCAGCGCCCTACTCCTTTGAGCCACAGATGCTGCCCTTTTTAGCTTTATTTCTACCGTTTATTGCATTCTGACTTCCTTCCTTCCCTCTCTCCCTTCCTCCTTTCCTGCTTTCCCTCCTCTCACTCTGTTGCTCAGGCTACAATATTGTGGCATCAGCCTAGCTCACAGCAACCTCAAATTCCTGGATTCAAGCCACCCTTCTCCCTCAGCCTCCTGAGTAGCTGGAATTACGGGTGCCTGCCACCATGCCTGGCTAGTTTTTCTATTTTCAGGACAGAAGGGGGTCTCGATAGTGCCCAGGCTGGTCTTAAACTCCTGAGCTCAAGTGATCCTGCTTAGGCCTCTCAGAGTGCTAGGATTACAGGCATGAGCCACCACTTCTGGCCTATTATTTCTGATGAGAAGTCTGTTGCCAAAGTAATTATTGTTCATTGTAAGTAATTTGTTTTTTACTTTCTGGTTTCTCTTTAGATCTTTTTCTTGGCTAGGCATTCTGTAACTCTACTTCAAAACATCTAGAAGCACTTTGATTTTTATTTATCCTGTTTAGGATTCACTGTGGCTCCTAAATCTGTGGATTGGAGTTCTTTTACCAAGTTTGGAAAATCCTCAGCCCAAATTTCTTTGGGACTTTCTGGGGCTTCTGCTAGAAATGTTTTAGATCTTTTCAATCTATCTGTCATGTCTTTTGTCTCTCTTTTATATGTTTTCAATCACTAACTCTATACTGCATTCTATAGAATGGCTTCAGATAAATTGATTAAATTTACCAACTCTCTTTAGCTGTGTTTAATTATCTGTGTAACCTATCCATTATGTTTTTTTTCGATGACTATACAATAGTCCCCTCTTATTTACAGTTTCACTTTCTGTGGTTTCAGTTATAGTAAAGTATCATCTAAAAATATGTAGGTTTTTTTTTTGTTTGTTTTGCACTTTTTAGCCAGGGCCAGGTTTGAACCCACCACCTCTGGTATACGGAACCTGCGCCCTACTCCTTGAGCCACAGGCACCACCCAATATTTAGGTATCTTGAGAGCAAGAGAGAGATCACATTCATGTAACTTTTATTATAGTATATTGTTATAATTGTTCTATTTTATTTTTGTTGTTGTTAATCTCTTACTGTGCCTGATTTATAAATTAAATTTTATCACAGGAACGTGTGTGTGTATAATGTAGGTGTGTATATATATAGGATATGTGTGTATATTTTGGGTTCGGTAGTATCTATGGTTTCAGACATCTACTGGGGGTCTTGGAATGTATCCCTGTAGCTAAGGGGAGACTACCACACAGTAGAACCTCTGTAAGCTGACCACTGCAACAAGCTGGTTACCATACAAAGATGGTCAACATAAGGAACTAGGCCTACTGTATTAATATGTACATGTGGTGCACGTCCGGTCTATAGAAATTTGGTTGACTTGAGGTGGTCAGCATAGGGAGGTGGTCAACTGTGGAGGTTCTATTGTATACTTGAAATCTGAAGGATTTTTAAAATTTATTTATTTATTTATTTATTTATTTTGAGACAGAATCTCACTTTGTCACCTTCAGTAGAGTGCCAAGGCGTCACAGCTCACAACAACCTCAAACTCTTGGGCTTAAGCGATTCTCTTGCCTCAGCCTCCCAAGTAGCTGGGACTACAAGCGCCTGCCACACTGCCTGGCTATTTTTTTTGTTGTAGTTGTCATTGTTGTTTGGCAGGCCTGGGCTGGGTTTGAACCCACCAGCCCTGGTGTATGTGGCTCGCGCCCTAGCCATTGAGCTACAGGAGCAGAGCTGAAATCTGAAGGATTTTTTGGGTTTTTTTTTTTTTTGGACGGAGGCACCTCAGGTGTGACTGAAGTTCTTTTTGGTCTTCTTTATTCTTTTTTTTTTTACATTAAGTCAAATACACATAGATCATGAATACATTTATGCATATGTGGGGTACAATGTGTTCATTTCTTTTTATACAATCTGACGTGGTTACATCAAACCAATCAACATAGCTTTCGCCTCATTTACTTGATTATTGTGTTAAGACATTTATGTTCTACACTTGACAGATTTGACTTGTACCCTTGCAATGTGCTCCATAAATGTGGTCCTGCCTTTTATCCTCCCTCTATCAAAGCTCCCCTCGTCCCTCCCTTCCCACTCCATTTCTCTCCTTCATCCTGGTGGTCTTCTTTCTTGTACTAGGTGAATTTCATGGTGTAACATTTTAATTCCTTTAATGATTTTTAAACAACATTTTGAGTTATTGGTGATTGGTTTAAGGTTTGTACATATCAGCTTATCAGAATCTACTTTATATTTATACCAACTTAATTCCAATGAGATATATATGCTTTTTCACATTGCGGGTGATATTCTTATATACGATATATGCATAACATATTAAAATATCTATCTGTGTCTCTATCTGTATCTTTTTTTTTTTTTTTGAGACAGAATCTCACTCTGTTGCCCTTGGTAGAGTGCCATGGCATCATCATAGTTCACAGCAACTTCGAACTCTTGGGCTCAAGCTATTCTCTTGCCTCAGCCTCCCAAGTAGCTGGGGACTACGGGCACCCAACACAATACCCAGCCAGTTTTTTCTTTTTTTCTATTTTTTGTAGAGACAGAGTCTTACTTTATGGCCCTCAGTAGAGGGCCATGGCCTCACACAGCTCACAGCAACCTCCAACTCCTGGGCTTAAGCGATTCTCTTGCTTCAGCCTCCCGAGTAGCTGGGACTACAGGTGCCCGCCACAACGCCGGCTATTTTTTGGTTGCAGTTCAGCCGGGGCCGGGTTTGAACCCGCCACCCTCAGTATATGGGGCTGGCACCCTACTGACTGAGCCACAGGCGCCGCCCCCCAGCCAGTTTTTTGTATTTTTGGTAGAGATGGGGTCTCACTGTTGCTCGGCTGGTCTTGAATTCCTGAAATCAGGCAATCTTCCCACCTCAGCCTCCCAGAGTGCTAGGATTACAGGCACAAGTCACCATGCCCAGCCTATATCTTTTTAAAATATGATTTCTGGTTCTCCTCATTTGTTTCTGTCAATTGAGTTACCATATCTGGTGTAATTTCCTTGCCTTAATATATCTGCCTTCTTTATGCTGTTATTGTCAAATATATTACATTTCTTTTTTTTTTTTTTGGTTTTTGGCTGGGGCTAGGTTTGAACCCACCACCTCCGGCATATAGGACCGGCGCCCTACTCCTTGAGCCACAGGCACCACCCAAATATATTACATTTCTATATGTTAAAATCCCAACAATACAATTATAATGTTATTTTATGCAATTGATTTTTAAATAAATGAAGAGAAGGAAGGAGAAGAAATGTGCAATTACATTGATGCCCACATGCTCACCTTTGCTGGCCTGCTTTTTTGTGTGGATTTGGATTACTACCTTGTGTCACTTGCTGTCAGCCTGAAGAACTTCTTCCAATATAGCATTTCTTATAAAGTAGATTTGTTAACAAGTTCTCTCAAGTTTTATTTATCTAGAACTGGGTTTCATTTTCATTTTTGAAAGATAGTTTTCGTGGTTATAAGGTTCTTATTTACTTTTTTCTTTCAGCACTTTAATGTGTTATCCACTGACTTCAGGCCTGTACTCTTTCTGAAAGGTTAAAGCTGTTCATCTTAGTGGGGTTCTCTTGTATGTGATGCCATTTTTCTCTGCCTGCTATTAAGATTTTTTTTCTTGTCTTTAGCTTTCAACATTTTGACTGTGATGTTTCTCATCATGATATCTGTGTTTACTTAGACTTCGTTGAGCTTCTTAGATGTGTAGATCAATATTTTCATCTAATTTGAGAAGTTTTCAGACATTACTTCTTTTTTTTTTGTTTGTTTTTGTTTTTGTTTTTGGCCAGGGCCGGGTTGGAAACCGCCACCTCCAGCATATGGGGCTAGTGCCCTATCCCTTTGAGCTACAGGCGCTGCCCTTCAGACATTACTTCCTTATTTTTTATTCATTTATTTTTTTAGACAGAGTCTCACTATGTCACCCTCAGTAGAGTGCCATGGCATCACAGCTCACAACAACTTCAAACTCTTGGGCTTAAGCAATTCTCTTGCCTCAGCCTCCCAAGTAGCTGGGACTACAGGTGCCTGCCACGACACCTAGCTATTTTTTGGTTGCAGCTGTCATTGTTGTTTTGGCGGGCCAAGCTGGATTTGAACTCGCCAGCTCAGGTGTATGTGGCTGGTGCCTTAGCTGCTTGAGCCACAGGCGCCAAGCCTTTTTTTTTTGTTGTTGTTGTTAATAGTTGTCATTGTTGTTTAGCAGGCCTGGGCTGGGTTCGAACCCACCAGTCCTGGTGTATGTGGCCAGTGCCCTAGCTGCTGAGCTACAGGCACAGAGCCTTTTTTTTTTTTTTTTGAGACAGGGTCTCACTTTGTCACCCCCAGTAGAGTGCCCTGAAGTCATAGCTCACAGCAACCTCTAACTCTTGGGCTCAAGCAATTCTCTTGCCTCAGCCTCCCGAGTAGCTGGGACTACAGGTGCCTGCCACAATGTCTAGCTATTTTTTTTTTTTTTTTTTTTTTGTAGAGACAGAATTTCACTTTATCGCCCTCGGTAGAGTGCCGTGGCGTCACACAGCTCACAGCAACCTCCAACTCATGGGCCTAGGCGATTCTCCTGCCTCAGCCTCCCAAGTAGCTGGGACTACAGGCGCCCGCCGCAATGCCCTGCTAATGTCTAGCTATTTTTAGAGACGGGGGTCTTGCTCTAGCTCAGGCAGGTCTCTAACTTGTGAGCTTGGGTGATCCGCCCACCTCAGCCTCCCAAAGTGCTGGGATTATAGGCGTGAGCCACTATGCCCAGCCAGCTCCTTTAATTCTTTAAGCATAGTTTCTTTTAGTTCTTTGAACATATTTGTAATGGCTGCTTTCAAGTCTGTCTTCAAAGTCCAGATGTCTACTAAGTCTAACATCTGGGCCCCTCAAAGGCAGTTACTGTTGCTGCTTTGTTTCCTTGTGTATGGGTCACACTTTCCTATTTCTTTGTCTTGTAACTTGTGTGGAAAGCTGGACATTTAAGATAATGTTACAACTCTAAGAACTGATCATAATCCCCACCCTTCACTCCCCACACCCCTGGATTTTTTTCTTATTGGTGTTTGTTTAATGACTTGGCCAAAAGACCTCCATGAAGTCTCTTTCTCCTGCAGTGTGAAGCCTCTGATGTCACTTCTCAGAAGATGAAGGCTGGACATGCACAAAGTCTCTCTCCCACCGGGGATGATTGGGGTCAGCTAGGTTCTCTTTGACTTTCTCTTACCCTAATATTCTTGTTAAACTCCTGGCTAGCCTGCCTTTATTGGTCTCACGTCCAGTTGTTAGTGTCCACTAATTGCTAGCTGATTGCACTATTATTTTTGAGAATGCCTCGGAGGCATAAACTGATTATTTCTGGTCCAATAAAGTTGGGTCTCTTTGTAGGGAAGGTTCTTGAGACCAGTCTTTGAGGCTTGGTCTGACCCCAGTAGGGCTCTTTTTACTATCTCTTTCCCTGATTATCTTTGTTAAACTTCTAGCTGATCTCTCTCTCACTTGTTGCCATCATGGAGCTACCAGCCTCCTCTAAATTACTGACCACCGAGATCTCCAAAGTACTCTTAGGCTTGAATTTCCCCATACTGTGTTCCAAATAAAGCCACTCTCCTAAGGTTGAGCTGCAGAACTCTAGTTTTCACCTGTTTCTACTCCTGGGCAGAAACTGTACCATTGTTCTGGAGCTGTGCACAGTGGCCTTCTTCTCTTGGAGTGATAACACCTTGTCTGTGAATGGAAAGGGGATGGGGAAGAGGATGGTAGCTTTGGATCTTTATAGCTTACGGGTCGCTACATGGAACCTCTGGCCTATACGTGAGCTGAGACAAGGTGACTTGGCACAATGATGGAAATCGCCTCTATCTCTACTGTCCCGTATCATGGCCATTAGTAACATGGCATATTGAGTACTGGAGATGTGGCTAGTGAAACTTAGGAATTGAATTAGAAATGTTAATTAATTTAAATTAACACTAATTTACATCATTTTAAATTTATACATCCACACGTGGCCAGTCCCCACTGTATCTCAGTGTGTCTTACTGAGATAGACTACACACCCAAAGGTACGTATAGGATTATTTATTTCACTCACCAGTTTGAGTTTGAGTTTTTTTTTTATTTATGGGTCCAAGAATTTCCCTTAGTGTTTTGTGAGATTAGCTTGTGTTTAAAAGGATGTTATTTTTTTTTTTAATTTTGTGAGACAGAGTCTCACTATGTTGCCCATGGTAGAGTGCCATTGTGTCAGAGTTCACAGCAACTTCAAACTCTTGGGCTTAAGCAATTCTCTTGCCTCAGCCTCCCAAGCAGCTGGGACTACAGGCGCCTGCCACAACACCCGGCTATTTTTTTGTTGCAGTTTGGCAGGGGCTGGGTTTGAACCCACCACCCTCGGCATATGGGGCCAGTGCCCTACTCACTGAGCCATAGGTTCCGCCTGTGCCCGGCTATTTTTTTGTTGCAGTTGTCATTGTTTTAGCTGGCCCGGGCTAGGTTCGAACCCTCCAGCCTTGGTGTATGTGGCTGGTGCCCTACCCACTGAGCTACCGGTGCCACCTGAAAGATGAATACCACTTGAGTGTGATATTTTATTTAGAGTTTTTTGTAAGCAGGGGCATTTTTATGTTATTTAGTTCACAATATTGCCAGGACTAGATCATAGTCTCTGCCTTCCTTTTCCATTCCCTCCAATCCATCATCTCTACTACAAACCAATTTTTCAAACATGCAAATCTGTTCATGTTACATTTCTGCTTTCAAGAATTCCCTATTCCCTCAGAATGCAGTGCAAGTTCAGCCTGGCAGATGAGGCCCACCGTAACCTAGCCCCTACCTACCCTGTTTCCCCGAAAATAAGTCTTATTTTAAGGTGTGCTCCCAAAGATGCGCTAGGTCTTATTTTCAGGGGACGTCTTATCTTTCCTGTAAGTAGGTCTTATTTTCGGAGGATGTCTTATTTTCGAGGAAACAGGGTAGTTCTTCAGCCTCATCTTTCATTGCATATTCTTATACTCCACATTCAAGCAGTACCAAATATTTGTAATTCATTGATAGAGGGTTGCTATTTCATACCGTAGGCCCTTTGTTCATCTTGTTCCTTGATTCTGATCCAGCTCCACCTCCTCTCTGCTAACCACCATCTGCTCATCCCTCAAATCAGCTCACATGTCCCATCCCATATGAAGGCTTTGTGGACCTTCTAGTCTCTGTGTAGAATTTGGACATAGTGTTTATAATTATTTATTGCGCTTTATTGCTCACATGTCTATCTCCCTCCTAGGAAAGAACTTTTAGAAAAATCTCTGGAACCCCAACTCCTGGCTCAGGGACTGATACAAGGAGTTACTGATGCTGGGATTCCCCCTTTGTCCCAGGGGTGCTGGCATCACCAAGAGGCATCCCTAGGGCAGCTGCACGCGCACATAGCTTGGCTCCAGGTATTGAGGAGCTTGGACTTGGCAAAGATGAAGTATCTCTCTTCAGAGAGCTCTCTAAGTAGTTTTGAGGCTTCAAGCTCCTAACAGGTGAACGTCACAGACTCATCCTTCTTCAGTCGCAGTTCCCTGGCAGCTTCCCTTTCTCTGAGAGTCAGTGTTTGGTGATTGGGTAATTGAGAACCAGAGGTCCCTGTTTGTGTCTCCTCCCATCTTATGTTCACATAGGGAGCAGCTGTGGGCCCCCCACAGTCTTCTGACAGTTCCTTTGGATTTATTCTTTATTCTTACTTTGAAGGTGAAAGAGGGCAGTAAGAGTGAACAGGGAATGGCTCTGTGAAGGGGCCATGACTCTGCACTAGGAAAGGACGGGCCTGCCCCTCTGAGCCTCCCTTTCCTACTGAGTTGACTGGGGCATTTCTCCCTCCTCCCATCTCCTGCTTCTTCAGGAAAGCAGGGGAGGTGGGCCTTCCAGTCATAAGAGGACAAGAATGTTAAGTGGCCACAGAAGCCTCATCCAGCGTCCAGCACTCAACAGGTGCTCAAGGAAACATTTTCTGTTTTGTCCCCATCTCCTTGAATACCCTGCCATCTTGGGTTTCTGAGGAGAATTGGTAGCCTGGTGAAGGCACGGGGCTGAGGGGCAGAAGTCTGGCTCTGGCCCTAATTGCCCTTAACTAGCTGTGTGCCTTGAGTAAGCTGCTCTCCCCCAGCTTTTGTTGCCAGGTGTTGTGTGTAAAGCATCCAACTTAGACCCTAGGTGCTTACAAGTGCTCGGCCCCAATTTCCTTCCTTTTCTAGATCCTTTTGGGATGTTTGTACTCACTTTTTAGACAAGAAAGTCTTTTTCCTTCCTTCTTCTCATTTTTGTCACATCTGTATCACATCTTTTTTCTTTTTTTTTGAGACTGAATCTCATTCCGTCACCATAGGTAGAGTGCTGTGGCATCATCATGGCTCACTGCAATCTCAAACTTCTAGGTTCAAGTGATCTTGCCTCAGCCTCTGAGTAGCTGGGACTAAAGGCATGTGCCACAATGCCCAGCTAGTTTTTTCTATTTTTAGTAGAGACAGGAGTCTCGCTCTTGCTCAGGCTGGTCTGTAACTCCTGAGCTCAAACAATCCACCCGCCTCGGCCTCCCAAAGTGCTAGGATTTCAACCTTTGTATCATATCTTTGACAAGCCCTTTCCTGGCTGAAGCAAAGACTGTATGTGTACAGAAGGCCGGAAACAATCCAATGTAAAGAGCAGATTCCCTCCATACTTATTCTGTTCTGTACTCTGACTTCTCATCCTGTGTGTGGAATGTTATTCAGCAAGGTCTTGGGCCTGAAGAAATTGGACTGACAGATGTCCTACAGAAAGTTAATCTGACTGATTGACAATCAGAAATGCAAGGAATAACTTCAAAGGACTGCTAAAATTCAAGTAATGGGGAGGAAATCTGTGCTCAGGAAGGCACCTGAGGGAGGAAGGGCATGGCCTGGCAGGGGGAACACCCTCCCTCAAGAGGGGACAGGGAGACAGGCTCTTCAGTGTCTCTCAGGAGTCCAGTTCTTTGCCAAAAACATCAGCTGCTTTTGCTCCTTCAACTGCTTTACTAACTTGAGCAGGAGGCTTGGGCTGGCTTCCATGGTAGCTGCTGGCTGGTGTGTTCCCTGGGGGACTGGGAGATTGGCTATAATCACTCCCATTAGCAGTTGGCAGCTCCCAATCCACTTTTTTTACCTGGACTGGCTCAGCCCTGACAGCCCTGACAGCTGGACTTGCTGCGTTGCACACACAAATGCAGGCTGCATCCCCTAAGCAGTTTATTCTCTACGTTGTCTCATGTGGGTGGCCTCAGCACCAGCTGGCACAGCTGAATCTCTCACACCATGAGGCCTGGGAAGACAGCTCCAAGAACTAGTGCTCCTAGCCATAGCAACTTTGCTCTGGGGCATCGACCAAAGTGCAAAGCTGTGGGAGAGCAGAACTCTAAAGAAATCCAGCCCCAGAAAACAGCCCCTGGTGGCCCACACTGTGAATGAACTGTTCCCTGGGAGGTTAGGACATGAGTGCAGTGAAATTCTGATACCACCAGCTGCCTTTACCTGAGCACGGCACCTGAGCTGGGCACTGGACTGAGCCCTTTACACACTTGATCTCTCATAATGCTTGCAACAGTGCTAAGGGAGATGTCATTCCCCTTTCACAGATCGATAGTCTGAGGCCCAGAGTGGTGAAATACCAAGCTGAGGCCACAAAGCTGTGAAATGTCAGGGCTGGGACTGCCAGCCCCAGAGCTCCTCCTCTCACCATTGCACCTGATCTGCCTTGGGTAATGACTGGACACAGAACTTTCCAAAGGCGGTATGTCCTGGGGGAGGAGGAAATGGTGCAAGCATCTCCCATGGATTGTGCTGACTGACCTCGAAGGGGCCAGAGAAGGCAGGTGCAGCTGCAACTGACCCTCATTCAAGAGGTATTTTTAGGGGCAAGGCCTGGGCAACTAAATATTGTGGGGTCCCCTGCCCCACTCCCTATGCTGCATGGTGTTATCTGGGCAAATGCCTCTGACAGCAGCTTCAAAGGTAATGACATCAGGGCAGGAAACACACAGCCTAAAGGATGTGGAAAGGAGAAAGGGGCAGGCAAGCTTCCTGGCCTGCTGTGTGGAGCTGGGGGTGGCCTGTGGGCATTATGTGTTTGTTTTGAGCTCCAAAGGTTCTAGGCATTTCCCCTGAAGCCCCTAAAGGTGTCAATTCTACTTTCTGCCTTGCTGAGTTGCACAGAAAGCCAGCCCTGGCCATGAATGAGCTCCTGAACTTGTCAAAGCAGGGCTGCTGCCACCATCCATGGGACAGCACCTCTGTCTACTGAGGCAGGCTGTAACTGTCACCATCATCCCCTTTGTGCTTTAATTTTATGAAGGTGCCCATACTTCTAAATGCCTGTTTTTTTTTTTCCTCTCTGCTAGATACATCTTCCTATTATTTCCAGTTTTCCAATTCCTGCTTTAAAAACCTTGGAGAACACCCAAAGCCCTACTTAGCTGGAGCCACTCGCCCAAACCTGTTACTCATGCGGTTATTTTCAGCGAGCTTCTCCACCCACTGGAACCAGGGGCCTCCCTGACGGTGGCTCATGAACCCATGTAGAACTGTGTCCTTCTTTTCAGTAGGGCCAGACTCAGTTTTTATGCCTTAGGGAGAGGTTGAGGACAAGTGGGGAGGCGGAAGCTGCCCTGCTGGCGCTGAAAGCTGTGCGGATCAGGCGCAGCAGCCGGAGCTTGTCTCTTGAGTCTGGCGCTTGGAGACACGGTCTACACCAGACCAAGGCCCTCCAGTCACTAACGCTGCAGCGGGGCAGACGCTGTTTAGGCGCTGCGGACTATCCTCCCGGCGTCTCTCCTAGTTCGAGAGGCTGCCTGCCCTCCCTGCTCATCCTCCAGGACCACCGAGCGCCCTTCCCCAACTCTGACGCCTGAGCACCCGGTCCGTCTTTCCTTCCTGCTAATCCGGCGAGCCAGGCTTTCCCCTTCCCTGGGCTCTCCTCCTCCTCTCCCCCTCGAATCCAGTCCTGGTTTCCCCGCCGCCAGCCTCCCTCTCTTCGCGGCTGGGCTCGCCCCCGCCCCGCCCCGCCCGCCGTTGCCGAGGCCCGCTCCGCGCCTCCGCCACCCCCAGCGCCCGGCCGCCCGGGTCTCGGCTCGCCCAGTCCAGTGGCTCCAGTCCGGATCTCGCTGCTGCCCGACCCGGGTACGAGTCCCTTCCGCTGGGGAGGTGGAGGCGGCGGCCGGGCCCCGATCCCCACGGCCGCCGCGCCAGCCTGGGCTTGGCGGGGAGGGAGCAGCTGGGCAGCCCCCGGAGCCCCTCGGAGGACAATGCACCCTGCGCTCGGCCACCCTCGCTCCGTCTCGTCCTCGTCCGGCTCCTTCCCTCCGGCCCCCGCCGCTGCGCGGCTGCAGCCCCTCTTCCTCAGGGGGGGCTCCTCCCGCGGCCGGAGAGGTTCGGGCGACAGCAGCACCAGCACCAGCACCAGCCGGGCGGGAGGCGGCGGCAGACGCGGCGGGGGCGGCGGCGGCTCCCCCAGCAGCAGCACGGGCGCCGAGCGAGAGGACGACGACGAGAGCATCAGCATCAGCAAGCCGCTGGTGCCGGCCGCCGCCGCCGCGACCCCGGGACCCCCGGGCCAGGCGGGCGCCCCGACCGCGGACTCCGCGCCCGCCGCCTTCTCCTCTTCGGCGGTCACCTCCTCCTCCACCTCCACGCCCACCTCCTCCTGCAGCATGACCGCCGCGGACTTCGGCGGGGGCGCGGCAGCCGGGGCCGTCGGGGGTCCCGGGAGCCGCTCGGCTGGGGGCGCGGGAGGCCCCGGTGGGGGCAGCAGCACCTCCTGCTGCTCGTGCTGCTGCTGTTGCTGCCGCCGGGCCCGGCCGGGCCGCAGGAGTCGCCGCCGCTGCTGCGCCCCCAGCCCCGGGTGCCGCTGGGGTTACCAGGCGCTGTCCGTGGTGCTGCTGCTGGCTCAGGGAGGCCTGCTGGACTTGTACCTCATCGCGGTCACCGACCTGTACTGGTGCTCCTGGATCGCCACCGACCTGGTGGTGGTGGTGGGCTGGGCCATCTTCTTCGCCAAGAACAGCCGGGGCCGTCGGGGCGCCGCGGCGGGCAGCGCCCACAACCACCACCAGCACCACCACCACACCGCGCCTCCTCTGCACCTGCCCGCCGCCTCTTCTGGCCCCGGGGGGGCCAAGGCGCGCAGCGGCCGCGGGGCCCCCAGCGGCTCGGGGGGCGGCCTGACGGCGGCCGGGGCAACCGGCGAATTCGCTTTCGCCTACCTGGCTTGGCTCATCTACTCCATCGCCTTCACGCCTAAGGTGGTGCTTATCCTGGGCACGTCCATCCTGGACCTCATCGAGCTGCGCGCGCCCTTCGGCACCACCGGCTTCCGCCTCACGATGGCGCTGTCGGTTCCGCTGCTCTACAGCTTAGTGCGAGCCATCAGCGAGGCGGGCGCCCCGCCGGGCTCGGCCGGACCCCTGCTGCTGCAGCCCCAGCAGCACCGCGCCGCCGGCTGCTTTCTGGGCACGTGTCTGGACCTGCTCGACAGCTTCACTCTGGTGGAGCTGACGCTGGAAGGCCGCGTGCCGCTGCCCGCGCACCTGCGCTACCTGCTCATGGCCGTCTACTTCCTCACCCTCGCCTCGCCGGTGCTCTGGCTGTACGAGCTCAACGCCGTGGGCCTGGCGGCTTCATCCTGGGGCCAGACGTCGGGACCCGGCAGCTGCAGCCGCCTTCTGCGCCTGCTGGGCGGCTGCCTGGTGGACGTGCCCTTACTGGCGCTGCGCTGCCTCTTGGTGGTGAGCTACCAGCAGCCCCTCTCCATCTTCATGCTCAAGAACCTTTTCTTCCTCGGCTGCCGCGGCCTGGAGGCCCTGGAGGGCTGCTGGGACCGCGGGAGTCGAGCCTCCTCCAGTCGGTCCAGAGGGGGCTATGGTGCTCCGCCTTCCGCCCCACCGCCACCTCCACCGCTGCCACCTCCAGGAGGCCCCCAGCTGGGCCACTGCATCTCTGAGAATGAGGGGGGCGCCCATGGCTATGTCAATACGCTGGCTGTGGCCTCCCAGAATTGAGGGGTAGAAGGGCAGGGGTCTTGCTTTTGAGTTGGAAGTCCCTGGGTCCCTTGTCTGATGACCGCTTCCACCCAGATTTGATCAGTCTGTGTTTAGCAGAGGTCACTGTTAGTAAGGCTAAGGGCCTGTGTGTCCATCCTTTTTACCAGAGTGCACTCCGGCGCCGACTGCTTGGGAGGGGGGTGACCAGAGTGAATGGTGAGAAAGATCAGTCCGCTTACCCTGTTCTCCCTTCTCCGTGTCCTGCCCCAGTCCCAGCTTTCAAGGGGCTGGAACCTCTGCTTCTTGCTTTTCCCACTTCTGTGCTAATTACCGTCCAGTAGGGGGAAGAATGGAGGAAAGAGGTTCCCAGCTGGGCTGCTGCCCCCTAGCTGAGCTTCCTTCAGGCTGTGGTTAGAGGCCCTTCCCATGCCTTGGAACTCTTCCCCTGATGTGTCTATTGGATGTTTTCAGGGTGGTAGATACAAAGTGTATGTCTGTGTGCCCCACGTGCGCATTGCTGTTTCCTTGTGTCTACCCTGTGGCCCCTTGCCATGGGTAGGAGAGCTGGGGAGGCCTCTCCCCATACTCTACCCCTCCTCTTTTCTGCCTGCAGTTGTGATCATGAATTCCCAGGAAGAGCGGCTCCTGGGAGCTGCTCACCAGGAGCTTCCTCACTCCCACTCCTCTCTTCTTAGCTAGGGGCAGGAGGGGCCCATTCTTAAGGACCAAACTGCACCCTTTCTTGGGTGAGTGAGCATTTCTACCTCCGTGCTTTCAAGTTTTGTCGCATCATGTAGTGATGCTACTTGCAAAAAAAACAAAATACTCAGTAGTTGTATTCAACATGGACACTGGATCCAGCTGTGGTTTGGTACCAGTGTTAGTACAGGGTCTGTGGAGTATCAGCCATTGGCTTGCCTGCCTTCTCTTTTTCCTGCCGCACCCACAACTCTTACCCTTTCCATGTTTTGGTGCTGGCTTGGCTAGATCTTGGTTCAGAGCAACAGATTTGGTGGAGTTCCTGGATAGATGTAAAGTTGGGCTTCCTATGGGCCCAGAGGAGTAAGAAGCCCCACTTCCCATCTGTCCTCTCGCTAGGAAGCTTGGTGTAGATCAGAAGGGGTGGTGGTGACCTTTTTCTTCTGCTCTGGTTAAGGGTCTCACTAGGGACAAGCAGGCTGTGGACCTTCCCCAGCAAGCCTTTCCCCGGTGTTTGTCTTGTTGAGGGTGCTGGCGAGCGACATCCAGGGGTTATGTACTTACAGTCTTGACATCACTCTTGGACTCTTTGAGACAGGATAAGTGTTTTTAGGGAGCTAAGGGTGCAGGAGGATTATGGAGCCAGGCCAAGAAATACTTTCCTCTAGTCTCAGTAGGATGGGGTGGAGAAGAAACGCTAAGAATGTTTTTGTCCCCTTCTCCCTTCATGTGCTTGGGAAGTTTTATGTAGTATAATAAACCCTGGACAAGGGACCAAAAGACATGGATTCTAAGGCCGGGTGCAGTGGCTCACGCCTGTAATCCTAGCACTTGGGAGGCCAAGGCAGGTGGATTGCCTGAGCTCACAGGTTCAAGACCATCCTGAGCAAGAGGGAGACCCTGTCTCTACAAATAGCCAGGTGTTGTGTCGGGCATCTGTACTCCCAGCTACTTGGGAGGCTGAGGCAAGAGAATTGTTTGAGTCCAAGTTTGAGGTTGCTATGAGCTATAATGCCACGACACTCTACCGAGGGCCACAAAGTGAAACTCTCTCTCTCAAAAAAAAAAAGGACATGGATTCTAGATCTGACTCTGTCACTCACTGGGGTTTTTTTTTTTTTTGTCTTTTTTCTTTTATTTTGACCGAGTCTTGCTCTGTTGCCCCGAGTAGAGTGCAGTGGCATCATAGGTCACAGTAACCTCCAACTCCTAGGCTCAAGCCATCCTCCTGTCTCCGCCTCCCAAATAGTTGGAAGTATAGGCACTCGCCACAATGCCCTGCTAGTTTTTCTATTTTTAGTATAGACCAGGATCAAGTTCTTGCTCAGACAGGTCTTGAACTCCTGAGCTCAGGCCTCAGCCTCCCCAGAGTGCTAGGATTACAGGCATGAGCCACCATGCCCAGCCACTCACTAGCTTTGAATGGCATATCATTTTTACTTTCTGTGCCTCCGTTTTCTCACATTTAAAAGTTAGAAGGTGGATGAGTGACCTCTAAGTTGTCTTCAAGCTCTGGCATTCTTGGAATTTATGGCTCTTGAGAGCCCTGGGCACAATGCTCCCTGCACAGGTGGTTAGGAGAGGAGCCAGCCAGAATGCACTTGCAGAACATTCACTGCTTCTCTGCAGGGGTGTGTGTGAAGCCACAGCCAGGAAGGTAGGAGGGAGGGCTGTCTGCATCTGGCTGGGGTAGGCATGCAGGGTCTGCCATAGCTGTACTGTCTCTGGTCTTTCCGAGAGTCCGCACCAAAGGGAGGGCTAGAAGTGCCAAGTCACTGACCACTAGCTCCGCTCCCAGGCTAAGGCCTCCTGGGAGGGCCCCTCTCTCTGGTGGGGGCTTGTGGGCAGAGGACATCCACATTGACAGAACAGGGGCTGATGCACTTCCCCTGGCTCTTCAAAAACAGGGAACAAAGAGGAAAAATGTTTACACTCAAAGCACTGTCTGCTCCCAGTCCCTCAACCTGCTCAGTCCCACAGCTGGCTGGATTCCACAACTAAGTGTTTTTTTCTTGCCTCCTCCCTCCCCCCTGCTGACTCCTCTCCCCTCTTCTGTGGTCCTCATGGATCCAGGGCCCAGGCCCTGGGTGGGTGCCAGCAGCTGCTCCCTCTGTCCTCTCCCCAGCTTTGCTGTTTGTCTGCTACCTAATCTCAGTGACTGTGAAAGGACACTGTGTCTGAGCCATGGCCACCCCTGGCTGGCCCCCTGACCTACCCCCTTTCTACTATTTAGATAGCCATCTCCCTGGTGGTCTCCCTGACTGTGAAATCTCTGAGTGATGTTGGGTTTTTGGTAGGAGGCTGTGATAAGTTCAGTGAGCTGCCATTTCCCTGGGCAGTCAGGAGACTGATGGCAATGGGCTGATTCTAGCAGGGACCAGGTCTGCTCAGGCCCCTTCTGACGGCCTCCATCCCACCCCTAGGCATCCTCTTTTACATATTTGGTGCAAGCACTTTGTGCTCAGGGGTGTGTTTTTCTTGATTCCTTGTACTCACTCCCCTTGCCCCATTCACAACAAGGCAACCCCCAGAGCTTCCTTTGCCTTACTTTCTAGGGCATCTACAGTGCTGGGGTGAGCCTGAAATGTTCCCCATGCACCCGATAACCAAGATGGTGCACTGTTTCCTGAGGCCTAGGCCAAGAGTGTGCACAGTTCACAGAAAAGAGCCCTGGACTCGAAATCTCCATCTGCCTTCAAGTCAGAGGCTTCCTCTCCCTGAGCAGACCCTCTCTGAAGACCATTCTATGTTAATGTGCTCTGGTTCTGAGTCTGTGGGCTTTGTGGAGGAGAGCGAGCTGTCGGGTAGAGCCTGGAAGAAGGAGGGAAGTGGCACCTCACTAGCATTTATCACGGTTCCTTTTTCTTTCTCTTTTTAAAAATAAAACCAGACTCTGTTCTGAAAATAAAAAACTTGAGACTTGTGACAAGCTTCCTGTGTGGTGTAAGATCTTTTCTGTCCTGATTTCTTTACTGTTTCGTAAATGTCACTGTGACATTTGTCACCATTTTACAGGTTTGTGTTAATATTACGGGCACACCTAGGCCCTTTCCTTCTGGCAGCTGGCGTGCTGTCCAGGGCAGTAGTGAGGCTGTGGTCTAGAGCTGGCAGGTATCTAGCCAGGTTTGCTGTAGGCAGAGCCAGCTCACATGCCTTCAGACTGACAGCAATTTCCCCAGACACCTTGAGCTTTCTCTCCCATTTCTTTCTCTCCTCTCTCTCTCAGCAGAGTCTCATTGTGTCACCCAGGCTGGAGCACATGGGTATAATCAGCTCACTGCAGCCTCAAACTCCTGGGCTTAGGTGATATTTCTGCCTCAGCCTCTTGATTAGCTAGGACTACAGGTGCCATCACCATACCTAGCCTTTTGACTTCTTCCTAAGAATAGCTTACAAAGGGGAAAAGGCTTGAGAAACTAAATTTTAAACACTCTGTCCTCCTCTATGGCTCTTGCCCCAGCCAGAGCATAAATTCTTACATATGAGATAAACAAGGCCATGGAGTTTTTTGTTTTGTTTTAACATGAAGGATACTATTAAGTCTATGGCAGAACACTGGGTCTGCACCAAAATAAAAGCATAGTATTTTTTAGCACAGAGGCAGCCAGCACTACTAAAATCACTTTGTGTTGCCAGCCTACAGTGTGATGCTCCTGGCTACTCCAAAGCCTTGACCATGCAGGGGGTTGGCCCAGGAGAATAAGAGAGGCATATCACAGCTAAAGGGCCAGGAGCCTGGGCCTGCCCTGCCTCTCACTAGCAGTCACCTGGCCTCCTGGAACTGTTTCATCATTTGTAAAACACCAGCAGTGTTGTCTACCTCACTGGGTTATGGTTAAGAATTAGATAAGGCAACATAATGCTAAAGTGGTCCTTTTCCCCAAGACATTTACAATCCTAACAGGGGCCAAAATTTACACACAAAGTTACTACAGAACAACAGAAGACCATGTCTGCATTATCCCTAAATCTGATGTAAAATAAGATGATTAATTTGACCAAGCATGTTGTAAATATTTACAAATCTCTTCTAGTTAAGCACACTGATGCTCACTGATTTTGGATTGCTGGGAAGGTGTTTTGGAACAGGTGGAGTGGGGGTTTAGGGGTGATCTGTTCCTTTGTGGACAACACAGCCCCACACATTCTGGCCCTGCGGAAGATCATGAAAACACAGCATGTGGTGGGTAGTCAGGCCCTTTACATGCACGAGCCATGCCGTCCTCACAGGCACCTCCAAGGCATCTTTGTGGCTCTGTTCCTGAGGCCCAGGAAGATGAGGGAGGTCACCGACTGTCTCACTGTAGTCGGGAAGGGAATTCAGATTTGAACCCAGGCATGGCTGCCTCCCTAATGTGCATGGCAGGTGGCCTTTAGCTCTCAGCTATCGACTGCGTTCAACTGCCTCTCCATTACAGCTTGACAGCGTGACAGTTCTGGCTAAAAGTCAGGGACTGTTCTCATTTTTCTGTGTGATTCCTATGGAAGAGGTGAGCAGAGCCAGCTAGTGGGACACCCCCGGCAGGTGCAGTGTATGTTGGGGCCAGCCAACTACACCCCCACTGCAATCTTTCCTCCTCTTCTAGGGCATGGGTATCTTCTTCCTTTTGATCCAGTGCTAATTCATACATAGAATTAACAGGCCAAGGGGCTGCTCCTTATGGAGGACTGTAGGTCAAACCATGAGAGAGGGGACTCCATGTTCCTCTAACAGGCAAGCTAGCTCAATGGGGTGACACAGTCTCAGTCAAGCTAAATGGACAGGATAGGAGTAGGAGTGTGGACCCAATGCCAGCATCAAGGAGAGGCGATGGGGCATGGAGGGCTTCAGAGAGGCTGAAGGAGATGGACCTGGACACTATTTCAGAGTGACGAGGAAGGCCAGACACAGTCAGCAGTTTACTCCATGGGCTGGGAGCAGCTGCTCTGCCTTATATTCTTCCATGATATATAATCTGTAGAGTCCATACTGTTGCCACATTCCCACCATGGGCAGATGCCAAGCACTAGAGCACACATTACTTCTGTAATCCAAAGCAGAGGCAGAGAGCAGTACACAGCAGTGGGAAAGGAGGCTGCACTGAGCCCTGGGCTCATCATCTGCTCTGGGCCAGAAGCAGGTCAGGTGCTGCTCTTTGCTGAGAGGCAAAGAGACCTAAGGAGCCTGTGGACTTCCTACAAGAGGCAGTGGTGTGGTCGAGGAAGGTGGTGGACTGGAGGGTGACTGGCATGCATTCATTGAGCACATGGGATAGTCAATGGGACACCACCGCAATGCTTCTCAGGGACATTTCACCCACTCTGCCCAGGACCCCCATGAAGGCAGAAACTCTTGCCACAGACATTTCAGAAATCAGCAAGGGATGCAGGGATGTAGGGATGACGATTAATTCAGGTCACTATAGGGCAGGATCCCAAGCCTATGCTGTCTCCACTTTCTAGGGAACCCTGTTGCCCGACACATCTAACTTGTGAGACACAGTGCCAGGCTGGGACTGCAGCCCTGCTGCTCACTCTGGCTAGAACTCTCCTGTCTTGCTTTGTTGGGGAGGTGCCAGAGCACAGCAGGGCTTGGCATGCCCTTGTTTAGGAAGGGGAGTGCCTACCACAGAGTCCATAATGCTATCTAATGCAAAGCACTCATTGTGAGTTAAGTATATCTTCTCTCTTATGCCCTATTTAATTTTCCAAGATAAGCAGGAAATAAGTGAAATCCATTATACACTTGCATTTGGGATCTCACCTCAAACTACTGAATGGGTGTTTCAAGGACTGAACAAAACTTTTTTTTTTTTTTTTTGTAGAGACAGAGTCTCACTTTATGGCCCTCGGGTAGAGTGCCGTGGCATCATACAGCTCACAGCATCCTCCAACTCCTGGGCTTAAGCGATTCTCTTGCCTCAGCCTCCCGAGTAGCTGGGACTACAGGCGCCCGCCACAAGGCCCGGCTATTTGAACAAAACTCTTTAGAACCTAACCACCACTGAGGATCTTCCTAAGCAGAAAAGAGAAACTGGTTTTGAATGAAAGCACTGTATCAAACAACATCCACATCACCGTCTAATTACTCTTCCTTTAAAAAAAAAATAAAACAACAAAAACTAGGATCAAGAGAGCAGGCAGTTAAAATCATGGCACGCTGGGTGGAAGTTGGAAGCTTGCATGGTGGCCATGTGCGGGACAGCAGGGGATGCCAGTCACGGGCAGAGGCTCTGCTGCAGGTTTTGTGGGCTGGGGGCTGCTTGCTCCCACCCCGTCCCCCAGCCAGGCCATCTCTGCTGCACTTTATCTAGGAGAGGGACCAGAGGGGTGGCAGAGTCACAATGCGGAGGGCATCTGTTCTTGGAGGGGTGCTTCTGAGAGAAACAGGATTTTCTTTGCCATGGTTCAGAATAACACAAAAATACATTAAGTCTGGTTTTATTTATACACATTCTTAAGGCTCTTGACATGTGGCTGACAACAGACAGCGCACTCAGACTGACTGAATCCCCAGCACTTACAGTGAGACTGAGGGTTCCAGGGAAGGAGGAACAGGGAACAACATTAAAGAAGAAAGGACCAAGATGCCCCAGAGAAGTTCATGATTCCATTTCTATAGGACATGTCCTGAACAGGCAATGTACAGATGGAAGGCGAGGGGTGGTGACTAGGGGAGCTGGGTTTCTTTTGTGAGGGTAATAAAATTGTATTGATGGTTGCTAACTCCAGGACTTTACTAAAAGTCACTGCATTGTACAGGGCAATTGTGAACTGGATGATATGTAAATTGTGTCTCAATAAAGCTGTCAGAAAAAAAAGCAGCTGCCTTGAGATAAAGGGACATAGTAGACAATGCCAACTGGAGACATTCACTGGGATGGCCTCAAGGGCCAGCAGAGAAATGGGATCAAAAGTAGAAGTATGCTCCAGGGCACTGGACAGTGGTTTGGGTTCATTTTGCTGCTGGGTAGAAAGCCACCATGGTATTCTGCATTCTGGACATGGAATACATGCTTATCGGGAGCTGGGGAAATGTCACAGAAAGCTTGGTAGGTGTCTGGCTGGACCCAGTGACAGTCCCCTCCAAAGTCACTGGAGAAGAGAGATGGGGCACCAGAGGCCAGTGCCGGGGAACCCTCTGCTCCTGCTCTCCCTTGCCTGGCCCTTTGCTGCTGCTGGGCTGAGCATGGGCCATACACAGTCTGGGATGCAGAGTCTTGGTGGCCGTGCTGCTAAGAGGCAAAATCTCACTGCAAGAAAGGACTTGAGAACTAGGAACTTCTCCATCTACAGTAATATGTGGCTCAGAAAAACTACTAGAAATTCTTACCAGAGTTAAGCATCCTTTTATTGATACTCTTTCATACGTGCGCACACATAAACACAAACACACACACACACACACACACACACGTAGGTGCATGCGCGGGCACACAACTTCGGCCCCTCTCACGTTATACTTTCCTACCACATTGCTGAACTGTCTGCTCTCCACTGACACTTGAAGTCTAGTTAAGGACCCAGTGGGGAATGGAGATCGTTTGATTCCAGGGTCAGTTGGCACCCAGGGTGCTCTTCCACCTCTGGACAGGCAGAAGCCTTCAGTGTACCCCAAGAATGCATTTCAGGAACAATTACTGCAAACAGCGGGACTCAGAGTCCCTCCTTAAATGCTATCAGGCCTTGAAGTACAGAGTGACGTGCTCTCCTCTCCCCACAGGTGTCTCCCTGCTCTTCACCCCACTCCGACCTGCTGTGGGCTCCGTAGATGTCACCCTCCCTGCTGGTGCCCTGGGGTAGAGCAGGCCGCAGCCCCACAGCCCACAGGCAGCCCCTGAAGAATCCTTCCGCAGCTGTCCTGTTGACTGCCAAAACGTGGCTCAGAATGTCACACTCATTTCCCTGCTGAATGCGGTTTCACATCACACATTTCTATCCTATCTCTGTGGGGTGTGTCTGGCCCTCAGCCTCCTCCCCTGCTGGATGACAGCCCATGACAGGAAAGGAGTCTCAGGCCTTTGGGCTGACGTTCTAAGAAGCTTGGCCATGAGGCTCAGCTCTGGCTACCTCCCCATTTCTCTCTTTGCCTCCTCCTTCCACTCTAGGCCCCAGCAGCTCCCTGATGCTCCACCTCCACTCACCACCCAGCTCAGACACAAGGGCTCCCTTCCCAGGGTCTGCAACTTCCCCAGACACAACCCTGTGAGTAGGCAACACACTTCCTCTCCAGCACAGACATCACCGCCTTCAGGAATCTCTCCTGGCCTAAGTGCCTTTTCTGCATATCTTTCTCACCAGGTGTGAAAATCCTTGGTGGCTGGGGCCATGCCATGTACAATTTATACTTGTATCCCAATGTGTGGCACATAGTAGGTCCAAAATAAATGCTGAATGAATGAATGCATGAAAGAATGACAGAGACTCAAGGTCACTCTGTCATTAGCTCCTGGGAGTAGGCTGTGGATTCCTGTAGGGACGGATAATGACCAGCCACATAAAGAAAAGTTAGAGGATGCCTAGGGATGAGAGTCAAGATGGCTACAATTTCAAGCACACCCTGCACACATGCACACAGGCACATGCAGAAACACAGATGCAAACACACACATGTGCATACTCATGTGTACACACACCCCTCTCTTGATGCTGGGGTGCCAGCGGCTGCTAGGAGGGGGTCTGATCGGGCACGGCTGGCCTCTCTGAGCCCATCCTGTCCCAGCCAGTGTTCTTCTGCAGCTCCTGGAAGAAGAGCTGTCGTTGGAGGCTCCTCAGACTTTCCAGGTCCTCTGGAGACAGAGGCTTGGCCGACTCCCCCAGGTCCTCCTCCTCCTCTTCCTCCATTTCCCTGAGTCCATCGGGGGGCTGCGGGGAGCTCCTGGAGATGTAGCCCTGGTCAGACTGCACTGACTGCCGCTGCTCCTCCTCTGAGGACGTGTAGGGGTCTTGCTGGAGGAGTGACAGCATCAAGCCTTCCAGCTGCTCCCTCATCTCCTTCTGGAGGGGCTCGGGAGACGCCTGCAGGGAGCTGGAGCGAGGCGGGCACTCTGAGTCCACGGAGAGGAAGAGGACACTGCTTTGCTGAGCACCACAGCCCCCTAGCAGCGGGTGGCCCTCGCCTTCCTCCACCACGGGCAGCTGGCTGGCCACGCTGCCCTCATCAATCAGAGGCAAGGGCTCCATGGCCCAAGTTGGAGAGACCTTCTCCACAGGGAGCACTGTTGTTTGCAGGGGCTGGGCCAAGGGCTCCCCCTGGGGCAGCAGCTGAGGCTCCAGCTTCCACACTCCTCCTCCCTCTTGGAGGAGCATGCCCACCGCCAGCCCACTGGCGCCCAAGGAGGTCGGCTCCTGCTCCAGGGGCCTCTGCCTAACGATGCTCCTTCCTGGTGGCAGCAGCAATTCTTCGAACACCTCTTCATCCAGGGACGGAAGGTCCTGGTCCTCTGCTGAGCACAGGTTCTCCTGCTCAAACCAGTTGGGGTATCGGGCCTGCCATTCTTGGAACCGCTGCACGGCCTCCCTGAGCTGCCAACCGCTAGGGCTCTGCAGGTAGTTTTCACCGGTGAGCTCTCCGACGCGGTGCATGCGGCCGGGCTCAAACATCTCCAGGTCCTGGATCCGGAAGTACACCTCCTCGAATCTGTCCATGAGGGCATACCTAGAAGTGATGTTGAAGAGGTCGGGGATGTCGCCCTCGCTGCTGATGCCACTGAAGTAACAGATGATGTAGGTGCCGAAGCAGGCTGGCTTTCTGAAGTCTGGTAGGATCATGTTCATGGCTGCTGTGAACAGATCCCCAGCGGGTTGCCCACGGTCACACCGCAGCTGGATGGTGGGCTCCTCCCAGCCGAGGATGGCTTGCCACTTGGCCTGGGTGCCTCGGGAGCACAGGACGATGATTTTGGAATTGCTCGCCACCATTTCCTGTTTCTGGTGGCCCACCCAGGTCATGACTCCCACCTCCGAGATGACCTGTTCCTCTAGCAGGTCCAGGGCTACTTCGGTGCCACAGATGGTGAGCAGGAACTGGGCGAACTTTAGGACCACGTCCACATAGAGAGGGTGGTCGGCAGAGTAGACAATCCAGACCTTCCTTGGTTTCAGGGCCGGGGGGGTCAAGTCAGCTGTGGGTAGGACATCTAGGGAAACAAGGCCACGCATGTGCTGACCCTCACACCCAGGCCGAGGGCAGCGGCCCCTACTGGCCACCCTGGGAGGGGCCTGGACCAAATACAGAGCTATGCTCCCTGGACTAAGACATGCAACTAAGGACCTGGGAACAAGCCAGATGTTGCTGCTTCAACTTGCTTTCGCTGCCTAAAAAAAGTGTAATCTGTGCTTTTTGGGAAAAAGAATCTCTCTCTCACCCATCCCTATCTGGTCTTTAGCCTGTACTTTAATCATTTTAATTAAAACAGGAAAAGAGGCACAAAGGCTGCCTGAGGAATAGAAATGTCTGCCCCAGGGAGGGCCTCTTTTCACCCAATATGGCACACTTCCCTTCCTTTCCTTGTCTGAGTGATTCAAATGATAGCACCTTGCTGTCGGCGTTCCCTGCAAACCCTCTCAGTGGGGCTTGGGGCCTGGAGGGTCCTAAGGTAGAGTCTCCTGAAGGGACCTGGGAGTCAGACCACAGGAGCAACCCATCCACCCACTTACCCCTGGGGAGCCCCCCCACCTTTCAAAGCATAACACACATGTGCACACCCCCAATCCAGGAAATACCCACCAGTGCATTTGCTGCCATTACCATCTTTTTCATGATGAGACCCTGCAAGAAAAAAATATATACTGGAGTGGCTTTTTGGGAAGAGAACTAGGGACCAGCTCACAGGGGAAGTGCTACCCACCCCTGACAAGGGGCAGGCCCTGAACAGTGGCCACTGGACACTTCCAGGCCTTTGTGGAGGCCACACGGGGCAAGGCAGTCGTGCAGGTGCGGATCCTGGGTTGGCTGCTATGAGCTATGTGGTCTGAGCCTACTATTGCCTCAGAAACTCAGTTTCTTCCTCCATACAGTGGGTCTGTGTTTAATCTCATTTAACGGGTATTAATTGAGATCATGCATGTGAAATGCCTGGCACATTGTACATACTCAATCAGCTAGGGTTGCGATTATTTTGTAGCACTGACCCAGCTGGTCTCTCTGCCTCCCCACAGTTGGCCACCCCCGGCAGACTCTGCTTGAGAGAACACTCTTCCCTAGAAGTGTCCCTGCAAGAGATGCCCATCTTACAACACTTCTTGTAGCCCCTACCCAGCCCACTTACAACATTTCCTCCTGGTATTTTTGAGGTGAAGAAGGGGAACCCACACACTTAAGCAGTTGTTCTCCTTGGAGACATGATGACAGTGCAGGAGTTAACTCCTCAGTGACAGCAGGGATGACCAAAATCCACGGACGGCCAAGCAAGAGGTTTAAAACCTTAATTCCAACCCTCACTCTTGGGTCCTTTTCCAGAATTGTCAAAAGACAGTCAGATAAGGCCGGGTGCCATGGTTCACACTGGTAATCCTAGTTCTCTGGGAGGCAGAGGCAGATAGATTACCTAAGCTCATGAGTTTGAGACCAGCCTGAGCAAGAGGCTGGTCTCAAACAGAAAATTTAGCCGGGCGTGGTGGTGGGCACCTGTAGTCCCAGCTACTCAGGAGACTGAGGCAAGAAGGATGGCTTGAGCCCAAGAGACTGTTTGCTGTGAGTTATAATGACACCACGATCGACACTCTACCCAGGGCAACAGAGTGAGACTGTCTAAAAAAAAAAAAAGACAGATAATGAGGCTTCTCCTTTCTTTCATCCCATGCAGGGGAGCACTTCAGAAAACGGTCAGAAATGCAGCAATAGAAATGAAACAAAAAGCCCCCTGACCTCTACAGAGATGTACACGAAGCACTGGCCAAGATATCATTGGAGCCTCCCGGTGGCCCTCTGGAGAGGAGCCTCCCATGGTCTTCTCACACCTGGTGCTTTCTTTCTACTAAGCAGTAACTAACGATGATTAAGACCTACTCCTGGAAGGCCTTGGTGAGTGTGGAAATAGCTTCCCAGAAGACTGAAGGGACAGTGCAGGATCAAGGAGGGACAGAGAAGGGCTGTGCTGCCAACACATGCTCTCCCCACTTAGCACTCAGCAGCAGAGGGCTGCAGGAGGGAGGAGGAGCTGGACTTATCAGCCCCACCCCAGCCGAGAAGGAAGCACTATGACTGCATTCTACAGAAAAGAAAACCAAATCTATGTCTTGTTAAGCAATTGGCCTATGACTACAGGCTGGTGAGTGGGGCTGGGATCCATTCCTGTCATTTACGGTCCAAGCCCCAGCCTTCTCTGTCACTCTCTGCTTTCCCTGACCCCAAACATCTAAGACTGAGGCTGTTGGATGGGGCTGTTAAGGCTGCTCCACCTGCCTGGCTGATAACCCTGCTGCAGGGAAATTTTAGTTCCTTCCGGCCCACTGTTTTTAACAACAAGCCTAACTGTGGCTAACAGACATTGTGCAAACATCATGTGCCAGGTCCTAAGCTGAGGATTCATGTGCATTACTTCACTTAATCCTTACGATAGCTATATGATGCAAGTATCATTATTTTTCTATTTCCATTTTAGAAGAGAGGAAGCTGAGGCTCAGAGAGTGATCTGCTCAAGCAGTTAGGTGTGGAGCTGGTAATTTGAGCCTGGGCCAGCCTGGCTCCGGGCTCCAGGTTCTTGATAACTGAGGCTGGGGCAAGACAGAAGAGAGGTGACAATCTGAGACTGAAGGGCTGGGATTGAAGATGGTGCCTGAACACAAGCTTCCGGAGAGGTCTAGCTTGAGACTGGAGTCGGGGGAGGAGAAGGCAGTGTAGGAAGGAAGTGGGTGCAGAAGGGAAAGCCCCGGGGTGGCCCTGCCCCTTACCCGTCAGCCGCCAAGTCATGCAGAGGGTCAGCAGGATGCTGCAGCCAACCAGCAGGGTGGAGATCCCCGTGATGAAGCCGAACACCCACAGGGGCACAGAGTCTGTGGAGACACAACAGTGAGAGTGACGGCAGGCGCTGCTCTGCCAGGCTCCCCAGTCTCTGAGGTCTGTCTTCTCTGGCCTGCTCTGGGACATGCCACATGCCCATGGCCTCACCCGCCCTGGGCTGGTGTTGTCTGCCTGGCTCCATACAAGGCCCAGGTGGGGACTTTTTTTTTTTTTGAGACACAGTCTCACTATGTCACCCTGGGTAGAGGGCTGTGGTGTCACAGCTCACAGCAACCTCCAACTCTTGGGCTTAAGTGATTCTCTTACCTCAGCCTCCCAAGTAGCTGGGACTACAGGTGCCCACCTCAATGCCTGGCTTTTTTTTTGTAGTTGCCATTGTTGTTTGGCAGGCCCCGGCTGGGTTCAAACCCGCCAGCCCTGGTGTATGTGGTCAGCATCCTAGCTGCTGAGCTACAGGCGCCAAGCCCAGGTGGAGACTTCTTATGTGGCCCCTGGGGAAAGTTTCCTTCCAGCTCTGTGGGAAGGAGAGCCAAGCTTACCTGCAATGGAACCTGCAGTGAGAACAGGAGAGAAGGGAAACGGGGAAATATTAATTATGGGCAGTCATCATGAAGCATCCCCGACATCCTCCAGTGCCCCAGGCCAGCCACTCTAGCTCTAGTCCAAACTTTGTTTTTTTAGTTTCTTTTATTTATTTAGACAGAGTCTCACTTTGTCACCCTGGGTAAAGTGTCCATGCCATCATAGCTCACGGCAACCTCAAACTCTTGTGTTCAAGAGTTTCCCTTGGCTCAGCTTCCTGAGTAGCTGGGACTACAGGTGCCCGCCATAATGCCTGGCTAGTTTTTCTATTTTTAGTAGAGACAGGGGCTCCCTCTTGCTCAGGCTGGTATTAAACTTGTGAGCTCAGAGAATCCACCTGCCTTGGTCCCTCTGAGTGCTGGGATTACAGGAGTAAGCCACTATGCCTGGCCTCAGGCTAAACTTAATGAAACCATCTTTATGAGCAGCCACCTTTAGCTGCTGGTCTAAGGAACAGATCTCTCCCTCCATGGGAGGCCAGGGTTCTCTTCCCACCCAGTGCCACACCTGCTGTGTTCTGACCAACGCATAGTGGCAGCCTCCTGTGCAGGGGGTGCCTGGCTTCTGAAGGAGAGGCTGAATGTCAGGCCTCAGCTCAGAGCCCGGGGCTTGGCCACACCTGTGGCATGTGATCCTGGACAACTCTCTGACCCCCCTGTGCTCTGTTTCCTCATCTATGAGCATGGGTGTGGGAGGAGCCGCACCTCTCAGGGCTGCCACTCACAATCTGTGAGGGTGTCAGAGTGCTCTGTTCTGGGTGTGGTGCAAAGACATGGCTCTGTGATAATATCTATCCTGTTGTCCGTCAAGGAATTTGAGGACCAGAAAAGTTAAGCACTTTACCCAGTGTCACACAGCTAATGAATGACAGTCAGGAGTCCCAAAGGGGTGACACTGCAAAGCCCCCATGCACAGCTCGGGCATGAAGAGCTCTAAGTTAAATCAAACTCTCTACCCCATTGCCCAAGAGCCAGGTCAGGACTCAGCCCAGAACTTCACCCACTCTGTCCCTAGTAGAGCCCAGGGTAGCCACGTTCCTCCTACCTAGAGTTTCAGGGATTTCCGGGCAGGGAAGCATCGCGGAGTGTCGGAGGCAGTCATTGAGACAGGTGTTGAAGAAGGGTTGGATCTGAGGAGGCAGAGAAGGGGTGGGAAGGGAGGGCTCCGAGGGCTGCAGAGATCATGGTGCTCTCTTGCCAGAAGAGGCAATATGAGAGTAATGGGCCCTGGGGGACTACTGTAGCATCTCCAGGTGTTAGGCCAGCTCTCTCATCAGTGAGAAGTGTCAAAGGACCCTTGCTTTGTCCAGGGATGAGCACGAGGCCACCAGCTGCCGTCCCTTCTTCCTTCACCCATCTGGCAGGAGTGCCCACCAGCGTATGGCCCCCACACCTGTCCCCACCACACTCACCCACCTGCACTCGGTGGTGGCAGCACCAGTTAGACTTGTGTACGGTGAGTGTGATGTTGGCTCGCTGGTGGGAATCCTCCTGTCTGGGCTGGAGAGGGAGGACGTGTAAGGCCGGCTGGTTAGGAACCTGCCACGGCAGTGCCAGGAAGCTGCCGAGAACTCTCTGCTGTCTGGGCCACTCCTTAGGAGGGCCAGAGGGAGATGGGCTTTCAGGTTTCTGCTCTAGGAAAAAACTCCATTTCTGTAAGACCAGATTTGTTTTCTGATTTGTTGCTAACTCACCAGTACATCTGGAAAATGTGTTTCCTTTTTCACTTTGGCTGCTGGGAATCAGGGCACAAATCCGTGTTCATACCCAGCACCCAAACAGACCAGCGGCACACATGCTTCCTGCCACCTGGCTTCATCTTATTTCCTTATTTTTAGTTTCCCTTTGTCTTAATGTCCACATTTCTTTTCTTTTTTTAACTCTTAAATCCTTTCTGGGATAAAGTAGGATAAACTCGGCAAACAAAAAGAGAGTGGGGAAGAGTGTGAGAGAGGGAAGAACAGAAAGGACTGAGTTACGGGCAGCGTCGACTCCGTACCAGCTACAGCCCTGACCGTAAGGGCAGCAGGAAAGGTGACTCTAGAGCTAACTGTGCGCAAAGGGGGAAAAAAGGGCCAGGCGGTCCCTGGTGGCCACTGACTGAGCCAGAACTGAGCTCCGAGGTGCAGGCAGCAGGGCCCTGTCAGGACCAGCAGAGGGGACTCGAGCCGTGGGGGGTGGTCCTGAACTGTGCAGAGGGGTCAGAGAGGGTGGAGGTACCGCAGACAGGTGCTGCACGTGCTCGAAGCAGACTTGGTCCCCCATGTGCGGGAAGCTGCTCAGGAGTAACTGGTACTGTGCAGGCTCGTCCCACAGGGTGAAGCTCACACGCAGCTGCTGGGCTTCCAAGGCCTCCACGGTGATGTTGGGATCCCACAGGCTGCCTGCCGAGGGCACAGACGCAGGTCCGGGTGAGGAGGGCGCGTGTGCGTGTGCACAGGGGAAGCCTCTCCAGCCCGCCACACTTACCTGCGTTCACACACGGTGTGGTGACCTTCATACTGGAGTCCTCACAGCCTGTGACCCAGAGAAAGAAATCCTTAATCCTCCACCTGAGGGAGTTTGTGCTTCTAGACACCTGACACCAGGGACAGTGATCTCTCTCCTTCGGAAGCCTGTTCAAAGGTGGCCCCTTCTAAGAGAACTCTAGGACTGGACGGCTGGCCAGAAACCCCGCAGGACCAGGGGCTGGCCTGGCTGGCCCATCCTCCTCTCTCCTCCTGGGTGACCAAAGACTCTTGGTCTCCTCCGGTGCCTCCTCTTGCACCCAGGGCTTCTCTCTAGAGTCACCACTGCCTTCAAACAGGCTGAGAAGCACCCTGGTCCCCTAAGCAGTGACTCTCGGATGTTCCTGTGCACCACCATCAACATTTCTCTTAGGTCTGGGTGCATGCTGAGAGTTGGAATGTCTAACAAGTTCCCAGGTGACCTGTTGATGTTGCTGCTCCAGGGACCACCACCGCCTCTCCATCTTCCATCTCCAAACTGCCCTGATTGCAATGTTTGCGTTTTGGTTTAAGAAGACACCTGGCAGGTGTGAATCACCATGGAGGGACAGGAACAGAGTCAGTCTATTTTAGGAACAGGGGAGAGAACTGGGGAGATTTGCTTATTCAACAAATACTTACTGAGCACGTACTGTCTGCTGGGCAGTGTTCTAGTCACTGGTGAATAAGAAAATCCCTGCTTCTGGAGATTACATTCCAACAGGACAGACCAATAAAAGCAAATAAATAGCACACAACATCACAGAGAGAAACAAAGGAGTGTAAAAGGTGTGTGTGCACGCACGTGTGTGAAAGGTATTCTAGGGATGAAGGGTGTCACCATCCTTTTTTTTTTTTTTGAGTCAAAGTCCCATTATGTCGCCCTGGGTAGAGTGCTATGGCATCACAGCTCACAGCAACCTCAAACTCTTGGGCTCAAGCAATTCTCTTGCCTCAGCCTCCCTAGTAGCTGGGACTACAGGCACTCGCCACAATGCCTGGCTATTTGTTTGTTGGTTTGTTTGTCTATTTAGTAGGCTCGGGCCAGATTCGAACCTGCCAACCTTGGTGCATGTGGCTGGCACCCTAACCACTGAGCTATGGGCACCGAGCCAGCATCACCATTCTTAACAAGCATTTGCTGATCACCTACCACACATAAGGCAATCTGTGAGGTTCTAGAGATTACCTAGATAGTTAGCAGATCCAGACTTTGTCCCCAAGGGGTTCGGGATGCAGCTGTCTTTGAACACTAAGAAATGCAGGCTAAGACCCGGGGGAGGACAGAGAAAGAGCAGGTGCACACACACCAAATGATGCCCGAGAGAAGAGGCCTGGCAGGAATCACAGGCAGGGTGGATTAGTGGGTAAGAAGAGAGTGTCCCCCACGGCTGGGTGTTGGATGGACGCAGGCAGGAGGTGGGTAGAAAGAGAAGAATGAAGTGATAGAGGCTGGGAGGAGGGATCAAGTAGTCCATGAGTGGCCTGTCTTTCTGACAGAGTAGGAAGGGTACTTCTCTAGACAGACAGACTGTGGTTCCCATAAAACTCCGGGGATCCGCTGTTGTGACAACAAAGAATGGGCTCTGCCTTTGGGGAGAAGAGGCTGCAGCTGCACACTAAAGAACTCCCGGGCCCTGCCTCTGTTTGCTCTGTGGGTACCACAGGCAGTGGCAGTCATTATAATGACATATTTATGAACAGGGCATGGGGGAAGTTCTCACTAGAAGTCCCCAGCCCAAATGTTCCCTGCTAACCAGTGCAACCTCTCTAGGATGGCTGGCTGTGTTCCAACCCTAGCCACAAATTTACAGAGCCTTTGCTTCTGGTCCAGCACTCCCAGGCCCTGGCATCTGTTTGCTCTGAGTAGGAAGGCTGATGTCTCAGCCACCTGCTACTTTCTTCTCACAGAGCCCAGTGGGGAAGGGGATGTCTTGAGAGGATGCTCTTACCAGGCACGAGGATGTTTCTGGACTGGTGGTTTGGGTCCCCATCAGGGATGGGCTTGGGCAGGTGGTGAACAGTCACCTCATATTCCTGGTCAGGGTCTACCACAAAGTGGCTGAAGGTAAAGCGCCACTGAAGGGAGGGAGGGGAAGTTGGACAGGTTACATACACCTCTCTCACCTACCTGTGCCCAAAGAACCCCATCCCGCCAGCTACCAAACAGTCACTCAAAGTAAGAACCAACAACCACAACAAAACCCCAAACCAGGGGCATTGTTTTCCTTGTTCTTTGTTTTCTCCGGTCTTTTCTGCCTATTTCAAAAACCTGGATCTGGCCTCATCAGTAGATAGTGTCTAACGCAAAAGAATCTGGGGAATGGAAAGAATCCTCCCCTCCTGTCAGCCCTCTCCAATTCCAGAACAATGGGTATGAGGGAGCCGGGCCAGAGGACCTGGGGCTACAAGAGGCCTGCCACCCAGGAGGAGTTAAAAGCCATTTGGTACATGACTATTCCTCCCTAAATGGGAAAGGATCTCTTCTGAATGTTCCAAAGCAAAAAAGTACAGAGGTGAGCTAGAGATCCCCACTGATTCTGGGCCTGTAGGCACCAGAGATAACAGAATGTGTGCTGAGTTATTTTCTGGATGTCACAGATTACAGACACAGACTCCAACTCTCATTCTGATTACTTTGGTGGAGGAGACCTGGTGGAGGGGCCTGGGGAGTCCTTTGCTCCTAAGTCACTCTAAGTACCTGGTTCTCACCATTCACATAGCAGCCAAGTTTGGGGGTCCTAACTTAGCACTGGAGAGGGATTCTGTGTGTCTTGTGCTTGTGGGCACTTTTAAAGTAGTCATATGGAGAATTTAAACCAGTAGTTTTCAAACTGAGCTTGTATCAGAATCACGTGAATAGGGTGTTAAACACCAACTGCTCGGCCCCACCTTCAGAGTTTCTGGTCCAGGATGTCTAGAGTGGGGCCCTAGAATATGCATTTGTAACAAGTCCCCAGGTAGTGCTGCTGCTGGTGGTCAGGGGACCCCACTCTGGGAACCACTGCCTTGAACAAACTAACCAACAGTTGACTTTTTGCCAACCCAGCTGTGAGCAGTAGAATGAGACTAGGCTGCGGGAGAGCTCGCTCACGTGTGCCCCACCCACAGTTCTTTGGCCCAGGGTGGTTTTCTCTTCCAGGAGGTAGATCCCAGATTAACCCGTCGCACACAGAGAGGTAGGGCTGGAGAAGGTGTCTCCCCATTTGACTCCCTTTAAGAATGAATAACTAGATAGACTGGGAAGAAAAAGCAGAGGTGGGCATGGCGGGGAAGCCACTCTCTGCCCCTCTGCTGCTAACAGCAGACACACCTCTCTGTCCTGGAGGCAGCCACCCATTGTGACCACGGCCCCCACCCCTAGCCATTTGCAATTCCTCAGACTCTTGTGGCACCTTTGGGTCTTCACCACTTTACATTAGGGCCCAAATTTGGGGACTAACTGGTGTCATCAAAGGAATGCACTCTACTTGGGACCTGTGTTCTTACCCGTCTGTGGTGATGCCTCAGTTTAGACAGAAACTCAAACTTGACACACAAGCGTTCATTGGTGTTCACCTGTAGGATGGTTAACTCTGCTCCCTCGAGGTACAGGACGCTGGCTAAAGGTCAGAGGGAGGAGAGGAGATAGAGAGATGGGATCAACCAAGGCAAACCACCGGGCGTGTTGCTTCCCTATGTGCTCTGCTTATTCCTCCTGAAAGAGTAAGCCCCTCTCACTACCTCCCTACTTCCTGTTCCTTTTAGTTCCCTCTTGGGCCTCTGCCTCCCCCTAGCAGACAGTTACTTCCCAGCTGGGCAAGGGCAAGTGATGCTTTACACTGGACCAGAAGCAAAGGCTCTGTAAATTTGCGGCTAGGGTTGGAACACAGCCATTGCCACAATCCTAGAGAGGTTGCTGTGGTCAGCAGGGAACATCCAGGCTGGGGACTTCCAGTGAGAACTTCCCCCGTGCCCTGTTCACAAATCTTTCCTTACCCCAATCTTCCCAATTCTGTAATACAAACTTCCTATCCCTGAAGAGGTTTGGGAGATGTTTTAAAAGTGCTGGCCCCTAAGTTAAGGGAACAAGCAGGTTGGCAAATGTGTTGCCATTTTTCCAGTACATTTTTGGTACTGCTGTCATAAAATTAACCACTTGGCCTTTTTTATCCCCCCCAGGGTGATAAAACTTTTAGGCTGAAAGAAGGCCTTTCATGAAAGATGGTATGACAAGAAGGTATCCCTGGTAATATCTAAAACATGGAAAATGTATTAACTCATGAAACGATGGACTCTTTCTGCACTAAATTTGGGCCCTTATGTCTGGGCACAGGACTGGAAGCCTAATTCTGACCTTGAATGAAGGAGCTGATGGTCTGGGCTATGGCCTCACTTGGTGGTAGAAAGACCCCCCCACCCCCCAGGACCCAGCTGGCAGCCCACTTACCGTCTGTTTGCAGTGCCCACTCGATGTAAACCACAGGAAACAGTTCTCCTTGTTGGGTGGGCTCAAAGTGCAGCTGGACTTGGACATATTTTGGGGAGGAAGGGGTCAGGTTTCGAGGGTGGATCCAGCTGTCATCCAGGCAGGTACCTGGGAGCCAGGAAAAAGCAGCAAAGCCTGGCATCTGAGGATAAGACGCCCCAGCAGGGAGTCCAGGGAGCCAGACTGTAAACAGTTGGAGGTCTTCCAGCTGTGACCAGGTCCTCAGCTTCACTGCCTTGCTCCCTCTTGTCTAATGCTTGTCTGGGGCCACTGCAAAGCTCATAAGTCTAAAGGGAATTTTAGGAGAGATAATCCAGGGCTGATTTGGTTTTGAAATGAAGCAGTAAGGGTAAATGGGGCACAGGAGGGATAGGGTCATATAAGAGTGGCTTTATTTTTATACATTGGGGGTCTCTAATTAGCAGAGACATCTAAAATATGTGCCTCCTCCTTGAATTAAAATGCAGAAAGTCAACAGCACAGATGTCTCTTGCTTTACAATGGCAAGCTGGGGTACCCCAGAGAATACTTTCAAAATCCAAATGACAGTTGTGGTCCTCATTTTCTGACTTTTGCATAAGGAGACGCAGGTGCACACGCATCTCAGATTCCCCAGGATCCCTGCTGCTGCTGCGGAGACCAAACCCTGAGGGTTGTAGCAGGGCTCTGCCAGAGGTCAGCGTGGGGCTATCACTTTATTCATGAGGTGATAATAAGCAAAAAAAAAAAAGATGACTTACTATTCTTGACTGTGCAGTTCAGCTCCTGTGGAAACAAAGAAGGTGGCAATTACAGATGGGAAGGGACTTCAATTCACACGCCAGGTTCCAGGTGCTTCCCCAGCTCATTGTCAAGAATGATGTTTGCACAGCCCTCCCTTCTCACTTTTTGGGAGAGGCCTCTTCCCCTTATACTTTCTCATTCTGTGCAGTCTAAGGGGAATAGGATGTGGTGTGGGTAGAGCAGCAGGCAAAACGGAACTGGCATTTTGTGAGTGACTCTTATGCGCTGGGGACCTTACAACTGTAAAAGACACTGAAATGGTTCTCGCGGGTGCCCGAGGAAAATGGGCCCTAAATCTCTTGAGGTTTCCAGTCTCTGGTCTGGGTAACAGTGCTCTAAGAGGTATATGTGAGGAGTGGGGCAAAAATTATAGTTCCCATTACAATTAGTATGAAAAATTTACTAAATCCTCCTAATCTCCCAAGTAAATGTGATAGACCCTTGTGGGTGATTTCTATCATTTCACTAAATCCTCATGACACACTTAGGATGAAGTATTATCCTTAGCCCCATTTCACATATGAGGAAACCGAGGCACCAGTCTTACACTGTCTCCCACTTGGGCTGGATGTGTTAACTTTCCAACCCAGAGGAGATTTAGAGGGCCAAATTTGGAAGCCCCATCGACAAACATTAGTAGGGAAATGTAATCATTAGGCCGATTTTGCTGACCTACTTTGACACACACACACACACACACCTCTGGGGTTGAGTCCCCTCACCAAGCCTCAATTTATTTAAATGTAAAATCAAAATAATTACAGTACCAACTTTACACCATTGTTGAAAACTAAATGATACAAATATAAGGGTCTGGCACGGTGGCTCACACCTATAAATCCTAGCAATCTGGGAGGGCAAGGCAGGTAGATCACCGGAGCTCATGAGTTCAAGACCAGCCTGAGCATGAGCAAGACCCGGTCTCTAAAAATAGCCAGGAGTGGCTCGGCACCCGTAGCATAGTGGTTATGGCGCCAGCCATATACACGAAGGGTGGTGGGTTCAAACCCAGCCCCGGGCCAGCTAAACAACAATGACAACTGCAACAAAAAATAGCTGGGCATTGTGCCAGGCACCTGCAGTCCCAGCTACTTGGGATGAGGTAAGAGAACTGCTTAAGCCCAAGAGTTTGAGGTTGCTGTGAGCTGTGATGCCACGGTACTCTACCAAGGGTGACATAGACTGTCACACACACAAAAACTTCCAAATAAATGATATAAATATAAATTAGATTTTGGGACATAGAATAGGTGTGCATGCAGAGAGCCTTTCACTTTTTACTTCCAATGTAACTGTGTTTTAAAAAATTACAAACAAAGGGAATGTATTCAATCAAATAACAGTGTACTGCACTGTTAAACAGATAGTTTGCTAGAAGCCTGAAGGGAATAATTATTAGCTATTTTTTTTAGCAGCAGTGCCCAAAGAACTATCTCAGTGCTTGTAAAATGAGACAGCATTTAGTTGGTGTCTGGCAAACGGCTGCTTTAATTATGGCTCCCAGTCTTCAAAGCTTGGCATACAGCAAGCACTCAATACATGGAAGCTATAATTATGAGGGGTGGCTTCCATACATTCAGATTTGGCAGTGTAGCGAGGGAAGGCCCAGGACAGAACTCAGACTCCCACGTTTCTAGTCCTCTAATTGGCAAACTGGGCCAAGCACATTCTGGGGGCAGAAAGTCAGATGTTGAGGCAGACCGGAACACGAGTTCAAGGCCAACGGAGGGGTCTGGTGTCTGTATGTGGGCAGTTGGGGGCTAGCACCCACTTCCCTCTCTCACATCCTTGTGCTGACCCCAGGATTGATCCTAAACAGGCTAATTCATCTGGGCCCCACCTCTCTGAGACACTGGTTCATAAGCCCTTGGAGTCCAAACTTACTGCTCTTGGAGATTAATTCTCCCCTGCTGCTCCTGGGCTAGCACCGCAGCCCTGCGAGGAGCTTCTCACATGTCCAGCAACAAAATCCATCTTGCTGCCTCTGCTCACTTCAACCAACGCCACTCTATTTCCTGAATGGGGAGGAGATTCACTCCCACGAACCCTCTCAGTTCTCCACTTGCAACTCCTGGGACTGGGGCACAGAGGGCAAGTAACAGGTTCCTGCACCCTGACGTGGGGAGCTCTTCTAGACAAGGCAAACACACACTGCTTTTGGCGTAATTCCCTCCAATCCACTGGTAGCTGCTCAAAATAACACTGCGAGATGAAAGGTTCTTGCCTTGCTGTAGAGCAGGAAGAAAGTGAATGAGAATGGTGCTGCCCTCCTTTAATCCTGAGACTGCTGGACCAGCACAGGGTGTCACCAGGGCGTATTCTTTTTGGCCTTGATTTTTGATGGTCCTAGTTCTATATAAGTCTTTTCTATTACTATCATGTTTATAATTTTTTATTAAAACAGCTCTGAACCTTGTCAAAAATTCTCCAGCATTTATTAACATAACTTTGGAGGTTTTGCTCCTTTCATTTACTGACATAATGAAATGAAGTTGATAGATTTGCTGATAATGGACCAACTTTGTACTCCTAGAATACATCCCACTAGGTTATGGTGCATCCTTCTTTTGAGATTCTGTTAAACTTGCCAGTATTTTATTTAGAATTGCTTACATCTATTTTCATAAGTGAGGGTGGTCCATGGTTTTTCTTCCTTTTTAAATTTTATTATTTTTTTAATTTTTATTTATTAACTATTTATTTATTTATTTTGCAGTTTTGGCCGGGGCCGGGCTTGAACCTGCCACCCCTGGTATATTGGTATATATATGGGGCTGGTGCCCTGCTCCTTGAGCTACAGGTGCCACCTGCCTTTTTTTTTTTTTTTTTGTAGAGACAGAGTCTCACTGTACCGCCCTCAGGTAGAGTGCCGTGGCGTCACACGGCTCACAGCAACCTCTTAACTCTTGGGCTTACGCAATTCTCTTGCCTCAGCCTCCCAAGCAGCTGGGACTACAGGCGCCCGCCACAACGCCCGGCTATTTTTTGGTTGCAGTTTGTCTGGGGCTGGGTTTGAACCCGCCACCCTCGGCATATGGGGCTGGCGCCCTACTCACTGAGCCACAGGCGCCGCCCGCCACCTGCCTTTTTTTATTTTTTAAATTTTGAGACAGAATTTCACCCTGGGGTTGAGTGCTATGGCATTATCATAGCTCACAGCAACCTCAAACTCTTGAGCTCAAACAATCCTCATGCCTCAGCTTCCCAAGTAGCTGGACTACAGGCGCCCACCACAACACCCAGCTAGTTTTTCTATTTTTAGTAGAGACAGGGGTCTCATTCTTGCTCAAGCTGGTCTTGAATTCCCGAGCTTAAGCAATCCACCTGCCTCTGAGGATTACAGGAAGCCAGCCTCTTTCTTTTTTTAGTAGGAGGCAGGGTCTTACTGTGTTACCCAAGCTGGAGTACAATATTTGCAGGTGTGATTCTACTACTAATCACCTTGGGAATTTTAACCTGCTCTTCTTCTGACCAGGGCCAGTTCACCCCTCTTTAGGCAAACTGGTAGATTTCAATATAAGGTCATTATATTGATCAGAACTTAGTGTGGACATCTGATCAGCAGAGTGTACCATAGCCCAGAACTCCTGGGCTCAAGCAATCTTTGTGCCTCAGCCTCCCAAGTTGTTGGGATTACAGGTTTTGCCACTGCACCCAGCTAGTTTTTCTTCTTGTTTAAGATTTATCAAGTTTTAGAATTAGGCTCATGCTAGCTTTTAAAAAATAGGTAGCTTTCTCTCTTTTTCTGCAGTGTTGAATGTTCATCAATAGGGAGTGGCTGAATAAAATTTAAATCTAAATGCTCCCCAAACTGGGAATGGTTGAAGAGATTTCCATCTACTATGGAATATTATGCAAATATTGAAGACAATTAGTTATATAGATACCTGTTGATCTGGAGCGATGTTCAAAATGTGTTGATGAGGGAAGAAGATAAGTTACAAAGTATTTTTTATAGTATGATCCTTTCTATGGAAATAAATGATGAAGGAACCTCCCAATATATTTGCATATGTGTTTATGATTGTATGAGCACAGACCACGTGGGCAGGTGTATACCAGGGATTAACACACCAGTTACTGATGGCAAAGAGCATGGATGCAGAGGAAGTGGAGAGAGGGAAGATACGAGGAAAAAGATTCAAACAGAACAGAAAAACATGCATGTAAGTAAAATGTAGAATAAAAAATTCCATCAGTGGTTATGTTACCTGTGTACACATACTATACTCGCCCTTTCCCTAAACCATATGAAGATTATAGGAAAGGGAAAGTTTTTATAAATCCTCAAGGACAAAGAGGTAATCTCAGCAGACAAGCGATATGAACAAAGTTTTAAAAGTCAAAGTGGCTTCCTTTCCAACTCGGGCCCAACAGGGTGGCTCCCACAAAAAAGGGTGGCAAGAAGAAGGGCCATTCTGCCACCAATGAGGTGATGACCGCAATTATGTCATCAGCATTTCCAAGCACGTATGTGCAGTGGGCTTCAAGAAGTGAGGTCCTCAGGCACTCACAGAGACCCTGATCTTTGCCATGAAGGAAACGGGGACAACTCACTGACACCAGGCTGAACAAAGCTGCCTGGGTTAAAGGACCAACAGCCGTCCCATACTATATCTGTGAATGGCTGTCCAGAAAATGCAACGAGGATGACGATCACCAGACAGGTTCTGTACTTTGGCTACCTATGTACCCGGCATCACTTTTAAACAATCTACACAGTCAATGTGGATTAAGAAATAGCTGCTGATTGTCAGAGTTATAAACCTACAAAACAAACACCAAAGTGGAAGGTGGAGCGGGCACCTGGCTTAGGCCAGACTTACATCTGACTGCTGCAAAAGGCAACTGCTGACGAGAAAGAAGCCAAAGGCTCATCAGAACCCTTATACCAACCAGGTCTTAAGGCAGGGAGGGAGGATTAAGTGGAGGAGGTCAATTACAGAATGCTGGGAACCTTCCCGTCTTCCCCTACCCTGTTCTCAGACTGCTGGCAGCCAGGCTCAGAGAGAAGACCTCTGGATTTCATCATCTAGGGGGTCACCCAAAAGGCCAGCTTCATGATTAATCTGAACTCCTATATTGTCAAGTCCAATGTTCAGTAAACCCTAATCACACAGAATACTTAATCAGCTTTTTATGATTTCTTTTTTTTTTTTGTTTTTCTCTGTTACCTGGGGTAGAGTGTAGTTGTGTGATAATTACTCACTGCAACCTCAAACTCCTGGGCTCAAGTGATCCTCCTGCCTCAGCCTCCCAAGTAGCTGACACTACAGGCGTGCACCAACACACTGGCTAATTTTTCTATTTTTTTTTTTTGAAAGATGGGAGCCTTGCTCTTGCTTAGGCTGGACTTGAACTACTGACCTTAAGTGATCCTCCTGCCCGGCCTCCCAAACTACTAAGATTATAGGTGTGAGCTACGACACCACACCTACGACTTTATCCTTAAACTATTCTCAGTTTTGAAAAACATGATCTAAACAAAATTTTTAAAAGAGCTCTTGGAGGAACTATGTTAGTGCTGAGAACAGAACAAAATTAAAACAGATAAAATTATAATAGCCTCAAAGAGATAAGAGGGGATACTGCTGCATAAGACAAGGAAAGGATACAGTGGAAAAATAAGCAAGCATACTATATATAAAAATCCAATGGAAAGGTTGAACTACAAAACTGAGAAACAGAAATGGGAGAAAAATCATGAATATCAGAGAATCAATTCAGGAAATACAAAATATGATTAACTGGATTTCCAGGAATTATAGAAGGGAAGAAATTATTTGAAATAAAAAGAAAAATATTTTAGATTTTTTTTTAAGCATGAAACAGAGTTTATTTAAGAAGAAAAAGATAACTTTATAGAGCAAGGGCAAGATACAGGTTTACAGAGCAAGACATGTTCGCCATAGACCATGAACGGGGGCCCCCCATTGTTTCCACAAAGAAAAGGTTGAAAAACAACCTAGAGTTGAAGGACCCATGTGGCCCAATTAAAAAGGTCCACTAAATGATCTGTACAACAAATGAAAACAAAAGGCCTAAACCAAGGCCCAACATAATAAAACTACTGAAATTTCAGGAATAAAAAGAAGATACTAAAAGTTTCCAGAGAGGAAAAAAATAGGTGCCACACGAACAGGACACAAAATGGCACTGGTTTTCTTACCAGCTGTACTATTTGCTAGAAGGTAACACTGCAATGCCTTCAAAATTCTTTAACTTGGAATTTTACCTGGCCAAATGATCCAAGAAGTGTGAGAGTTAATAGAGATTTTCAGACATGAAAATATGTATATGTATGTATGTATGTATATATGGTTATCTATATATCTCTGTACAGGTCCACAGAGCTGTCAGTCCAGGTTGGAGCTGAGAACAGAGGGCTCCAGGAGGGAATCCTCCAGGGGGAGGGGAAGTGGACTAGATGATGCTTGGGGGGAAAATGTCATGACAAGTCTAATAGAAAAAACTAAGACTAGTTAGATGGGAAATTATGCAAGCAAAGAAGTAAAGCAATCACTTTGGGGGCAGGGGTGGGGGGAGGGAAGAAACTGTAACAGAGTTACACTAACTGTGTGACTGTAACAAAGTACACATAGTGCCTTAGCAGTAAAGACTGTTATAAACTTGTTATAGTAATGTAAATTCTGACTACTTTTGGTTTAGATTTTCTTCTAACAGATGGGAGTTTTGTCTGTTGCCTAGGCTGGCGGGCAGTGGTGTGAACATCGCCTCACTGTAGCCTTGATCCTAGGCTAAGTTGATGCTCCTGCCTTCAGCCTCCTGAGTAGCTGGGACTATAGGTGCCTGCCACCATGCCCAGCTGCTCATTACTGATTTATCTAAAATTGTGATATAACTGTAAGGGAAGATGGGGAGAAGTGATAGAAGGCAATATATTAATAATTTTCATCTATTACAAGGTGATAGATAATATCTAAAATTGACACATTAAGGATTAACAACATAAGTATATTTAGAAATGTGGAGATACATGTTAGAAGAAATAACTAAAGGAATTATAATTTGGGGGAGCAAGGTTGGGTGACGGAGGGATCTGTTGTCATTTGTTGTAAACTTCTAGAATTCTTTTTAAAGGCAGATTACCATACATTACTTAATAAGAATGAATTAAAAGACAGGTTATGTAGGAGGTAACTCCAAACAAATAAAAGGATTAAAAAGTGAGATAAACAAATGAAAAAACTTATTAGCTTAGAGGAAAAAATAGTGGCATTTTTTCTTATAATTTAATTTTAATATAGAATTTCCATTGACATAAAAATTTTAATAATGAATGAAAAAAATTAAAGATTTTTTTTTTTTTTGAGACAGAGTCTTACTATGTTGCCCTTGGTAGAGTGCCATGGTGTCACAGTTCATAGCAACCTCAAACTCTTGGGCTTAAGCAATTCTCTCAAGTAGATTCTCTTAAGTGATTCTCTCAGTGTCTCAAGTAGCTGGGACTACAGGTGCCCGCCATAATGTCTGGCTATTTTTTGTTGCATTTGTCATTGTTGTTTAGCTGGCACAGGCCAGGATAGAACCCACACCCTCGGTGTATGAGGCCGGCGCCATAACCACTGTACTATGGGCGTCGAGCCAAAATCTTCTTTGGATATTACTAAGACACATCTCGTTCTGTCCAACAACTTCCTCTCCAACAGTCATCCTAACTTCTTTATTTCAAACTGCCTGTTTTTAAAAACAGCACAATCAGAATACTCACAAGCCACTTGTTAGCGACTGGTGTTATGTGACACCTTACAGAAAGCAGAGGAGAACATTCACGACAATGAGGATGACAAAGAGAAGCCAGTATTTAGTGAGCTGCTCTTCTGTCTGTGCCAGGCATCAAGCCAACCACTTTGTATATACATCTCACTTAATCTGGACAATAATCGTAAGAGCTAAGGCACAGAGCTGAGGCACAGAGAGGTCAGTTGAGTGCCCCAGGTCCTGGGGAGCTGACACAGAAATCCAGAAGTTTTGCTCCAGAATCCATGCTCTTCATGGCTGCCATTCTGCCTCTCTAAATAAAAAAAAGAATACCTCCGACAGGCAGGCTACTATCCTCTACCCACAGCGGTGAAGATCAGAAGGAAGAAATGAAAGACTGTATTCAATTCTGTCCATTCGATGAAAAAGCCAGATCAAGAAAGTGGGCCTTGAAGTTATGGGCACAATGCTGCACTGATCCTCCACTACGGATCAAAGATCACTCACCAGCTTGCGACCTTGGGATGAAAGTGCGTATGTGAAGGTGCACAGTGCCTCGTAGAAAGATCCTAACTTTCTACACTCAGGAAGAGTGGCATGGCTGACAGTAGCTTCTGGCAACCAGAGGATAAAAAGGGTTAAACCAAACAGTTGCTCTACCACCACAAGTCAAAACCACAAGTGCTCAGGAAAAAAGAATTTGTAATGAAACATACATCCTGTCTATAAAATTGTGTCAAAATTCACACTAACTCCAAGTTGCTGCCTTTCCTTATGGGGGTTCCTCTGGGTGGACAGTCATGGGAAACTTACAAGATAGTCCATGCAGGGGGAGGGCTAACCAAGGGACCACCCAGGGACATGCAATTACTAATAATTTTTCCAGTAGTGATTTCTGTAGGGAAATCAGAGTCTTCTGGGGTTTTAGGTGCTAAACCCAAGCAGCCAGATCCTGTGCTATGGCTGGTCTCAGCTTACCAGTGCTTTCCACCCACAGCTAACTACTGTTTCCTTCATTCACGCATTATTTTGTTCTTTCATTCAACATATATTTGTTATCTATCTATCTATTTACCTCATATCCAGTGCTTGCAGTGCTGAGCTAGGAACAGAAAAGGCACACAGATCCTCCCTGACTTCGAATAGAGAGAGTGAGGGCTAAATTCAACTGTGCTTTCGATAGACATTTGTATTCTGGAAAGTAATGCAGGCTCAATTTGAGAAGGTTGCCCAGTGCTTTCATTGTGGAAATGAGGAAAGCTGGGCCCAGGGAGCCTCAACTGATGCCCGAGGCTGCAGAGATCTTAAGAGGTGAAGTCAGGATGTAAATCTGAGTCCTCTGAAGCCTGCCAAACACGAGGTGTAATACTTTCCTCAGAACTGCTCTAAAGCAGTACCCCTGTACCCTTGTCATCTGGGGGGGAGTAAGGCTTGAGGGTGGGCAACTATCTCACAAGGCAGCCTGTGGCATGTGCTCTTTGCACAACTGGTGAGTGCACAGAATTCCTGGGAAAAGAAAGATTACTTCCAGCTGAGTTGTCCTCCTTGGAAAAATACATTTGGCAGAGCACTGCAGGTGACGGCAAGGGTCTACCTTGGGTAGGACCAGGTGACGTGCTGCTGGAGTGAAGGGTCTGTGTTGCAGGAGAGTGAGAGAAGATGCTAGAAAGGGGGCATCTTGTGGCTTTCCCTCACTAGATCACTGTTGCATCCACACAAACCCCAGAGAGGCAGAGAAATTGTAAAGATGTACTTCCTTTCTTTTTAAAAGGCCTAGTCCAGTGGTTCTCAACCTTTCTAATGCTGCGACCCCTTAATACAGTTCCTGTGGGTCATGACCCACAGGTTGAGAACTGCTGGCCTAGTCAATGGAGCCCAGAGCTGTTTGTCCCTGGAAATGAGTTGCCTGTGAGCCAGGTGTATTTGCTGTGAGCAAGATGAGGAAAGAGAACCTGAGACTGCAGACAAATGTGGCCAGCTAGTATCTCTCTCCAGCCCTCTGGGCTTCACTGTGCAAGGAGAGTCAAAGCCCACGCCCACGCCTCCCTCTCTACATCTTCTCTTGTTCTCCTCCACTCCAGCCGTACACCTTGCCTGGTCCTATCCAAGGACCTTGGCTTAGACCCTTGCCATCACCTGAATGCTCCACCAAGGTCTGTCTTTGGGGCTCCCACCATCCTTCTGGGCTGCCCAAATGTACTTTCCACGAAGGACAACTCAGCTGGAAGTAATTTTTCTTTTCCCAGGAATTCTGTACACTCACCAGTTGGGGAAAGAGCCACAAGCTGCCTTGCAAGATAGTTCCCTACCCTCAAGCCTTACTCCCCCCCTAAATGAAGAGGGTGCCAGGGTTACTGCTTTAGAGTTCCGGTTCTAGAGTGGAACTCTAAAGTCTGGTCTTTGGCAGCACCTGACAAATGGCCATCAACACAGGAGCACCACTTGCTGCCACTTAGAACACTGTTACACAAAGCCTGCGGGAAGGACCTGCTGGGCATGTGGCTTGGGCTTTACCCTGCAGAAGTCACAAGAACATTTCCTAACATCATTCGCATTAAAAACACTTCCCCTTCCTCTGCTAAGTGGTCACTCACTTCCCACCCTCTTTTGGCAAATTTTCCACAAAATGGAGCCAGATCCCATGGTCCGGAGGGTCTCTGCTTAGTGCTTTCCACCAGAGCTAACTGTTCTTTCCTCATTCATGAATTCTTTTGTTCTTTCATAGATAAGGTGCACTATCACTTTGTTTCACATTCTCTAAGAGACTGACCATTACTCCCTAGAGTGGCAGTGGAGGTGAGGGGCTGAGAAGTCCGGAAGGCAGAGGGGAGAGGCAGATCGCTCCGAGGGTAGAAGACAGGAAAGTGTACTTGTGGAGAGGGCACCGTGATTTGCTCTTTCTTTTCTTTTTTCCTTCAGATGGTCCCGGCTCACAGCAAGGCTACTTACTGCAGGTGGGTGTGTCCGCAGCGGGCAACAACTTGACAGGTACAAGCCCGCGGTCCTCCCACCGCACTGCGCATCCTATTCCTGGCCCAAGGTCGTGGTGGTGGGAATTAATTATCGCCCCTCTGGGGAGGTGGCCCTCGGCCCTCCCCAGCACAGTGTTCCCGAAAGGTCGCTACCTCTCACCCCGCCGGCTCCTGCGCCCCCGCAGGCTGCCCGCGCTCTACGACCGCGGGTGAGTCCGTCGGGGCCCCCACCTTCCGCAGGCCACCGCCAGTTGGCACAGCTCCTCTGGCGGCTTCAAGGGCACGGGCTAGAGGGGAAGCTTCTGAGGACCGGACCGCCTCCCGAAGTCGGGCCGTGGCTCGCCGGGCAGCGCACGGGGGTCCGCAGGGTGCACGACGCGGAGCCAGGTCCAGACCCGTCCCAGCTCCTCCCAGGGCCCCTCCCCTACGGCCCCTAGTGCCCAGTCCTTCCCGCTCTCCCGCCGGGTCCCCGCGCCGCGGTCTCCTTCCCCAACTCTGCGGCTGGGCGGAGGGGTCACTCCCTCCAGCCCACGACGGCGGCCCAAGTTGTGCAACGCGACCTTTCCCCCTCCAACTCTCTGCTCTTCGGAGACCATCCCGCAGCCCCCGCAACTCCGAGCGTCCTCCCCAGCGCGCGGGGATCTGCTGCCCAAGCCCCGAGCCCTCCCCACCCCCTCTCCGAGACCTCAGCACCGACTTCCTGCCTCCGGTAGTCCCGAGCCACCCGCCCCTTCCGCGCCCCCGCCTCCGCATCCTCGGGTGGCCGCGACTCCGCGGGCGTCGGGGTCTCACCGGCTGTGAGCAGACTGGGGCCGGGTGGTCCAGGAGCCGCAGGGAGGCGTGGCCTGGGACCAGCGCGGCCAGGAGCAGTAGCAGTGGCCCTGGTGGGGGCCCCGGAACGACGAGTGGCCGGCGGCGCGGAGCCCCCATGGCCCCGGCGCTGTCGAGGGGGGCTCGCGGCTTGGGCTGGGGTCACAGAGAGTGAACGCCCCGAGGCTTTCCCTTCCCAGGCAAAGCCGGGGTTTGCGCTCCTCGGCCGGCTTCCGGCTTCCAGCCCCGGCGCAGGGGCGGGCCGTGCCGAGGGGCGGGCCGGGCTGGGGACTGTCCTCCTCGGTCCCGCCTCCGCCCGGCGTCCCAGGTGCGCGCTCCTCCGACTCGCCTGGGCCCGCGCCCGCGCAGCGCGTCCTCGCCGGCCGCACCCGTGCGACCTGTCCACCCGCCTCTCCGCCCGGCGTTCTGCCCCTTGGCTCGCGCCACTCTTTGAGACTTTTCTTTCCCTTCTCGGTCATTTGACGTCAAGCCCACACTTCGGGACTCAGGAGTCCGTTTTCTTTGTCCCTGTCTTTTTCGTCCTTCCTTCGGCTTGCTAGCTCCAATCTGTGGCTTTCGTTTCTTCTTCTCCGGGGTCCTGGAGAGGAGGTCAGAGCCCGGCCTGGTCCCACTCGGTGTCCCTACCGCGCCCAAGAGCGCCGCGTCCCAGGAGCCTCCCTGCACGTCCGCCGCTGACGCCTCCCCTAAGTCTCCAGTGCCGACAACTCACCCTTTGGGACGTGGGCAGACTTCATCATCTCTTCTCCATCCCAAGTCCAGCACTCGCTCGCCCCCGCCCAGTTCCTGACACTCTCCGGGTTTCCAGCCTCGTCCTCCTCCACTGTTTCATTCTCGCGGTTCCTGCCCCACTTGCCTTGCAACCCCTGCACGTTTTATCTTCCTCCTCCCTTACGGCATCCTCTACCAGCCGAATTTCCTGCCCTATCAAGTTGGCCTCTGCCTGGCCTTTGACACCCACATAGCTTTTCCCAGTATTTCAACCTGCCTGGATAGGCGCTCCCTGGCCTGGGGCAGTGGGTTTTCTCACCGTTCACGCCACTCATGGCCTTTGCCTGCTGCTGGCTGACCCCAGGCCACCAGCTGCGAGCCACACTGCCTGGCAGGGCCCAGCCACATTATGCCTCAAGCTGGCTCGGTGGTCTTCAGATATCTTTGCTTGTGTGCTGGTAAAGTAATTATGGGAAGCTTTGCTTCCTTTCGTACATTTTCGAGATGGCATCTAAAATTTTCATTCTAAGTTTAAATGACTGTGGTGGACATAATCATTATATAAAAATGGAATCTATGGTAGGCAGCTTTTGAGGTGGCACCTGGCGGCCTGGCCCCACGCCTGGTACTCACGACCTTCTCTGCCCTTCCCTGTGTGGAGTGGGCCTAGAGACTTGGTTCTAACAATGAAAGTATGAATAGAATAAGGCAAAAATAGCAGAGTGTCTCTTTAAGACCAAGACTCCTGTCCTGTTCAACCTCTCTATTTCCAGGCTGTGAGGTGCTCTGGGAAGAGGCCCTGGGGAGGGCCTCTGCCCATAGCTGGTGAGAAACTGAGATCCTTGGTTCATCCTTACGATTATTTTCTTACAGTAGATCAGAGGTCTGGCCCGAAAGGTGACCCTGCTGTTCTGTTGCAATTCAGGATCTCTGACTATAACTAGAATCTGTAAACCAGCTCAGGCCCAAATTTTGGATTGAATAGCCCCAGCCAAACTGAAATAGTAGTCCTGATCTCCTTAGTGTGGTAAATGTAGCAAAATGCCGTAGGGTTTAGAAACCAGCACACAGATAAGAAAAACATACCAAATCCATGATATCACTACTTTGTGTGAGGTCTTGAAATTATCATGGCAATTTGTACATATCATTTGTTTTTTAAGGCATTTGAAATATTTAGGAAATGTCTGGCATATTACATTTAAGATATTAATTTGAAACACTAAATATCAATTTGATATTTGTCTTATGACCATTTTGAAACATGAAAAGTTGAATGATGGGGGCCGCGCCTGTGGCTCAGCGAGCAGGGCGCTGGCCCCATATACTGAGGGTGGCAGGTTCGGACCCAGCCCCGGCCAAACTGCAATAAAAAAGAGCCGGGCGTTGTGGCGGGCGCCTGTAGTCCCAGCTACTGGGGAGGCTGAGGCAGGAGAATCGCCTAAGCCCAGAAGTTGAGGTTGCTGTGAGCTGTGTGATGCCATGGCACTCTACCGAGGGCGATAAAGTGAAACTCTGTCTCTACAAAAAAAAAAAAAAGTTGAATGATGGTAGATTCAGATAATGTAAAACATGTAATTGAGATTTTCCAAATAATTTTATTTATGAAATTCTTTTCCTCTCTTTCTTTCCCCCCGTTTCTTTTTTCTTTTCTTTTCATTTATCATTATCATTATTATTATTTTTGAGAGAGAGTCTTGTTCTTTTGCTCTGGCTATAGTGCAGTGGCATCATCATAGTTGACTACAACCTCCAACTTCTGGGCTCAAGCAATTCCTCCTGCCTCAACCTCCCAAGTAGCTGCAATTACAAGTACCCTCCACCACTCTCCATTAATTAAAAAATTTTTTGTGTGGAGATGGGGTTTTGCTATGTTGCCTAGGGTGATCTAGAATTCCTGGCCTCAAGAGAGCCTCCTGCTTCGGCCTTCCAAAATGCTGGGATTACAGGTGTGAGCCGCAACTCCTAGCCTGATTTGTTGAATCTTTAAGATTTAACAAAGTCTGGGAAAAGAAATTTAAATGCTTAGGATGATTTTGCTGGAAAGAAACGTAACCCTGTCTTATTAAGAATTTGATGAAAAAGTAAGGTACGTTATCTTTATGACTATAGTTTGAAATGCCTAGGAAACCCAGATAAGCAAGCTTATTAACATATTTTTCTAAAACATAGATATTAAATACCTTTTCAAGAAGAATTCTGTTGTTAGCTGCTAAGATAAAAACTTAAAAACAACAACTGCATTTCACAATCAAAGGGATTTGAGGAGTGGGAGTGAAGGAAAGTTCTATTTGTTGGAATCTGAAAGGCTTTTACATGAAATGGCTTTTGAGAAGAGTCCTGAGGAGTGAGACAGTGGACAGGCAGGAGAGAAGGGCATTTAGGCAAAGGAAAGGCATAGAACTTTTCCAGGGAATTCCAGGAGTCAAATGTGGTTAGGCCACTGTGTGGGTCAGAGCAGGGTCTGTGGAGTGGGAAGGGAGTCCTGGGAGTCCACAAAGATCCACTGAGCCCTTTGAGCCAAGCCCAGCACAGGCCCCAGACTCAGAAAGGCTGCAGAGTGGAGGGTTTGAGAACATAGGCCAGTGGTGAGGTGGGGATTGATGCCAGACCCCAAGGGAAGAGAGGGTGTTGGAAGTGGGGCCCCCAAAAGCAGACCTAGCTTAAAAATCTTTGGAGAGCAGGTTCCAGGGAGGTGGCTTGAAAGGGTCGCAAGGTAAGCCCCTTGCAATTCCAGGTGGAGCCCTGGACAGCATGTTCCCTTTCCTCTGCCTTCTCTGTACCCATCTGTGGCCATGTACTCTGTCTTTTCTCACCCCTCAAATTATAGTTGCTTGTTTGGTCAGAACAGCTTTGCAGATAAGCTCAGGAAATCTGAAGCCCGGGTGAAAGGGGAGGGGAGGAAATCAGTATTTGCCAAGCGCTGACACAGTGCTGGCTCCTGGCATGGGGTTTCCCCAGGTTGTCTTGTTGAATCCTCACCACCCTCTGGGAGGTGGCTATTTTACAGAAGAGCAAACAAGCTGGAAGAGATTAAGTGCAGGGATGTGTTCTGAGAAACAGGCTGCCAGGTGAGGGCATTGGGCTGTGAACACGACAGGGAGCACGCACACACTCCGGGCTGTGTGACACAGCCCGCTGCCCCTGCGCTGCGAACCTTACAGCCCGGCACCCTGGCTTTGCGCAGTGCACAGCCTACACAGCTATATGTGAGGTCCCAGCTGAGGTCTCTTCCTCCCTCCTGCTCCCCTCCTTTTCTTTTTCTTCTGTTGTTCAGTATGGAACTGGACAACAAGATGGGGAAGGACATAGCACATACGTGAGATCAAGATTATAGTTAGCACAATTAGACCTGGCTCCCTGGTGCACGCTTGCTCCTTATAGAAGCATACCTGAGGTTTATTATTCTTAGCAGTCTGCACAGAGTGAGAAATCCTCCAGGCCAAGAGGACCCAGAAGCACAGGACTGCTGCCTTATATATGCTTTTTAAGCTAACAAGTACCAGGAACCCAGAATCTTCTATATTGTCAGGGCCATAGTGGCCAAGCCATGACCGACCTGGTGAAGGTCATCCTTTAGCTCTGAGCGGTTGGAATGTCTGGATGTGTTTTACTCGAGGGCCTCTTCTTTACTAGGTGATGGCCATTAGACCTGCTTTATATGTGTCTGACAGTTTTATTGAAGTGTCCCTTAGCATTATTTTTTCTATCCTCTGGCGTCTTTTGAGCGTGTCTAGTCAGCCCTCGTGGAGTGGGGCGCACCAGTGTATGTTCTCATCACTGCCTGGCTCTGGAGGCTGACACAGTGAGACCAGCAGCAGCACAGGGCACAGGGAGCCTTCTCCCTCCTGCCTGGAGCTTGGTCCTCTGGGCAGTGTTTCATTGTGGTGGCTAAGGGATTACATTCTAATCCCTTTGCAGCAATTTTACCATTAGATGGCAATTTGTATTGCCCTTGAACTTACTCTGCCACCCCTTCTGTATTCTCTGCAGCCTCCAGAACTACCTGACTCCGCCTGGCTGCCCATCCTTGGGTCAGGTATTACAAAGGGCAAAAGACTTCAGTCAAACTTATATCCAAATTCACCTAAAACAATAGATTTGGTTTTCTTTTGTATGTAAAAGTTCAAGTTGGTAGGGAGGCTTTGTTTTATGAAGCCATTTGTAGACCAGGCTGCTTCCACCGTTTTATTTAAGGACATTGCCACCCCAATGTCCTTATCTTCGTCGGACAGGAGGCAGGAAAAGGAAGGAGAGAGCCCTTTCCATCTGAGGGTGTTACCTCGATGGCACACATGCCACTTCTGTTCACATCCATTGACTGGAATGTTTCTGGTTGTGAGAGAGGCTGGGCAGCCTGTGCACCCCTAAAAATGCTAGTCCTATGGCCAAAGGTCAGGATGGTAATCTCTGCCACAGGCTGGTTCCACAGTGTTGGGCTGTGCTCTCAGGACCCGTTTCCACAGGCCGGTCTTGTAGTCTTCCCTGTGATTGTGCAACAATATTACAGCCTCTGCTGAGTCTGGGTATGTCCCCCTTACAAAGACTCTGTTCTTTTTTTTTTTTTTTTTTTGAGACAGAGTCTCATTATGTTGCCCTCGGTAGATTGCATTACAGCTCACAGCAATCTCAAACCCTTGGGCTTAAGCGATTCTCTTGCCTCAGCCTCCCAAGTAGTTGGGACTACAGGTGCCCACCACAACGCCCGGCTATTTTCTTGTTGCACTTGTTTTAGCCAGCTTGGGCCGGGTTCGAACCTACCACCTTCAGCATATGTGGCTAGTGCTGTAACCACTGTGCTACAGGCACTGAACCCAAAGACTCTGTTCTTGACCAAACTCTAGCCAGCCTCCTCTGAACCACCCTTCTTGACTAGGCCTCAAAGTTGGCCTATAAGGACTTGAATGAATATTATCATAGTCTCTAACATCTCAAGGCTGTGTCCCTAGGATGACTATAGGGACCCCCTCCTTAAAGTGCCCACCTGGGAAATCTCAAGGCTGTCAGGAAATTTGGTCTGTTCCAGTCATCATCTGAGATAGAAGCCCTGCCTCCCAGCCTCTGTGGAAGTGTAGAAGCCCAATTTCAGTAAGTGCCAGTTAACAACACACCCAGATGGGTTTCACACTGACCAACCACTTCCTGTGAGGCTGAGGCTGTTCATCTCCTCCCCTCTGCACACATCCCAGTTGAGTTCAGTGCACACATAATGCAATAGTGTATTAGTGGTTAAAATCTGTCCTTATCACTTTAAATAGCATGTGGTTTTGTTTGTTGGTGATACCCCCCCGCCATCCTTCCTTGGGTGGGGCTGGATGTCAAGATTTTCCTTACCCATTCCAGAGGGCAGGTGACGTTGAGGGTATGGGATGCCTAGAGTCTGTCCAGAGTCCACTCTTCCCTAGATAGGAGCTAAGCTCCAGCTTTGCAGCTCCATGGTTACCACTGCTGAAATGAAAAAAAGTATTTAAAGGAGTGATATCCATGCCCCATGTCCACCCCTCCTATTTGAGCACTATTAAGGGAAGGCTGTATTGAGGATATATCCCTCTTTTTTTTTTTTGGCTGGGGCTGGGTTTGAACCTGCCACTTCCACTATATGAGGCTGGTGCCCTTCTCCTTGAGCCAAAGGCGCCACCTAGATGTGTCCCTCTTATGTATTTATGGCTCTTGTGTGCTTCTCCTGCTTTTCCCAGGAAGCACAACCTCTGGCTTAGATTGGGGGTGGTGCTGTGTATTTGCATTGCTGGAAGTATTCCGTCTTTTATTTACTCCTACAGACCAAGTCCAGATTGTGTCCCGAGAGAGGGCCAATCCCACACAAGGATGGTGAATTGAGTTCCTTGATCAAAGCAATTGTTGCAGTTTTCCACATGCCGAGACACGGCTGTTGGCAAGGCTCCCACAGGGGTAGCAGCAGCATCCACTCAAACAAGACAATGAGGCTGTGACATGAACATAGTTTCTCCTGGTTGTGGTCTGTTGTCTGCACGTGCACTGCCCAGTTCTGGTGTATTGTTGCTCACACCTAATATATTGGGGTGAGACCTGTACTTCATCCACTGGCCAAATCAGGGTCCTCTGGGTCCTGGCCTCATTGGCTGGTGGTTTGCAGTGGGAGCGCTACATCCAGGGCGTGTCCCAGCACAGCCCCACTTCATCTCTCCAAGTTAGATCAGAGCAGCACAGTGACATGCCTTAAATGTCCCTGTTCCTTATAAACCTGTGGCTCAGTGGGATGTCCCGCTTAGATAAGCACTATCTCGGTCTCTGGTTTGGGGTACTGGTCAGCTCTTCAAGGTTTCACCACAGTTTCCTTCTTCCATCCCAGGCCACCCTGATGGCACAAAGCTGGCTTGTTTAAGCCCCTGAGCACCACATCACACCTCTCATGATGGATGGAACTTCTGTGGATGTATGGGCTAGTATTTCCTCCTGGTAGTGCTTCAGAGACCACGGGACTTCTGTCTGGGGTCTCATTTGTCAGAGCACACACTCCTGTCACCACCATACTCACACCTGTTCCAGACACCACTGCTTGTTTCTGTGCTCATTTTAATTGAGGTATTTAAAATGAGCACTCAGGTGTTATGAAACGCTGTCCTTAGTACACAGCAGACTGTTTCAAAATGCGTCTCTGGGCTTGCAGGAGTTTGCACAAGGCTTGTCTCTCCTACCTTCTGAGGTCTGAGATGGCAAAAGTGCCCTTGTGTGGCTCCTGAGGCAATACTGTCACTGCTTCTATGCTCTCGGGGACGCTAGCTGCCACACAGTCAAGAACCTCGGGACACAAGGCTGGGTGCTGTGGAGCACACTCAGTGCCACGGCCACTGCTATCCACTGTGGCTTCATGAGACAGTGGCTGATGGCTTGCAGAACAGAGCTGGCTGACCCAACACTGCCCCAGCTGCTGGCCCACAGAATTACTGAAAATAGCAAATCATTGCTATTCTAACCACTAAGTTCTGAAATGGCTAGATTCACAGCAATGGATAACCAAATCCACATCTTCTACCAAATTAAACACAGAGTGTAGAATTGTATTGCAAAGAGCTCTGGTACCCCCCGCCCCATTTGTATTCACTGTAATACTATTAAAAGGAATTAAAAAGAAGGAAATCCACCTACATCTCCATCATCCCAGTGCTTCCCCTATTTTCATTTTTTAGTACATATTTCTGGAATGTGACCATAGTTGCATAGTTAAGTGATGTTATGTTTAGTAAGGACACAGCACTCGGCAGCTTTCCCTCCTTAGCCTGTATCACTCATTCACACACTCAACAAGCAGGGATTTAGACCTACTTTATGCCAGTCACTGGGGATTTAGAGATAAATGACTACATACTATTTTTTCACAATTTTGACCAACATTTACACAATCGTTCCTTTGAAATTGTTTTTTAAGTTAAACACAAATTGAGCAAGGTGTTTCTTTCTTTTTTAGAAATTTTAGCTTCAAATAATTTTATGGTAGCTCTATGATATATGGCGTTAAATCATACAATTAAAATTAAAACTATCAGGAAAGGGAAAATGTACCATGGACCTAGTCTAATAGAATTACTAACTGAATCTGTAGCTCTGAGATTGCAGGCAAAGCGCACACACACACACACACACACACACACACACGGTGAGTTGGGTCATTCCCATGCTTAATTAAAGCAAGCGCATCATTGGCCTAACGGAGATGGATGTTCACCAGCAGGGAAGGGGTGAGGGTGAACCAGAGGAGAGGAGGTGGAGGAAGCAGATGGTGTAGGGGTTGGCTGTGAAGAGGACAGAGAGTGTGCCCTAGTCGGGAGGAGCGTCCAGGTGGGGGGCACTATTTGGATGCTTATGGGAAGATTCCATCGCTGCAAAAACTGAGGATGGGGGTGGGATGGGTAATGGGACAGAGTCCTCGAGACTGCCTGGGGATGGGGTCTGGAACTCTCCTGGAGACACGGACCTGCAATAGAAGGGTCGCTGCATTTCTGCCATTGTCGGGAAGACAGTGGAAGAGAGAGATGAAAATAGGTATGTGGATTTGGAAGGGAGACAGGGCGTTTCCTGGAGGGCGATTTCTATTTATCTCTTTGTATATTTACTTATTTATTGTTGGCGTTTGTTTATTTTTAGTTTTTGTTGTTTTTCCTAGTCTAAAGTACAAGGTGAAATGTGAGTGCGGGTGAGAGGGGTCAGGGGTCTGGAAGAGATGGAAAGGGTACCAATACTCCTGATTGAATCTACTGATGGTCTATTTCAGGTCCTACCGTTGGGACATCTGAATCAAAGAACAGACTGAAGGAAAAGGACAAATTCCGACAGGAGCGTCACCAGGGCCTCGATCCCGTCCGCAGAGCAGGCTTCTGTTCGCATCCAAGTCCTGCTTCTCAGCTCCCCCCGTCGCGGTCTGCAGAGGCTCCTGCACCTGCCATTCCAAGAGTGGTGATTGGTGGAGACCACAGAGACAGGCACGGGGCGCAGCCAATAGGATGGCGCGCTGGGCGTTGCCGTGTCTCAGGGCGGTTGGAGGGCAGGGAGGTCCCCAGACCTGCACGAGGCGCAGGTAAGAGCGGGGACAGCTGGGGGCTCGGACACAGGCCCCAGGGCATGGCGGGGCTGGTGCGTTCACCGCTTAGTTCAGTCGCTGGGCCTTGGACTCTGTAATTTGAGCTAACTGGGATTCAGTCACAAAACTGTCGACGAAGGAAGAAAAGCGAAGATCCGTGGGGCTGGACTGGACGGATGGAGGAGGGAGGAGGCAGATGGCCGTGGCAGTGACCCAGCAGGCCGCCGCCTCTCTTCCCTGGCGTCTCCGGGGCGTGGCCGGAGAGGGCCACAGTTCAGGTTGCCCAGTTAGGCACTTGCCCTCTCTAATCCTGGCACACACAGTTACTTAGCTGTATAATTGTGGGAGAGTTACTTAACCATTTTAAATCTGACTCTTGTAAAACAAGAATAATTATACCTACCTTGCTAAGTTGGCTCAAGGAGCAATTGACATACTGAACTCGTAACCGTCCGTTTGTAGCCCAATGCCTGGCACATAGTAAGTGCTCAGTAAACCCACGGTTTCTGCCCTGTCCCTGTTGACTCCCTCAGGCTCTTCTCTGTAGTGGTTTGCCCCTTCTGGGCAGGCTGATAGGTCATCCTGCACCCACCAGCTCATCCTGAAGGTTGCCCTCCTAATTCCTATGTATGATCTGCTTGAATATGATCTGATACTTGGGAGATAATTTTAAAATATCATCAAGTCTTAGGTATCTTTAAAGAGAGACTTTCATACTACCTGTGATAACTTTTCAGTAAAAGCATTGTTGGGAAAAAAAAACACAACACATGCACATAACTAGAAAGTAACAAGAGTTGGTGAAGATGTGGAGAAATTGGAACCCTTATGCATTGCTGGTAGGAATGTAAAATCGTGAGGCTGCTGTGCAGATTGGTGTGGTGGTTCTATCATGCGACTCAGCAGTCCCACCTCTGGTTATATATTCCAAAGAGCAAAAGCAGGGACTTGAACGGATATCTGACACAGCTTTATTCACAATGGCAAAAGGTGGAAACAGCCCGTGTCCATTGACAGATGAATGGATAAATGGAATGTGATATATACTCATATACAGTAGATTATTAGTCAGCTTTTAAAAGGGAAGAAATTCTTTTTTTTTTTTTTTTTCTTGAGACAGAGTCTCACTATGTTGCCCTGGGTAGAGTACCGTGGTGTCACAGCTGACAGCAACCTTGAACTCTTTGGCTTAAGCAATTCTCTTTGCCTCAGCCTCCCAGCTGGCTGGGACTACAGGCGTCCTCCACGATGCCTGGCTATTTTTTTGTTGCAATTGTCATTGTTGTCTAGCTGGCCCGGCCGGGTTCAAACCCACCAGCCTCGATGTATATGGCCGGCACTGTAAGCACTGTGCTACAGGCGCCGAACCTAAAAGGGAAGAAATTCTAACACATGTTGCAACAAGGATGAACCTTGAGGATGTTATGCTGAGTGAAATAACCTATTCACCGAAGGACACATATTGTATGATTTCACTTATATGAGGTCAAACTTGACTACTAGAAAGTAGGACAGTGGCTGCCAGGGGCTGGGGGAGAGGGAATGAGGAGCTAGTGTTTAATGGGGACAGAGTTTCAGTTTGGGAAGATGAAAAAGTTCCAGAGATGGGTGGTGGTGAAGGTTGCATAACAATGTGAATGTGCTTCATGCCCCTGAACTGTACACTTAAAAATAGTTAAATGATAAATTTTGTTATGCATATTTTATCTCAATAAATAATGCAAACCACTTATTAAGTATGATATTTACATATGTAGATAGGACACTGACACATGTAGATATTTACAATGGACATTTGGGTTGTTCCCATCTTTTGCCATGCATAAAGCCGTGTCAAATATCTGTTCAAGTCCCTGCTTTTGCTCTTTTGACTTATAAACCTCAAGTCAAATGACTGATCACTATCACATATAAGAATTTATGTAAAGGAAGAAAAATATTGGCAGTTACCCAAATTAGGCTAATAAGAAGATTTGAAATGTTTTACCCTTCCGTAGAGATAGTGTATCTAAACCTTGGGGACAAAGCTTGCCATATATAGGCATTCAACGGTCAATGCTCTTAGTGTGTTATTTACAAATAGAGTGCGGTGAAGAGTTGTAGATAGAAGTCAGTGCCCCGTGTCGTGACCACATAAATGATCACGCGCTGTGTGTTCAGCAACAGGAGAGCAAAGGGAACTTTCTACTTCTTCTGTCTTTAGTCTTAGGACATTTCTGTCAAAGTGAAAAATGTAGAGATTTCCATAGAGCATCTAGAAGAGTCAGACCAGCAGGACTTGCTGAATTCACTTGTTCTTTCTGTTGTTTGTTCATTTATCCAATATAATTAGGTTCTTATTCACTGGAATGCTCTCAGCTGGATGATGTGGGCTCTGTGAATGTGAATAAGGTTTGATTCCTGAGCTCTGGGAAGAGAGATAAGATCTACATATGTAGTTATCATACAGTCAGGCTGTGTGGTGTCCAGAGGAAGGCAGCCTTTATCATAGGCTGAAATGTAGAAAGAGGAATCACCACGTTGTGGGAATGCAAATACTGTTGTTTAGGTCAGTTGTAAAGATATGAAGCAGAGCTGGTGATGGACCCAAAACTTGATCAGGAGTCTTGGATGTGCTTATGAGTCTTGGCAACTGCTCTTCCTTTCTGACCCTGAATTCCCTTTGCTTTCTTCTCCTTCCTAAGGCACTGTCAGAGTTCTCCTGGTCTCAGATTCCACCGGGCCCCTGAAAGTCTGAGGAGATGGCTGCGGCAGCAGTGGCTGGACTGATTCCGGTGCTGCACTCCCTGGCTGGTGACAAGTCTAGCTATTACATTGGGCGGCAACTATGGTTTGGCTTAATCGCCCTGTACGGGGTGGTGGTGTACGTTGTGCGCATGCCCTGGGCACGCATCCACGAAGATTTCTGGTGCCATGGCAACATCACCTATCCTTGCTTGATCGAATGTTTTGAGAAAAGTTTTAGAAATCCTGTCACGGGAACGTGGTACTTCTTCTTCTTCATCTTCACGACCCTCTTCTTCCTTATGGAATTCTTACTGGCTCAGATTCGGCATAAGCAGGTCAAGGTGAAGTCGGTGGACTTGGCAGTAGGTGACGCAGAGGAGGGCTCCTTGGTGGGGATCCAGGAGCACATCATCTCCACCAAGAAGAAGTCCATGCTGAACTTCCACCGGGAGAAGATGCTCCTGGTTTTATACCTCCTGTACTTCCTCCTGCAGGTGGGCGCCCAATGTGTGTTTTTATTCCTCCTCATATTTCAGCACCTGCCCTTGGTGAAACAAGCCGTCATCAGCTGCAGCACCTATGACTGCCCCGGCCCCTACCTCTGCCTGATCCGGGCGACCATGGAGAAGCGGATGTCCATCTACACCCTCATCACCCTGTCCATCCTGATCATCCTCTTCTGTACAGGTTTCTTCGTGTACAGCATTCACCACTACCTGCTAAAGGGCATGTCCAGTATAAAGTTTTGGATGGATTGAAGTTTGGGAAGAAAAGCACCTTGCTTAAAGTCTTTTCTCCCTCGAAGCATGCTGTGTGTGTTCCTCTAAATACTGTGTCTGGGGCAGTTCTTTGATTTTATCTTTTAAAAAAATAAATGTTTGCTGTTCTTGTTTTCTTTCTCTACAGACAGGCTTAGGTGGTCTTGCTGTGGGTGGGTGACCTGCGGTAGATAATGCAACGGAGTTCTTTCCTGGAGGCTGCCTAATTTCATCCTCACCAGAAGTCGGTGACACTGAGCTTGTTACTTTGTTCTTCCAGCATCTTGCAATCAGGAAGAGTTCCCACACTCTTAGAACTAAGAGATTTAAATTTATTTACACGTGTTCTGGCTTCTCCAGTTTCATTTCTAAATACAAGGAATTCTTCTGCAAAGGAAAACTCTTGACTGGACTTGCAGGGTAGGTTCATCTTGATTCTGCCGTTTAGGGTTCCCCAAGTTCCTAGGAGTGGGCTCACTCTTGACCCCTCACTTGAGTCTCCACTGAAGACTAAATACATATGTACATGTCCCACTGGGGAGAAGCTGGGTATGGCCGGTGTGGGAGGGAGGTTCATTGGAAGCATATCAAGGATCATGTCTTGCCCCAAACCTGATCTGTCTACTGGGATAGCTGAAGCTCAGGTCTCTGTGTAGGTTATGAACTACTCTCTGGGGCTCCCTGCTGAGTCCTGTTGTTTGCAAGCACAGGAGAGCTTGACCAGACATGACTAAAGTTCCACATTTGTGGAGGGACAGAGATAGGGGTTGGAACAAGGACGTTCCAGGGAAGGTGTGGTTAGTCACCTTACCGTGTGCTAGGCATATCATCCCCAAAAGTGGTTTGAGTGACCATCCTGTGCCCAAGGCTTGGGCCCCCTCCAGGGACTCCCAAGGGTGAGACGTGGAGTCGAGGGCCTCCAAGAGCTCTGCCTTGCTGGATATGCTCTGTGCTGTATGAGTGAGCACAATGTCTCCAGGTTGCCCAGTTGAATGTAGTTAGGATTTACTCTAGTATTATCTTGGTTCTGAGGCTGACCGTAGGCTACAGACCCTGAGATGGCATCCACTGATTTTCTGCCTCCTGGTGTCCAGGCTTTTGTGCAATCCCCTCCTCTGAGTGCAGGAAGGGACTGTGGCTTGCTGATAACCCGGAGGCTAAGGCAAAGGATGTCACTCCTGAGATCCCAGATGTTATGTGGAAGTCCATGTTAGTAGACTAGAATGAAAGACTCTCCTTCACTGGCTTTTAAGAAATAAGTTGCCATATTATGAAAAAGGCTGAGGAAGGGAGATACATTGCAAGAAATTGCAGGCTGCCTTTTAGTGCTGAGTGTGGCCCCAATTAACAGCCTGTAGGAAAAAGGACCTTGGTCATAGAACTGTGCAGGAATTGACTTCAACTTTAATGAACTTGGAAGTGGAGTGTTCCCCAGTCAAGCCTCCAGATGAGAATAAAGCCCAATGTAACCTTCATTATAGCTTTGTGAGACCATGGGCAAAGGACCCATGTTTCTTGATCCACAGGAACTGTGAGGTGATACATGTGTGTTGTTCTGAGCTGCTGAGTGTGTTGAAATTTGTTACACGACATTAGAAAACTAAGACACTGAGTCTAGGGCCCCCATGACAGTACAGGAGCCAAGGGAAGCTGAATGGTCTCAGCATTTGGCATCTGTGGAAACTTTTCATTCCAGAAACAATTCTCCCATTGCCTTCTTGCAGCACCTGACCCAGCTACACTGTAAGAGGCCCAACAAAGTCACAGCAGAGAATACCTGAGGCTGGGACCACTGCTACTGGGGCTTCTGTCCCTCCTCCCTAGATAAGAAAGCTCCACACAGGCTGGCCCCAGGAAAATGCTAGTCCTGAATAGATCCGTCCCGTTCTGCATTTGGGCTTAGCAAGGTGGGACTTGGGGTTGTACATATAATTATAGGTGAGTGACCTGCTGGACTCACACAACCCCTGGCAGGCACAAGGCTTGGATACTAAAGTTGCCTGATGCCATCTTCGGTGCTCACCCTGGGCTGGGCATCTTTGTGCACTGAGAAGCCTGTATCACTGTGTGTAGGCCCCTGGGAGGCCCCTGCCTGAAACTCAGCTGGGTTTGTGGGAAGGCCAGCACCCTGTGAGTGAGGCTCTACCTTGTGCGTGTCTGGAGTTATGCAGAAGAGCAGGTGCCCCTCAGATCTGTGGGACATTGTAGGGGTAAATCAGAGCCAAGTGATGCTGTATGCCCAGGGCTTACAGTTTTTGGAACATAGTAGGGGCTCAGTAAATAGTTTTTGAGCATATGGAGTATAACCACATGCTGTCAGAGAACTTGATGCTATTTCTAGGGTAGTGGTAATATGGTTCTCAAGCAGATTCTTTGAGAGTCAAAACTGAAGGTCTGGTTTATATCTCAAGTAAACCTCCATGTCCACTCTCCTGGGCTTATCATGATTCCCAGTGGTTGACTCTGTACCATCTTGTTTCAAAGGATAGAAGGAAGGGCAGCTTAAACAGCAGTCTTGTTTCTGTATTTGTCAACACTTTTCCAGATGAAGATTGTTTAAGGCAGAGGAAACAGCAAGGCCCTGACCCAAGTGTTGGGTTGGTCTGGGGTTCAGTCAGAGATAGAAGCCACACTAGTCATTTGAGCAGGGAGAATTTAATACAAAGACTTGTTAACTAGCAAAAGGTGTCCAGAAGTAGTAATTGTAGGAAGCAGCTTCTGTCTTTAGGGCTAAGGGAAAATGGCCAAGGAAGGATCTAAGAATTCCATGTCTGCCACACAAACATGTAGCCTGTAATGATGAAGAAACTTGCCAGAATGTGGGGGCAGAATGAATCCACAGGAGTAGAGCAACTTGCCAGAGAGTGCAGGTGGAAGCCAGTCCATAAGGGTGACTTAGGTGAGGGTTATAAAGCCTCTGGTTCACTGAGGAATTAGCTAGTGCACCAAAAAACAGCACTCTGGAAGGAATTCCCTTCTTTCTGCTATTGCCTCTCCTCTCCATGTCCTTCTGTGTTGTCAAAGCTTCTAGCAAAGGAGAAATGTTTACAGGGTACAGCTCCAGTATCACAAAGCAGGGCAAAAAAGGGTGGACTTGGAGCTAAGAGGCAATCTGTTGATAACTGGCACAGTCTACCCTTTTGGCTACTTAGCTTCCCTACCTATCTTTCTATACACATTTGAACTTTCAAACAATAATAAAACAACTCTAAGTGTCCACCTAACAAGTTGTAGCTGTCCTTTGTATGAGGGAAGTTCTCACATTCCCCCAAGATGGAGGCAAACAGTCCCTAAAGGCATAACATCCATTGCTGGCTGGCTGTATTTGGTACTTAATTTAGGCATAGCCTTACTGAAAAATTTTTTAACTAACAACTGAATTGTAAAGTTAATCTTTAATAACTTGTAATAAGGGCGAAAAGAACATAGAGGGAAATAGTTACTACATACAAATAATTCACAGAAGAGAAAATAGGCAAATCTACTATAATTCTAGTAATTCATTAGGAAGTTATGGTTGGTATCCGTGTCTCTCTTCTCTACTTCCCCAGTCAATCTTTTTTCTTTGTCTTCAGCCATAAACTTAGCTAGATGGGGTTCTTATCCTGGTGGAGTCACCCAAACCATCATTTCTGAAGGGCCTGAATCCTTAAGAATCTTGACTTTTTCCTTTTGTTTGCTCTAGCTTTCAATTAGCCTTCACTCTTGGGCATGAAAAATATACTGAGTTCCAGATAGAGTTCTCCTTGTTCCCCATTGTGTGGCAAGAACCTAGTTTGCTTTTGGCAATTGTGGTCAAATCATTCCAGCCAGTACAGTAACCCTTTCTCTTGCTTATTGGTTCAGTGCATAAGAAGCCCCAAATGGACAAGGGGCAGGCATCTTCTGAATTGATGGAATCATTGTTATATCCTTTAATTCCCACTTGGGAACTAAGACCACAAACTAGAAGAGCTCAAGGTTCCTGATTGAGAAGCAAAAAATTCTGAGGAGATTAAAGATGGCGGCCGAGTAACAGCTTCCCTGCAACTGGGAACAGCGAGTCTGGGGAGACAAGACTCCAGGCACCTCTGGCCGGTGGAATCTGCCTATAATCATCCCTTTGAGGATACAGGGAGCCAGCAAGGGACTTCTGGACCCCAAGAGGAGGACAAAAACAGTGGAAAACTGGCAAGTGGTTGCGTGTGTTCGATCCACCTAATCACACTGGCAAGTGTAAGTACAAGCAGCAGTGAGACTGCAAACCGGAAAGGCCTTACCTGTGAACTGTTTCGGTGTTCTTGGACTTGGCACTCAGTTGAACTGCCTTGGGAAGAGCTTGAGCAGGAGTGTGGAGAACTTTGGGCATTGTCTGGGGCCCCAGACTGAGCCACTGAGCTGGGCGCAGGAAGCCATTGTGAAAGAACTGCTCCGGCAAGCTCTGCCCTCAGGGTCTCAGAGCAAGGATTGGGCGGGTCAAAGTAACCTACTGACTGAGCAGCCTAAAGGCGGGGACTGAGCTGCCTTACAGCCTTAATCCTTAGGGGCTGAGTGAGACGGTTTTGGCCCACTGGAGCCTTGGGCTGTTGCCCTGGGCAGAGTGCCGTGACGTCACAGCTCATAGCAACCTCAAACTCCTGGGCTTGATGCCGCCCAGACCTCCATAAGAGCTGTGCAGCAACCCCCGACCAGTGACCCGCACCCACCCGGCCTCCACATTCCCTGACCAGGAACTGCAGGAGCCACGCAACCCTGCATCTTCCCTCCTGTGTCCTCCCAGCTTCCACACTAGCCCATTCATCTGGACAGGATCTCTGGTAGCTGCGTGCCCTTTGGAGCCCTCCCTGCCACTGTGAAGAGCTCTTCTCCTGGCCAGAGACTACTGGAGCCTTGGGCTCTCTGTGCCAAAGTTACTGGGCGCCTGGCACTCCCAGAACCGTGTGCACCACTTCCCGCCCTGTTGCTGGATCTGGGTGTGTCACAAACCAGAGCTGCTTCCACAACCAGAACTCCCTAGCTAGAGCAGCCCCTTAGGAACTACACAGGGTCACTCCCTACAAAGATCCAGCAACAATAGAGTGATCCCGCTGGGGTCTAATCTTGGAGAGACACCTCCCCAACTCTGAGGACAGCCAGAGGCAATGGTGAAAAACAATCATGAGGCGAAATCAGCAGAAAAATTCTGGCAATATGAATAATCAGAGTAGATCAACTCCCCCAAGGATCAATGGGGCAGAAACAGCACAAGACCCCATGCACAAAAAAATAGCTGAGATGTCAGAAATTGAATTCAGGATCTGGATAGCAAATAAGATAGAATTAGAATTCCAAAAGTTATTTCAAGAATTCAACGGATTCAAAGACCAAATGACCAAAGATTTCGACACATTGAGACAAGAAGTTGCATCCCTCAAAGATCTGAGAAACACAGTAGAATCCCTCAGTAACAGAATGGAGCAAGCAGAAGAAAGGATTTCAGACATTGAAGACAAAGCTTTCGAACGCTCCCAAACCCTCAAAGAAGAAGAGAAATGGAGAGCAAAAACAGACCGCTCTCTCAGAGAACTCTTGGATAATTTGAAGAAAACCAATATTTGTCTTATAGGGATCCCCGAAAGTGACAAAGTGGTTTCACTAGGCACAGAGTCTCTTCTCCATGAGATTATGAAGGAGAACTTTCCAGACATGCCAAGAGATTCCGAAATTCAGATAGCAGACAGTTTCAGAACTCCAGCACGACTCAACCCAAATAAGACATCTCCCAGACACATCATAATCAATTTCACTAAAGTTAATATGAAAGAGAAAATTCTGAAAGCTGTCAGACAAAAGAAAACCATTACCTACAAGGGGAAGAATATCAGAATAACTGCAGATCTCTCTGCTGAAACCTTTCAAGCTAGAAGAGGATGGTCATCGACTTTTAATCTCCTAAAACAAAATAACTTTCAACCCAGGATCCTGTACCCAGCTAAACTGAGCTTCATTTATGACGGAGAAATTAAATACTTCAACGACATTCACATGTTGAAGAAATTTGCCACAACTAAACCAGCTCTCCAGGACATTCTTAGACCTATCCTCCATAAAGACCAGCATAATTCTCCACCATAAAAGTAAACCCACCCAAAACATTTTTGATCAAATTCCAACTTCCACAGTCACAAAAGGATTAAAAATGTCCACTGGTCTCTCGAAAGGCTTATCAATACTCTCAATTAATGTGAATGGTTTAAATTGTCCTCTAAAGAGGCATAGGTTGGTGGACTGGATACAAAAACTCAAGCCAGATATCTGCTGCATCCAAGAACTGAATCTTACATTAAAAGACAGATACAGACTGAAGGTGAAGGGATGGTCATCTATATTCCAGGCAAACGGAAAGCAGAAAAAAGCAGGCGTTGCAATCCTGTTCGCAGACGCAATAGACTTTAAACCAACCAAAATAATTAAGGATAAGGATGGACACTTTATATTTGTTAAAGGTAATACTCAATATGATGAGATCTCAATTATTAATATTTATACACTCAACCACAACGCACCTCAATTTATAAGAGAAACTCTAACAGACATGAGCAACTCGATTTCCTCCACTTCCATAGTAGTTAGAAATTTTAACACCCCTTTAGCAGTCCTGGATAGATCCTCCAAAAGGAAGCTAAGCAAAGAAATTTTAGATTTAAATCAACCATTCAACATCTGGACTTAATGGACATCTACAGAACATTTCATCCCCAAAAAACTGAATACACATTCTTCTCATCAGCCCACGGAACATACTCCAAAATTAACCACATCCTAGGCCACAAATCTAACCTCAGCAAATTTTAAAAAATACAAATTATTCCTTGCATCTTCTCAGACCATCATGGAATAAAAGTTGAACTCAATAACAACAGGAACCTGCATAGCCATACAAAAACATGGAAGCTAAACAACCTTATGCTGAAGGATACATGGGTTATAGATGAGATTAAGAAGGAAATCACCAAATTTTTGGAACAAAACAACAATCAAGACACGAATTACCAGAACCTCTGGGATACTGCAAAGGCAGTCCTAAGAGGGAAATTTATAGCACTGCAAGCCTTCCTCAAGAAAACAGAAAGAGAGGAAGTGAATAACTTAATGGAACATCTCAAGCAACTGGAGAAAGAAGAACACTTCAACCCCAAATGCAGCAGAAGAAAAGAAATAACCAAAATCAGAGCAGAATTAAATGAAATTGAAAACAAAAGAATTATACAACAGATCAATAAATCCAAAAGCTTGTTTTTTGAAAAGATCAATAAAATAGATAAACCTTTGGCCAACCTAACCAGGAAAAAAAGAGTAAAATCTCTAATTTCGTCAATCAGAAATGGTAATGATGAAATAACAACAGACCCCTCAGAAATTCAAAAAATCCTTAACGAATACTACAAGAAACTCTACTCTCACAAATATGAAAATCTGAAAGAAATCGACCAATACCTGGAAGCACGCCACCTACCAAGACTTAGCCAGAACCAGGACCAGATGGCTTTACATCAGAATTCTACCAAACATTTAAAGAAGAACTAGTACCTATACTACTAAACCTCTTCCAAAATATAGAAAAAGAAGGAAAATTACCCAGCACATTCTACGAAGCAAACGTCACCTTGATCCCCAAACCAGGGAAAGACTCAACAAGAAAAGAAAATTATAGACCAATATCACTAATGAATATAGATGCTAAAATACTCAATAAGATCCTAACAAACAGAATCCAACAACACATCAAAAAAATTATACACCATGACCAAGTCGGATTTATCCCAGGGTCTCAAGGCTGGTTCAATATATGTAAATCTATAAATGTAATTCAACACATAAACAAACTTAAAAATAAAGACCATATGATTCTTTCAATTGATGCAGAAAAAGCTTTTGGTAATATCCAGCATCCCTTCATGATCAGAGCACTTAAGAAAATTGGTATAGAAGGGACATTTCTTAAACTAATAGAGGCCATCTACAGCAAACCCACAGCCAATATCGTATTGAATGGAGTTAAATTGAAATCATTTCCACTTAGATCAGGAACCAGGCAAGGTTGCCCATTGTCTCCATTGCTCTTTAACATTGTAATGGAAGTTTTAGCCATTGCAATTAGGGAAGAAAAGGTGATCAAGGGTATCCACATAGGGTCAGAAGAGATCAAACTTTCACTCTTCGCAGATGATGTGATCATATATCTGGAAAACACTAGGGATTCTACTACAAAACTTTTAGAAGTGATTAAGGAATATAGCAATGTCTCAGGCTACAAAATCAACAGCCATAAATCTGTAGCCTTTATATATACCAATAATAACCAAGCCGAACAAACAGTCAAAGACTCTGTTCCTTTCACAGTAGTGCCAAAGAAGATGAAATATTTGGGAGTATACCTAACAAAGGACGTGAAAGATCTCTACAAAGAGAACTATGAAACTCTAAGAAAAGAAATAGCGGAAGATGTTAACAGATGGAAAAACATACCATGCTCATGGCTGGGAAGAATCAACATTGTTAAAATGTCCATACTGCCCAAAGCAATATACAATTTTAATGCAATTCCTATTAAAGCTCCATTGTCATACTTTAAAGATCTTGAAAAAATAATACTTTGTTTTATATGGAATCAGAAAAAACCTCGAATAGCCAAAACATTACTGAGCAATAAAAACAAAGCAGGAGGAATCACGCTACCAGACCTGAGACTGTACTATAAATCCATAGTGATCAAAACAGCATGGTACTGGCACAAAAGCAGAGAAGTAGATGTCTGGAACAGAATAGAGAACCAAGAGATGGATCCAGCTACTTACCGTTTATTTGACAAGCCAATTAAAAACATTCAGTGGGGAAAAGATTCCCTATTTAACAAATGGTGCTGGGTGAACTGGCTGGCAACCTGTAGAAGATTGAAACTGGACCCACACCTTTCACCATTAACTAAGATAGACTCTCGCTGGATAAAAGATTTAAACTTAAGACATGAAACTATACTTGGTAAACGGTCTGTAAAGCTAGTGAATGATGCCCCATGATCATATCAATGTACACAGCTATGGTTTAATAAACAAACAAACAAACAAAAAAGACATGAAACTATAAAAATACTTGAAGAAAGTGCAGGAAAAACTCTTGAAGGAATCGGCCTGGGTGAATATTTTATGAGGAGGACTCCCCAGGCAATTGAAGCAGTATCAAAAATACACTACTGGGACCTGATCAAACTAAAAAGCTTCTGCACAGCCAAAAACATAGTGAGTAAAGCAAGCATACAGCCCTCAGAATGGGAGAAAATATTTGCAGGTTATACCTCCGATAAAGGTCTAATAACCAGAATCCACAGAGAACTCAAACGTATTAACAAGAAAAGAACACGTGACCCCATCTCAGGGTGGGCAAGGGACTTGAAGAGAAACTTCTCTAAAGAAGACTGATGCAAGATCTACAAACACATGAAAAAAAGCTCATCATCCTTAATCATCAGAGAAATGCAAATCAAAACTACTCTGAGATATCACCTAACCCCAGTAAGAGTAGCCCACATAACAAAATCCCAAAACCAGAAATGTTGGCATGGATGTGGAGGAAAGGGCACACTTCTACACTGCTGGTGGGAATGCCCACTAATACGTTCCTTCTGGAAGGATGTTTGGAGAATACTTAGAGACCTAAAAATAGACCTGCCATTCGATCCTTTACTAGGTTTATACCCAGAAGATCAAAAGTCACAATATAACAAAGACATCTGTACCAGAATGTTTATTGCAGCCCAAATTCATAATTGCTAAGTCATGGAAGAAGCCCAAGTGCCCATTGACCCACAAATGGACTAGCAAATTGTGGTACATGTATACCATGGAACATTATGCAGCCTTAAAGAAAGATGGAGACTTTACCTCTTTCATGTTTACATGGATGGAGCTGGAACATATTCTTCTTAGCAAAGTATCTCAGGAATGGAAGAAAAAGTATCCAATGTACTCAGCCCTACTATGAAGCTAAATTATAGCTTTCACATGAAGGCTATAACCCAACTATAGCACAAGACTATGGGGAAAGGGCCAAGGAAGGGGAAGGGAGGGGGGAGGTTTTGGTGGAGGGAGAGTAATGGGTGGGGCCACATCTATGGTGCATCTTAGAATGGGTACAGGCGATTGCACTAATGTACACAGCTATGATTTAACAATAAAAAAATAAAAAAATTAAAAAAACATTCTGCCAGCATTTTATTAGGTATAATAGTGAGAGAAGCTTCCCTCACTTTCCCCCTCTGATTCGCAGATACATGCATTTCACCTCTGGTCTCTGGTTCAGAACATCTACTGCAGGCTTCAAGACAGCCTCATAATTGACACCATCGCTGAGTTTTCAGTGAGCCAGGCCCCCTTTCCATCCAGGCGGCTGATGATGTGGTTTTGCGGTAAGATTCCAGGCATGGGCCTATTGCTAAGCATCATTTGCTGTAAACCGTGAGTCTTCATCAGATGCAACTCTGTGGGGGTGTGATTACAGCAAATGAGATGCTCCCTGAGTCCATAGATGGGGTGGGGGCAGAAGCATTTCAGGCAGGAAAGGCAAATTCATATCCAGAACGTGTGTCTGCTCTAGTGAGGACAAGTCTCTGCCCTCTTGGTGATGGCAGAGGTCCAGTGTAATCACCCTGCTGTCAGGTGGAGGCGACACCCCTGGGGGCTGGCTTCACATGGGACCAGTGTTGGGACCTTCTGTTGGTAGATTAGGTCCCCATTGGAAACAGTTCCCAGTTCGGTGGAGAAGTCTGTATTGTTGAGCTCACCAACTTCCCTTCCCTTCCCCAGCAGCCCTCTCGTTCATGGGTCTCATTGCTACGGGGCATGTCACTTTGTCCACTAGATGATTCAGAGCTTCCTCTACAGTGGATGCTTTTTAGTGAACATTCATTTGGGACAAAAATATCTTCATCATCTGTACCAGTTCTGAGAGGTCCTTCAAGATCCCTTTTTTCTCAGAGTTCCTTGTCCTCTTTCAATCCTGTTCCTCCCAAGTCCCTAACTATCCTGTCAAACAAATACTCATGAATCATGTAGAGACTTCTCACTGTCTCTCAGTCCAGCCACCTGGGCAACTATGCCTACTTGGAGGACTGTTCTTCACCACCACCACTGCCTCCCCCATAAGGGTCATCCCTTAGTGGGACTCTTATGCTGCACTGTCTACTTTTGTGTGGTCAGTGTGTCACACTGACTCATCTGTAAACCAGTCTCTAGTTATTTTCTTCCTAGGCAACTTGTCTTATGGAGCTCCCTATGAGTTCACAGGCCTGGGTTGAGGGAGCAGGGTTAACGTAGGAGGAGTTAGTGTCAAAGGAATCTGAGTCACTGGCTCAGATAACTTACTTGTACCCTGAAACTCCTTGACCTCAGACTTTTGCACAACCTTTACACTTGGTGATAGCTTGCTGCAGTACATAGCCACCCTTATGACTAGCATAGGATAACCCTAAGTTTATGATGGGAAGCTCCGTCTGTGTGATCACCTAACATACCGTAACTAGATGTTTACTCTCTACCAAGAGCCAGTAGCAAGCCAGAGGTGTTTCTCAGAAAGGAGACTAGTTACCTTCAAAAGAAGTTCATAGATGTATCAAAATATTTGAGAGGTCTACACTGCGATTGTCCTTTTGGTGCTTGCCAGAGGCTCCATGTGACTATTTTCCACAGACACTTAGGAAATCATTGGACCAGCTGAATTACAGGGTAAGTAGAAGAGCAATTTGAATTGCAGCCTGGACTTGCTACTGTGGCTCCTGCCCCTCTTCCCTGAATAGGAAAGTTCCTGCACAGGCTGGCCTTGGAAAAATGCTAGCTGTCTGGAATAGATCCCTTTGTCCTCATCTACCCCATTGATTGCTATGGACCCATGAATGAGAGGGTCATGGGGGAAGGGATGGGCATTTGTGGGCTCAATAATATGGACTTCCCCACTGACCTGGGGACTGCTTCCGATGTGGGCCTAATCTACCAACAGGAGGTCCCAGTGCGGGTCCCGTGTGAAGCCATTCCTCAAGGAGAGTTTTCCCTTGTTCCGATCCTTACTTAAAACTGTTAGCCTTATGAGTGACTTGGGCTGAAGTCAGCACACATGCTGGCTCCAAAATACAAAGAAGACTGCCAAGCGTTGTGCCTCTTTCTTATGGTGTAAGTGGTGCAAGGTTGAGCAACTTGCCTTTCACCTTGGAGAGATCACCCTGCCCCAGACTACTGGATCACCAGAAACTTCACGGATCTGGTGGGTTCCTGATTTTTTTTTTTTTAGACAGAGTCTTACTTTGTCATGCTTGGTAGAGTGCTATGGCATCACAGCTCACAGCAATCTCAAACTCTTTGGCTTAAGCGATTCTTTTGCCTCAGCCTCCTGAGTAGCTAGGACTACAGGTAGCCGCCCCAACACTCCACTATTTTTTTTGGTTGCAGTTGTCATAGTTGTTTAGCAGGCTTGGGCTGGGCTTGAACCCACCAGCCTTGGTGTATGTGGCCAGCGCCCAACTCACTGAGCTACAGGTGCCGAGCCCGGGTTTCTGATTTTTGTGATGTTTATCTTCCACCTTCTGGGGGGTTTGTGTGTCTTATGACTACATCTAAATTATTTGCTACTTCCTGGTTATCAGATTCAATCAGCCTGATGTTATAACTATAGAAAACCCAGTGTGATGTATAGTAGATTATCAACACAATTGAGATTTCTGGAGAGGAGGAGAATTGATATAGCCCTGAGCCAAGACTGTGAAAGTGTAGGTTAGCCTTGACAAGTAAAACCAATCCATTTCTACCCAGCTTTTGCAAGTTGGTGTGGAGGAAACAAACACTAGCTGGAAAATCTCCTGCAAATAGCTAGGTCTGGAGCTGTACACCAAGCATCAGAGGCTGTGTTGATTTTTCTCCTAAATATACCACATCTGGAATAGCAGCTTTATCACAGCCAACCACAGGTGGGAATTTAATTTATTGTTATGTCAATAAATGTCATAGATAACCAGCATCCAATTTCCTATTGGCGTGAAACTCAGCACTGCTCTCAAACCCACATGCATAAATGAATCCATTCCCAAAGCCCAGCTTTGAGAGTTTGTCTCCTCAGAACACTCCCCCGAGTCAATTCCACACCAGGGTTCTGTCTGGAAACAGAAACCACACCAGTAATTTAAACAGGAAAAAATTTAATATAAAGAACTGTAACTTGTGATTGATACCAAACCAGAAGTAGCCAATGCAAAAAGGAGCTACGACCTCTAGGGTTGAGGGAGGGAGAGTTAGGAAGGAACTAAGAACTTAGATGAGGTCTCCCAACACCCACCTCAGCAATGTTTCAGCCCTCAGGGAGAGGTGTGACAGCCACGGGTGCACACACCTGCCAGTGGTAGGTAAACTTCCCAGAGGGCATGGGCCAGAGCTGGCCCACAGGAGTGGCCCGCTGGGTGGAGGAGAAACGGCTGGAGGGCATGGGCAGGCTGAAGCTGGCTTGCAAGGGCCACTGTGATGGGCATGGCCAAACTTCTCACACACCACTCCACTAGCTACCTCGCCTAAAGTAGCGCTCCCCAATTGGGACGGAAGTCCCTTTATTCTGCCATGGCCCTGTAATTTCCCTTAAATGCTCTCTATTGACAAAGCCTCTACTGATGTTGAGCAAGCTGGCAAAGAAGAAATGTTTATAGGTCCAGCTCTAGTATCACAAAGCAGGGTAAAGAAGGGTGGATTTGGAGCTGAGAGGCAAATCAATAACTGAAACAGGGGTAAATACATTTGCTTGTTTAGTGGAAAAGAAGGGCAGCCCTGCTGGGGGTGATGAAGTGGGACAGGGACAATGGGAAATGAGCCTAAGGGGCAGGGAGGTAGACGGGGTCAGATCATGTAGGGCTTTATACATCATGGAGAAGACTTGTATTTTAATGCAAGTGTGGTGGGAAAGTATTGGACAATTTAAAGATGTGACGTGATGTGATTCATTTAAGAAGCTCAGCCTGATAATTATGTGGACACTTGACTTTAGGGGGCAAAAGTGGAGGCGTCTACCGACAGAGTGTCAGAGCATCTGCCCTGCCTCTTCTTCAGGCTGCACTTTCTGTCCTGGGCTCTAACCAGGGTGACCAAATAAATGTCTTAGTTGGCCTGGGACAACTAAGGGGACCTCCACTCTTTATTCTTAAAGTTCTAGTTGAGAGAACATATTAGAAGGTCACCTTACTTCTAACATACCATGAATCCTCCCTTTTCTTGAAAATAAGCCTAAAATGACAAGATCATGGGTAGATTTCTAGAGGTGTCTGTCACTGCTATGTTTGGAGAATGCCTGAACTACAGGTAATTCCTCAGGACCCTCCTCCGCTTCAGCCCCCTGACCCGGCTCCTCTCGAACCTGTTCTTTCTTCACACTTCAGCTGCTGCCCGTTGGCGTGACTCATGCTTCAGACTGTTGGCATTTCTCTAACTTTAACTTAAGATGTCCTGAAGAAGACTAGGGGGGAGTCTCATTGACAACAGCCCTGTTTTGAAGGCCAGAAAACCCTCAAAGGAATTCGCAGGAGATTTTCCAGTTCAGGATGGCAGCCATGTGTGGAAGGCCATCTTTTACTTCTCCTGGACCTTGGAACTGATGCCAGATCACCTGCCCTAGCTGACTTCATTGCTTCCCAGCAAATCAAAATTTCTATATGGGTGAAATAGAAGTTCCCATTATGACGCCTCTCTGGCCTTCTTCCCTAACTCAGTCCCCTCTCCTGTTTTTTGTCATACTTTTTCTCACTTCTCCGTTCTCTCTCCTCAGCGCTAACAGCCTTTGCCCCATTTTTAATCAAATCATGTTCTCCCTTATTTATACCCTCAGACAGACCTTTGGCTCCCACCTCATATAGTGGAATAACAGAAACTTTTAAGTTTTCCCTCCCAGTGAATTTATATTTTAACAGGAATCAAAGTCTGCTACCAGTGGTTCGAAACATTTGGTGTCCACAGGGTCTATGTGGGGAGATTGTCTAAAATGTGGGTTGTTGGGCTCCAATCCTGAGACTCTGATAGTTCTGAGGTAGATCTAACCCAGGAGTCTGTGTTTTATCCAAGCATCCCAAGCTATTATTATTTTTTTTAGAGATGAGGTCTCCTTCTATTACCTGGGCTGGAGTGCAGTGGCATGATCATAGCTCTCTGCAGCCTTGAACTCTTGGGCTCGAGAGATCTTCCTGCTTCTGCTCTCACGTAGCTGGGACTGCAGGCATGTACCATCATGCTTGGCTAACTTTTAAATTTTTTGTAAAGATGGGGTCTCGCTGTGTTGCCTAGTGATTTTGATAGGTGGCTCGGGAACAGACTTTGAGAATAATGCCTCAGGTTAAAGGAAGGAGACGTGTGTGCCTCCTAGAATGCACGTGACAGCTGGGGAAGGAGAAGGCTTTGTTGAGTCCCAAGACCCATGCCACATATGAACTGTGTTTTTCTGATTCCGAAGTTGCGTCACATGGTATGTCAGTGGGGCATCACTACACTCCTGGGCTAGGTAGTCAAACATCATGTGCCTTAGGTGGGATTTGGTGTTATTGAATCTGCTCAAGGGGGCCGCCTCCTGCCCTGTCTCTTCTGCCTGTGGGATACCCTAGGAAATGTTACATATGGAATTGCAGCCAATTAGAGATACAGGGACCATATTGTTACTAGCTGGGATAATGTCAAGCAATGTACAATGCAGAGCTCTGACTGTGGCTCATGGTCAGTTCAGGGTCTTCTATTCCCCAACTTCCACAATCTAGATTCTTGAGCTGATATATCCAAATGTGCTTCTGAAGAGCATGAAATTCCCAGACTGCTGAACCCACTGAGTTGGCAAGCCATCAGTAATGGGGGAGGGAAAGACCCAATAAGAGCTGCAGATATGCAGAGAGAATGCTTGGTTCCATTTACTACCTGGAGGCAGGAAAAATAAAGCAGGAGAGAGTGTTGTGTGCGTGTACAGGCTTTTTGCCATGTGCCCAATTAATAGGCCAAACTCTGGCCAATCAGGTCAATAACCACATCTCCTTTAGTGGAAGAGAGGAAGAGAGAGCAGAACACCTGATGCAGGGGAGGTGGCTGAGGGCCAGGCCAGACCACTCAGCTGACACTGAAGCATATTGGCAGCAGCACGGCCCTGCCCACAATGGCTGCCCTTCACTTTGGTGACACCCTTCACGGTTATGTTTCATTCCTGGCGTTGGCTGTACTTCCCCTCCTTTTACTTACATTCAAGAAAACATAACCAAAATTGCAAGAGTCATTTTTTATTATAAAGTAAATCTTTGATCTGTTCTAACTGGTTACAACTGTCTTATTCAAACTTTGGCATTTTAACGATTCCTGGTAACAAATGACATCTTGCCACAGATTGCGATCCACTGATGGCTTGTAACCTGTGGGCCAGGTCCTGGTAGAGTGTCCTTCCAACCTGTTCCTGGAGCCTGGCAAGCAGTAATTTCAGAAGAGGTTGATCTGCTGCTGGCCTGAATTCTTTTCTCTGCACACCTGAACTAGAGTTCAGGCTCTGGCTGTGGGCAGGATGTGGGAGGGTCTAGTGGAGAAGTAGGGAGCTGACCTGTCGTCCTGCAATTTCTGGGATGGACGTGATCATCAATGGGGATAGGCTAGGAGCGTTCTTACACCTATATTCACTAAGACACGTCTAGGACAAATTACCTTTTTCCAGTTTTTAGATTGTGGTAAAATGCCAATAACATAAAATCGATCATCTCTTGTCCACGAACAGCCATCATCACAATCATCTTCAGAATTCTTTTCATCCTGTAATAATGAAACTCTGTACCTATTACAGACAAACTCTCCATTTCCCCTTCCTCCAGCCCCTGGTAACCATCAGTCTATGATTTTTACTACATGAAGTATTTAAGTAGTAAATACTTTTACTACATGATTCTACTGTATTTAAGTAGAATCATACAATATGTGTCTTTTTGTAACTGGCTTATTTCACTTTAGTATAATGTCCTAGTCTAGGTTCATCCATGTTGTGGCAAATTGCAGAATTTCCTTCTTTTTAAGGCTGAATAACAGCCCATTGTGTGTCTAAACTACAATATTTTTGTCCATTCATCTGTTGACGGGCACTTGGGTTACTTCCACATTTTAGCTGTTGTAAATAATGCTGCTATGAACATGAGTGTTCAGAAATCCGAGGTTGCTGGGTCATACAGTAATTCTATTTTTAAGTTTTTGAGGAATTGCCAAACTGTTTTCCACAATGCCTGTACCATTTTACATTCCCAGCATTGCACAAAGTTTTCTATTTTCCATATCCTTGCCAACAATAATTTTGTGTTTATCTATTTATTTAAAATTTTTTTAAATTTTAAATTTTTTATTTTAAAAATATTTTAAAAGTATTTTTAGAGACCAAGTCTCTCTTTTTGTCAACCAGGCTGGAGTGCAGTGGTGTGATAATAGTTCATTGTAACCTCAACTCCTGGGCTCAAGTGATCCTTTTGCCTCAGCCTCCTGAGTAGCTGGGACTATAGGTCTGAGTCACTGGCCTATTTGTTTGTTTGTTTGTTTCTTTTTTATTTTTTTGAGACAGAGCCTCAAGCTATGGTCCTGGATAGAGTGCTATGGCATCACAGCTCACAGCAACCTCCAACACCTGGGCTCAAGCAATTCTCCTGCCTCTGCCTCCCAAGTAGCTGGGACTACAGGCACTTGCCACAAGGCCTGGCTATTTTTTGGTTGCAGCCATCATTGTTTGGCGGGCCCAGGCTGGATTTGAACCCGTCAGCTGGGGTCTATGTGGCTGGTGCCTTGGCTGCTTGAGCTATAGGCAATGAGCCTGTTTCTTATTTTTAACCATCCTAACAGGTGAGGTGATTTCTTATTGCAATTTTGGACTTCATTTTCTTAGTGATTAGTAATTTTTGAGCATTTTTTCATGTGCTTATTGATCATTTGTATATTTTCTTTGAAGAAATATCTATTTAAGTACTTCGCTCGCTTTTGAATTGTGTTTTTTGTTGAGTTTTAGAAGTTCTATACATGCTCTGAATATTAATGCCTTATCAGATTTACGATTTGTAAATACTTTCTTCCATTTGGTGGGTTATTTTTCACTCTGTTGAGTGTTTTTTGATGTGCAATTTTTAAAAAACTTATTTGAAGGGCGGCACCTGTGGCTCAAGGAGTAGGGTGCCGGTCCCATATGCTGGAGGTGGCAGGTTCAAACCTGTCCTCGGCCAAAAAAAAAAACTTATTTGAAGTTGAATTAGGCTATTTTTTTCTTATTGTGCCTGTGCCTTTGGTGTCATATACAAGAAATTATTGCCAAATACAATGTCCTGCATTTTTCCTCTGTGAGTTGTATTTCTTTAGCTCTTATATCTAGGCCTTTGATTCGAGCTAAAACTTTGGAAATTTTGGTGATACTCTCAAAGAACCAACTTTTGATTTCATTGATTTCCTCTATTGTTTTTCCATTTTCTTCATTTACTGGTGTTCTAATTTTTATCATTCTAATTTATATCATTTTATTGATCCAATTTGAGTTAATTCTTGCATATGGTATTAGGTTAGGGTCCAACTTCATTCTTTTGCACATGGATATGCAGTTTTCCTAGAATCATTTGTTGAAGAGACTGTCCTTTCTCCCACTGAATGGCCTTGGCACTCTTGTCAAAGGTGACTTGACTGTATATGGGGTTTATGTCTGTGCTTTCTATTCTAGTCCATTGGTCTGTATGTCTGTCTGCCATTTCCATACTGTTTAGACTTCCATACTTTATACTAAGTTTTAGTACTAAGTTTTGAAATCAGGACTTGTGAGTCCTCCAGCTTGATCTTTTCCAAGATCGTTTTGGCTGTCTGGGTCCCTTGAAATTCCAGATGAATTTTAAGATGGGTTTTTCTATTTTGGCGACAAACATCATTAGGATTTTAGTGTTAATATATGTGCTGCCTTAGGGAGCATGGGATTTTGGTAAGGATTACGTTGAAGCTTCAGATTGTTTTGGATAGTATTGACGCCTTAATAATATGAAGTGTTCTAATCCATGAACGTGGGATATGTTGCCATTTATTCATGCCTTCTGTAATTTCTTCCTGTAATGTTTTGCAGTTTTCATTGTACAAGTTTTCACGTCTTTGGCCAACTTAATTCCTAGGTATTTTTTTTAATGCTGTTGTAAATGGAATTGTTTTCATAATTTCCCTTTCAGATTATTCATTGTCAGTGTATAGAAATGCAACTAATTTTTATACGTTAAAATGTTGTATCTTGCACCTTTGCTAAATTCATTGATTAGTTCTAACTTTTTTGGAGTAAGGAATCTTTAGAATTTTCTATATAGAAAATAAAATGAGCAGTGATAATTTTACTTCATACTTTTCAACTTGGATGGCTTTTATTTCTTTTCTTACCTAGTTGCTCTGGCAATAACTTCCAGTGCTATGTTCAATGAAAGTGGTAAAAGAAAGTATCCTTACTTTGTTTCTGATTTTAGAAGAAGAGCTTTCAGTTTTTATCATTAAATGTGATGCACACTGTGGGCTTTTCATAAATGGATTTTATTATGTTGAGGTTGTTTTCTTCTATTCTTTGTTGAGTGTTTTTTATCATAAAAAGGTTTTGAATTTTGTTAAATACATTTTTCTGTATTGATTAAGATGGTTATTTGTTTTTTTCCCTTCATTCTGTTGATGTGGTGTTATCATATTGATCAATTTCATATGGCGAACCACCCTTGCATTCCAGGAATTAATCCCACTTTGTTATGGTGTGTAATCCTTTTAATTTGCTGGTGAATTTGATTTGCTAGTATTTTGTTGAGGACTTTTGCATCAATGTTCATCATAAATATTGGTCTTTAGTTTTCTTTTAGTGTCTTTGCCTGATTTTGGTGTCATGGTAATACTGACCACATAGAATGAGTAGGAAGTATTCTTTCTTCTTTAATTTTTTGGTAAAAGTTTGAGAAGGATTGGTTTTAGTTCTTTAAATGTTTGGTAGAATTCACCAGTGATGTCATCAGGTCTAGGGCTTTTCTTTGTCAGGAAATTTTTGATTACTTATTTAATCTCCTTACCAGTTACATGTTGGTTCAGATTTTCTATTTCTTCATAATTTAGTTTTGTTTTTCTAGGAATGAGTTCATTTCCTGTAGGTTATCTAATTTGTTGGAACCGTTATTCATAGTACTCTCTTACAATCCTTTTTATTTCTATAGAGTCAGCAATAAATTCACCACTTTCATTTTTTATTTTATTAATCTGAGTCTTTTTTTTTCTTCTTAGTCCATCTAACTAAAGCTTTGTGAATTTTATTGATATTCTTAATGAACCAACTTTTGGTTTCATTGATTTCTGTATATATATATATATATATTTTTTGCAGTTTTTGGCTGGGGATGGGTTTGAACCCGCCACCTCTGGCATATGGGGCTGGCACCCTACTCCTGTGAGCTACAGGTGCTGCCCGATTTCTGTATTTTTTTACATTCTTCATTTCATTTATTGCTATTCTAATTATTATTATTTATCTACTTCTTTTAGTTTTAGATTTAGTTTGTTTTTCTTTTCTTTTTTTTTGAGACAGAGTCTCACTTTGTCACTCTCAGTAGAGTGCTGTAGTGTCACAGCTCACAGCAATCTCCAGCTCTTGGGCTAGGGTGATTCTCTTGCCTCAGCCTTCCAAGTACCTGGGACTACCGGCACCCGCCACAATGCCTGGCTATTTTAGTTGCAGTTGCCACTGCTGTTTTTGCTGGCCAGTGCCAGGTTCGAACTCATCACCCTTGGTCTATGGGGCCGGCGCCCTACCCACTGAGCCACAGGTGCCACCCTTTTTCTAATTTCTTAAGTTGTAAAGTAGATTATCAATTTAAGATGTATTTTGTTTTTTAATGTAAGTTTTCCCTTTACCTTTCCCCTTACTGCTTTTATAAGTTTTATATTATAAATTATACATTTTTAAAGTTTTGGTATGTTGTGTTTTTATTTTTATTTGTCTCTAATTTCCCTTGTAATTTTTTTCTTTGATTCATTGGTTGTTTAAGAGTGCATTGTTTAATTTCACAAATTTGTGTATTTTCCAACTTTCCTTCTGTTACTGATATCTGATTTAATCCTATTGTAGTTGGAGAAGGAACTTTTGTATGATATATATCTTTTATATTCTATTAAAAATTAGGTGGGTGTGGTGGTGTGTGCCTGTAATCCTAGCTATTTGGAAGGCTGAAGTAGGAGGATTGCTGGAATCCAGGAGTTTGAGGTTATAGTAAGCTATGATTGTGCTACCATATGCCAGTCTTGGTGACAGAATGAGACAAATGAGGCCTTGTATCTAGAAAAATTAAAATAAATAGTACATTAAACTACTGAGACTTAATTTGTGGCCTAACTTATGGTCTATCCTGGAAGATGTTCCATGTGCACTTGAGATGCATGTGTATGTGTTGTTATTAGACAGAGTGTTCTGTGTATGTTTGTTAGATCTATTTGGCTTATTGTGTTATTTAAGGCCTCTATTTCCTTATTTATCTTCTGCCTGGTTATTCTATTACTGAGAGTGAGTTATTGAAGTCTCCAACTATTATTGTAGAACTCCTATTTCTCCCTTCAGCTATGTCTGAAGTTTTGATATATATATATATATACATACATATATGGTACATTATTAGGTGTATAACTATTTATAATTATTATATCTTCTTGTTGATTGAGTCTTTTATTAACACGTATTTGTCTCTTGAAACCTTTTCTTTTACATTTAAAGCCTATTTTTTATTATTTTATTATGGCCACTCCTGTTCTCTTTTGGTTACCATTTGTGTGGAATATCTGCTTTTGCTCACTTTCAATCTATTTGTGTCTTTAGATCTTAAGTGAGTCTCTCGTAGACAGCATCTAGTTGGCTCTTGTATTTTCAATCCATTCTGCCAATCTCTGTCTTTTGATTGGAGAGTTAATCCAATTAAATCTAAAGTAATTATTGATAATGAGGGACTTCTGTGATTTTTCTGTTTTTTTAAAAATCATTTTCTTTATAGTTTTTATTGTTGTAGTTGTTTCTCTCTTCCTGCTTTACTGTCTCCTTTTGTGTTTAGTTGATTTTTTAAGTAGTGAAACATTTAAATTCCTTTCTTATTTTCTTTTATGTATATTGTACGACTATTATTTTCTTTGTGATTATCATGGGGATTACATTTAACATCCTAAAATTATAACATTCTAACTTGAATTTATACTAGCTTAACTTCAATAACACAAAACAATGCTCTGTTCCTTTATTGCTCTGTCTCCACTCTTTTCAGTTGATGTTCTCCCCAAATTACATCTTTATATACTGTGTGCCCCAAACATAAAGTAATAATTCTTTTAAATATATTAATCTTTTAAATTATGTAGAAATAAAAATGGGGAGTTACAACCAAAGTTACAATAATACTAGCTTTTAGACTAGTAATTTAAAAAAGTACTACTCTCTTAAATCATGTAGAAAATAAAAATTGGAGTTACCAATAACAGTTATAATAATGGTAACTTTTATAATTGAATGTATTTACCTTTATTGTGATCTTTAATTTTTTATACAGCTTCAAGTTATTGTCCAATGTCCTTTTATTTCACTCTTCAGGATTTTCTTTAGAATTTCTTGGGAAAGTCAAGTGGTAATGAATTCTCTCAGGTTTTGTTTATCTGGGAATGTTTCAATTTCTTCCTCACTTTCAGTGAACAATTTTTCCAGATATAGGATTCTTGGTTGATAGTTTCTTTTTTGCTTTTAATATTTTGAATGTACCATCTCACTGCCTTCTGGCCTCCATGGTTTCTAGTGAGAAATACACTGTGATTCTTGCGGGTCCCTTGTATTTAATGAGTTGCTTCTCTCTTGCTGCTTCAAAGATTTTCTCTTTATCTCTGTCTTTCTAATGTTTGATTATAATTTGTCTTAGTGTGAGTCTTTCTGAGTTCATGTTACTTGGAGTTTGTTGAGCTTGAATGTTTATATTCATGTCTTTAATCAAAATTGGGAAGTTTGCAGCTGTGGTTTCTTCGAATAGTCTTTTTTTCCTTTTGTACCTCTCCTCTTGGACTCTCACAATGCAAATGTTGTTCTGCTTGATCGTGTCCCACAGGTTCCTTAGTTCTCTTTTCTTTTTATCAATCTTTTACTTTTCTGTGCTCAAACTTAATAATTTCTATTGTCCTATCTTTTAAATTTACTGATTCTTTCTTCTGCTTGCTCAAATCTACCTTTGAATCCTCTATGAAATATTCCATTTCAATTATTTTAATTTTAGCTTCAGAATTTTATTTTTATTTTTAGGTGTTCTATCTCTATCAATATTTCCATTTTGCTCATACAGCCTTTCCTTGGCTTTATCCATATCTTTCTGCAGTTGTTTGAAAATCTTTAAGAACGTTGTTTTGAAGCATTGTTGTCAAGTAAATCTGCCATCAGATCTTTTCTGGGGACAGTTCTCATTTATTTATTTATTTTTTCCTCTGAGGGCCATACTTTCCTGTTTCTTTGTATGCCTTGTGGCTTTTTGTTGAAGACTGGACATTTAAATCTAACAATATAGCAACTTTGGAAGTGAGACATTTTTCCCTTTCCTTAGGATTTGCTATTATTGTTTTTAATTTTGTAGGCTGTCTCTGTGCCAAAGATTAGCATGAGGTATAAACTTAAGGTCTTCTTAGGTCTTTCCTGAGCCTGTTCTCTTCCCTGGGCATCTGTAGTCACTTTCTAATTTCCTCCATATATACTGTTGTTTGAACATCTTCATCTTTAATGTCTGGCTCCCAAAGGGGAAAAAAGAGAAGAGTGAAGGAGAAAAAAGGGTGCTGGCTCTTTAAATTTCCTGGAGATCATTTCACAGGTGGGGGAGGGGCTCAAAATAATGAGGGAGGTGCAACAACACTGGCTGTCCACCTCTGTGATTAGAAGCAGCAGTCAGCTTTATTTATTTATTTTTGTTTGTTTGTTTTTGAGACAGTCTCACTAAGTGGCCCTGGTAGAGTGCTGTGGCATCACAGTTCACAGCAACCTCAAACTCTTGGGCTTAAGCGATTGCCCTCAGCCTCACAAGTAGCTGGGGCTACAGGCGCCTGCCATAATGCCTGGCTATTTTTTGTTGCAATTGTCATTGTTGTTTAGCTGGCCCAGGCTGGGTTCGAACCCACATGCCTCAGTGTATGTGGCCTGTGCCATAACCACTGTGCTATGGGTACCGAGCCAGCAGTTAGCATTCTTAGCACAGATCCCTGAAATTTGAAAGACAGGATGCTTTTTGTCCATCTTGGTGCATACAAGCTGAGTGCAAGTTGCTCGTGAACAAGCGCTCAGCTGCCTGTCACAGGGCTGGGGATGGGATATGGGAGCTAAGAGCTGAAATTAACTATAATTGACCTTGATTTACTATCCAAGCCTTCCCCTTGAATTTGCAAGCCTTCTACAGACTCCAGAATTTCAAAATAAGCTACGTCAGACAGATTTTGCCAGTGGATTTGTTGTCTAGATGGGGAGACAAATTCCTGCTGCTCTCTGCTCTGGTATCTTCCTGGAATCCTTGGGGACAAATTACTTTTCGTACAGAATTACTTTGGAAACTTTGTCTGAGTCAGTTAAAGTTACAATAACCAAAAAAAAAAAAAAGAAAAGAAAAATAACCTTGGGTATTTATAGTCTTCATAGTACTTCATGCATTATCTTAGCTCCCCGCTCTGTTCTTCCCTCCCACATTCCCTCCATCACCCTCCTTTCTTTCCTTCAAAACCATCTCAGCGCTTTCCCAATTATTTGGGGGAAAGATTTTCCATTTTGTGGATTAAACATTTAATTCCTTCTTTTTCTGCCTCCTTGTCAACCTTGGGCCTTTCTTATGCAAACCTTTTCATTGGAAGGAAGAAGTAGGTGATGAGATGAATTGGTAAAATAAGTTTAGATATTCACGTTGGATTCAGATTTCCCATGTTCTCACCAGCCCTCCTCCCCTTTGGCAGATATGAGACAACTGAGATAATTCAGAGTTAAGTCTATTATTGTGACTTTTAGGGAACGGGAGAAAGAAAGGGATGTGGAAGAGCAAAGATACAATTAGGCCAATGTAGACATTGTTAAGAAATTTATTTGCAATTCTTATTTTTTGTATTTTTTGTTTGTTTTTTAAATAACATCATTCCTTAGATAAAAATGCAATCTTACAGGAATATACAATAGCGTCTCACACAGAGATGACCCTGAAGCTCTCCTTGAAAGGTTGCCCCTTCTAGATTCCCTGGCCTTTCTCGGGGTGAGAAGGCGCAGCAGGCGAGGCCTTTGACGACGGGATTATTTGACGATTACAAACTGTACAACAGTATTTACAACAGTAAGACTGTGAAGTCGTGGAGCCTGGAGGGGGAGGCATGGGGTGTACAGGTGTGTGGGGGTGGTGACAATGGAGGCACTGTCGCTGTTTTGTGCCTCTGTAACAGGCATGACACAGAGTGGTTTGGGGGCACGAAGGTGGGTCTGAGCAGCAGGACACGCGGAGGGGAGGGACCGAGGAGATTTGTTAGGAGCCTTTCACATGGAGGGGAGTTTTGCTTGTTAGCTCTGGTGTATTAAAATAAAACAGCAATAGTATGAGAGTAATAGACATTCCAGTGCTTCCCTAGGGGGGACCAGTCACCCTATTTCTTAATGGACGCGTGTGTTTTCCCACAGGTTATTCCCATCCACTACCATCACAGTCCCTTTGCTCCTCATGGCCTATTTCAGGCCAGGCCAGGCCTCATCCCACAGGGATCTGGGCAGGCAGAATGCAGAGAAGAGGCCACGGATAGTCTACAGGGAAGTTAAGGGATGGATTCCAGGTGGGGGAAGCTTGGCAGGTGGGTGGGTGGAAGGCATGATGTGTGGAAGCAGAAAGTGCCCACAGCATTTGGGTTGCTGGACACCTTCTCAGGAAGCCATTTACCCAGGAACTGGTGTTTACAAATCATCTGCCCTTGATTCTCAGGTTTTATTTTCCCTTTCCCTTTTTCCCTGGTGTAGTTTCTCCATGTTGGGAAGTCTTGGGGGTGGGGTTTTGGAACAAGACCCAGTGACCATGCTTGTACAGAAAAGAGCCTCTCTTCTCTCTTCCCCAGGCTAAGGGCTTAGGAGAGACTTCACAAAGGGCGTCTGGAACCAGCAGGTGCAGGTGCCCTGGGCAAAGACTCCTTCTTTACCCTGGTTACAAATAGCAGGGCTCCGAGAACACAGGAACAGAGATTCTCAGGCCCACACAATGATTAAGAGCCATTTTGTCCATGTCTGAATTTCCTCACACAGAAAAGTATCCTCTTTTACGTCTTTCACTCAAATTTCTCTGATAATGACCTCGGTTTTAAGTGCATAAGTGATTTTTAGATGGCACATTTGTAGGACATGTCTGGTTTATGTCAGGTGAAGTGGCATGTTATCCTTTCCGGGAACCCTACAAAGTTAAATTACTTAGATTCTGAAAACTGCGGTGTAAGGGATGCCCCACAAAGGTAGGGTGCATCTGTTAAGTGGCCAGTATCTGATCTAAAGGGAGAGGATGTGGCTCTGGAGACGTCCTATTTCAAACTCGTTTAATTACCTAGACTTTGTTTTGTCTTCCTTATTGTTCGTAGCAGAGATGTGAGAGGATTTTCATGGAAAACCCCAACTCTGACTCTACTCTCAGTGTTGAACTGATTCATTGTGCTTGATTCATTCAGCTGCCATCTCAAATATCCTTGGGAGACTGATAAAAAGTCTTTTCTAACATAGCAGAAAGAGCAAGGGTCTTTGCCACTTCATGTGCTTTGGATCAATCCTCTTAAAGTCATCTGAGAAAAAGTTGATTTTAGTAGTAGTATTTTTTCAATGTAGATAAATAATATTTACTTCATAATAAAAATAGGTTCCGAGGGCACTAATTTCCACCTGAAGAGGTCGCTGATTCTGTGTCCTCTCTGGGAGGAGGAAGGTCCCTTACCTAGGGCTCAATCCCAGCCCTCGGGCCTTAAGGGTATGTGTGTGGAGGGAGTGGGGGGCGGGGGCTGTTTGAGTGTTTCCCCAACAATGCAAAAACCTGGCAGAAACCCATTTACCTGTTGTATTGGTGTCTGGCTCTGCAAAGCAATGTTTTATTGCTTTGAAATAAAAATAAATAAATAAATAAAGCGAAAACCAGAAGTGGCTTCACAAAGAAACTGTGTCAGCATCTGCACACGAGTCCCCCGTCCCTTGCTGCCACCCTGGCTAGGCTGGGGGAAGGGGGCAGGAAGAGGGAGGGCTGTTGACCACAGGGCACTTCTTTCCCTCTGATCTTCCCCTTCTATGTCCTCAAAACGCAACCACAGCAGAACTGGACTCAGGTGACTGGGTAACCGAGAGCCCCACCATGGGTCAGATTAGGGCTTCCCCTCCTGCTAAGGCCAGCCAGGTAGGGTGATAAGGCTGGGAGAACAGCACTAGATTGAAAAGGTATCTTTTTCTCATATTCCTGAGGAGATCCTGGGGCATCAGGTGCTTTGCCAGCCTGCTCACTGCTGGTGGCTGAGCTGAACATGTTTTTCCATAGAATGGGAACAGACACATACAGAGCCAAAATATGCCCTTTGCCTACTCCCTCTGGTCCTCTCAGTGCTGGCATTTTCCCCAGAGCCAGGTTCTCTTTACAAAAACAGAATAAGCCCAGACATTCACAGCAAGTTTTTGACTCCTGTGGAGCTTAAAAGAAGCCAGATGGCCCTTTCCTTGATCTCTTTGTTAAATTACTTCTAACTCCTAGACAATGATATTTTAATTATCTGAGGCCCCTAGGGATGGAATTGCCATCATTCTTTCGCAACTTTTACAATTACGGTTTGATGCGGCTAAAGCCCCGATTACTAGGGTTCTACTCCATCCCTAGTATAAATTCTTGTTCTGTTTCTTTGCCTTTAGGAGTGATGGGCATGTGTCAACCGGCTTATATAAAGATGCCTTCATCCTTTTGTTGACTTTCACACTCCTCCTTTTCAGAGTATTCTTATTTCTCAGAAAGATGTTAACTTTGGTGTGGCGAGGTCTACCTCTCCTATGGTTGCCTTCCCCTCTTCACCTGGACAGTCAGGAGTTTTGGAGGGAGGATGGCTGGGAGGAAGTGACAGGCAGCTTCCCTCCAGACAAGCAAACAGGAGGATGAGGTAATAGTCTGTTCCTTTGACTGGATTTCCCAGACACAGGGAAGCCTATTGGGTAATAAGAAGGAAGGCAGCTATAATAGCTCTGAATCAAAGCAGGGAAAAATTCATGAATCAAGCCAAAACCTAGGACCTCAAGACAAAAAGAACTTTGTAGGAATAGGCAGAAAGTAGACAGCTGGAGATCTTTCTGCTTCATGTGGCCAGGCACGTGAATAGATAATCCATGACCAAGGTGTGAAAAATAAAAGAGGCAGGGCTGGTCAGAGAACAAATGAAAATCAAGTTCACCAAACTACAGCCTTTAAACTACACTTCTTCAAGTCCTTTTGGCCCTCAGCCTCCTAGAGGTTGTCAGGAGGGCTATGGAAGATTTGACAATTCCATTTTTGGTGGAGAGCAGACATCACCTATTGCTGTGGGGATGCAGTTTGCAGATTGCATGACTCGTACCAATGTGTCATGATGACAGGCATCCCATGTGAGTCTTACACTGGTCTATCAGGGTCAGGCTAGGGAAGATCCACTGTCCTTCACAGCAGCACAGGGCACGGTGCCCTTGTCACAGCTGACAGAGAAGGAGCCTGTGGGGGTAAGGGGATCATGCTGGCCAGGCAGGACCCTGGGGCGCAGCTGGCTTGAACCTGGCTTTTAGCCCATGCCACTGGGCACTAGTCAGTGAGACCTGGTGATGCAAATGAAAAGTTCCAAAGGAAAATAGAAGGCAGCAGAAAAAGTTGAGAGAGACGGTGTGTGGTCAGTCAAAACTCCCAGATTCATTATCCAGAGGGCAAATGTTCACAAGAATCAGACATTAGTTCAAAAGGGCTCCTCTCTCCATCATAACTAGAATCTTAGTACAGTTTGGGGAAACAGGACCAAAGATGAAACCTAAACTCAACTCTAGAAGACCTTGCTGGCACTGAGAAGGGACCAAGAAAGTCTGGATGGGTTGGGCTGAAGTATCATGAAGAAACTGTTTCTAGAGCTACATTGATTGACCTGGGAGTGTCCAGCACATTTCTTTACTTTTAATGAATCAGTCCATGAAAAAGCAACCGGTTGTCACTGAGGAATGGACTGTCCCTTACTTTAATTTCTAGCTTGCTCTTATAAGTGCCGAGAGGGGCTGAGAAAGCACTGGGCCTGAAGAGATTTAATGGGTAAGTTCTGGGTGAATGGTTGAGGCCCATTTTCCCCCAAAGCAGCCCCTTCTCAGCCATCGTTGTTGAAATTTATCTGAAGGACACAGCACCCAGGGAGTGATATTCTAGGTATAAGCCCCCAGAAGATTTATTTCCGCCAGCAATATGACCTCTAGCTGCTTCCTCCCTGTCCTGTCCCCTCCACGTGCGTGAGGATGGGTCTGGGGTAAAGCCTGCTCTGGAGTGAGGAAGAGATGGAGGAAGAGCCTGGCAGAGGTGGCTGCGGGATGGCTCGCTTTCACCCACCTGCCTTTCTCAAGCCACTGCTGTCCGCATGGATGCAGAGCAGCTGCCAGAGGATGCAGAGCAGGATGCCCCTCCCTCCAGCCAGTCCAACCTTAATTCCGTCCTCTTAGTCAGTGTACGCTTTCCTGAGGAAACCAATGAGAAACATCTGTGCTGGGAATAAATGGATGGTCAGCCGTGGCTGCTGTGGGGCTGCTGCTGCCAGCTTGGTGACTAAGGCTGGGCAGATGCCTCCCACTGCTCAGGGTGAAGGGCTCTTCCTGGAGAAGGCCCAGCCAGAGAGCCTGAGCAGAGCAGATCGTGAAGACTGGAATAAAATATGTCCTGGGCTCTCAAAGCAAGCGATGGTATGAATACACTTATCATAGGATTTTGGAAAAATTGAAGGAAATGGAAGAGAACACAAGATATGCAAAACAGTAATGTCCAAACCTGTTTGTGGATTAATGACTGACACTGGTGGTATTTTTGCTCATTAGTACAAATTAAAAGAAAAATCATTCCCTTTCCCCCAACCACATATAGAAAAGCACTTAAGAGGTCAAAGGTAAAGCTTGTCACACTCCAAATACAAAATGATTTACTTTACATGCAGCAAAATATACAAGAAGTGAATTCAAAAACAAACTTAATTCATTATATTCGCTTGGCACAATTGCAATTCAGTTTTTAAAAAAATATTTGAAAAATACTGAAACTGACCTGAATTCAAGTATAACGGTTTCTTCAACAGAAACATTATCAATGCAATAAAACATTACACGGAATATATCGAAGCAAAATGCTTTCTTGAGCTTTTTCCCTTAAATTTCTGTGTGTTTTTTTAATACAGTTTTAATGCCAACACAACTCACAATTGTATTTTTAAAATGAATATTATTGCATTGTTTTTGCATATCTTGTGGGACAGAAAATGCAAAGTTATTGATTCCCGTTTCAGAAGCAGAGATAGTGGTTTGTTTTTGCTTTCAATGGCTCCAGATTCAGATCTCCCCACAGTTAAACCACAAGGGGGGAACTGCACATTCACTGGTGTGCACAGGCACACGTGTGGGTGCACGTCCACCCATGGGACATGCACACGGACAACCACTGGCATACACACGCAGTCACAGAGACTCTCTCTCTCCTGCACCCACCTGTACACCCAGCATAAAAAGGAACCTAACCCAATCGCCCATATGTGCAAGATCCTATCAAGTGCATTGCCAAACCTTTAAATTATGCAACCAAACTAGAAAAAAATCATTAGTACCTAAGGAAATTATAACAAATTATTGGACATACACAGTTGGTGGCTTCTATTGACCCCTCCGTGGAAAAAGGAAACCACAACTATTTAAATAATACAATAAAACCAAACCTGATTTACATTTGCAAAAGTGAAAACAAGAAGTTGGGTGGCTACAGAACTTTGTAAACACTCTTCTTCCTCCCCTCCCCCTGGGAAAACAAAATTAAAAAAAAAAACCACCAAAAAAAAAAATGAAGAAGAAAGAAAAGAAAAGGAAAAGAAAACTGCAACATGCTGTCAAGAAAAGTGTCAAACCACAAAACAAAGGAGCACTCAACAGAAGCTCAGCACCACCTGTCCGTGGAGGGCTGGTGGGCCCTTCCCCGGTGGCCAGCTCCGTCCTCGCTGCCTGTTGGCCCGACTGCTGGTCTGGAGCTCAGTGTGGCTTCTGTAGGGTTAAGAGATCCTGTTGCAGCGGGCAGAGGTGGCTGGGCTGCTGCCACTGTGTGGGGATGTGGGGTGATGCTGCACTGCCTCCCTGGTCCTGGGGCCCTCCAGCCTCTGGCTTCCTCTTCCCTCTCTGAGGTGGGCTGGGATCCTCGCTGGAAGTCCTGCCTGCTCCCTTCTCCAAATCCACAGGGCCCTGGCTCTCTGGAGACAGCCAGGCTCATACAGAATATGCGCAAATGATTTTTTTTTTTTTACAAGCAAAGTTGAAAGACACCCGTTTGACACAGGGTCCTTTTGGTGAGGGCTACTGCAGGACGCTGAGGTTCTCTCTCCCGCCCAGCAGTGGCTGCTGGCTCCCGTGGCAGGGCCTGAAATGTAAGGAGAGGTCCCCGTGTCCCCTGCCTCTCCTGCCCCCTCTCTGCTGCCTCCTCAGCACTCTGCCTCTGTGCACACAAACCGGCTGCTGCCGCTCTTCCCCTGAAAATGCACTCTCCACACCACCCAACTCTGCGTCTTGTCCCGACAGAAATGAATGAAGACGCTGTTCCGGTTAACTCCAGGTCACGAGAACAGTGAGGCACTTCTGAAACGAACCCATTAGGAACATTGAAACAAATAAAAAACCCAGCATCTCCCCAGCCCTGGCAACTACAGGCTGCTGACATAGACCCTGCTGTCCTGGAGCTCCTCCTCACTCTGCTGACGCCCCAGGGCGCGTGCACAGCTCTCGTCCTCCTCGCCCCCTGCTCGGTCCTGCCCCGGGTCCCTGCAGTTCACAAAAGGTAAGAGGGTGCCATTGGGGCTCTGCTGGGCGCCCCCACTGAGGATGTTGTCAGCCGCACTCTCCATCTCCTCTATTGTCATGTCGCAGGCATCGGCCAGCTCCTGGGTTGTGACCTCGATGAACTTGGGGTCCTGTGCAAACTGCCCCAGTCCTTCTGAAATCAAGACCTGGAGGGGTGGAGGTGGAGGGCCGTGAAGAAGAAGGAACATTGTTACTGGGGCTGAGACCCAGAGGGCTTTGGATGATGACCTCGGGAAGTGTGCACGATGGAGGAGGGGCCCACAGAGGAATTGAGCATCAGCCAAAGGGATTAGGGCTGTGTAGGCTGGAGGGGGGAAGTTCTGGTCGGGTGTTCAGAGACTGTCATGAGATATATAAAGACCTGGCCCCCAGAGGGGTTGCAGGGGCTCTGCTGTGTGTGCAGATCCCTCCTTTCTCTCCCCCTCCCTGGCACCCACAGATGCCTTTCATATTGTTTCTTTTAGTCACCCTTGTTCTCCTTCGGTGAAACTGGTAACCTGTGCCTACTGTCCACTGTCAGCTGGTTCCCCTCTGGGGAGAGGGCCTAGAAGTGTGTGTGCACATACCTGCCTCTGCTTCTGCTGGGAAGGACCAGAAGGTGACCCCCCAAGTTCCCCCACCACCACCCCAGCTGCTCCAGTGCCTGGCTCTGGGGAACTTTGGCTCTTGAGCCCCAGGGTGGGAGGAGCAGCAGAGTGCAGCTGGCACACCCTCCTCCCAGGTGTCCTGCTCCCCTACCCACATTGCTCTTTCTCTCCTTGCCCTGCATAGTTTATGGACCCTCTTTCCCCATCACCAGGTGAGCTCATGAGAAGCAGCCCTAATTCTCGGCTGTAGCCCAGTACCTGGAATGGGACCTGCTTGTGGTAGGTGCTTAGGAGGGGTTTGTGAGATGAATTAAGGATAACCGAGGCCATGCTGAGCATCAAAGGGAGCTAGCTTTGCAGATGTCTGGTTTAGCTCCCACCTCCTGCATGGTAGGCTGATGGATGGCCGGATGGGCCCCGTCTCTGCTTGCATATGTCTGGATATGAGGGAACTCACTACTTTTTAGGACAGCTCTCCCTTAGTTTGGGAGAACTTAGTTGGGAAAGTCTTCTTCCTGTGAGCCGCACTGCAGACCCCCTGCCCAGGCTGTGACCCTTCCCCTGCACTGCCCACAGTCTCTGAGGTCATATCTCTGGGTTTACTTCCCAAACTCCTTTGATCAGCTCTCTTATGAAATGATTTCTAGAAAACTTGCCATCCTGGTCATCTCCTTTGGGACTGTACCAATTTGTTAAAGGTACCTGAAAATGTGGTGCCACAATTGCCCTAGACTGTGATTTGTCACAGTGCAGTGGAACAGGAACAGAAAACATTCTTGTCCTACACTAGTGGCTCTCAACGCTGGCTATGCATTGGAGTCATCCAAGAGCTTTTAAAGGTATCAGTTCAACAAGTCATGGGTTTCCAGGGCTCCCCTGGTGGTTGTCCCAAGCAGTCAGGGTTGAGCATCACAGATACTGACCCTTCCACGGGTACAAATGCAGCCCGGGCACACGTGCATTTTGAGTAATCATAGCATGCTCTAGGCTCTACAGTGGGGCCTGGGGCCTTTCCTGGGTTCACTGGCCTGTGGCAGGAATATGTTGCTCAGAAGGTTCTTTCTCCCTCGGCAGTGGGCCCAGCTTCTCATATGATCGTAATTCCCTGCAGGCCATGCCCTCCTTCTGCAGGCCAGAGAGGGAGGGCCTTTCCGGCACAGAGGCTTGGCATGTAATCAATTTGGGAAGGTACCTGGTGCACCCTTCTTAGCTCCGCGTGCCAAGCCCCCTTGCTGCCCACAGCCTCCCCCTTGGTCTGGGAGTTACCTACCGCTTCCACCAGGCTGCTGGCACTGCCGTGGAACTGCCCGCCCCGCGCCCCGGCCTGGCTGGGCACCGTGAGGGAGACAGGCCGGGCCCTCCGGGTGACGCTGCTGCCCCCACCACAGGGGACTGGCCCCTCAGCCCAGGAGCCGCAGTGGATGGATGGGAAGCTGCTGTTGAGCTTCTCGCTGGACTCGGCCCCCTCCAGCCGCAGGGTGGGGATGGGCTGTGGGGGCCAGCCACGGCTGCCCGGAGTGGCAGGGGGCGTGGCGAATGGCCTGGGGGCTGAGGTGGGGGAATGGCTTCTCTGGAGGAGGGGGCTCAGGCCTGCCACTGCCAACGCCTGCGGACACAAGGAGCACGAGTTATGGAATTATCGGGTTATAGGGAGCGGTTGGCCAAGTGCTGGCTGCCTTCTGAGCAACCACTGCTTGCTTCCCAGCCAGTTCCCCCGCCTAGAATTCACACTACTTCTTCCTCATTCATCTGAGTCCACCTCATCAGGGCCTGTTGTAAGTTTCAACCATCTCAAATCATACTTTACAATCATCTCAGTCTGAAGTGATCCTCTCTTCCAGCTCTAGGAAGCTGTGGTTGAGTGGAACCAAGGGAATGTGGTTGTCAGCACAGTCAGCTGTCTTGCATTTGTCACAAGCAGACTCAAGAGAATGGTGATGCCTGCACATCTGTAAGCTGGAACATTAATGTCCTCTCTCTCCACCTACCTGTGGGCTTGGTATGAACTGACGTGAAATAAGGTTTGCAAGGAAGCATACTGTACATTATAAAGAGCTAGAGAAAGCCAGTGTTTGTTGCTGTAATTTTTATAATTAATTGGGCCATAAATAATGCCCTGCAAATCTCTGGCTCAGGCTGTCTTTGAGCCATTGTCCAAATCTCATGCTATATTGTAATTACATGATTTACATGGTATGACCTCTGTCTCAGATGGCCTGCATCACAGCTGCCGCGATGACCTGCTCTGGACAGAGGTCCTGCAAGAGCCTGGGAGACAGTGGCACTGAGTGGTGGGAAAAACAACTCTGAGAGGCACAGAAGGGGACCATCACCCCACAGGTGCAAGGGGAGAAGACAGAGACAAAGAGGGTCCAAACCCAAGAAGAGTATTGCCTACCAGCCTGACGAGAACAGCAGGGTGGGACCAACATCTAGAAATCTTTTAAAATAGCACAAACCGTGTCCCTATGTCTGCCCCTCTCTCCTCCCCATCTCACGGGGGTCCCCATCCTGGGGCTCCTGGGCCTCTGAGGATTTGAGGGAGTATAAGACCATGTCAACATTTTGGAAAGTCCATTAGAAACCATGCACATTTAGGCAATGCCTCAAAGGCTAAGAAAAACAATGCATTGCCTTGAGGAATATCAACTTGGCTGAGCCACACTGGCTCTCTTACCTGATGTGATGGACAGCTGAATGCCTCTGGGCACCAAAACCCACCTAAAACATGGGTCAGTGGTATATAATCACAAAGGTAAAAAGGTTGGGAAACCAGGTCTAGGCCCCAATTTGCCAGCAATTAGACTGGCCTCAGGTAACTCTTTAAAGTTTCCCTTAGTTCTAAGCTACCAAGAACCTATTTGATACTGTGTTGGATTTCACTCTCTCAGCTGGAGTCAGCTCTGCTGGGAGAAAGTTCATCTACTGAGTCTCTCTGCACCTGTTTCCCTTGGGTATCATTCCCTCTTCTTGTTGTTGGCAGGTTCTCTGATCATTTCTATATGTCAATGGATGGATTTCTGTGCAGCTAAATTTCCAGGTGTCTTCACACTCTAGGTACTACCACACCAGCCCGAGAGCCCTGCGGCCCAAGCCAGCATCTGGTGGGGAATGTCTGCAGCACCGTAAGAAGAAAGCGTGGGTGGGACCCTGCTGCTGCTGACCCTTCAGGATCACCAGAAGAGTTTCTGTGCCAGTGTGTTTTATCTCCACCTGTGACATGACAGACGCCCTCACCAGCATAGGAAAAGCAAGTCCGACCGGGGGCTGCCAGGCCAAGGGAGGAGGCCCCTGTGGTCTGAGACAAGGAAGACCAACTGGTATCTTAGGATGCATCTAGCTTGGTAGGCGGTGGCCAGTGGCCTATCCAAAAGTAAAAGCTACCTGATGATGAACCAGGTGCAAGGGCAGGACCGTCTTCTGAGAGATGTCTCCCCCCTGGTTCTTCTGTCGTTTCAGACATTCTAGGTGGAATGAGGCCCTTCGACCTGCAAAGCCAGCCAAAGATCCAGGGTCAGGTCAGGGAAAGAGGACAGTGGCCTGTGACAGTCCAGACCCAAGGAGTAGTGTTTGTGGCCCTGGGTCCACCTTCTCCCCAGCCCCTGCCTTTGTCTTTGAGATATACTGAGCAACATCTGACTGAGGCCTGCCCAGGTAAACCCTGCCTTTGGAATTCTGATTTGTCACTTTGGAAATCTGCCCAGCCCACTGCATGGAGGCTGCTGGCACCAGGCCACATGGTCTCTCAGTCATGGTTGAGCACCTGACCAGTGCCCTCTTTGGGGTGACCACAAGCCACATTGGATAGCAGGGTGTGTGCTTACCTAGTGAGGCAGAGCGAAGGAAGCCCCTCTTCGGGGACTGCCGAATATCCCTCTTGTCCTCTGGGGGAGTCAGCTGCCGATTTTCATCATCTTGATAGGAAAGCCTGGAACAGAGGGCTTGGGGCTTGTTCCTGAGGCTGAGAAATGCTACCCACTGGAACTGCTGCCACTCCAGAGCACACTCCGCTGTTTGTCTTAATGAAGGCCCCCTCTTTTGTGCTTCCATACAGATTTAGGGAAAATTGCTGCCCAGGAGAGTCTGCGGGGCACCACGGCACAGCAGGAGCTTTCAGGCCTGCTTGCTGTGGGTTCCCAGCTCCTTACCCACAGCCTCTGATGAGCGTTGCTTTTCTGATTTGGGGCAGTGAAGGTACTCTTGGGGCAGAAGTGTTTTGAAAGTTGGAAAAATCCTAGGCCTGCCTAGTTCTTTAAAGGAAAGGCCCAGGCTCTGTGCTGGCTACTGCTGCTCATCACAGTTGCCCACGGCTGCCTGGACCTCCCGCCCTGCCAGCCCCTTCACCCCTGAGAACACACCAGCTGTCAGTCAGAGAAGGCAGAGCTGTAAAGGGCCTGCAGGCATCTTGTGGATGGCTTCAAGCTTTTTGATGGTAATTCACAGCAAGAAATATACAGAGGGTGTCAAAAACATGTATACACATTTTAAGAGAGGAAAAAACTATATGAAAATGGTAAGGGTCAGTGTATACCAATAACATTTGTTATCTTGTATATTGTATCTTATATCTCCTGTAATTGCAGAAGTCAAACATGATTTGAGTATTACTATTTTAATACACTTTTTTCTTCTCTTAAAATACGTACACATGTTTTTGGCTTCCTCTGTATTTTACACATTCCCAGTACGCACAGATATTCCTCACTGCAACCACACGGCTTGTGCTTACCCTCACCGCAGGCATTCCACCCTAATAAATTCCAGTCTACTTTAGTCTGTTCCATTTTATTTATTTTTTTTGTAGAGACAGAGTCTCACTTTACTGCCCTTGGTAGAGTGCCGTGGCAACACACAGCTCACAGCAACCTCCAGCTCTTGGGCTTACGTGATTCTCTTGCCTCAGCCTCCTGAGCAGCTGGGACCACAGGCGCCCACCACAACGCCCAGCTATTTTTTTTGTTGTTGCAGTTTGGCCGGGGCTGGGTTTGAACTCACAACCCTCGGCATATGGGGCCGGCGCCCTACTCACTGAGCCACAGGCGCCACCCCTGTTCCATTTTATTAACAGCTATGAGCTGCAAACCCATGAAATGGATCTCACAATCCCTAGTGGTGAGGCCTACAGTCCCAGAAGTACAGTTGCATTCCTACCTCAGGGGCCAGCTGAGTTCTATCCCCTGTGCTGCCTCTCCGTGCTGGGGGATCTGCCCTGCTCCTGGCACAGACTAGCAACTTCAGGCATTTGTAGATGTGCAGGAACATTCATTGAGTGAAAACCTCACATATTTAGGCCTCTGATCCTTATTTTCATTCTTGGCTAGGTAAACCCTCCTATTATACAGTAGGACTTCCATAAGTTGACCACCCAAAGGACTGTAACACATTGGAGGTGGTCAACATAAGGAAGTAGGTCTACGGTACTGATACGCATATGTGGTGCCTGTCTGGTCTATGAAAATTAGGTCAACTTACGGAGGTGGTCAGTTGGGAGCCTGGAGAACCTATGGAGGTTCTATTATATTGTCTTCTTAGGCAATACCTCCCCGTGCTTGCAGACCTGGCTTCTGTTTGACCTTGTGTGGGACCCATTAAGGTTGCCCTGCCCCTCAGCCTTCTCTGAATACCTGTACCCCTCAGGGTTTGTACCATTCTGTAGGCAATTAGTTAGAAAATCGCCATGTTATCTTCCTTTTCTGAGATCATCTTAGCTTCCTCACTAGTTTCTAAACTCTCCGTGAAGGTAAAGACCCGTTTACTCATGACCTTGTAGAGTGTCTGGATGGACCCAGCACTCAGTGAGAGCTGAAATGGGTTAAAGCATATGCTTTTCTTGATTTCTAGAACAGGTAGCCATGTGTTAATTTGTACTTTCTTTTTTTTTTTTTAATTGTTGGGGATTCATTGAGGGTACAGAGAACCAGGTTACACTGATTTTTTGTTAGATAAGGACCCTCTTATATTTGTGCCCCACCCCCAAAAGGTGGGGGGACCTACTACCCGTCCCTCCTTACTAAAAATCAATTTGGAGAATGGTATCTCTTAAGGAACTTCCAATATTTCCTTTGGTTCTATATACACTATGCTTCACTGAGTCAGAAAAATAGGTCATTTACCCCTCATCACTCTGTTTTGCTGATAGGAACACAAAGGCACGGGCGGTTAGAGTTGCTGATCTCAACTACTATATCCATGTTTTTCCCTTCTAGAGTCTTCTTTTTACATTAGGGGAACAGGAAATATCTCTGCTGCTGTCCCAACCCAGTTCCCGGGCTCGAAACATGGAAAGAGCAGGCCGTGGCTGCTCCCTCTCCCAACACTCCTTGGTGTGAGGGCTGGTCCCCCTCCCATCATCTTCAGCCACCCTGTTCTTTTCTTCAAAAGTCTAAAAGGCTGTTGCTTCCTTACTGTTAAGTGCTTCAGGCAAGCTTCTATAAAACAGCAAGTCTTCTTTTGTTTTGAATGCAGCCCAAGGTCTTAAAGTTGTTTACAGAGAGACTCAGTAGACATATACACATAGGCAATTAAACTAATGTCTCACGACACAATACTTACGTTTCTGACATTCGATACTTTCTGATATTCTCTATTGTGCTGTGCTATTCTTTTAAAAGTACTAGCTGTCAGAAGCCTTTGTATATGCTAATAACAATCAAGGTGAAAAGCTAATCAAGGACATAATTTCCTTCACAGTAGCTTCAAAGAAAATGAAATGTCTAGGAATATACCTAACAAAAGAGGTGAAGGACCACTATGAAGAAAATTATAAAACCTTAAGAAATGAAATAGTGGAAGGTATTAACAAATGGAAGAACATACCATGCTCATGGCTGAGGAGAATCAACATTGTTAAAATGTTTATACTTCCCAAAGCAATCTACAGATTCAATGCAATTCCCATTAAAATTCCAACATCATACTTTCAAGATTTGGAAAAAATAATTCTTTGTTTTGTATGGAACCAGAAGAAACCCCTTATAGCCAAGACAATCCTTAGTAATAAAAGAAGGCCTGGGACATCAGCCTACCAGACTTAAGGCTGTACTCAAGGCCATAGTGATCAAAACAGCATGGTACTGGCACAAAAATAGATATCGACATTTGGAACTGAATAGAAAACCATGAAAAGAAACGAACTTCTTACAGCCACCTAGTCTTTGATAAACCAAACAAGAACATACACTGGAGGAAAGACTCTCTATTCAATAGAAGGTGTTGGGAGAACTGAATATCCACATTTAAAAGACTGAAATTGGACCCACACCTTTCTCCACTCACTAAAATTGATTCAAGATGGATAAAACATCTAAATCTAAGGCATGAAACATAAAAATCCTCGAAGAAACTGTGGGGAAAACACTTGAAGTTATCGGAGTGTGGAAAGACTTTATGAAGAAGACTTCAGTGGCAATTGCAACAACAACAAAAATAAACAAATGGGACTTAATTAAATTGAATAGCTTCTGTACAGCTAAGGAGAAAACAACCAAAGCAAATAGACAAGGTATTTGCATTTTATGAATCAGACAAAAGCTTGATAACTAGGATCTACAGAGAACTCAAGTTAATCAACATAAAAAAGCCAACAATCCCTTATATCAATGGGCAAGAGAGATGAATAGAACCTTCTCTAAAGAAGATAGACAAATGGCTAACAAACATGAAAAAAATGCTCATTGTCCCTAATTATCAGAGAAATGCAAATCAAAACCACCCTAAGATGTCATCTAACCCCAGTGAGAATGGCCCACATCACAAAATCTCAAAGCTGCAGATGGTGGGCGTAGCTGTGGAGAGCAGGAAACACTTTTACACTGCTGGTGGGACTGCAAACTAATACAACCTTTTTGGAAGGAAGTATCAGAACTCTCAAAGAACTCAAACTAGACCTCCCAGTTGATCCTGCAATCCCATTACTGGGCATCTAGCCAGAAGAAAAAAATCATTTTATCATAAGGACATTTGAACTACACTCTTTATCACAGCTCAATTTACAATTGCCAAACTGTGGAAACAACCTAAATGCCCGCTAATCCAAGTATGGATTAACAAGCTGTGGTGTACGTATACCATGGAATACTATTCAGCCACTAAAAAGATGAAGACTTTACATCTTTTATATTAACCTGCATGGAGTTGAAACATATTCTTCTTAGTAAAGCATCACAAGAATGGACAAGCAAGAATCCAATGTACTCAAGTCTGATATGAGGACAATTGATGACCCAGTACGTGGTGGGGGGTGGGGGAAAGGGGGATCAGAGAGAGGGAAGAAGGGAGGGGGTGGGGGGTCATGGGCATGACACACCTCTTGGAGGTGGGACACAATTATAAGAGGGACTTTGCCTAACAAATGCAATCAGTGTAACCTGGTTCTCTGTACCTTCAATGAATCCCAACAATAAAAAAATAAAAAGTACTAGCTATAACCGACCAAACGAAATGAAGTTGTAACCTTATTTGTCTAGATCTGTAGTTAAAAAACCCTTTTCCAGCTGGGTGCAGTGGCTCACACCTGTAATCCCAGCACGTTGGGAGACTGAGGTGGAAGGATTGCTTGAGGTCAGGAGTTGAAGACCAGCCTGGGCAACATAGCAAGACTATGCATCTACAAAAAATAAAAAAATTAGCTGGGCGTGGTGGTGCACACCTGTAGTCCCAGCTACTCAGGAGGCTGAGGCAGGAGGATCACTTGAGCTCAGGAGCTGAGGTCGTAGTGAGCTATGATGATGCCACTGCACCCTGTCTCAAAAAACAAAAACAAAACCCATAAAATTTCTGCAGAGAAAAACTTCAGCCCTGGATTTGCCAACAGTGCCCTCTTATGGGCAGCTTTATTATTAAGTAGTTTCATGAAATATTTAATTGTCAGTATATGTACGTGTGTACTGAGTCTCACTAGAAAATACATTCATAACTGTCGGCTATAGCCTAAAAAGTTTAAGAAACAATGTTTAGACTTTTTTCTGAAAGCATGTTATAGTGAGAAATGGCCAAGCTAAAAGGGATCATGTGTGGTGCAGTGTGGTGGGAATTTCCCATCCCCTTTGGGGACACCTCATCACCTCTCCTCTCCCAGCCATACCCAGAGGAGGGATTTCAAGGACTGCCCCTGCCTCTCCAGACCCTTCCCTACTCTGGTCAGCCCAAGCAGAAGGCAGCCAAGCTCACATGTCTGTGGAGAGCAGGCTGGGCTCGCTGCAGGATTCCGTGTCTTCAGTCACCTTGACTTCATAGGTCTCGCCAGGAAACACCTCCTCCGGGCACACCATGGCTATTTGGCTGTCCCGGGAGTGGCACCTACAATGACCAGGATGGAGAACACATCAGGAACTGCCAGGCCTCCTCCCTTCCCTCAGCAAGTGAGGCAGCACACACCCGCACACACCCCAGCCACAGACACAATTGACATGCCTCTTCCTCCTGCACTTGCCAGTATAGCCATGGGGCCCCAGGAGTGTTAAGATTAGGGTAACGGTTTCATGTGGGAGAAGGAGCTGGGTCAGGACCCAAGAAGATCTGCGTTCTGACCCCTAGTTCACTTACGCTGTGGCCCAAGTCACTTAATCCACCCCATGCCTCAGGTGCCCTTTCTGTAATATTGGAATAGCGTATGTCCTGCCAACTCAGAGGCTTGTTGTGAGTAGCAAAGAAAGTAACAGGTGACATGGAGCTTTGAGGGGTAGAAAGAACCAGCTTTTAAAGAAGGGTCCAGGGCTGCACTATATAAGGCAGGGGGCCCTGTGAGAGGGCTGTCCCCTCTGCTGGAGACAGCTGGGCCTTTGGGCATCTGTGTGGTATAGCTGGGAAGCTCCTCGTATCATATTTTGACAGTGTCTTTGATTCTGCCACTGGCTCCCTGGAGTAAAAGCACAGAGAAGAAAACTCACATAGAAGCATTTGTTCTCCTGAGCAGAGGGGAGTGAGCCTGGAGCCCTGCTGACCCTGACTCCCTCCTGAGCTCCAGAGCCTCCCGCTAGACCAAGGTCTTCTGTCCTCTGGCCCAGCGGACAGAAGAGTGAGCTCTGAGCTGAGTGCTTCTCGTCCTGTCGTGCTCAGCTCAGTGCCTCCCCCATCTTTCTCCCTACAGACCCTGCACACTGGGCCCACTGTATCTTCAGACCCCTGGGGCTTCAGGGGAAGGTCCCCGTTTGTCCTTGGAGTGGAGTGCTGTATCACTGCCTCTCACTTTGTCCTAGGCCCGTGACCAAAGCAGGCAGGTGGGCAGGGCTCTCTAGGGGAGGCCTGCAACCCCTGCCCACCTAAAGTCGAAAGGAAAATGATGTCGGAGATCTAGGTGGAGTGGGATGGGATGCGGCCAGGCATAACGAGATGGGCTGGAGACGCAGACTGGTGTCAGGCAGCATCACCTCTCAGGGGACTGGGGTGCACAGTGTGAGCTGCCTAATCTCAGGAAGAGCAAGGCAGATGCCAGAGCCACCGCCCTTCGCCTCAACTGTAACATAGAGGACATGGCCCAAGGGCTATGGTTTCTTCACCAAGTTGAAGCTTAGCACCCTGAGTACCGTGTTTACCAACTGCAAGGGGAAGGGTGGGGACTGGCGTTTAGTGAGCACTTACTATGTGCTGAGTGCTTTGTATGCATTTCATTTCACTGATGTATTTGTGGGGAGAAAGGACTTCCCTGGTGTCTTCTCTCTCAGCTGCTATCTAAAAATCACTCTCCTCTTAGACAAGAATGAGACCCTGGGACTCATTTCCATTTAATGTGGAAATGCCCATAGAGGGAGGAAACTTAACCTACCTGAAATGCTGTGGACATGAAGAGCCCTCTTTAAGAAGAGGTTTTGTTAAGGGGAACAGGGAAAAAAGTGGTGCTGGGACTGAATCCTTGAAGGTTGTAAGAGAGAAGTGAGGTTGCAGCAAGGGGAGTGGCTGCCAGGACAGACATAGGCAAGCCATTAGTCTTACACTCTCGTGCAAAGCCAGCCCTCAGGTCAGCACATAACATCCAGTGGTGAACGCACCGTCCCATGCATGGGAGGCATCATACATGTCTCCTGAGTCACAGGGCTCAGCCAAAGCTGCTGCTGGGTGGCTAAACCACCCAATTTTCCAAACGGAAAGGGAGACAAGCTGGGTGGCTAGTATGACTTCCTGTCATCAGACATGGCTAATGTTCAGGCCTTGTGAGCCTGCACATGGCCACTTAGAGAGGGGCGCTCTGAAGGGACATGAAAGCTAGTGAGTAAGCATGCAGCTCCTCAGATGCAGGCAGCTTTGGGACACCTGTCCAGGGATTTAGAAAGAAGCTTGCACTTCTCCATTGCTTTCTGAGCTGGAGAGTAGGAAAGGAGGTGTGCTCAGGAACCGGCAAGATGAGGCCTGTGCAGTCGGTGGGGAGGCACAAATGGAAGGAGGCAGGGTGTGTCCTTTCCCACCTTGGAAACCTGGTAGATGGGGAGAGACTCCCAGAGGCCAGGCTGCACGGCCAGGGCCCAAAGCCACTAGGAGGCACCTGTGACTTAGCAAGTAGTGGCAGTACATTCCGGAGCACCAGGAGCAGAGGACCTGGTGAGGGAGAGGAGAGGGGAAAGAGGACCTGGGAGGGGAGAGGGAGCGCCAGGAGCAGAGGACCTGGTGAGGGAGAGGAGAGGGGAAAGAGGACCTGGGAGGGGAGAGGGAGCGCCAGGAGCAGAGGACCTGGTGAGGGAGAGGAGAGGGGAAAGAGGACCTGGGAGGGGAGAGAGAGGAAAAGGAGCGCCAGGAGGTGGCGGTGCCATCACGACCACCAGGAATAACCCCATGCTGGGGTGGAATATCAAGTGCCCACTAAGAGGGGGTGCGTAGGGCTCTGACTTTGTTGGTGAAAGGCCGGGTTTGGATGGATATCCAAGAAAGCACAGAGTGGTAGTTTCTGTTGTGTAGCCAGAATACGGCATGTCAGAGGCTTGTGCCCTGCTCAGGAAGGATGAGGGAATCATCCTCATCACCAGTGATGTGGCTTGTCCTGAGCCAGGCTGCCTACTGAGTCTGATCTGGGTGGCAGTGCTCTCTTGCTGGGGTCTGGGGCAATGGTCTCCTCTGAAGCTCTCGAGGGCTGGGGGCAGGCCCAAGGCTGCAGAATGCTGTGGGTAGCCCTGGGTAGCCCACCCTCCAGTTTACCTCTTGGAACTGAGCCTCCACGCTGCTTCCTGCACACGCACGGTGGGGGACAGGGGCGTCCCATGGCCCTCCACGGTGCTGACAGTGCTGGGTGGGCCGGCAGGCCGGGGCCGGCGGCCCAGGGCTGTGTTGTTGGCATTGTTAATGTTGGCATTGGAGCCCGTGGATGAGTAGCTGCTGGGGGTGAAGGTGGAGTCCACCAGCTTCTCGTGGGAGGGTGACTCGGTGTCACCTTGGCTGTTGCCCGCCTTGTTGATGTGCAGTGGGCGCTGGGTGGTGAAGGTCTGGGGGAAGGAGCTCCGGCTGTCACTTTGGTAGTAGCTGACGTGGTTGCCAAACAGGCCACCAGCCCTCTGCAGGCAAGACAGGAAGGGGGAGTGGGAGCTCGTCCTCAGAGGGAGAAGCCCAGACAGCCAGGCCAGAGCAGCGCAGGGCGCAGGAGGGCTGCCTGCCCTTAGGAGAGGCACAGCTGCCGCCAGCAGCACACAGGGGAAGGCAGCTTCACACCTGGCAGCTCTGGAGAGGGAGGGACCCAGCCGCTCAGGGTCCCACAGTGCCCTCTGCCGTGACAGTGAGGGCTGGGAAAGGGCCAGTAATGGTGAGGGCTGGGAATGCCCGCACCCTTGGGAACAGGGTGGCGGGATGGCTGCCCTAGAGGTTTTCGGTGGACCCCTAAAGACTGGGCATTTCATGCTGCAACTTCTAATATAGAAGTTTCTCATAGGAAAATGGCTCCTTCCCCTTCCCTGAAGGGCAGTGACACCCTGTTGAGCCACCGTCTGCTGGGAGCCCTGGCTTGGAACAGGCAGAGGGCAGAAAGACCCTGAATCGCCCACTGAGCTCCACCCATTCTCCTGGGGTGAGCTTGGCAGGACCCCAGCCTGAACCCCAGCCTACTCTCTTATTCCAAACTGCACTTCATGGAGATAAAGAGTACGCCGGCACCACCTACCCTGAAGATGTCATCTTCAGAGGCTGCAGACACAGCCTCTTTCATTGCCTTGTCCAACTCTTCCTCAGCAGTCAGATCTCCAGAGATGGCCCGACGGATCTCAGGCCCGATGTCATGCAGTGTGCGCAAGCCAGCCTGAAACCCAGAGGGATGTGTGAGGACCAAGCTTTCCAGTCAGCCATAGCCCAAGGATGGGGCCTGTCCCTCCACGACCCTGGCAGCCTCTACCCAGCCCTGACCCCTGGAAAGTACAGCTGTGTGTGAGCCAGGGGCTGGGCTTCCCTGGGCCCATTCTGGTGCCCTCCGTGTGGAAGAATCCAATCGCCCATCAGGAAGGAAGGGGGCATGTTGGGGGGACAACCAGGGGGCTGCCAGGGAGCCTCAGCAGGGTTGGGGCCAGCCCTGGTGGGGCAGTGACACCAGGTGGGACTGTGGATGGCAGGAGGGAAAGAATTATAACAGCCCTCCTCACAGCCACCTTCAGAAAGGCTGGCATTCTCAGGAAGGGTCCTTCTGAAGGGACTGACCAGAGACTGGGACCCTGGCTGAGATCAGAGGAAGGCGAACAGGACCTTCCTGGGGGTGTGACCCAGCCCCAGCCCCTCACCTGTAGGGACAGGGCGTTCCTCTGGGAGGGCTTGCCCACAAGGCCCTGCTCTTTGCGCTTCTTGAATTTCCGGAAGTACTCTTGGATCAGGAAAGTGGCATAGAACTTGCCAACTGTGACCTCATCATCTGACATGTAGGAATAGGGGAGAGGGAATTAGAGGTAAGTAGGGGAATGAAGTTGGACGTCATTGATTTTTTCACAATTCCAATTTAACACTTCTTTTTTCAGAGACCAAGTAGGCTGGAGAGCAGTGGTGCAATTGTAGCTCAACCCTAACCCTCAATCTCTTGGGCTCAAGCAGGCAATCCTCCTGCCTCCAGCCTCCCAGAGTGCTGGGATTACAATTACACCATAATTGGCAACTTTAAGTTTTTGGAGAGGGAGTACATTCATGTAGTTAAAAAAGAGAAAAACATATAAAAAGGCATATGGTGAAAAGTAGACAGCTTTTTTTATATTAGTTTCTTATTTTTCCAGAGATTTTAATGCAAATATTTACATAAGTAAGCAAACATGGCTCAGCGCCTATAGCTCAATGCCGAAGGTGCCAGCCACATACACCGGAGCTAGTGGGTTCGAATCCAGCCCGGGCCTGCCAAACAGCAATGACAACTATAACCAAAAACTAGCTGGGCATTGTGGTGGGCCCCTGTAGTCCCAGCTACTTGGGAGGCTAAGGCAAAAGAATTGCTTAAGCCCAAGAGTTTGAGGTTGCTGTGAGCTGTGATGCCACGGCACTCTACCAAGGGCGACAAAATGAAACTGTCTCAAAAAAAAAGCAAACATATTCTTATCCTTTTTTCTTACAGAAAAGGTAGCAATGCTTGATCCCCCATGCCTATAACCACCCAGCTGGCCCCCTAGTCTCAGGGAGTGGCTGGTAGAAGAAATGCTCTCCTTTCACTGAAGTTTGGGTTTTTCTCTCAAACTATACAGATTAGATTTTTGCACCAGGTAGCTTGCTGTGTCACTGCCAGGCTGGGCACCCCAAATGACACGTAACAGAATCAGTGTCTACCTTGGAAGTGAGCCAGATGGTGGAGAAGCTGTAAGCACCCAAGGGGAAACATTTTATGCCTTGCAAGTAGCCCCCTGGCTCCATCTCCTGGTTCCTTGTGAAGGAGCCAGCAGGTGCAGTTAGATCTAGGGGATGGCTCTCCTGCTCCGCTGTCCCTTGAGAATAGCCAAACTTGCGGTAGTAATGGACCTTCCATCTGGCAAGGGTCTCATTCCCATGTGGGACAGAAAACGCTGGGGAACCCCTATGTAGAGGTGCCAGGGGGAACTGCATTGCAGAAAGCTTGGCGTCTCAGGTGTCCTCAGACCTGGCTCTGAACCTGGAGCCTGCTTTGTGCTCATCAGGCAACTTGGGTTGGCCTCTTAGCTTCTGAGAACTAGTTCCTTGAGCAGCCTTCACAGAAGGCTGAGTCACCCACTGGAATTCTCACATAGTGACTATTCTATCTTTGTGTAAGTATGTGTGGTCTTTACACACATACTTAGTTCATATACTTATTTATCCCTTATTTTAAAATGTCAAATACAAAGTATCAATGATATTCCTTATTGTCTTAACTGCCTTTAAAAACACAAACATTCATAATAAGTGGTACATGTGAGCATTTCATCTACTAATAATTTTGAGCATAGTTGTGCCTGAGCACTTACTTATACAGTGTGGCCATAAAGTTCATGTGCAATTTAAAATTGCACACAAACTTTAAGGACATCCCGTATACTGAGCACATTCTAATATATTTTATATTAGAGTTAAAGCGTTCTGTTAATATTTTGGAAATTATATGCATAGGATGGTTACACCATCTATGATTTTTATTTGGGATCGTAGTAACAGCAACATACACTACTTGTTATAAAAAGGGGTTTCAGGCTTGATGGGGTCAGGATATGCTGTTCTAGGAAGAGCAAAAATAATTTCAACCAAGAGGGGAGGACTCTCAAGGGACCCTTCTTCCAGGACCTAGGGCAAGCTACAGCAATCAGGTTTAGGGGAACGCCTACCTTTTGTGGAGTTTCCTTGAAAGTTATGTCAAACCTCTGAGTGTCAAAGTACTTGCCTGCTCCCAGGTGTAAAATGCATGGGTGCAGCAGCCTTACTACCAGACCATCAGCTTCTACATTTGTGCAGGGCATCACACCAACAGGGCAGTGATTTTCAACTGGTGTGCTGCGAGAGGATCTCAGGTGTGCCACAAAAGATTTTTATTTTCTTATTTTTAAAAATTTTTAATTAAATCATAAACACATAGATCATGTATACATTAATGCATTTATGAAGTACAATGTGATGATTTCATATAGAATTAGGAACGCTTACATCACACTGTACGAAAGATTTTTAAAGCTCATTAATTAAATTGCTTTTGAAAGAAATTCAAAGCACAGTAAGTATATCCTTTTTTTTTTCTACCCTTTTTTTTTTGTAGAGACAGAGTCTCACTTTATGGCCCTTGGTGGAGTGCCATGGCATCACACAGCTCACAGCAACCTCCAGCTCCTGGGCTTAAGCGATTCTCTTGCCTCAGCCTCCCGAGTAGCTGGGACTACAGGCGCCCGCCACAACGCCCGGCTATTTTTTGGTTGCAGTTCAGCCGGGGCCGGGTTTGAACCCGCCACCCTCAGTATATGGGGCCGGCGCCTTACCGACTGAGCCACAGGCGCCGCCCTTTCTACCCTTTTTTTAATCAACATAATTTGGGTGCTGTGGAAGTTTAACTATAGGTTCAAGAATACCATGAGATAAAAATGGTTGAAAAACACTGCAATAGGGCCATTGAGCCCCACAGGAAGTGTCTGGAGAAAGCAGACCTCCAGCAAGCCTAGTGGGCTCAGAACACACGTCCGAGGGGTTGTGCCCACATTATAGCAAGGCTGAGCAACCCGGGCGGCAAGCTGCCCAGGGCCGAAACCCAGGCAGCACTTACCGCCTGCAGGGGGCACCACCTGGTCCAGCAGCTTCATGCTGGTCCGCTTCCAGATCTTCTTGATTATGGCCCGCAACTCCTCGTTGGCCTGCTCCAGGTTCCCTGAGGAAAGGGAGATGAAGGCCGAGAATGAGGATCAGCCCAGGCCCCTCTGCATAAAGCGGGAAGCCGCAGATGGAGGCATGTGGCCCCACACGGCCCTGATCTGCCAGTTTCTTCCTTGCTTAGTCTCCCTGGAGCTTTCCCATTTCCACCTCCTTCCTATTCCTTTTGCTCTCTTTGCTTCCCTCTTCCTCCCTGTGTCCATCCAGAGCCATTCCTCTCCCTTCTCCCTGTGTCCATCCAGAGCCATTCCTCTCCCTTCTCCCTGTGTCCATCCAGAGCCATTCCTCTCCCTTCTCCCTGTGTCCATCCAGAGCCATTCCTCTCCCTTCTCCCTGTGTCCCATCCAGAGCCATTCCTCTCCCTTCTCCCTGTGTCCATCCAGAGCCATTCCTCTCCCTTCTCCCTGTGTCCATCCAGAGCCATTCCTCTCTCTTCTCCCTGTGTCCATCCAGAGCCATTCCTCTCCCTTCTCCCTGTGTCCATCCAGAGCCATTCCTCTCCCTTCTCCCTGTGTCCATCCAGAGCCATTCCTCTCCCTTCTCCCTGTGTCCCATCCAGAGCCATTCCTCTCCCTTCTCCCTGTGTCCATCCAGAGCCATTCCTCTCCCTTCTCCCTGTGTCCATCCAGAGCCATTCCTCTCCCTTCTCCCTGTGTCCATCCAGAGCCATTCCTCTCCCTTCTCCCTGTGTCCCATCCAGAGCCATTCCTCTCCCTTCTCCCTGTGTCCATCCAGAGCCATTCCTCTCCCTTCTCCCTGTGTCCATCCAGAGCCATTCCTCTCCCTTCTCCCTGTGTCCATCCAGAGCCATTCCTCTCCCTTCTCCCTGTGTCCCATCCAGAGCCATTCCTCTCCCTTCTCCCTGTGTCCATCCAGAGCCATTCCTCTCCCTTCTCCCTGTGTCCCATCCAGAGCCATTCCTCTCCCTTCTCCCTGTGTCCCATCCAGAGCCATTCCTCTCCCTTCTCCCTGTGTCCATCCAGAGCCATTCCTCTCCCTTCTCCCTGTGTCCATCCAGAGCCATTCCTCTCCCTTCTCCCTGTGTGTTGCTCAGGCCAGCCCTGGGGTCCCTCTGCCCCACCTGACACTCGATTCTTTTCCTCATGGACTGAACCCAGCTGCTGGTCAGCTCCACCAGGGCCTACATGCTCACCAGCTCATATACACACACCCCTCTGAAGGGGAGCAGTAGGAGTGCCCCCTGTTGGGGGTATTTCTTATGGGCCTCCTTGGGGTGCCACAGGAAGTGTGGATGAGATTGGAGGGAAGAGCAGTCTCCCCCACATGCAGGGGTACATCTGTGCCAACGAGGGCTCTGCCTGCCAAGTCTACCCTAGGAAGCAAAACCTAACAGTGGAAGCAGGATTCGGGAGACACTGGACTCCGTGGTTTGGAATTTCCTTGATGTCTTCTTTCTCCAGTGGTAAAACAGACTTACTAAGGCGCCCATACCATGCAGCCTCTGGGATCCTGGCCTTACAGCGATGAGAAAGGAGGGCTGAGACCTGTCCTGTACGAGGGAGGTGGCAGGCAGGATTCTAAGCTGCTCCCAAAGATATCTCCCCACCCCCACCAATCCCAAGGTCCATGAACGTGATGGACTTTACTCCTGTGATTAGGTTACATTACGTGGCACCTGTGACCATAAGACAAGGAGATTATCTAGGTGGGCCTGACCTAATCACATCGGCCTTTTAAAAGCAGAGAGTCCTCTCCAGGTGGGAGAGAAGAGGCAGTGAGAGGCTCTCGTTGGCCTGGCAGAAGGCAGACACCCATGCTAGGAACTGAGCGGTCTCCAGGGGCCTGGGAGCGGTCCCCAGCAGACAGCTAGTAGGGAAATGAGGATTGCAGACTGACAATGCCAAGAAATGAATTCTGCCAATAACATGAATCAGCTTAGAGGTGGAAACTTCCCTAGAGCCACCAGAAGATCACACAGCCTGATCGACATCCTGAATTTGGTCTCGGGAGACCCTCAGTAGAGAACCCAGATACTCCATAGATGGACTTCTGACCCACAGAGCTGTGAGCGCATCACTGGAGCCATTCTTTGTGGTCATTTGTTACACAGCAATAGGGAACCAAGGCAGGGGACGTTTACTGCTGGCACATGGGAGAGGCAGGATGGAACAGCGGCTGAGAGTGACATTGGACTGCATTCACAGCCACCTCCGAGGCCACATGGGAGAGCAAGCAGAGGTGACACCGAAGAGAAAATGCTGGGCTCCTGAGTTCCTGGTTTGCACATCAGATCCAAACAGAGCCAGAGGACAGCTCCTCAGCACTCCTCAGTTATGGCCGAGACTAGTTCCCTTCGTGGGTAGAGCAGTTGCTGGTTTCTGAGCATGAAGTGAAATCGTCCTGATTGAAATACTGTTCAGACAGATGCACGCATAGTTCGAATATCCCGGTTCTCTGTACGGGCTGAATAATGTCCCCTCGAATTCACTTGACTATAGTTGTTCTCACATGGCTGCCAGCTCCTTTTCTCTGGAATTCCTATTTCCTCAAGACTGGCTCTCTGTATCTGACTAGGGGTGGGGGGTTCCTTTGTGTTGGTATCAGCTGTTGGTACAATTTAGTTGGATGTGGTGTGCTTTGACAATGCATCCTCAACATTGCTGGATCTCTCCCATGCATTCTGTTTTTTTGTTCTTCTATGGAACAAAAACTTAACATCCGTCCTTTACATCAAGCTTTAAGTTGTACAACATATTCTTTCTTGCAGTCATCCTGTCTTCTCTCCCTGGAGAAGAAAACCCTTCCCCCTCAACATGAATGCAATACTAGTCATTGTAGGAAATTTGGAAAGTAACAAAACTACACAAGAAGGAAAAAGCCACTGCCGAGTCTACCACTCAGTGATAATCAATACTAACATATTAATAAATCCCCTTCGAATTTTGTTGTTATTGTTGTACAGGCTAGAGTGCAGTGGAAGGATCACCGCTCACTACAGTCTCAAACTCCTGGGCTCCAGAGATCCTCCTGCCTCAGCCTCCCAAGTAGCTGGGACTACAGATGTGCTCCACCACACTGGCTGATTTTTCTATTTTTTGTAGAGACAGGGTTTCCCTTTGTTGCCCAGCCTGGTCTAAAACTCCTGGTCTCATGTGATTCCTCTTGCCTTAGCCTCCCAAAGTGCTAGGATTACACGTCTGAGCTACTGCACAGGTCCGATTTTTTCTTCTATGTTATACACACACGATGCATTAAATACGTATTCAATTCCGAAATAGGCCCATTTACACCCATTTCAGATGGAATTATTGCACTGGCTACTGATGGTATTTGCTTTCTTTTCAATTTAGCAGCAGAACTTAAACAATTTTCCTTTCTTTGGGATTAGCTCATTAGTTTGACATATATGTTGCTGGGTTGGTTCTCACTGCCCTTCATTTCAGACATTTCTGTTATTTTTTCTGGAAGGATCTAACAGAGAGACGGTCCCTCTCTGGGTTATTATCTGAAACACACCGGCACCTTTCTTTATTCTATACATGAAGAAATGGAAGCACAGACGGAACAAACGGCTCCACTCACATCCCTAACCAGAGCCGGGAGTCAGCTGCAAGCCTCCCATCACTCTGCCCAGGGCTCTTTCTGTTGCACCACAGAAAACACTGGCAGCCCGAGCCGCTCAGGTCAAAGTGTAGGAAGACGGAAGGAAAAGAAAACATGCTGCTCGTCTCGTCTGTGTTTTCCTTCATTACTCCACTAGTGGGTGTGAATCATCTCTGCGGCTGGTTCAAATGCAGATTCCCCACCCCACCCAGAGACCCAGATTCAGTAGATGTGTGCGAGTACTTGGGATACAGTATTTTAAACAAGTGCCAACAGCTCATTCTCAGGCCAGTGGCCTTTTGACTCTCTCAGAAACACAGTAATAGTCTTGAAGCTCTTGGAGACAGCATCTTCACAGGCCTTTTCCTCAGAGTGGCTCTGCTAAGCGTCCTTAGCAATCATAGAGACAGCAGATTGTTTTAGCCAAGGCTGCTGCTAGCCCCTGGGGCAACTCTGTGCAAATTGGAAGCCCCCTCCAGCTGGACGCAGCCCTGAGTGAGTGTGGCCTGGCCTTCACCTGCTGTCTGGCTGAGCGCCTGTGATGACCTCTGCCCCGCTCGCCACTTGTTACTATGTCCCCTTCTCAGCATGTCCTCCCAGCACAGATCTTTAGAGACCCACCTGTAGCTAGCATAAGTCCCTCCAGATGGGGCCTGGTCTTGCCTCACTCATTTCCTTCTGTTTTTGAACTATACTCTATAACTTCACGATATCGCCCAGAATAATTTCTAGGGTTTGATGGAAAGCTGGAGTTCAACATAAATAAATAAAGTTAGAGTTTAAAGCTAGAGGTGAGGGGGAAATTCAAAAAGCAAGAGAACCCTGGTCAGGCTGGGCTTTTTTTTTTTTTTTTTTTTTGCAGTTTTTGACCAGGCCTGGGTTTGAACACGCCACCTCCAGCATATGGGGCTGGTGCCCTACTCCATTGAGCCACAGGTGCCACCCTGGGCCTCTTTGATGCTCTCGAGTCATGTGAGCCCTGAGTCCCTGCTTGGGTGCCATATGGGACAGGAAGGGTCCAGAGCACTTTGCAGGCTGTGAGCTCCTTCCTGGTCAGTCTGCTAGACCTTCTGTGTGGCTCTCCAGAGCCTACAGGTGTCCTTACCTTCTGTTTTGATCCTCAGGGCTGTCCTGACCAGGGCAAACAGGGTGGCATTGAACATGACTGTCCCATCACTGTTCAGAGGCATGTTCATAGATACCAGGCGCTGCAGGAGAAGGGGGCAAAGCCGGTGGTTACAGCAGAAGGTTCTTGAGGGTCCTACAGAACCATCACAGTGGGAGAATGCTGGGGGTGAGGAGGCTTGACACTCATGTGGGTGTTGTCAGGCTTGGGTAGGGGTGTGAAGCACAGGTCATGAGAATGTGTTCAAAATCCTTTCTGGGCAGAAAGGGTGACTATGAGCGTCCTCTCTAGACCCTCACTTCCACAGAAGGATGTGAAGCCCACCCCAACCCCCGACCTGCCTGGTGTCTGCTCAGGCACACAGCAAAGCAAGAAACACACTGGGCGCTGGCCCAGATGAGGCACAGGGTGACAGGAGGCTACAGGGTGACGGGAGGCTTGCTTATAGGAGCTGCAGAGTGTCCTCTCCATCAGCAGGGTTGGAAGCTGCTGGCACTGGCTGGGCCTGGACTGTCCGCTTCCCTCCTTTCCCACCCCCATGTGTGTTCGTTCACCTTGCACGGCACTCTAGGGCCACGCTGCCAGCACAGCCAGGTCATGATGAGAATGCTTGTCCTGAGGCTTGCCAGGTACCTCAGCATCTACCCTGAGGATGTGGTCAGGGATGCTGTCCACTAGCTCATGTGTTGTCCTCCTGTTAATCTTAGCACCAAGAAGGGTGACGTCTCCTCAATGACCAGAGCCTTCTGGATCTCATGGACAGCGTGAACCGTATAGTGACCACTGGAAAGCTTAGAGCCCAATGTTCCACCTGCCCTGGCTCATCTGGGGGTCACACGGATGCCTCTCAGCCCTGTCCAGGCTGCGAACCTCCTCACCCTCGTGAAGCCAATGCATGGACTCTGTCCTGGCTCTCTAACTCCCCAAAATAACACTGCCTCAGGGTGCCTGGATAGTGCAGTCTGATGAGTTGAATAAGTCCTTTACCCGGGATGGGGCACATGCTCACTGGGACACAAGGCACTCTATGATTTCTTTAGAATCTGAGAACTCAGAGCTGGAAGCACTCTCAAAATAGAACCTGGCTCAGGCTCATTTCTTTTTCTTTTTTAAAATTAAATCATAGCTATGTACATTAATACAATTATGGGGTACAATGTGCTGGTTTTGTATACAATTTGAAATACTTTCATGAAACTGGTTAACATAGCCTTCACCGCATTTTCTTAGTTATTGTGTTAAGACATTTATATTCTACACTTAGTACATTTAACATGTACCCTTGTAAAATGCACCATAGGTGTGGTCCCACCAATTACTCTCCCTCCATTCATCCTTCCCCTCCTCTCAGGCTCATTTCTTTAGGGACGTAAAATAGTAGCTTCAATCCCTTTTAGGATCCATGGTCCACCCAAAGTCATAAGATAAACAGCATCTTGCCTCCCATGTTTCTCTTTCTCCCACAAACCCAGGTCATTTCTTACTTTGCAAGCCACGCGGTGAGGGCACAGCTTCCCAAAGCCCAGGGGAGGCTGAATCCGCCGGAGGAGGGTCACCACATCTAGGTGTTTGATACGACCCCTAGGAGAGGAAGCCGGGAAAGAACAGTGAGAGGGCCAGGATTCTGCTGGGTCCTGAGCGGTGGGCCCCCCAACAGGGAATACCCCAGGGAGGCTCTACAGGTCAAGCTCAGGGCAGAGTTACAGAATTGCACGGTCCAATTTCAAATCTACTGCACATGTGTTTAGATTTTTTGTTTTTTTTTGAGAGAGAGAGTCTCACTCTGTTGCTCTGGGTAGAGTGCCATGGTATCATCATACGGCAACCTCAAGCTCTTAGGCTCAAGTGATCCTCTTGTCTCAGCTTCCCGAGTAGGTGGGACTGCAAGTGGTCACCACAGTGCCTGGCTAGTTTTTCCTGTTTTTAGTAGAGATGGGGTCTCACTCTTGCTCAGGCTCGTCTCAAAATCCTGAGCTCAAGCAATCCCACCTTGGCTTTCCAGAGTGCAAGGATTATAGGTGTGAGTCACCATGCCCGGCCATGTGTTTAGGTTTTAATGAACGATTTCTGTGCATGCTATGTTCAAGGTGGAAGGAATTTCAGTAGTAAAATAGAATTCTCAAAGTATACTTGCTGCTTCGACCAACTGACCATCTGACCAAAACATACTCACTAAATGTCAATCGAATGTGATCTACTACTAAGGGCATAAAGTCAGGACCTATCTGGCTATAAACATCCCAACCTGAACACTTGTTATTTATTCTTGATACTAGGATCTCCTATATCCTTCCATTCAAACGGACGTGACAGATGTGTCCTTGACTTAGTCAAAGGTGCCTGACTTTTGACCCTACGGCCTGGGGTCTGGGGCAGTTCAGTTTTTCCAAATGGTCTGCCCAATGTTGGCCCATCATGAGCCTCTCCTACAAGCATGGCCAATCAATACCCTCCCCCCAGCCTGGGGAATCAGGATTTCCTTCTGGGAACTTACTTGGCTTCAGGGTCATACTCTGCCCAAATTCTTTTAAATTCATCCAGGTGGTGGGGACCAAGGATGGACCAGTCCCTGGTCAGGTAGTCAAAGTTGTCCATGATGACAGCTACAAAGAGGTTGATGATCTGCAAGGACAGTTAGTACAATGAAGAACTCAATGTGGACTTTCCCACGCACCTGCCACTTGATCCACTTTGCCAGCCAGTGTGCATGGCAGAAGCTGACATTTCTAAACACCAGCATGTAATGCCATCATTCCCCACCACTCCTAGAACTTGGGTGTCCTAGGTTTATGCTTGATACGGCTTCCCTGTGAGTTGTGTAGGGTAGACCCACATGTGGGCTGGACAGCTTCCCTCCTACCATGCTCTTGGGCAGGACTACCCAGTACAGAGGCAGACTTCATCTACCACCATCCCTCACTCCTCAAAAAGATGCCAAAAAGTACACATTTCTTCAGGTCTCCACAATTCCCTTTTGTCCTCTGGGACAATGCCACCTATGACAAGAGCCAAGAATGGGCAGACAAGATGCTGGCTGAGCTCATTCTGGCCCAAGGTGTTCTGCCCTCCTCTCATTATGGCCAGACATTCCTACCAACTTAGTCTTCCCAAGCCAGCTCCTCCAGGAGAGTTGCCCTGACTGTGAGCTGCTGAGATCAAGGGCTCGGGCTCCCCAGGAACCGCCCACTCATTACTTGTGGTCGTGGAGACCACTAGGCTTACCAGGAAGGCACAGAGCATGTAGAAGCTGATGAAGTAGAAGACGGCAAAGCTGCTGCCGCAGGGGGCCTCCCCTTCCGTGCTGTTGCTGGGCTCGGACTCTGGGGCGCATTTCTTGCCTGGCATGCAGGCCAGCATGATGTCCTGCCAGGCCTCTCCAGTGGCACACCTGGAAGAGAGCGGGGAGCCCTCACCCATGCAGCCAGTGCCCCAGTGCCACACAAACCCCTCTGCCTCCTTCTGCAGAGGGGTTCACTAAAATGAGCTTGGTGTTTATCATTCCTTGAATGCTTTGATATCTTCACTAAATATGAAAACATGTAACATTCTTCTGAACATTTCAAAACTTTGCATAAATAGTAAATACATTAAACCTTGTCTGCAAACTTGTTCTTTTTGCAATCCGTGTGAAGTTTGGGCGAGTTAGTCATTTGGATAGTATATTTTAGACCTAGTTCATTCATCTTAACTGCTGTATAGCAGTACAATCAAGAACATGCCGTTAAAAAAAAATCACCCTCTTGTTATGGGTCATTTGAGCTTTTCATTTTTTTTTCATTTGCTATTACAAATAACACTGCAGTAAACAGGAGGGTCTGCGTCTTGCTGTCTGCTCAGAAGTGGAGTTGCTAGTTGAAGGGACACACATGCTCATTTTACCAGGCATCCTGTGTGTCCAGTTTAGACTCCTGTCATCAGTGAAGGGGAAATGTCATCACTCTATAGACTTATCACATCTTGGTATTAATTTTTTTTTTTTTTTGCAGTTTTCAGCCGGAGCCGGGTTTGAACCCACCACCTCCAGTATATGGGGCCGGCGCCCTACTCCTTGAGCCACAGGTGCTGCCCTATTAATGAATTTTTAAAATGTTGCTCATATATGTGAAATGTTGGTTCATTGCTGTTTTAATCTGGTGTTAAAATGATTGGTGGGTTGCGAATTTGGATTTTATCTTCTGTCAAATTGTATTTTTGCTTATTTGAATTATGGATTATTTATCTTGTTTATTTTTTGGGTTCATTATATTTTTTTATATCAATCCCTTCATTAGTTATATGCATTACAAGTATCTTCTTCTAGTCAATGGCTTGTCTCTTGCTTTATTTATGATGTAGTTTGATGAATCTAAGTTTTACATTTCAGTGTAGTCAAATTTATGCTTTTTTCCTTGTACTTTTTGCATCTTGTTTAAAAAATCCTTCCTGACTGGGTGTGGTGGCTCATGCTTGTAATCCTAGTACTTTGAGGGTGCCGAAGCAGGAGAATCGCTTGAACTCAGGAGTTCAAGACCACCCTAACCAAGAGTGAGGTCCCATCTCTACTAAAAACAGAAAAAATTATCCATGTGTTGTGATGCATGCCCGTAGTCCCAGCTGCTCGGGCATGCTTGAGCCCAGGAGTTTGAGGTTGCTGTGAGGTAGACTGAAACCATGGCACTCTAGCCTGGGCAACAGAGCGAGACTCTGTCTCAAAAAGAAAGAAAGAAAGAAAAATCCTTCCCTATCTATTCTAGGTCACAAACACACACTCCATGTTTTTTTTTTTTTCCTTTTCTTTCTTTCTTTTATTTATTTATTTTTGGGGATTCTTTGAGGGTACAGGAATGAATCCCTCTATGTTCTTTAAACGGTTCTCACAATGACTCATTAACCTGGAATTTATTTTCACGTTTGATGCGAGGTAGAAATATGCTTTCATCTTTTTCTGTATAGATAACCAATTTTCTTAATACTATTTATTGAATAGGTACCTATAGATTTAAAATATTAGAAATATTTCTTCTGACATGAATTGTATTTCCACAGGTATGTGGGTATTCTGCTAGCCTTTTCATTCTATTCCATGGATTTGTTTGTTCATCTTGGAACTGATGTACCATTTTTGTAAAGCTACCAATTACGTAGCTTTACAAAAGCCTTGCTCTCTCATAGAGAGTGAGTCCTTGAAAACTGCTGTTTTTCAAAATTTATCTTGGCTATTCACATTACTTTTCTTTTTCGTAGACTCCTTAGAACCAGTTTGTTAAGTCATATGGAGTCTGTTGAGAGTCTTATTGGCATTGCATTAGATTACAGGTTAACTTGGCTAATCCTGACAGCTTTATGATACTGTCTCCCAGCCAGGAACAGGGCACATCTCTCCACTTATTAAGGCCTTGTTTAACATTTTCAACAAAATTTCATGACTTCCCCTACATGCATCCTTTGTCAAATTATTGCTAGTTATCTTCTTTATTTTGTTGCACAGTTAAAGAAGTATAGTTTAAATGTTGTATTTTTGGGGACTTAGTGATGTGGGCTATTCTCACTGGGGTTAGGTGATATCTCAAAGTGGTTTTGATTTGCATTTCTTTGATGATTAGGGACGATGAGCATTTTTTCACGTGTTTGTTGGCCATTTGTCTGTCCTGTTGGGAAAAGATTTTGTTCATATCTCTTGCCCAGTGATTAATGGGGTTGTTTGTTCTTTTCTTGTTGATTTGCTTGAGTTCCTGATAGATTCTGGTTAGAGAACACTCTCCTAAGTAAAGTAGCTCAAGAATGGAAAAGCAAGTATCCTATGTACTCAATACTGTGCTGAAACTAGTAGATCAACAATTATAGGTCCACAGGAGAGAAAAGCACAATTAAATTCAAGAAGCAGGGAGGGAGGAAAGGGGGAGGGGGTGTCCTGTAAGTTCCAACCTAACAGGTACAATATAGGGGTATATGGCACACTTCCTGGGTGAAGGGCTCGACTGCAACTCAGACTTTACCTTACAAACGCAAACAATGTCACCTAATTGTATGTGCTCTCATATTAATTAAAAAAAAAAACCAACACAAACAAAAAAGAAACATAAAAGTTATAGTTTTTAAAGTTACATCAGTTTGCTACAGATGTGGAAGGAATTGATTTCATAAATAAGATTTTCTGAACTTTCTTATTAGTTTTAGCAATTTATCTGTAGTTTCTCTTATGGATTCTCCATAGGCAATTTAATTTTTTGCATTTAATTTTGTTTCTTCCTCTTTACTTCTTATGACTTATTTTTCTCATTGCCTTGCATAAAACTTATAATATAATGGGGACTAGAAAAAGTGATAGCATAAGATTTTGTTAATTCTGTTAATTGAATTGTGTTATATTACAAATTAGTTATTGCCAGTACAGGAAAGTGATATTTTTCTTTTTTTTTTTTGTTTTTTTTTTGGCCGGGGCTGGGTTTGAACCTGCCACCTCCGGCATATGGGACTGGCACCCTTACTCCTTGAGCCACAGGCGCCACCCGGAAAGTGCTATTTTTCTTTGCTCATCTTCCACTTATTCTACTAATTGTTACAAAGCATTTTTAGTTGATTTTCTTAGATTTTCTACTAGGATTAGCATGTTGTCTGTAAACAATGAAAGTTATGTCTATGTATCTTCATATTTATAACTTACTGTTTTTTCTCTTTTCTTTTTGGCATTAATCTTCTACCACTCTTGCGGGGGGAGGTTTTCTATCTCTTTCTGTTGCTGTGAAGTTTATATCACACAGGAAAGACTTATTCCTTGACAGTTAGGTAGCCATCATGAATATAATATTAGATCTTGGGCCTTTTTGAGAGTTAAAATTTTGAATTACCACTTCAATTTCTACTGTAATGTTTTGTTTTTTACATTTCTTTTGTTTGTTTTTTACATTTCTTAAGATAGTTTTTGTAATTCCTATTTTCCTACATAAAAGCATACTTTAGATTTTCAAATATGCTGGCATAAGTTTGTTCGTAATATTCTCTTTCTCTCTCTGTTTTTTTTTTTTGAGGTCTGATCTTATTTGTTAATCTTAGAAAATCCATTTTTGACCAGACTCAGAAGCTTGGAGAGCAGAGCCTCCATCTCTGGCAATCTGGTCTGGGCATTTCTCTCCGGCCTTATTTTCTTGCCTGTTCTCTGACCTCCTCCTTAGTTTTCTTAGTATGCTGTTTCTGCAGAGCAGTATACCCATGTTTGCGCTGTAGGCCACGTGGACAAACAAGATGCTGCATCCTGGGCACTTTGGTCCCAGCTTTCTACATTCTTTGTTTAGGGCTTTCTCACAGCACATTGGTGGACATCATCTTCTTTGGAGAGACTGAGAAGTCTGTGGATTCTGCCATCTCCTTGGGCCCAGGTGACACGAGGCTCCACATTATCAGTCCAGGAATATCCTTCTATCTTTTTATTACAATAACCAAATTGACAACACTCAGGTTGGCATCTAAAGGCAACCCTAAACAGATTTGTACTTTCTTTTTCCAGTTCTCCTTAGTCTATACCAGGAACGACCCATTGCAGACATGGCCGTGGGACAAGACACCTTGCTTCATGCAGAAATCTCTGTTAATTGCTCGTATCACTGATTAGATTCACATTAATACTTCCCTTCTTCACCCAGAGCACCGGCACAACTTCTGTGGCCACGTGCTTCTCCTACTGGGCACAGAGTTTGCATTCATTGCCCACTTCAGTTTCTGGCAGTCAGCGACTAGGAAGGACATGTTCAACTTCATCCTGAAGTAGCTGATCATTTCCGAGGTGCCATAAAACAGAGGCATGAAATTCTCTTACCATTCTAAAAATAATTCGCACATCTGTAATTATGTTGCTTTTTTGCATTCCTGATGTTGTTTGGTCCTTTTTAGGAATTAAGTTTAATGGGCTCAGCACTGGTACTCAGTGGTTAGGGTGCTGGCCACATGTTCCGGGGCTGGCAGGTTTGAACCCAGCCTGGGTCTACTAAAGAACAAGGACAACTACAACAAAAAATAGCCGGGTGTTGTGGCAGGCGCCTGTAGTCCCAGCTACTTGGGAGGCTGAGGCAAGAGAATCGCTTAAGCCCAAGAGTTAGAGGTTGCTGTGAGCTGTGATACCACAGCACTCTACCGAGGGCAACATAGTGAGACACTTGTCTCAAAAAAAAGAAAAAAAAGAAATTAAGTTTAATGAAGGCTTGTGTATTTATTGCTTTTTCAAAGAATCAGCTTTAGAGTTTATTGATAAAATTTACTTTTGTTTTATATTTTATTAATTTATGGTTTTTTAACATATGCATTCCTTCATACTTTTGTGGTTATTTTGTTATTCTTCTAATTATTTATTCTTCTAAATATGTCTTTTTAAAAAAATGTCTTTTTTTAATAAATGAATTTTAGGCTCTGCATTTTTCTTTGGTCTTGACTGGAGCATCTCACATATTTAAGATACCGGGCTCTCACTCTCTCATTTTCAAGTACAATCACTCACCGCCTAAGGATGGGAGGTGTTCTGAGAGATATGTCATCCATCGATTCTGCTGTGTGACATCACAGTGAGAACTCACACAAGCCTGGAAGGGACAGCCTACTGCACACCTCGCTATGAGGTACAGCCCATTGATTCTGGGCTACAAACCTGTACAGCATGTTACTACACCAAATACTACCGCAGGCAACTGGAACACATGGTAAGTATTTGTATATCTAAAAATCGAAAAAGTATGGTCAAAATACAGTATAAAAGACAAATAAAAGTGCCCCTGTGTGGAGCACTTAGCGTGGATAGATTGCAGGACTGGAAGTTGCTCTGGGTGAGCCAGGGAGAGAGTGGGGAGTGAATGTGAAAGCCTCGGACACTACTGTGCACTACCACAGACTTTATAAACACTGGACGCTCAGGCTGCACTACATTTATAAAAATATTTTTCTTCTTCTTCTTTTTTTTCTTTTTTTTTGCAGTTTTGTCCAGGGCCAAGTTTGAACTTGCCACCCCCGGTATATGGGGCTGGAGCCCTACTCCTTGAGCCACAGGCGCCACCCTAAAAATATTTTTCTTTCTTTAATCATAAATTAGCTTACTGTAACTTTTCAACTTTTATAAATGTTTTAAATTTTTAAACTTTAGACTCTTTTGTAATAACAAACATAGTGTACAGCTATACAAAAATGTTTTCTTCATATCTTTCTTCTATATGCTTTTTTAAATTAAAAATTAAAAAAAATTTTTTTTTTTTTTGTTAAAAACCAGGACACAAACACACACACTAGCCTAGACCTACAGAGGGTTAGGATCACCAATACCACTGTCTTCCACCTGCACATCTTGTCCAAGTCTTTAGGGACAATGACAGGTATGAAGCTGTCATCTCCTGTGATGACAATGCCTTCTTCTGAATACCTCCTGAAGCACCTGTCTGAGGCTCTTTTCCAGTTAACCCTATTTTCCTAGGAAGTAGGAATTCCGCAATTCTGCTTCGGTTTCTTCTGATACTGCTCTTGCTACATTTACATTGAAAACATCATCTGATATTCATTTCTATCACTTATTTTCATTCTCTTTAGGTCATTTCATTTCATTGTATCTACACATTGTATTATAATAGGCTAAAACCAGTTTGTTTGTTTTTTTGAGACAGAGTCTCACTAGGCCGCCCTTAGTAGAGTGCTGTGGCATCATACCTCACAGCAACCTCAAACTCTTGGGCTCAAGTGATTTTCTTGCCTCAGCCTGCCAAGTAGTTGGAACTACAGGTGCCCGCCACAATGCCTGGCTATTTTTTTTGTTGCAGTTGTCATTGTCCTTTAGCAGGCCCAGGCCAGGCTTGAACCCACCAGCCTTGGTGTGTGTGGCTGGCACCCTCCTCATTGAGCTACAGGAGCCGAACCTAAGACCAGATTCTTAAAGCCCACTTGAGAATGTCTAACTTTTAATAGCAAAATTTAACTCATTTAGTTTTTTTCTTTTTTTTTCAGAAGAATTTTTTATTTCGTGTGTATGTTTTATAAAGCAAGGCAATCCTTGTTTTAGTATCATATGAATAAAGGTTATTGTCCATCCCAAGCACATATATAATTTAGGAATAAATAAAAGACACAAAATAAATTTGCTTTGCTGTATACTGCTGACCCCTTTTACACCGAGTTTTGGGTTTGTTCTCCAATAGCGATAGTGAGGTAAGCTAATAAACCACACTACATTTTCTGTCCTTTGTATGTATTTGTGGTTTCTGTACGTACAAGAGCTGTTTAAAAAAAATATCAAAATCTTTGATATTGTAATTTTGCTTCTATAAATGTTTGTGTATGTTTTACCTTATTAAGTGGTTAAACTGAAAGTTTTTATAGGTATGCATAGAATATTTATTGGCTACACAGAACTGGCTTCTATGTACACAAAAGTATGCAGATTGACCTGTGCACATCTGAATGCACACAACCATGGCTTTAGATGCCTTGAAAATGATATAAACAAAGGTTTTCATTTGAAAAAAATAATTTTCTTTACCTTCCAAAGTATCAGTTTTTATTTTCTCATTTTAACATTTAGTTTTTTAGTAGTGATTTGTATCTTTGTTCTTCTTCCTGCCAGCTTGTTTTATTGTTCTAAATTTAATGTTCAATGTTTTATTTCATTTTATTTATTTTCTACTTTTGACTTTTATTCCCTTTGATGAATTACTAAAATGTGTTCTTTTTTAAAAAATTTGGTCCACTTTTTTCCTCTAGTGGTTTAATATATACAAGGTCAGATAATTAAGTTTGCGAACTCATCCTAGAAAAGGTGCTACATGCCTCCCTGTTGAGTATTACTATGGGCATCTTCAGAGTACTCCCCTCCGGGAAGCTAACACTGATATATGAGCCTAAATAATAACAATAGAGTAGTAAATACGTAAACCAGTATACAATCATTTATTATAATTATAATTATCCAAGTATTATATAGTGCACATAACTGTAAGTGCTATACTTTCTTTCTTTTCTTTTCTTTTTTTTTTTTTTGAGATAGGGTCTTGCTGTGTTTCCCAGGCTGGAGTGCAGTGTTATCATCATAGCTAACTGCAGCCTCCAACTCCTGGACTCAAGTGATCCTCTTGCCTCAGCCTCCAGAGTTGTTAGGATACAAACATGCATCATGCCTGGCTAATTTTTTAATTTTTTGAAGTGACAGGGTCTTCCTATGTTGCCCAAGTTGGTCTTGAACTCCAGGGCTTAAAAGATCCTCCCAAAGTGCTGGGATGACAGGCGGGGACACGATGTATATGCTGTACTTTATATGACCGGCAGTGCAGTAGGTTTGTTGACACCAGCATCACCACAAACACATAACATATTGCACTATGACATTATGACTGCTATGATGTTACTAGGCAATAGGAATTTTTTGGTTCTATTATAATCTTATGGAACTACGGTTGTACACGCAGTCCATCATTGACTGAAGTGGCATTATGTGGAGCATAACTGTAGTTTGGAATTTCAGTTTTGAGTTATTCAGAAGAGTAACTTCAATCTTTTAAGTGGGTAGATTTTGGAGAGGCTATCATTCTTATGGTTAGTTTTTCATTTGCTGGAGGTTGGAGAAGTTTTAGAATTTGTTGAGTTCTTCTTTGTGACTTAAATCTTGGCTAATTTTTGTGAATGTTTCCGGATGTGTTTTTTACAATTTATAGAGTACAAGTCTATTAGGTTATGTTTGGTATTGTATGACTTAGATGTTCTTTACTCTTTCTTCTACTCTGATCTAGTCTGATTTGTCATTTTCTATAAGTTATATTAAATATCTCACTCTGAGTGTGTTTGTATGTGTGTGTGATTGATACATTTTCAAACTACAGTAGAACCTCTGTAAGTTGACCACCCAAGCGACTATACCAAACTGGTCAACATAAGGAACTAGGCCAACTGTATTGATACATAAAGGTGGAGCATGTCTGGTCTCTGAAACTTAGGTCAACTTAAGGAGGTGGTCAATGTAGGGAGGCAGTCACCTATGGAGGTTCTAACGTATATTGTTAGGCTCATGTAGTTTTATGACTATTATATATTCTCAATGAATTATACCTTTTACCAAATATTTCTTTTATTCTCTTTTTAATGCCTTTCAGCTGAAATTGTTTCTTCCGATATTGCTCTTGTTACAATAACATTGAAAACATTATCTGGTATTCCTTTTCTATCGCTTTATATTCATTCTCTTAAGGTTATTTCATTTTACTGTATATACACATAATAGGCTAAAGCTAGATTTCTTTCTTTCTTTCTTTTTTTTTTTTTTTGAGACAAAGTCTCAAGCTGTTGCCCTGGGTAGAGTACCATGGCATCACAGCTAACAGCAACCTCCACTCTTGGGCTTAAGCGACTCTCTTGCCTCAGCCTCCTAAGTTGCTGGGATTACAGGTGCCTGCCACAATGCCCGGCTATTTTTTTTATTGCAGTTGTCATTGTTGTTTTAGCTGGCCCAGGCTGGGTTTGAACCCTCCAGCCTTGCTGTACATGGCCAGCACCCTAGCCACTGAGCTACGGGCACTGCCATAAAGCTAGATTTCTTAAAGCCAACATTAGAGTATATATCTTTTAATAGCAAAATTTAACTCATTTAGTTTTTTAGTAATGATTTGTATCTTTGTTCTTCTTCCTGCCACCTTATTTTATTGCTCTAATTTTAATGTTCAATGTTATTTTATTTTATTTTCTACTTTTGCCTTTCCTTCCCTTTGATGAATTGCTAAGGTTTTTAAAAAATTGGTCCACTTTTTTTCCTTTAGTGGTTTGGAATATATAAGTTCAGATAATTAAGCTCACAAATTCATCCTAGAAAAAGTGGCTACATGCCTCCTTGTTGAATATCACTATGGTCATCTTCAAAGTACTCACCTTGGAAGCTATGCTCTGATATCAGAGCCTAGTCCACCCTTCTGAGCAATTCTGGAACCTTTTCTGGAATGGGTATCAGAGCTGTCATACAAGATCTGATCAATTATGTTCATGAACTCATCCTAGAAAAAGTGCTTTGAAGTGTGGACTAGGCGCTGGTGCCAGTGTGTAGCTTCCCAAGAGGAGCACCTCAAAGGTGACCAGAGTGATACTCAGCAATGATGTGTGCCGCACTTTTTCGGGGATGAGTCTGCAAATGTACTTGTCAGACCTCTATTTTAATAGTGGTTAAAATTTAAACATTTAACATTGTATTTATACACACTTTTCCCTTAGTTATGTATAAGGGTAAACAGTATCCATTTCTTCTCCCTAGACAAGGAAAGAATCTTAGCACGGTTTCACCTTTCACATTTTCCTACTGCGTCACTTCCTACCTTGTTGAGATAATATGGGATTTTACTTCCAACTTGTTATTAATCTTTTGGATATTTTCCCTTAATAATTATTTAGATTTACCATAAACTTTATAATTTTTTGTTCAATAACTCATAACTATAAACATAATAATGTTTTATTAATTAAATCATTTATTAATCAATCATCATATTATTTCTTTGCTCATTCTGTGTCTTTGATTCATTTTTCATTCTGTTGAATTACACATCCTTACGTACTTGCTTCAGATATGGGCTATGTGGAGAATCAAACTTTCTGGGTTCCTATGCTGCTGTAAATCTCTCTATTTTGCTTTTCTACTTGAATGCTTATTAGACTGCACAGAGGAGTCTAGGTTTGAAAATACATTTTACTCATGATTTTAAACATATTACTCCACTGTTTCCTAGTATGCACTTTTCTTGATGAGAAGTCTAATGCCAAATGAAGCTTTTAAAAGTGATTTACTTTTTCCTCTTTGGCAACACCACTTATTTAAGAAACTGTCCTTTCTCCAGTTTGTGTTCTTGGTACATTTCTCAAAAATCAATTGATTATAAATAACTGCATTTATTTCTGGGTTCTTGATCCTGTTTCACTGGTCAATATTCTGTTTTTATGCCAAGTATCATGATGTTTTGGTTGCTATAGCTTTGAAGTAGATTTGACATCAGGTAGTGTGATGCCTCCAGCTTTGTTCTTTTTCCTCAAGATTGCTCAGTTTGCTTGGGGTCTTTTATGATTCTACATGAATTTTAAGATTTTTTTTCTATTTTTGTGAAAAATAACATTGGAATTTTGATAGAAATTGCATTGAATTTGTAGATCACTTTGGGTAGTACAGATATTTTAACAATATTAATTTTTACCATCCATGAACATAGGATACCTTTTCATTTATTTGGGCCACCAATTACTTCTTCCATCAATGTTTTATAGAGACTTTTCACATTCTTGATTAAATTTACTTCTATGTATTTTATTTTACTTTTGATGCTTGCTATTCTGAACGGCCTTGATTTCTTACTTTATTTTTCAGATAGTTCATTATTAGTGTAAAGAAATGCTGCTTATTTTTGTGTGTTGATTTTATATCCTGCAGCTTTACCAAATTCATCAGTTCTAATAGTTTTTCAGGGGTGGCGCAGAGTCTTCAAGGTTTTCTACATATAAGGTTATGTCATTGGTGAACAGACACAATTTCACTTCTTTCTTTCTTGTTTCAATGCCTTTTGTTTCTTTTTCTTGTCTAATTGTCCTAGCTAGAACTTCCAGTACCATGTTGAATAGAAATGGTAAAAATGGGCAAACTTGTCTTATTCCTGACCTTATAGGAAAAGCTTTCAATTTTTGCCCGTTGAGTATAATGTTAGCTTTGGGTCTGTCATATATGGCCTTTATTGTGTTGTGGTACATTCCTTGTATTCCTAATTTGTTGAGAGTTTTTGTCATGAAAGGATGTTGAATTTTGTTACGTGCTTTTTCTGCTTCTATTGCGATGATCACCTGGTTTTTGTCCTTCATTCTGTTAATGTGTCATATTTATGGATTTGTATATTTGGAATCATCCTTGCATATCAGGTTTAAATTGCACTTGATTATGGTGAATAACCTTTTAAATGTGATGTTGAATTCTGCTTGCTAGTATTTTGTTAAGGAATTTTGCATCTATGTTCACCAGGGATACCTGTCTGTAATTTTCATTTCTTGTAATGTTCTTGTCTGGTTTTGGTATTGGGGTAATGCTGGCTCATAAAATGAATTGGGAAGTATTCCCTTCTCTTCAACTTTTTGGACTTTTACCCTCTTTAGCAACTTCTAGGATATTTTTGTTAATCGTGGTATTCTAAAAAGTCATCACAATGTATTTAGTTAAGGGTCTTTTTGATTAACATATTCTGCACTTAGGAGGTCATTTCAATTTGAAGGCTCATATCTTCACTTGAAATTTAATTTGATCATTCCTTTATTTCATTCTCTCCATTCTGTCTATTCTTTTTGTCTTGAATTTCTGTTACACAGAAGAGTCTAAGTTCTACTTCCTATCTTCTATCTCTTCATCCTTTTGGCTCCATAGTGAGAGAATCACCTGCATGATCTTCCAGATCATTAATTCACTCTTTAGCTGTGTCCATTCTACTATACTTACCATCTGCTTTTTAAAAATATTTCAATGGTTGCATTTCCCCCCCAAGTTCATGTTTTACTTATCTCTTCTTAATAATTGCTGCCACTCATCCACCTTCTCCTCCTTCTAATTTAACAGATGTGTCATGTTCTCCAATCTCCCTAAATGTAGGAATTATGTATTTTTTCAAATGTATTCTTTCCCTCCTCAGGTGTTCATTCATCTGTTAGTTGAGTGGGCTGCCACTTATTCTTGATGTTGGTTTTCCCCCAGTGCTTGGGATTATCATTAATTATTCTGTGTAATCAAGAACACGGTTCACATCTTGGTGAATCAAGTTCTTATCATGGGAGTCTCTTTGGGGATAACATAAGAAAAATAAGACATGCTGCTAGGTGGCTGAGCAGGTAGCTTCTCTGTGAGGGTGAGTTCCCCGAGGGGCCCTGCTCTGCCTCTCAGACCTCAGAGCCTAGGGGCGTGATGCCAAGTGCTGCTTTCAGCTTGTGAGCGTTCATTCACAAGTGTTCTCCAAGTGCAAGTCTCTGAGAAGCCAGCCTGGCTACTGCTCCAGGTCTCTCCTGTGCCTTGTATCTTTTGGCCCTGAGCTCAGAGAGCTCCTGGGTTGCTCTCATATCCTTCATGGGCCTCACTCATCCTTTTTGGTGGTGTGATTTTCTCAGGTCTCATTCCTTTGTCAATGGAATCCTAACTCTTGTCTTCCATTTGGGAATCCCTCAGCATCTGTGGTTCACCCATAGCACTCCTCCATGCTTTTATCCCCTAGCACTGTTATGTATTTATTCTTTTAAAAAATATCTTCTGTCATCCTAGACTTTAGGAAAGGAGGGGAGATAGACCCATGTGCTCAGTCTGATGTCTGTGTCCAACTCCCATATTCAAATGTGGCACAGGCCTAAGTGTTGTTAATAACTATTTACAATGGTTCTGTGTTCTGATACTTTATTATCCGAGGTATAATAAAGTGGTGATGTCTGGCTGATATTTAGGGAGGCTGCCGTTTTGATACATTTTGAGCAATACTGATACTTGGGCTTGGGTATGGGGGAAGGGCTTGGTAGAACATAGTGAAGGTGGGGCTATCTACGAGTCCCCAGACACTCTGGAAACCCCAGGGAATAGAAAAGGACTTGCTGCTTCTCCTAATGCCATAATATATAGACCATACGAGCTAGAAAGAACTTGAGAAGTCATGTGGTCCACGGATAAGGCAAGTAGTTTTCATCTACCAGCCCTGGACTAGATGCAGAGCCCAGGGCTCTAGAAAGTGAGAAAGATGAAGTCTGGGGCAGAACACAGGGGCTGCTGCTAGTCAGATGAGAAAGGAGAAGCAGGCTGCAGCTGCTCACTAAGGGGCAGGCATGAGAAACACCCTCCTCTCCAGTCACACTCGAGGCTGGTGCTCTTTCAAGAAGTATGAAGACTCGAGGCTGGCTTCAGTGAGGATAAAGCTCAGGGCATGTGGACATAAGCACCCACAGGGCAACACCCCATGGGGGGCTCAAGAGAAGTTAGATGTCTTGCTCAAGGTCATAAAGTCAGCATGTTGTCAGCATGGCTTTGAGCCTGTTCAGATTCCAAATCAGGCTGCTTTTGTTATGTGACTTTGGGTTGTTGCCAATGTGTTAGTGTCTCCTGGACTATTCCATGGAAAGTTGTCATAAATAACAATGTCACAATGGCTCCCTGTCAGGGTCAAGAGCTCACTCATTCTCTCCCTTCTCACTCCCTTGGACAGAGCCAGGCCCTCAGGTGGCACCATGCAGGTGTGTGTGTGCACCTGTGTCCTTGAGACCCACCTGAACAGAAGGAGCACAGCCTGGGGGAAGGTCTGAAAGTTGTTGTTCCGGTTGATCTCTGTGGTGTCATTCAGGGCAATTTTTCCAAACACCTAGCAGAGGGAAGGAAGAGGTATTCAATGACCCATGGACAGAGGGGGGGGTCCTAATTTCCCACCATCATTCAGTGCTTCATGGGTTGCAGGTGACTCCAAGACCTGCTGGCTTATAAGCTGAACAGAGTCTCCTAATGTGACCTGGCAGCGCCTGCCGCCCTGCCCAGCTTGACCCCAATCCTCACTCTGGATGAGTGTCTGCAGCTGTTAGGAAGGGTCCGTGGGAGCTGGAGCCGAGAGCAGCCAGATGTGGAGACCTGGACCTGCTTCAGTGCAGGGACATGGGTGCACTGGCCTTCTTTTCTTTGCCATTTCAGCTCTGTCTGCCCCAGCACTCTTCCAAATTTAGTTCTTGCACTTTGGAGTGATACAGAGCAAGCAATCTGGGGCTTGGGCAGACTTAATTCATCCTGGAGATCAGAGGTCTCCTTTTTTTTACCCTGCCCTTTGAAAGCTATGCTTATCTTAGAAACTGCTACCCTTTGGGCAGCTCTTATAACCTCAAAAGGTTTTGTTATGAACCTTTGGGTCTTCTTCAGTGAGCAAGTAGGGGTTTGCTTAAGGAGCTACCAAGATACACTCCAGCGTGGCTCTGCTGAGTGTGGCCTTTGGAAACTCAGCTGGGACCCTGGGGAGAGGCTGGGGAGCTCTGGGTCTGGGGAGGAGAAGGTGCAATGGGCACCCAGAGCGTCCAAGTAAACTGCTGCATGCTCCATGGGGCACAGTCTGCTTTCATTTGTTCCTGAGTTCGTTCCTTCCTACCCTCTTCCCTTCTTCCTCACTCCCTCCCTCTCAGTCATTAGTTTCTTCTGAGTGAATCTGGTTGGGGGATGGTGGCGTGCAGATTGTGAGGTGGCAAGACCCCCACAGCCCAGGAGGTGTGTTCAAGGAACGGCCCCCAAACTGTTTCTCCTCCCTTCCTAAAACAATAGTTCTTTCTCCTTGCTTCCTCTGCCAGAAGTTGCCTAGCTTCTGTATATCTTTTGCCTAAAAGCACATAGCCTTCTCTCCCTGGCGTTAATCTTTACCCCAAGTACTATTACTTCCCCTCAACCTTGTAAAATGAAAATATTCCCACTAACTTTCCCTGCTCATTTGCAACATTGTTAGTATAGCAGCCTCGTTTAGGCAGGATATAAATAAAGCTGTTCACATAGTTAGGCCCTGGTTGCAGCCATCAGCTGAGCCAGACCTCCTGGCCCCATCACTTTTATCTCTTGTGTGAGCTTTGTTTCTGTGTGTCTTCTTTTCTCATTCCCCACCATTCTCACTCTGGTTTGTTTACTCTTCAAGCTGGCTCGGGAAAAGGGGATTATTCTCAGGCCCAGCTGGCCTGGACACAGAGAGGATGCTGGTCCATACGCCTGGCTGCTGTTCCCTGAGATGGCTGTGTCTCTCCTGGGGCCTGTGGAGGGAAGGCCTCTGGGTTGTGCTTGGTCATCCTCCCTGCTAGCTATGGGATCTCCCTTTGGGGGATGTTCTAATGTCTGTGACCTTTGGGGCCTCAGAAGATGGAGGAGGAGGGAGAGGGACAGTGAGGAACAAGAGGGAGAAGGAGAGAGGAGGGCGGCAGGGAACACAGTGTGGGAACCAGACGCAATGCTGTTGGGAGAGCTCCTCCTACCTGCATCCCGATCACGGCGTAGATGAAGAACAGCATCACGATCAGGAGGGCCACGTAGGGCAGGGCCTGGAAGGAAGTGCATGAGGCTGCTGTGAGGCTGCAGCACACAGGCCACCATGTCCCCGGCTCTGTAGCCATCAGCAGCATTTCCGAAAGCCCCACAGAAATAATGGGCACCTGGGAGTGGTCTGAGATGGACACGGACTTCTCACTTTAGCTTGACTTTAAAAGCTGGCTCAGAGTCAGGGGTACAGTGTGACAGCACTTCAGCAAAAACTGCCACACAGGAGCAAAACTTGGCCTATACACACGCAGTAGATGCAAAACCTGGGCTACACACACAGATCTGTACACGCAAGGAGAGTGCATGGAGGATGACACCCCGCTGACGTGGGTCCCTGGAGAGGCAGGCCACACCCTTTCTTTACACAGATTAATCTTGTCCCATAGTTGTAGCAGTAAGTATGGTTATTCCGATTAAAACATTTAATAAGAGAACACTTAAAAGAAAGATCATGGGCTCAAATTCTACTTAAGCCACTTGCTAGCTTGTAGAAGACAGGGCATATAGCGATATAGTAATTGCTCTGGGCTGCCTCCGTTTTCTCATTTGAAAAATGGGAGTAATAGTAATTCTCAGGGGATTTGTGGAGCATAAATGATTTGGGTCTTACAAAGTGCTTAGTGCAACACCTTGCACAGTGTTGGGTTCTATACATTTTATTCACTCCACATGCCATCTGCCAGGCAACTCAGACAGCTTAAATTCTCCACAGTTCCCGCCCCTTCTCCGGGAAGAAGCGCCAGGCCAAGGCCCAGCCCTGCGTCCCCTGCCCGCTCCCGAGGGGCGGCGTCACTAGCCACCGCTAGATGGCGCTACGAGACCACACGCCGCCCCTTCCGCCTGGCTGGCGCTCCCACCCGGCGCTCACCGGGGAACGTCGCGGGCTGGGAGAGCATGGTGGGGGCGGGTATGGCACTCCAGGGCGCACCCAGTCCTAAATCGATTAGTGCCTGTGTTTCTCAATCTTCAGAACCCTCGGGGCTGAGGAGGGCACGGAGTCAGCCTGTATTCCGGAGGAGGAGGACAGGCTGTTAGGAGGCCTAGCCAGGACAGGCCTGTGACTGCTGGTCCAGGGAGAGTCCCAGGCAGGAGGCTCCCTGGAGGGCTGTGCCTCCGGAATGGAGCTCCAAGCAGGGCAGGCGCCAGACGGCAGAGCACCGTTCCCAGGCTGCAGCTGTAGCCCAGCACCCTTGCCGCAGAGCGCAACTGCATGGCGCAGCCTGAGCCCAGCTGGCCCGGGCAGGGGACACAGAAGGCACTTCTCCCCGCTGGTCTTGGGAAGTCTGAGAGTCGTACCTCCCCAGGAGGAGAGAAGCCTGCCTGCTGCACCAGGCCAGGGAAGCATGAGATCATATTTAGGGTTTCTATACTCATCTTCTAGGAATTCAAGTGACCTAACAGTTTTGCTTCTCTTTAACTTCTAACTTACATAACATTGCTCAGGGCTGTCCAGGGGAGAGCACTATTCCTTTTTTACAGGTGGGAAAAGAAATCAATCACATAGCTAGGCAGTCCCGTGCCCATCGGAGGGGACCTCTCTCTTGGGGTGGAGTGACACCAGGGTCCCGGAATTGGGCTAAGGACATAAATGGGGTGATCAGCAGATGCTGCTGAAATGCCCATGTGGAGAAAGGTGGCAGCCAGATTCTGAAAATCAGAGGGGACCATAGTGGTTAACTCGATTTTCCAGGGCCGTGGTTTCCAAGTTTGTGCCTCACCACAAAACCCCTTTGTCCAGCCCATTCTTGCAGAAAAATGAGAAAGGCAGACGCTTTTACCTCCCCTCACCTCTTGCCCTTCCTGTAGCTCTTGACCTTGGGGAAATCAGAGGCCCCAGGAGCCTGCCTGTGAAAACCGCTTATTCTGTCTGATCCCCTCATTCAGAAACGAGGAAGCAGCACAGCTGCATGAATGGCTGTGACTGGTGAGCACAGAGCAGGCACCCCAGAGTGGAGCGCCCTCCTCCCCATCCCAGCGCCATCCCGGGGCTCAGGCGGCAGCTGGGGGGAGGTATGGAGGTTCTTCCCCTTGGGCTACCTGGAAGGACTTGATGAAGGTCCACAGCAGGGTCCGGATACCCTCTCCACGGCTCAGCAGCTTCACCAGGCGCATGACCCGGAAGAGGCGGAAGAAGGTGATGGAGATGCGGGAGTTTTCCTCTGCGCTCTGGAACCCATCGGCAACAGGAGGTGCGGTTAGCACCGCAAGAGAGGAGTGGGGTGAGAAGGGGTCGGCCCGCTCCAAGAAACAGCCCTCCGTGGGGTGGCAGGCCAGGGTGGGGGCTCGCTGCACTAGACTTGCCCATCTGGCCCACAGATGGGCCGGCAGCCCTGAGGTCTCCACTGAGCTAAGTGTGCCCAGGCCCCAGAGCTGCTCGAAGCCCTATTTTTCCTATTCTCATCCCCTCTATTCCTCATTCTTAATGCCTTGGATGAGCAATAGAAGATTCCATGAGGAACTACCACATGCTTTGGAATCTTCTAGACCCATAGATTGCTGCCCTTGGAGCCCCAGCCCCTGCCTCTCTCCTCCCCCTGCTGAGGGTCCTGCATCCTGAGTAAGACCTGGCTCTCTGTGAGGACGCTGGCTGGGGGTGGCCTCTCTCATGGCCCAAGGTGTGTGCCATGTGGGGTTCTGGTGTGTGGGGGGCTCTGCCCAGGAAGAATCTTGCCCCCTGGCTGCTCAGGACTCCAGCACATCTCAAATTACCTCCTTCTACTTCCCACAGCCCCTGTCCTTAAAGGACTCCGGGGAGGGATGGGGAAGGTGCTGCTCAGTGCTGGGATGGGGGCTGGTCTGTAGCCCCTGCCTTGGCACTATTGTTCCTACTGCCCCCTGCCCTGGCGCCTCCAGGCTGCACAAGACCCTGGAAAGGGGTGGAGGCACGGGGCAGGGGAAGGGAGAAGAGGCCGTCCTAAACAAGTCCAGGACCCGGTGCGTGAGGACCCAGGGGCTCTGCTCAGGGCAGGCTGTCTCCCTGAGCCTGAGTGCAGCCCTGGTGGTGGTGGTGGGGCTGGAATGCAGGCCGGGGCAAGCTGACTGGGGCTTGGGCATGTGCCTGGCCAGGGCTCAGAGCGCAGGACAGGCTGCCCTGTCACCCTTTGCCTCCAGACCTGAGAACAACATGAACCACTTGCCTCTGTGGCTCTCCTCTCACCCACACCGCCTGGTGGGTACTAACCCGCCAGGGAGCCACTGCCGCTGTCCCTGGGGCTAGTGCAGCTCACCCGGCCCTGTTGGCACCGGGAGAGAATGGACCCTTGCAGCTTCCTGTTACGGTTCCCATCCACTGGGGCTGTCTGGATCCTTCCCACTGCTCACTTCACTTCTCCTCTTACTGTATTTTAATTAATTCCAGGTCAGACCCTCCCTGGCAATATCCACACCTTGTTTACACCCCTGGAAACCTCACTAACACCAAAGCCCTGAGGGCTCCCACTCTAACCCCATAGCCTGCTGCGACTGCCCCTGACGGGCTTCAGAGGGCACTCATCTCCTCCTGTGCAGGGTGGGAGGCCCACACGGGAGGCTGAAGTATGGAGGTAGCCTTTCCAGGTCTGCATGCCTGCTCCACACAGGAGCCACACCAGGAGGTCTCTCTGGGTCTTCAAATAGGAGAAGAGTCAACATATCCCTTATAGCTCAAAATCAGAGCTGCCTTGCTTCCCCCACAAGGCAGGGCATAGACTGGTGGTGTGAGGGCCTGCTCCGTGGGGACCCCGAGGTGGGGCAGCAAGCTGTGGGCGGCAGCCTGCCTGCCTCCAGCCCTGCCTGCCTGTGCTCTCAAGTCCTTGATGTCCTTGATCTCCGTATCCCTATCACCTGTGCAGCTACTTGAAATTCTATTTCCACTCCTTAAAAGGAGGTTGTGTTCCCCCAGAGGAGTATGTAGAGGTGGCTTAGGGTTTTATAATTCGGCTGTCAGTTCCACCATGTTCGGGGAAAGGAGAAAAAAAGAAAGACCAAGCTTAAGTGGGGAACTTCAGCTGTGCCAAGAACTGGAGAAGTTGGTGCCACAGCGGCATCTGGATCTGTTGCGTTAAAAAAAAAAAACAACACACCAAAAACCCAGCATGCAGTCTGAATTTCACTCTGCTGTGCAGAGCCCTCCGCAGATGCTGCTGTTCCCTAATGCTGCTCGAGGAGGATAAACACACCGCCATGCAGACACTCCAGCGTCCTCTCATGACAGAATGACAGTGCACAGCAGAAGCAGATCCCCATGGCAGGGCCTGTGATGCGGGGCAGAGCACCCCCAGGCTGGCCTTTCCCTTGGCAGCCTTTTGGACAGGCTGGGGTGGGCTGCCTTGGGGAATACCACCCCCCCAAATCTGCCTTCAGCCTGCTGAATTTGGGGGTCCAGCGTCTCAGTCCACTGGTCCATTTAAAAACTTGTACTTAACCCAGTTTGAAATGTGTGGCAGCAGCCTTTTGGAGGAAGCTGCTCCAAGGAGATGTCAAGGTCACACTGAGTGACATCTTTACCACGTAAGCCAAAGCGAATCATAGACTCCTGCACCAAGAGTGGCCCAATCAACTGAACTTATTTTTCTGCTTCCAGCCTGCTTCAAAAAGGTGGTGATAGCCTAATTTTAACAAACTTCAGAAATTCAGAAAAATGTGAGGAGTAACGTGGTTGGAGTCCTGGAAATTCAACCACCCTGTAACTAGATCACAGCTTAACTTGTTTATGGTGGGAGGCTCGGAGCACAGGGAGTCGGGGGCACAGACGTAGAGCAGTAGGAAGCATGGCCTGCCTGTGTGTCTCCTAGCCAGGTCACTTCTCTCTTCCCTCCTTTCCCTGGAGGCCTCTACCACAGCTTTCATGGGGACCCTCTCAAAATTTCCCACATCAGTTTAAGGTTAGAGGCTTTAGCCAGTGGAGTCCCTGGGGTGTCTAACAGGAAATGGCCCTTGGGTCCAGTTCTCTCCCAGCGGCTCGTTAGATAGTTGACATCGCAGTGAATCACCACCCACAGGGAAGCTCAGGGAGGTAAACGAACATCATTGCACAAACAGCATCTTCACACACAAGAACATGACAGGCAGGCAAGGCACACGACAGACACGGGGGCCACATGCAGCAAGAGCCAGGTGGGCTCCGGAAGACTCTGGAGGTCAGGGCGGGGCGAGTGGGGTGCTTGAAGGGGGGTCACAGAAGCCAGGAGCGTGGTTGGGGGGGTCGGTCTTACCATAGAGGGAGAGCATTGGGTATGTTCAGCTGGCTTTAAAGAAAGGCAGATAGAGATAAGCTGTAGTGAGTCTCCAATGAAGACGCCTGGTATTCTAGGTCTGCGTTAACACAGGAGCAACACAGTGGCAGGAGAGGGCAAAAGGAAACAAGTGAAAGAAACACAGAAGCGTGGGCCTGGAAGGTGCTGGGGCATCCCATGAGTGTGGGCTCCACGTCAGAGCCCCATGTCTAACAAAAGAAGCCATAGGAGGCATCTTCCTGCCTGCAACCATCCCGGCCACAAAGTCAGCAACTTGCGTGCATTGTAGATGAACAGATAAGGGATTTGAGAATTTGTGGATGGAGGCTTTTTTTTTTAAGTTAACCATGTGCTCTGAGATAACCTTTGAGGGCCTGTACTTATGCCCTTTAGCGCACCCAGGCAGGGCCAACTGGAGGACAAAGGCCTTGCTGGCCCCAGTGCCTGTCCTTGCCCACACGTATTCAAGCAAAGCAGTCCAAGGGCGACGGCCCTTCAGGGTTAGGGGAAGACTGAGGACCTCAGGAGGAGGCCTCAACCCCTCCGCACAGGGCTGGTTCTCATGCTGGGGCTCAGGCAGGAGGTGGTCTTGCCCAGCTACTAGTTACGGGCGTGGGGAACCTTGGCCCCTGGCCTGGAATACTTGAGTGTTAGATTGTTTCCTAAGCTTTAAAGCTCTGCAGACAATGTAGGGTATTATTAATACCCCAAGGAGCTGTTACTGTAGGGCTGAGTGCTGAACTGATTTGGTCCAGGAGCTGAGAAACAGGTCTCGGGTGAGTAGCCCCGACTCCCTCGCTCCCTGGGAACCTGAGCCTGTGTGGGGAAGGCGCCCAGACTCCCCGGGTTCTAGCACAGAGGGCTCAGCCCCTGCCTGATCTTGAGTGCCCTACAAAGGCATGACTTAGTTTTTACCTTCCATTCTCAGATGGCTTCTCTTGTCTTTCTGTTTTTAAGGTACAAACCAGGAAAACATGTAATGGAATTTTTGAAGGATGGAAATGTGCACAGCTAGACATTCAAGTGTAGCCTAAAACTACTTCTTTGGCAACAGATTTCTCAGCAAATTGTTATCTTTTTTTCCCATAGATAGTTGGTGGGATGTCCTTTTTTGGGAGTCGTGGAAGGTAGAGGGTGAGGCGAGGGAAGAGAAAGGGACACTTCTCTAGTCATTTATAGAACATTCTAGATCTAGATCTCAGTCTCAGTTTCTGCTTCATGAGGCTTACCAGAAAGTGGAGGGTGTTGGGTCACTAGGATCTGGCTATCGGGGTGAGACTGAACACAGACACAGACACACACACACACGAGATGTCACAGCACTGAAACGTCTTCTCCTGGGCATGTGACGGCTGCCCAGCATGTCCTCTGGCATCCTCCTGCCCCCACCCCCGGACTGGTCCAGGGCTTGGGCCCCCGTGTTATGGATAAAGAGCTCTGTGTTTTTCAGGTGTCCACAGTGGGTGGGTGGCCGGGGAAGAAGGTCTGCACCATGCAGAATCCAGGGCATTAGGCAGAGTTCCCAGGAGGTTTGGGCCACTGTTCTTCTGTGGGATCCATCCCGAAAACCACCCCAGATGCTGGGACTTCTAAGAACTCTGGGGAAATGCTCCGAAGTCTTCTGGGTCGACCTCATCTTGAATAGGACCAAAATGGAGACAGTTCTGAGAACCTACCTGGGTTTACCTGGCCTAACTGAACTAACCTCTCACCATTTAGAAAAATAAACTTTTATTTCATTTTACTTCCTAAACATTAAGAATCCCTCATTTAGGATTTTGAAACATTTGTCTTAATGGTCTTTTTTTTTTTTTTTTTTTTTGCTTTTTAGCGTGTTATACCTCCCATCCAATATCACATGTGAATCCTACTTTATGTCAAGATTCAGTGCCAGGTCTGGGTCTGTTCTAATAATCTGGATAGTATTTCGTTATTTTAATCACATGTGTGAGTTTAATGCTCCTGCGGCATGTCTATCAGATAGCAGACAAGGAGGAGTCAGGAGTAGTTCTAAGGGCAGTAGAGAGACCGTGTGGGGATGAGGGCCCTCTGGGGTCTCTGTGCTGGGTTCTCTGGCCCAGGTCATGGCAGTTCTCATAGACCCTCACTTTGGAGAATCTAGAGACTCAGATTAACTTTTTCTTGAGCCTTAAACCAGGCTGTTCAAAGGCACTTTTGACTTGTGGCAGCAGTGCTGCTTTTAACACAACAAACCTGTTCTTATGTGAGGAGTTATGCTTACCAAATCCATGGTCTCAAAAATGAATAAACCATTTGCAATAAAACAATAAAGCTATCACTGAGTGATTTCCCCATGGAGAGAACGGAAGAAGCCTCAGACATAGCTCCTGCCTCACAGCACCCGTGGTCTATGATGCACGGGTGCTGTGCATCCCACAGATGCACAGAGCCATTTGAGGGATGACCCCTGATGATCCCACAGTTCTGGGATGGATTCACTAAGCGTTCCTTTCCACTGGAGTACTATCTCCAGACCACATTTATGATGCTGAGAGATGACATCTGATAACCCCACAGAGCCATCTGAGTCTCTGGTGCCCTTCCCAGCTGCATGTGAACCCCTGCTGAGCTGGAAGTGCAGCTCCACCTCTGTGTTGTCACAGGCTCAGCACTTTTAGCCCAGAGACAGGTCTGTGTTATCTCTTACTCTCTTTAAATACCTACCTTGAGAAACTACCTAGCCTCAGCTCTACTTTTGGATCTAAATTCATAATTAATTGGTAGCCTGGAATACTTGGGCCATTGATCTCTGACCTTTTCCCAGATTTGGCCCTAGTTCCCTTGAGTCAGTGTATAGTTTTTCCAACTGTGGTCTTCCTGAGGGAAGAAAGGGGCTGTAAGATTCCCTGAAGGTGTATGTCCCACGAGCCTTTGAGACCCTGAATTCTCCCTCTGTGGGAACCAACAGAGCTGCTTATCTAACCTGAATGTTTTGGCTGGGTTTTAATATTGCAGAGTCTCTGCTAATGGTAGGGATGGAATAAATTTTTGAGTAGCCAGTTCCTTCAACTTTGTTTTCTAATGATCTGGTAATTTTCAAGTGTTTCATGATACTGGGGCTATTAATTTGTTTGTGCAATTCACATAAATGAAATGAGGTTTTCATTCCATATCTGAGGCAGAGGGAGGGTGTTTTCAGAAAGAGTCCTTGTTAGTGGTTCCAGATAATGGGCCAAGGGCAGTAAGAGAGGAAAAGCTGATCATCTAACTTCAAAAGATCGATAATTATGCAGATCGCCTTGGGCTGGTGGAACTGGCAGTGAGGACAGTAAGAGATCTTCCCTGGGACACTAATTTTCTGAGTTAAGCTGAAGTCAAATTAGAGACAGCAGCTCAAGGGGTGACGTCTTTGTTTCTGGGATGGATTCGCTAAGCGTTCCTTTCCACTGGAGTACTATCTCCAGACCACATTTATGATGCTGAGGGATGAAAACTGGGGAATGCAGTCATACTAGAGCTCAGCTGAACAATCCTTCTGGTCTGCCATCTTGTTCCACCCCGCTAGTTTGTCAGTTTCTGAGAAGTCCACATGGGATTTTCTTAAAGATTGCATTGAATCAATTTGGGCTTAGTGCCATGCTAACAATATTAAGTTTTTCAAATCATGAACATAGGATGACACTCGATCTATTTAGCTTTTCTTTCATTTCTTTTCACAATATTTTGTAGTTTTCAGAATATAAATTTTGCATTTATTTTGTTAAATTTATTCTGAAGCATTTGTTGTTTTTGATATTAAAAATAAAATTAAGAAAATAATTTCATTTTTAGATGATTGAATGTAAATGTATAGAAATATAATTGATTTATGTACATGAATCTTTCACCCTGCAGCTTTACTGAACTTTTGTATTAGTTCTGACTGTTTTTTGGTGTGCTTTTCAGGATTTTTAATATATCAGATCAGGTCATCTAAAAATAAAAATTGTTTTAATTAAAAAAAAAAACTGGGAAATGACGGGGTCCACCAGAAAGCAGGTCACCCCAGGTGGAGGGTTCCCAGAAGGAGGATGGTGCAGGAACCAGGGGCATATATTTTCCAGTTGTCATGTCAAACTATCTCTCTGGAGACCTAAAAGGTAGTTGGACAATGGCTCTTCACCATATAAAAAAGGTTTTTAAAAATTATTGTTTAAAACCACAGCCAGGGATAAGGATTACTATGAAGTTAGGGCCTAGGGAGAAGATCTCTGGATTGGAATGCCCAACCGAGTTGTCTTACAGGGCATTCTCTTGAGGTCAGGGGATAGAGAGCATTCTGAAGGCTGTGGTGGCATTCTCCTTGACATATTAGCTTGGCAGGTACAGATTGCCTTCTAATTCCCTGCAGGAAAGGCTAGTCCTTGGCCCTGAAGAAAAGGACTGCCCAATACTCAGCTGCCAGGGAGACAATGCTGCCATCTTGGGAGCCCTGAGATTCCGTGTTCTCCTGAAACAGGTGTCAAAAGAGACATCATGGGAGTACGTGAGTCCTTCACCGGCTGCCTTGCTACACAACTCTTGCTGTATTTAAAAAAAAATCTCTTGTCCAGGACTTGGCTCTGGTATGGATTTCATTTCAAAGCACCTGAAGGCCCAGGCCTGGCTGGCACCCCCTGCCCTGGACACGCCCTGCTTCTCGGCCTTTGCTGTCTCCCACTTCGTTCTGATTTGATCTGCAAGACAGAGTGGGAGGCTCCATGGGGCTTTGTTGGTGAGACCTCAGAGGTAACCGAGGTGGGAAGACAGTTATCAGGGGCTTCTAGAGCCATTCTGACCAAGAGCCAGCAAAAGAGAGTGTGTGTGTGTGTGTGTGTGTTTGGGGGAGACGGGTCCTTGTTGTCCCTTTATTTCCTCTTTCTTCCAAGAGACATGTGCATCTCAGGAACAACAGTGTGGCCCTTGCAATGAGGAGCTGTTGGGAGGTACTGAATCTTGGAGCCACCAGGGATGCCAGCATGGCAAGGAGGCCCAAAGAGGCCAAAGCAAAGCATGTTCTAACTGTGAGTCTTAGAAAGCTGGATGAAGAGGCCACCAAGAGAGAGGCAAGGTTTGAATACAAGTCAGTGGGAAAATACAGATTTAAGGGAAGCTAAGGAAACATACACAGATGGAAGCGACTTGTAAGTGGAATTCCTGTCTTGGTTCTAGTGTGCACTGAGGGTGGGGGAGGGATCTGTGGAGGAGGGGTGCTCCTCCTCCTCCATGGCACAGGGGAGGAACCAGAGCAGGATATGCCAAAGAAGGGCACTCCCAAAGACAGGAAGGTGGAGAGAGAGCAGCCCGCACCACCACCTCTATGCGTACAGCATCAGAAACCCACTGGCTTCTGTCTGTTTCTCCAAAGTGAAACTCTAGCTAGAAAGGGAAGGGCTTGGCTTGTGATTTTGGAGTCACAGATGCAGACTTGAAATGCCCCTTTAGACCTCCTCCCCCAGAGGGGTCTTTGTTCCCCCAGGGGACTGATGGAGAGGCACAGAGCACAAGGTTTGCTGGCTCCTGGCTGTCCCTTGCTCTTCTCGTCCTTCTGTGGTAAACTGCAGAAGGCTGAGGCTGTGACCCGTAGGATTCACTGCACAGTGGTCAGCTCCTGCGGCTGGATGTGGCCTAAGCCTCATGAGCCACTGTTATCCATCTGCAACCCTATGGCTCCCAGGTGCTGTTACTCGCCAGAAACACACGCTAAACAAGACTGATTATAACACCGCTAGGGTAGTTTTACCTTCCCCTGGGAAGTCATTCAAACAAATGAGCCCATGACGAAGAAAAGAATGAAATCAGCTGCTAGCACGTGCTAACAATATTAAAGAATTACTTATGAGAGCGAGAGAGAGGCAGGCATAAGGATGAAGGAAGTGAGAGAAAAAGAGAGAGTGAGGCTGGTTTGGGCACAGACTCAAAAAAGAAAGAAATGAAAAAACACAGTAGATTCTCGGGGGTGGGACACTGAAGATGAGAATGAATGGGCGTCAGCAAAGGTGGTGGAGCTTTTCAGGGCCTTGAGGGTACCTTGAACATGCCTGAGTCTCCCTCTCATAACTAGCTCAGGGGATCTCCTAGGTGCCTTTTCCTTAGCACTTCCTGGCAAAGACCCTGACAGAGGCTTGCTGAGCTTGAGACCTAAAGCATCAGACACAGGCCCGGGGTGTCTGGAATCGCTTCCTTCCACTCTTTTACTTAGGGGAAATGAGAGGGTTGCATGTGGGTAGACAAAATGAGAATAGGGAATGAAAGGAAAGAGAATTAGAAAAAAATGAAAAGGGACATGGCTTTGGTTAGAGGGCGGAGGCTCCAGGGTGTCCTCAACATGTCAGAGCTGTGTGTGGACACTTGGGGGCTCCAATACGGCCAGTTTAGGAACCCAGATCAGGATGCCCATGAAAACCAGGCAAGCCTTGCCCTAGAGAGCCTGGGGGCATTGCTGGTGGTCAGACTAGGAATAAGCGTGGCTCTGCTAACTCTCTCAGGGGCCGGCTTCATTTCTGAGCAGAGTAGAGGAGAAAACTGCCTTATGGAACCACCAGAAGGAGAGGAGGGCTCTAGGTTGAGCATTATCTTCTTCTCTTTAAAGGTAAAATCATTTTAGAAGAGCAGCTTACTGAATCGCTACCACTTTAGTAGGAATTAATGTGTTGGAGTCACTTCATTTTGAAAGGAGCTACCTTGGTAGGATTAGTTCTTTTGCAGGGTGTGGGGCATCAATGAGAGTGGGAAGAAGCTGGAAGGGAGCTTCGGGCAGCAGGAGGCTCCAGCACTGGAGAGTGGGGCTGCAGGGAGGTCCAAGGATAAACCCTGCCCCACCCACTGCCTTGAGGCCCCTGTCGTGATTTAATCTATCTGCCCCAGAACCAGCTTGGGCCACACCAGCCAGAGGCATCCAGATGATGTCTGGCCATAGCACCCACTCCAGCCCCTGCCAACATGGGACTGGGAGTCAGGGGCCAGCTCTGGTCAGCCTTGCTGTGAAAATGCCGTGAAAAAGCTGCTTCCTGCCTCTGGCCTTCTGTGTTCTTATCTATAAAATCCACACATCCCCAGGCTCCATCCAATGGTAGAGGAGTAAATGAACCCTATCGTTCAAGGATGAACTCACTGCTCACATGGCTCCCTCTCTCCCCATCACCACTCTGGGGCCCCGCTCACCTTGGTCTTTCTTATGCCCCTTCTGGTCCCTTCTCTGCAGTGGCAGAGAGCAGGGAGGGGTGGTCTGAGCCACAAAGGAAGACTGCAAGAGCCAGCCTGCTGCCCCATGTAAGCATGGGGGTCCAGGAGGGGGGCGCCAGCTAGAGTCGTGCGGGCTGAGCTCTCTGACTCAGCCCTGAGGGGGTGGACACACAGCTAGCAGCTCTCTCAGTGACTCAGGGCTGACTGCTTCCCTCCATCCTTCCAGGCCCTGAAGCCAGAGCAGACACCAAGCTCACTGGGAGCCAGTGAGGGACGTTATGAGAGTGGTCTGTGCCTGTCGGTCAGCAGTGGAGAGGCTGTAGGGACTGTGGGCAGGGAAAGGTATGTCCCGACCTGTCTGTCCTGGGATACTTGGCCAGCCCCATTTGCTGTTTCCCTCATGTCCCCCAGGCTCTTTCTCCAGCTGCTCTACCCTTCCTTGCCCTATATCTGGGCCCTGGGGCTCAAGGGTCCTGGTGTACAGCCTGCATTCCATCTGAGTGTCCCTAGAGCATGCAGGACTCCCTGGCTCCAGCATCTGCAGCACCCATAGGCACAGAGAATCCCAAGCCCTGCCCCTGGCGACTCCTGGCCTGGGCACATGCAATGGGCTTTGTGCACATGCAATAGTCAATTCTCCAACAGAAATGGATTTGAATCCCAGATTTGCCACCCATTCGCTACATGAGCTGGGGCAGATTGTGGGTCCCCGCTGAGCCTCCATTTCCTCCTGAGGACCCAATCCGATGGCATGTGGATTGTCCCTAAGTGTCCTGGTACGTGCTCACGGGAGGCCTCCTCACATCTTCCTTGTTCTCTTCTCCTTCCCTCTCCCTGCCCCCACCTTGCTCCTGATCAGCCATTACTGTCCTTAATTCGCTGTATTTTCCCGCTCTGGTCACTTCTGTGGACCAGTGTTCTGGCACCTGAGCGAACCCTTCAGCTTCCCCCAGACCCAGCCTTGCAGGCCTCTATGCTGCTCCTCTCTGGAGCGTCTCCATAGAGCCCACACCAGAGCTAAGGGAGCTACCCCTGCCAGGCCTTGGGAGCATCATGAAAGGAAAGATACTTTAGAACCCGGCCAGGCAACTGGAGGAAATGAAACATCTACCTCCAGCCATCAGAAAATGGCCCATTCAGGCCATCTCAAACCTTCCCCAGCCCCATCTGCGTTCAAGGAAACTGAGGCCTGGAGAATGGAGTTAACTGCTCTAAGTCATCTGGCTTTGAAGAGCCTGAGCTGGAAACATGGCCAAGACTTCTTAAATCTCAGATTCAGAATGTTTCTCTACATCCATAACGTAAGAACCCAGGCCCCCAGCAGTGCCTGTTCAGTATACTTTACAATACAGAATGGGAAAGAACAGTGCTGGGAAAGGCTGCTGCCAAGCGCCTCAACCCATTCCAATCTGAGATACTAGGGAGCAGATCTCGATGACACAGTGACCTTCATTAACAATCCCAGGTTTTCCCTCAGGAAAGCATGATCTCAGACCCAAGCACTAAAGAAGCGGCCTTCCTTAGAGGGGCCTGCCGCTGCCACTGACCGCTGCAGGCTCACAGGGAGAAGCTCTGATTCAGAACAGGCAACAGGCAACTCAGCGCCAATACAGGACTCAGCACAGTCACATGGGGGACAGAGACATCCACCCAACTGAGTGGCAATGTGAGGTCCTGTCCTCTCCCATCGGAGGCCTGCCCAGTCCTCTCTGCCCACCGTCTCTCATCCCTTGCTCAGTGCTCTCCACCAGCACCAGGGCTCTGGCTACCATCTCTCTGCAATGACCTCATAGCAGGGCCTCAGATGAGTGTGCCCAGTTGTCCACTTGACATCTCCACTCTCAGGGCTCACAGACACGTCTGAACTGCACTCTGGCCTTTCCTCATCCAAGGTCATTGCCTGTGGCCTGCCCCGTGCATGCCAGCTCCATCCTTCCATGGTGTAGGCTGACCATCACAGTCATCCTGAACACCTCTCCCTCTACCAGCACATCTGGCCCATCAGGAAATGCTGTTAGTTCTACTTTCAAAATAGGACAAAGATCTGACTATTTTCCACCACTGTGTTCCAAGCAACTATTATCTCCCACATGGATTACTGCCTGTGGCTTCTAAATGGTCTTGACTCCTACAGACAGCCAGAGCAATCCTTTAAGGACCTGAATGACATCACTGTGTACCTGTACTCAAAACCAGCAGTGCATCCCTTCTCACTCAGGTGAAAGCCCTAACCTGGTCCCCATGGGTTGCTCCTCCCCCGGCACAGGTGCACAGGGCCTTGCAGGCTGCCCTCCTGCTTTGTAAGTCCTCTTCCCCGATCTCTGCCTGATAACACCTCAGCTTCTTTGCAGCTTTGTTCAGATCTTCTTCTCGAGGTGACAGCTCCTGCCTTCACTGTTTCTGGCACCTCTGAGCCCCCTTATCTGGCACCGTTTCTTTTTGAAGTCCCCATCATCTCCTAACATGCTGTATGACTTCCTTGCTTCTCATACTTACTTCCAATGCCTGCTATCTGATTATCCCTCTCTAGGATATGAGCCCATGAGGCCAGGAGCTTTTGTTTTGCCCACTGATGGGCCTCAGGCACCTAAACTAGTGCCTGACACACAGAGGTAAGGCTACAGAGGTGGGTGGATGAATGATGGTTCCAGGGGTTGGTGGGAAATCCACTGCCTGAGAGGGAGGGGCACCACAGCCTGGCAAAGGCAAGGAGGAAGTGGGACACGAGTTTAATGTGGAGAATATCTACAGACAGTCAGGATGAATATGGCATTTGGTGAGGGGAATGAGAGTTGTTCCTGGAGGGTTAAAGGCACCAGGATGATGGGTTATAGGTGAAAAGCCCTCAGGGATTCCAACGAGGCTTATAGTGTAGATACCTTCCAAATAGACCGTATCTCTGGGGATATATGTCTTGTGATGACAGTATGGTTAAAAAAAAAAGATCTGTGAGGGAACCAGAGAGGAATGTTTTCTGAAGGATTCCATGGGATTGGGAAGAAAATCCTAGAGCTGCCCATAAGTTGCTAATGTCCTAAAGGCAGAGCCATATGGGTGGAGGTAGCTGCTTCTGAGATTGGGCACCGGGGCTCGATCATTCTGGCGCCATCATACTGGCTGCTGCGCTAGTGCGGTTATGCCAGAATCGTGAGGCCTCAGAGTCACGAGCGGTGGTCAGCGAGCTTGTCCTTGCTTTGGTTTGGTTGTTCCTGCTGGCCATCTCCATATGTCTATCCTCTCTGGGAAACCAGGGCTCTTAGACTAATAAAATGATCTTGGTTGGAGACTAGACCCACCAAGTTATGCCAGCAGGGGTTTTGGAAAGAATGTCACTTGCTTGGGTGCCACAATCTCTCCCATTCCACAGAGCTTTACAGTTTACATACGGTTTTTAAATAGATCCTCTTATTTGAGCTTCAAAATATACTGCTGTAAATATCACATTCCTCTGACAGATAAAAACCCTCCGTCTCCAGCCTTTTTGGTAACACTTTGACAGGAAGCAGCAGCAAGACTCAGCAACTTGCCAGTTTTCTGACTTTAGGTCCAGTTCTCTCTTTCTCTCTAAACTGCCTTCCTGCTTCGGGTGATGTGATGTTTGTTCTTTTTGTGCAGAAGCCATAAGTTGTGTGGGAGAGGGGAAAAAGCAGTCCAGAAATAGGGTCTGGGTCTCCGGCCACCTGCGCTTGCTCTCAGTCACATGCAGCTCGCCCTCGTAACCCAGCCAACCCCGAATGTGACTCAGAACCCACCAACCTCTCATTCTGGGGCAGCCAGGGGCCTCCCAAGGTGGGACGAGGGGTACTAACTAACCACAAGAGAGCTTGCCTATAGACAAAGAGAGGAGATTTAAACATGTCACTAACAAAAGGACATGTGCAGGTATCAGCAAGAGGAAGAGAAGAGGGAGGGAGGTGCAGCAGAACCCTGCAGATGTGCCATTAATCATTCTTATTTAGAAAGTGAAGAAAAAGAGCACCCTATGGTTATTTAAAACACCAATTACAGAATGCAAGGTCTGAATAAATACTGGGTGGTGGTAGCACACCAGGGGGGACAAGGGTTAAAGAGACAGGGGTACTCTGGCCTGGTGAACGGGCTGCCCCCGGCAGACGCACAGAAAGGTACTCAGTCTCTCCATAAGCACCTTCAGCAGCAGCAAACTGCGGGGTGGGGTGGAGCAGTCCCGCCTGTCGCATTCGCAGGGCAGGTAAGAGTTAAGAGGGATAAATGCAAAAGTGAATTGTAACTAGGAAAGCCTTATACACAATGTCAGGGTGCTGGATAAATTTTTGCTCCCTCCCTACCCTCTCTACCCTCCACAGAACCAATTTTTCTGCAGAAATTTTGTATCTTAAAAAATGTGTGTGTGTGTGTGTATTGTTTTCTTTTATAAATGTGAATAGTTTGGGAGAAAATGGCAGGTAGAGTGACAGATCTTGCCAACAGGGAGAAGACCCAGAACCGATGCAGTGGGGCCTCTCTTGCTGCCAGGGGGGGCAGCTTGCGGTCACCTTCCAGTATTTCCCTGCCACAGGGCCCTGGGTTACTCTGCATGGCTTTGCATGTGGAACTGCTTCGGCCTAAAGGAAACCCTCTGATGGCAGAGCCCACTGCTGCCATTTCCTTCCTGTTTCTCTCCCCACAGTTGGCCTCTGTTCAGAGCATGCACGGCACAGACTCTGAGCACAGAGGCACTGACCTGCAAACACATGGGTTTGGATGGCACTTGGGCTGGCCCAGCCTACAGAGTGGGGAGTCTACTCAGGAAGGGAGGGGAGGCTCAGAGCATGGGTAGGATTTACTAGAAGTGGAAAGCGAGTGCACACACACACATACACACACACACACACACACACACACACACCATGAGACAAAGACAACCCATGGTTCTCACAGACAAAGGGCAATTGAATTTGGAGCTATAGTGTGAGCAGGGAGGGGACACCCAGCAACTATAACCCCTCTTCCAAAATCAATCTGCTGGGAGACAGGGTTTCTAATGGGGGGGGCAGACACCATGGCAATTTGACTGACTGGGAGCAAAAGGTGTCATGGAGGAGAGGCAAGGACGCGTGAGGGCCATGAGGTGGCTGGTCAGGTAGTTTCAAACATCAAAACTCTAAAGTGTCTGCTCTGTGCTGTTATTCAAGGTTCAGTGCATCAACAGTCTATGCAAACATTACTAAGTCTCTTATTTAAGGAACAATAATGACAAAAAACTTAAACAACACATGTTAAAGACTAACCGCAAGAGGCTTGCCTATAGATAAAGAGAGGAGATTTAAACATGCCAGGTAACAAAAAGACATGTGCAGGGACTGGTAGAACTGTATTGGAGGAGGCAGCTCTTGGAAGGAGAAAGTGGCAGGAGGCCCCCAGGGTCAGGGCTCTGTCTGAGGCCAGGGCGCTAGGCTGGGGACGTGAGGGGGGTCAGGGGACAGGGTGGGGGGTGGGGGGTGGAGGACCAGGCAGGTACAGGGGAGGGAGCTCACTTGGAGCTGCTTCCACAGCAAGTGGGAGGGAAGGTCCACCCAGAAGAGCTCTCACCACCTCTGGAGAAGGGGGTATGAACAAAAGTCCTGTCTCCATGAATATATAAAACGAAACTGTAATCTGGCTTCCACAGTGCGTTTTCTCAGGACGTCCTGAGGTCACGTGCTCCAAGAGGGTCACATGCATTTGGCTCAGAATAAATCTCTTTAAATTATTAAACAAACAAACAAAAAAACATAATTGATTCTCTTCTTCTCTCTCAAATGAGCCTGCAGGTGCCTAGGCTGCCTGCATAGGCTACTGATAGTAAATTGAAACAGAGCCCATTCGATGTAAGACCTTGGGCTTGGGTAGGTCATGGCTGACAATGCAGGCAAAATCCTAGCTTTAACTCAGGTGTGCCACTTTGAGGGAGTCGCCTTCCAGGATGCTGTGGGGACTGAAAGTTGGGAGGGGGAGAGGCAGCAGGCTGAAGGAGAAGGAGGGGGGATGATAGGAGGTTTGGGTTCCTGCCCCAGCAGCTGCCCAGTGGGGTAAATATTCCCTCATTGTCTCACTCCACAATTTTCAGAGCTGCATCTGCCTATACAGTGAGAGTCATGCCACGCTGATTGTAAAGGGAGAGAGAAAAAGATGCAGCAATCAAAACTTAAAAGGAAAAGGGAAGTCCTAATGCGTTCCAAAGTTAGAAAAAAAATACTTGAAAATAAAGCAACAAGGAAAAAAATTTCTTTAAACCAATTTAAACAAACAAAAAGATGAAATTAAAATAAGGGAGTGGGGAGGAGAAAATAAAATGAAGGGGAAAAAATCTGGGAAAAGACAAATGAATGTTAGAGCAGGCACGGACAGTTAGATACAGACGCCATGTACTTACGTTTACCTCGGTGATTGCTATATCAACAATGCTACCCACAACAATCAAGGCGTCAAATGTATTCCATGCATCACAGAAATAGTGCTGCATGGGGCAGAGAAGCCGAGGAAAAGAGAGAGAGAAGAGGAAAAAAAAAAAACCAACAACAAAGGAGAAAAACAAAACAAAAGGGAAGAGGAAAAATGAAAAAAAAAAAAGGCATGAAGAAAGGGAGAGAAGAGAAAAAAATGAGAAAAGAAAGAGGTTACGTGGGCATTTTAAATACTCTCTTACCACTCTACAGTTCTGGCGGCTCAAACCTGGGTAACCTGGTTTTCGAAGGGTGTAGAGGCCTGATAAAAGCTGGGTTAGTTCAGATGTGGCACGGGGCTGGGGCCCTGGGAGGCCGGGCAGTGCTGTCCCCGCACGGCACCGCCGCTGTCCCCGCTCAGCCCTGCGCCTGGGCCCAGCACAGCTGTGCAGAGCTGGGACAAGTGGAAAAAAAGGAGGAGAGGCTCCCACTTTTTTTCCCCACAGGACGACGGCAGGTTCAATAAAAGGCATGACTGGAGGCGGGTAAAAGCAGGAAATTAAAAACAAAATGAAGGGAGGTAGAGAGAGAGTGAGAGAGAGAAAGAGGAGTAAGGAGGAGGTTTCCTGGGGAGGGCAGAGTAATACTCACATTAGTCTCACTGAGAATGACGTCAATTATGCTGCCAATTACGATGAGGAAGTCAAAAACATTCCAGGGATCACTAAAGTAACCCTACATAAGGGAGGGGCAGGCAGGATGGGGATTAAAAAGGAATATTAGACAGACAAGAACAGAGCAACATCACCATCAGAATCATTGTCCGGGCACCTCAGTGTTGCTGTTGGAGTTCCAGATGCCCCCACTGTGGCAGGAGCCCAGGGGTCCCGGCAAGGAGGGAAATGGAGGGGGCGTCTCTTCTGGGGTCCCCTGCCCGCCTTCCCTTAGTCATAAGGCCCGTTCTGTGGATCCACCCGCCCAGTTCCCTCCTCCAAAGGGGCAGGAGAGGGTGTGGAGGGTGGGGGAGGCAGTGCCAGCTTTTGGCTCTCCAGCGCTCCCACACCTCCAGTCCTTCCTTACCACGGGGACCTGCCTGGAGGGAGGGGACCCACTGTGTGACACCCTAAAGGTGAGCTGGCTGTGGTCCCTACGGGTGAGGCCAGGAACAGAGGGCCCTGAGAGCCAGAGCAATGAGTGTGGGCTAGAAGGCGGCTGGGCTATCTGGGCTCAGAGGTGACCTAACTTGTGTCAACCTCAGAAATAAAAACAGGACCCAATCATTAAAACAAGATCCATAATCAATTTGACTTAATAAAAAAAAATCCATGATCAGCTGGACTCTATGCAGATCAGATCAGCGTGGTCCTGCCTCCTACCCTGGACATACCCAAACATACCTAGGGGCAGTTCTACCTGACAAATCCTTGGCTACCTGAGAGGAGGCAGAGTCCAGGCCTGTCCCATGGTCTGGGGACATCTCCTGTGGCTCTAAGACTGTGCTTCTTGGGAGTCTCCTGAGCACCTTCCCAGGCTCCTCTCCTAGCATGATCATGCTAAGGTAGGGTCTCCTGAGATGCTAGTGCCACTTGAGGTGAGGGAAGTCCTTGACAGCTTCCCCAGGGTTGACAGGGTAGGCTGGAGGGGCACAAGGACACTGGCTTCTTAGAGAGGGAAGAAGGCAGTGGTGCCATGGAGGAGCAATTCTGGCACAGAAGGGGAGACCAGTGCCCTGACTTCCCTGCTTTATTCTGTAGATGTGGATTTTATTTGTTTTACACTACATCTTGAAAATCTTAGTTGAGATAGTGGGATAACTGGTCAAGCAGAGAATAGGCTGTTCCAGATGTCCTGCAGGGTGGCAGGAATCCTGGATGGGTGGGCTCTTTACAAAGGGCTTCTTGGGTCTGGGTCATTTTCCTAGAGGTGTGGGAGCCCAGGGAGCAACATTCTATGACCACGTAGATGAACACCCACAGCTCAGGAACCAGGAATAGGACAGTCACATTCCCCATGGATGTGGGGAGAGGACCTAGTAGCAAAGAGATTTGTCCTCTTAAAGAAGGACGTTTGCCCCTTTAGTCTTTCGAGGAATGTTCTGCAGGGGGCCAAGCTGGGACTGGCCACTGTTGTCTAGCAGGCCCAGCCTTTTCCTGTTCTCTGGGCTTCCAGGGGATGGAATCTAGTGGACGGTGAGTGACTATGAAAGCAGGAAGGGTCCTCTGAGAGGCTCCCCGGTCTCTCCCCAGCTCTCTTGAAGGCTGACAACTTGCCCTTTTCACTTTTTACTCACAAGAGACAAAAATCTGTGTTCTTCCATTTCCTCCTGGCTCTATCCAGCTCCCTGAACTACTCCCCAGTCATACCCTCTTTCCAGAGGGACGGCAAGACACGCTGTCCTAGGGCTGTTATTCTTAGTGTGGGAGGTCAGGTCACAGGGAAAGGGGCCTCTCAGTTCCCAGGCATTTCTGCCAAAAGAAAACAGAAACACCACCAAGGAGGCTTTGGATAGCCAGATGGGGGAGCAGAGGTTGGCCAGGGCATGGGTTGGGTGAGGGTCAGCTCGAAATCATGGCTTTCTTGTTGGCTTCCCAGAGTATTTTTCGAACTATACCAGAGCCTTGGAGGCCGAGAGAGTCACATGCTGTGAGCAGGGTACAACCAATTCCCTCCCAGGTTCTCAAATGTCATTCACAGGGCAAATGGGGAACCCTGATTGGGGCGAAAGGAAGTAAAGGAGCGAAGACCTCAAATGAACTATCAATATGCGTGTGTTTTAGAATTAGATTTTGGAAAACCCTGGGGACTATCTCGATATGAATACCATCTTGTGGATAGAGCAGAAGGGAAGGGAGGGGAGTCAAGGAAGAGAAGGGAGAGAAACAGAACAAGAGCAGAATCCAGGAGGGCTCAGCAGCAGCCTAGAAAACGTGTAAGGAAACGTTATTTGAGTATGGGGGCAGGAGGGGAGGTAGGAAGGTGGGAGCTTCAGTGCTCAAGAAAGGAGGATGAACTGGAAACCTTTTCATCCGCCGGAGAGACCTGAAACAAAATGGGTGAGTTGGCCTTGGTCTGCAACACCTCTGAGAGACGAGAGAGGGAGAGGAGGAGGCGCAGAGATCAAACCAGACCAATGCACACGGGTTAATCAGCGGGCACGCGCGGGGAAAGGGCATGCCTTCAAGGGACCCTGGCACCCTCCTGGCTTTGCTCCCTGGTCATCCTTTCTCCTGGATTTTTTTGTAGATGTGCAGCCAGAAGGAAAACCCAAGACAGCTGGCTCCTTATTGGCCATGGCCCTCCCCAGCCCATGGTACCAGGCTGGCTCCCATGGGTCGGGCTGACTCTGCTGGGATCAATGCCTCATGTCTCCCCTGACTTCTCTGTCCTGGGGCAGGCTACACAGTGGGCCTCTGCTGGCTGCAGAAAACAACCAGTTCCCCTGTCACCAGGGCTTTTGTGGACCCAGCCCTGAGATTTCTGCAGAGCTAGCAGGGGCGAGGGGAGCATGTCTAGGGGGCAACAGGGTCCCTTTCAGAGGCAGCTTTAACCCTGACCCAGACACCCGCCTTCTCATCCCTCTGTGTTAGGAGCCCGGCAGACCTCCCAGCTGGGCCACGAAGATGGGTTCAGGGCCCCTTTCAAGTCTTGTCCCCTTTGCCAGCCCCTCCTCCCACTATTTCAATATCCCCTTCCTCCCACTGGTCCACATCCTTCTCAGATACTTGGCCCATGTCCTGCACTTCAGTCAGCAAATCCCTGGGTGGGTGGGGCCTGGGAGGACGCCTTTCCCCCTATCTCTTCTGGAGTGTGAGAGCTTGGGGTTCTTCTCTCTGCCTCTCACATACCCATCTCTGCCCATCCCCTCATTTGCTGGAAGGGTAACAGGGTTTGGGGGTGTAATGGAGGAAGGAGGGTGGGAAAGTCATAAACTTCTTTTCTTATGAAGTCACTTTGATAGGAGTCAGGTTACACCTGTCACCCTTTATTTTTCTGGTGACTGGGTCTCACGTGGTTGGGAAGTTGGGCTTGGGCAAAGGGTTTTCCTGGCTCTTCTTTCAAGGTAGTCTTGAAAGAAGAAATGGCACCGAAGTAGCTGGGACTACATGGCACCAAACCTCTTAATGTACAACTTCTTAGAGTCACGCAGGGTGGGTCCCCAGAAGGGGCAGTGTTTTTGCAGTTGTAAGCCTTTCCCTTGCCTCCTCAAATTCTACAGAGTGAGCTCATTTTCCTTTTCAAATGTTCAGCCTCTGGGGATATGTTCAGAGGTAGGACTCTTCTTTGGCCACCCTAGGGATAAACTTTCGGGCACCACCTAGGCAACAGGCAGCCCCCACCCACAATCTGGAGCTGCTCGCACCCTAGGCCAGGTGAGTTCTCCTGGGCACTGCTGAACCTCCATCATTTGCAGGTATGGGCTGAGCAAACAGAGACAAAATTGATATTAGTTTCAGAAAATCACTATGGGAAGGAAAAATTGCTGTAAAAGCATCAACTGATGCATTTCACATGCACGAGGATGTTGGATCATCTCTTTTGGATTATCTGTGCCCTGATTTACCTCCATGATTGAAGATATACCAAGTTGAAATAGGCAGGGTCATGGATAAGAGCTTGATCTCTAGAGGTAGACTGTCTGGTAACTGTGAGCATAGAATTTAACCTCTCCTTGCCTCAGTTTCCTCACCTAGAAAATGGGACAAACCATAGTGTTGAGATGAGGATGACATGAGAATACAGATGCCAAGCACTGAGAACTGTGTCTGAAGTCAGCTCTAAATGAGTGTTAGGCATTGTCTTTTTATTTATTTATTTATTTATTTATTTATTTATTTTTTGTTGAGACAGGGTCTCAAGCTGTTGCCCTTGGTAGAGTGCCGTGGCATCACAGCTCACAGCAACCTCAGACTCTTGGGCTTAAGCGATTCTCTTGTCTCAGCCTCCCAAGTAGCTGGGACTACAGGTGCCCGCCACAATGCCTAGCTCTTTTTTTGTTGTAGTTATTTCCCTGTTGTTTTAGCTGGCCCAGGCCGGGTTTGAGCCCACCACCTTCGGTATATGTGGCTGGTGCCGTAACCACTGTGCTACAGGCGCTGAACCAGCATTGTCATTATTAACTAGAGTTTCTATGTGCCCTTCTCGCTAGGTAGGACTCACAGGTTCAATTTTGGATGTGAGACTGAGCAGAAGAGAAGCAAAGCCTAGATTGTGGAGGGAGGAGGGAAGACGCCGAAGGCTCTAGAATCTTCAGCCTTCTATATAGAAGGTTGTGTGGTTTGAGATTAGTGGCAGCCTGCAGGTTGTCACAGCAGAATTTTGTTGGACTCAAGTTCATGTAGACAGTTAATTGGCAGGTTCCTAAAAACCACTCTTCCCACCAGGAAAACACAGGTCACTCTTCCTCTCCCTAGAGGGCTGAGAGGAGAGACTTAGACTGCCAGGTGGGACTGTTTTCCATCTCTAATCCGGGACAGCTACCAGAGGAGGCTGCAGAAGAGGTTACAGACACACACCTCTGCCCTTGAATTCTGGATCCTTAGCTCCTTCTCTGCCTGGAGCAGAGGCTGCCCCTATGATCTTCTCAGAGGTAATATGAACATGGAAACAGGTTGGTGGTCGGAAGGCATCCACAAGGCAATCTGTACACACTTGCACTTGCCTCCTGGGACAGTGCTGATTAGTCTTAGGAACGCTGAGGAAAGAGGTGATTTCCCTGCCATGACTTGCTTTCTTCTCTTCGCGGTTCCTTCTTGTCTACCCTCCTACACCTCTGATGGGCAGGCAAAGAGAAGGTGAGGAGCCGCACGAGGAGGGGCAGGATGGGGAAGCTGACTCAACCTCCAGTTTGTCCAGGGGCACCTGGCCAGGACTGTCCCCTCCCAGGATGCATGAGGGCCAAAGCTTGAGACAGGCAGGGCTGTGAGGGAGCTGGGCTGGGATTAGCAGTGGGGCTGCTGGGATTGAGACAGACAGCAGGGAAGGACAGATGGCAAGGGAAGGCTGAGTGCGTGACAGGGAGAGATGGCCCAACTGCCACCACATGGAGGTGGAGAGGAGCAAAGGGATCATAGCCATCAAGTGAGAAGACGATGGAGAAGCCATTTCAGATAGAGGGCAGAAGAGAAAGAGAGGGCAGAGAGGAAAAACCCATGGCTGGGGAGAGTGGGGGAAGACCAAAGGAGAGAGAGAGAATGGGCGGAGGAAGAGTAAAGAGGCTGGCGGTGGTCCAGGGATGGGAAGTTCCCAACCGTGGGTCCAGGGCCTCTGAAGTGACCCTGCAAGTCAGTCAGGGAAAGCAACAAGTGAGCATGGAACCGGGAGAGGTGGCCCGGACTGCCCAGTGGGGCAGGGTAAGATGGGAGAGGGGTGAAAGGTGGCTTGTACTCACCTAGGGAAGGGGTCCCTGAAGGGGATTGTGAGCAAGCCTGGAACAAAGGGGTGTGAGGTGGGGGCTGAGCAGGGTGGCCTGGGTGGGCAGGGTGCCCCGCTCCTGGAAACTCTGCTCCTTCTGGGTCCCTGGCCATGGAACTAAGAGACGGGGAAGCAACTGGACCCGGGGGGAGCAGTATCCTGCTGGCAGGGAAAGCGGCAGCCAAGTCTCAGTGTATGTCTGCGAAGAGCTGATCCCAGGGAGGTAGCATCATAGAACACAATGCTAACTGACACCAAGCAGAGATAATATAAATTGTATTACATTAGGATGCCATTTAGACATAACAGTAATCATGGAAATTAGTGGTGTCTTGGGGAGGAGGCATAACTGGGGCACACAGCTGCCAGTGAGGACTTGTGCCTTCTTCTGGCAGCTAGTCCTGTGATGTGCTAATTCAGAAGTGCCCAGGGGCACACACCACCCAGATCACTAGAGAACTCCGGGACAAAGGGCAAGGGTGGGCAAGGAGCTGGGTCCTCTTCCTGTGCAAAGAGCCCCAGGTAGGTGGTGGTTATGGGGGGCCACTTTTCATAACTGCAGGAGGAATGCATACTCCTGGGAACACATGCTTTTAACCAGACACTTTCTGCTCCTTTTTTCTTTGGAATTACACTTTTTCCTCTTCAGGAAATTTTTGAAGGGCTTCACTGATTCACTGATTCATTTATTTATCCCACCAGAACATATTAAGTGCTTATGATGTGCCTCTGCAAGGCTCAGCCATAATGATATGAATCAGACCTCTCAGCCTGCAGTCTTTTGGGTGCTGGAGAAGGCCCTTTTTCTCCCTCAGTTTGTACCCAGGTAGATTGAGGGATCCCAGCAGATGCTTCACTCTACTCATGCTGGAAGGAACAAGCTGATTTCTCCAAAGGACTCCTCCAGGACCAGGGCGCTGGCACACATTACCATGCATGCAGGCAAATGAACAGCACCATGCACTTTTTTGCAGGTGGGAAGGCAGGGACTAGGCAGGGTTGGGAGTGGAGGGAACAAGGAAGAGCTGTCTCCCTTGCTACAGGAATGAGCTTGAACCTACAGCAGTGCTAAAACCACTTGCCTGCCTTGAATTCCTCCCGGTCCAACCCAGCTGGCCGAGGCCTGGGGAGAGCATTCCAAACCCAGGTCAGAGAGGTCCATTCCTGCCTAACACCCTCAGATAGTCCCCATGCCCATCCTATCACTCTTGCCCTTGTGGGCTGCTCCTTTGTTAAGGGGCAGGAATGTCCTAGCCAGTGACCTGCACCCACTTCCACGAACAAGATGTGGATGAAACCCTGGAACTCTCTAACTTCCAGAGGTGAGCCTCAAATTGTGTGGGCAGCCACCTGACCTCTTTGTGACTCTGCAAAGAGGTAAGGGTCATCACACAGGGTTTTGTGGGCCTCTGATGCAAGTCTCCACAGGAAAGGTACAGAGGAAGTGCCTGATGCCTACTGGTGCTGCCCTTGCTCCTATCACTACTGTTGTTTGGGTATTTCTTGGTCTTGTCAGCCACTGCCTTGCACTGCCTGCAGCCCCTGGCATCACCGAAAGTGCAGCCTGAAACAGGCAGCCTTAGCACAGGGTGGGCAGCCCCTTGGCTTTGAAAAGATCTGGTTCACCCACAGCGCTCCAGAGGTTTGGGAATACCTTTTCCTCCCACCAGGCCTGTGTGCTCCACTTTCTTTCCCAGTGGAAAGGATGGAGACGGGGAACCACAGTGTACTTTCCACCAGGCTTTTTTACGCAGCATGAATAATTTTCCACATTAAATAATTAAATGTAATAGCTAATACTACCTTTCCCACACGAAGGCTTTATGCAAGTCATATAATTATTTTTTATCATTCATAGTGACTCTAAAGCTCTCAAGCACCAGGCAGGAGAGAAATCTGTCACAATGTTGCAACAATATGCAAATCCCTGGGTACAAGAGCTAGGTGGGGAGGGCCATGTGTGCCTGTCGGCCGTGCACTATGCCACTAGGTGCCCTGTGGGCACTGCACAATAAACAATAATCAGGGGCTGGGCTCACCCATGGTTGCTAAAAGGCAGGCAGGAGCCTCACCCTGCACAGCCCGGCCTCTGGATTCCCGGCTGATGGTGGGGGCTGGGGGCGCAGTTGTATATATTTCCTCCCTATCCCAGCTATCTCCCATCCTCTCCTTTCCTTTTCTACTCCTTTTAACGTGATGTGTGGTGAGTTTCTGTTCATGGTAAGAGACACAACTAAAATTCAATAAGAGGCTGAGTGAAGTCCTGCCAGGGCCAGCCTGAGGCCGTGGTCTCAGCGCAGTAGGTGACACTGGTCTCTAGGGTGCCCTGGGCCTCTGCAGGGGCATCTTGATGATCCCCAAGGCGAAATGATATCTAGCATTGAGTGGGTAAGGACTGGGGTGCTGAATGCCCTGCTAAGCAGGGGCAATCTTGCCCAGCGAAGAAGTGCAGTATGTCCTGTTTGATTTTGACAGATACTGATGCAGGGTGCCCTCTGCCGGTTGCAACCTCAGTTCTTATTCTGAAGGTTCAGGCCTCCCCTCTTTCATAATCCTCTACTTCCCCTGCAGAATAAACTCTTACTCTCTTAAACATACATTTCCCCATTGTATTATAAGTAAGGAATTATGTAGTTTATTGACTTGTAAGCATAGATGTGAATTTTAAGTTTCCTTTGAATTTTATTTAAAGGAAATTAAGGAGGTATTATAAAATGCTTGTTATAAAAAGAGGAGCTTTGGGTCCAGAAAGAATTAAAGATCACTAGCCTAAAAGAATGTCTATATTGGGCGGCACCCGTGGCTCAGTCGGTAAGGCGCCGGCCCCATACGCCGAGGGTGGCGGGTTCAAACCCGGCCCCGGCCAAACTGCAACCAAAAAATAGCTGGGCGTTGTGGCGGGCACCTGTAGTCCCAGCTACTGGGGAGGCTGAGGCAAGAGAATCGCGGAAGCCCAGGAGTTGGAGGTTGCTGTGAGCTGTGTGATGCCACGGCACTCTACTGAGGGCCAAAAAGTGAGACTCTGTCTCTACAAAAAAAAAAAAAAAAAAAAAAGAATGTCTATATTTGCATACAAATTTTCTTTTCTTTCTTTTTTTTTTTTTTGAGATAGAGTCTTGCTCCCCTGTCCAGGCTCGGGTGCAGTGGTATCATCGGTAGTGCACAGTAACCTCAAACTCCTGGGCTGAAGTATCCTCCTGTCTCAGTCCCCTGAATAGCTGGGACTACAGGTACGTGACACTGTACCTGCCCTCCATACAACTTTTAAAAGGAAATATCCTTGCTTGCTCTTGGAGTTTTTTTTTTTTTTTGGTAGAGACAGAGTTTCACTTTATTGCCCTCAGTAGAGTGCCGTGGCGTCACACGGCTCACAGCAACCTCCAACTCCTGGGCTTAGGCAATTCTCCTGCCTCAGCCTCCCGAGTAGCTGGGACTACAGGCGCCTGCCACAACGCCCAGCTATTTTTTTGTTGCAGTTTGACCGGGGCTGGGTTTGAACCCGCCACACTCGGTATATGGGGCCGGCGCCCTGCTCACTGAGCCACAGGCGCTGCCCGCTCTTGGAGTTTTTTAAGTTGAATTTTTCCAGGTTAGTAAGGAAATACAAAGTCATACAGTCCAAGATATGTTCATATTTCTAATGGTGTTTCTATCCTTGGCCGTTAACCAGCTGCTGAAGATGACCTCAGTATCAGCTCCTACTAGACATCACCTTTTCCGAGTGATGTCCAGCTCCTGCAGGACAGTTCTTGGTTGGGCAGTACCGTCTCACATGCTGTGGGATGTTCAGCATCCTCAAGTCCACCAGCTAAATACTCCATGTCAGTTTTGCCTCCCTGAATCAATGTGGTGCCTCACTGATTTCCAAAACTGTGTTCTGTAGAATGTTATGTCTGTGGGATGCTCATCAGCATTACAAAAACAAGCAAAACAAAACAAACTCCCACACCAGGGCCCTATCCTCCAACAAGGCTGGAAGTGTCCAAGCCCAGAGCTCTGGCCTGAGGGTGATCTCAGATCTCAGGGCCCCTCGAATCTTACAGGCTCTGAGTTCTGCACTGAAGAAGCTGTCTGAGCACATTCTTGAGTGAGGACTTCCCCGACATAGGTGAGCCTGCACTGGGTTTTGCTGGACACTGCCTGGGGGTGGCTCTGTGGGCTGTTGTCTCTGTCTTCCATCTCTGTCCTGCCCTCTAGCGGTATAGCAAGACCACCCTGGAGAGTGGCAAGCTCCTGGGGCAGATGGGACATTGAAGGGAGTGTCCTCACAGGCTGCTGGAGCCTGGGATCCACAGCTGAGGTTGTTTTTAGCAGAAGGGTACCCCAGAGGATGCCATCTGTGCTGGCCAGCTCTGGCTGGTTTTCACTTAGGTGACACTGACAGAGCACTGGGAGGAACAAGGAGCTGTGTGCACCTGTTGAAGGAGGTCAAGGTGGATAAGAGCAAGTCCTGCTCAAAAACTAACCAGTCCTTCTGGAAGGACAAGACCTTTCCATCAGGAGCTCTGATTAAGTGCCAGAGGAGAGAAAAGGGCACTTAGGAATTCTGGGATGGTAGGGACCACTTCTGCTGGGCTGCCCAGGGGAGGCAGCTTGAAGGACACAGCCCTGCAGCTGGGCCTGGGAGGACAGTGGAGGGTGTTTTCCATCTACTACATGGAAAAAGTGCCTAGTGACGTTCTACTTGCATGCAGCCCAGGGCCTAGGCAGGACTAAAGAAGAGACCAGGAGCACAGATGAGACAATAGGAGCTGGGCAAAGGTCCATGGAGGTGCTCAGGGCTAATCAGGCCTGGGAGGAATGACGAGGAGCTTTGACAGGGACTCAGGGGCAGATAGGAGGCTGCAGCAGGAAGCTGGTGGAGGGCTGGTGGGGACAGAGAACACAAAGCAGGAGCCAAAGACCCAATCACGACCACTGTCCTTCTGGTGGGGACCTGCAGTCTGGGGCCACACACGGCCTTCTGAGCACAGCATTTTGACTGAATCCAAATTTTACAAAACAAATCCTTTTAATAAGCATCTTGGACATAGAGCACAGAGAGACCAAGAGCCTGGAATCCTAAAAAAGATTTGAAGGCATTTTCCAGCACTTTGAATGGGCATAGGGGGATGCACACTTGGTCCTCACAAGGGACTCCAAGAGCTGTACAGCTCTTGCTGGTGGCCTGGGTTACTCCTGAGCTACTCCTTGTGGCTCTCAGAAGAGCCACAAGCCCTAAAGATCTGCCTTGAGGCCCCAGAAATAGCCCGCAGGAGGTGAAGGACTGACCTGGCCTTAGGGCCACCCTGATAGAGGGCGGGTGGTGGGGGCAGAGAGAGAATTCAGAAGGAGGAAGGGGACTGCATGAGATTGCTCGTCCCTAGCTAATGCACTGGAAGGGGGTATACTACCCCCCTCAACATGTGTTTTTATGGCAAAGATCCTTTTAGCAAAAGAGAAGTACAGAGAGCCTTTTCTGGAAGCTCCATTTATGGAGTCCGGAGACCTTTAAAGTCATTCCCGCACAGCGGGGGACACAGGGCCTGGTACCTTTGCAGACATGTCTAGTGAGCCCCAGGAAGCGCTGGCTTTCAAGGTCCTCCTGGGCCAGGGTTTCTAGTGTGGGAGAAAGGGGGGCGGAGGTGGAGGTCTCTGTAACGCTCATCAAGGGAGGGTGCAGATGAGGACAAAATTGCACATGTAAAACCCCGATCCCTGGAGAGCAGGGCGCATTCCAGCCTGTCTCCTTATACAGTTTCCAAAAGGCCTGGAGGACAGTTTTTTTCTTCTCTGCAGCTGGTGTAACTCATCCATGCTTTTATCCTGGGACATGGCATTTCCCCCTCCATCCCTCACTTCGGCCTTCCTGGCTGTCAGTCTCCAGACTCGCGTTTCTTTTCCTTCCTCTTCCCATCTTTCCCGTCTCCTTCCAATTCCGCCCATTCTCCAACTCCTTTTCTCTCAGGACACGGAGCCTTCTGGACAGAATTCTTTGAGTTTCTATCTTCAGAGGGAATATATAGCATGGACTCCTAAAATGTGTCTCCAGCTCAGTGAGGCTACCTGTCTGAGCTCCAGATTTTAACAGCCTGTGTGACATTTTTCAACCTAATATATCTAAAAATTCTCCCTTTAAGCTGGTTTCTTCCTGTTCTTCTCTATTTCAGCAGTGGCACTACCATCCCATCCACCTACAGATGAGCCAGGAACCTTCTATCCATCTCAGACTCCTTCCTTACCCTCACATCTGACTCACCATCAAATGATGTCATGACTCTGCCAACCTCACTCTGTCTCTATGGCTGGCACCTGCATTCCTGGTATTGGGCTCCTGGCTGCTCCCCACTCAGTAGGCACTCTTCACTCAGCAGCCAGTGAACAAAGGAAATGGGACTCCAGAACTCCCCATTGAAGGAGCCGCCCCCTGTGGTTTCCCGGGGCAGTCTGAGGAAACACACACCCCTTGCTGTGGGCCTGAAGACCCGTGTGCCCTGGATTCTGCCCACTCCTCTCCACTGCCTGTTCTCAAGTTCCAGAACAAGCTGAGCTTGCCCCTACGGTGGGGCCTTTGCTCTTCCTTCTGCCTGAAGTGCTCTTCTTCTGGCTCCTTTTCAGCCTCCAGGTCTCAGTTGAACTGGGGCCTCTTTGACCTCCCTATCTAAAACAAGCGTCTCTTCCCCACTGCTCCTCTGGTCCCCATCACAGCACTTACCCTGTCTGAAACTTCTTTGTTTATCTGTGAGTGGCATCTCCTGCACTGCACTATGAGCTCTATAAAGATGGTGACATGCTTCAACATCATCACTGTGGTGCTCAATAAATGTTTGCAGAAAGAAAAGATGGAAAATGAAGCATGCATAAATGGAAGTTATAGAGGGGCATATTCAATCCAGTATAAAGGAGGATTTCCAACAGAGCTGGCTCTAGTAATAGGGAGTCTCTTATGGCAGAAAGCAGGGACATGTAGAGATTTCTGCACTGATAGAAGGTGAATGATCTTAATGTTTTCTGACATTAATATTCTGACTCTCTTTTTTCCTTGTTCTCTAGTTCTGTAATTCTCATTCATTCATTCATGCATGCATTAAACTTTCACCGAAGACCTCCCATGGGACACAAAATGAATATGAATCAGTTCCTGCCTTCGAGGAACTCTGCAATTTGATTTTTGCATCCACAACTTGCAAGTCTTTCCATTGCAAATGCGTGTTGTGTGTGTGTGTGTGCATATGCATGAATGTGAGTGTATTCATGTGCACATATGAATACCAGGCTATTGTCTCACTTTCCTGAGCTCACCCATCAGGTGACTATCCCCTCTCCTGAAAGCAAAATTCAGACTTGGAAAGAAAATCTAGAAGGTCCAAACTCATCTAGGGGCCAAAGACAGAATCACTGAATGAGAGGTGAATGGGGACGAGAGGTCCCAGGGAGGAGGAAGGGCAGGAATGGAAGGAATTCATTAAGATCCACAGAGTTGCTATGTGAGAATGGCTTGCTTTCATTTTGTCTCTGCTTTTCTTATGAGGAAGAAAACTAACACTTGATGAGGACCTGCTAAGTGCATAGAAACAACCCAGACTGTTCACATTACTTATTTTAGTGGGGATGTAGTGCAAAGAGTTGGGCATTTTTTTGAGGGGGGGTGTTGTTATTTATTTAAATTTCAGATTAATGTGAGGGGACAATTAGGTTGCAATGTTTGTATTTGTTTGGAAGAATCCCTGTTGTAGTTATGTATGGCACCCAGAGGGGTGCCATATACCTTTACATGATGCCCATTAAGTAACTTTGTTGTGCAGGCTGGAGTGCATTGGCATGATAATAGTTTACTGTAGCCTGGAACTCCTGGGCTCAAGTACGTGATCCCCCTATCTCAGCCTCCTTAGTAGCTGGAATTATAGGTGCACCATGGGGTCTTGCTATGTTGCTTAGGCTGGTCTCAAATTCTGGCCTCTAGTGATCCTTCTACCTCAGCCTCCCAAAGTGCTGGGACTACAGTGTGAGCCACTGTGTCTGGCCAGAGTTTGATTTTTGAGTCACCTAAACCTGTATTAAAATCCCATGATGTTTATGATGATTAAATAACTTAATATCTGTTAAGGCACTCAGAACTGTATTGGGGTGCATGATATTAAGTGTTAGTTATAAACAAACAATAACAACAAAAACCTAGCTCTGAGACCTTGGACATGTTACTTAGCCTTTCTCTGATCTTTAGTTTCCCCAGATGCAAAATGGGAGACCACGAGATTAGTCTTATGGACTGAATGAGATAAGGAAAGTAAAATATCTAGCTCGATGTCTGGTTCTTCGTTGACAATCCGTGTTATTTCCTTCCCTCCTTTGCTTCTAAATGTTAGAGAATCAAAGGCATGAGCACTGATACAGAATGGCCAATGTGCTTATTGATTTATTCTTTTAAAGTTGGAATATGAATACCAGGCTGAACAGCAGGTTTTCCAGGATGAATGAGATGGTGACCTGGGGATGCTATAAGACCCAAGAGTGGGCCAAAGTCAGGTCTGGCAAATCTGGGCTCTCCCACCTGCTTGTATTCACAACTGTGGCCCTGGTACCAATCAGACTGGCTACTACATTGGGTGTTCAATGAAATATTTGCTGGGTTGTTGGTAAACCAGCCTGCAGCAAACACTAGCCAGACAACATAGAGGCAAAAAGGCCTTGACATAAAATACATGAAGAATAACAAAACCTAGGAGACAGAGAAAGAGAGAAAATAGTGAAAAACTGAGGTGAAAGTTTGTAAAGCCACAGGCAAGGGGAACAACAGTTTTAGACTTTAGTAACATAGTTTATGCTAGGTCTTACACAATCTAACCTCAAAGATGAGCCTTGAAGTTATATTACAGTGTGAGGCAGAACTCCAGCTGCAGGGATAGAATAAACCAGCTCAGAGAAAGAGATGGCAAAATACCAGGATTGCAACATGGTCTATTTTAAAATGGTCATGAATGGGAAGGGTGCTCCAGGCTGGAGGTGCCGAGTTCCAGGGCTGGGTGCAAACTCCCCTGGCTCAGGGATCCTGCTGAGTTTCCTCTGGATGCCTTAGTTAATCACTTTCCCTGAAGCCTTAATTAATCAGTTTGTAGACATGACCCTGCTCAGTCCCACTGTAGCCTTCTAAGCCGGTCTTCCTATGTCACAGAGAAACAGATGGAGGACTAGCGCTCTCACGAGCTTCCTCTTCTTTTCTGCCCAGCCCAGGCTTGCTCAAGATGATGCAGAGGGTTGACCTAGGCTTCCTGGGTCTCAATCTACCAGAATTTTCTTTTTTTTTTTTTGAGACAAGGTCTCATTCTGTTGCATGGGCAATAGTGCAATAGTGTAATCACATGAAACTCCTCAAGCGATCTTCTGCCTCAGCTTCCTGAGTAGCTGGGAATACAGGCACCTGCCACAATGCCTGGCTAGTTTTTCTATTTTTAGTAGAGTCGATCTACCAGGATTTTTCCTCTGGGTGGGATCTGGGGGCAGCAGATGATAAAGCAAAGCAATAAAGTGAAGTTTGCTTTGCAAAAATCAAAGCCTTTTAAAAATCTGTCATGCAAAGGTGTATGGCTAGCTTAAACTTGTTGGAATGGGGTAATTCTCAGTGAGTGGTGTGTTAGAGGCAGAGATGAAGTTGGAGAGAACGAACATCACAGCTGGTAATGTCAATTATCTAGTAAAAGCACACCAGGTTTCTAGAAGATTCTCAGCTTTCAAAAAGAAAATATGGCTCCAATTTGCATCTTTCCCTACTGTTTATCTCACTCTCTAATTCATTCTGCTGGTCCTTTACTGGGCTTTAAAGAAAGAGTCTTCTAATTCCTCTTGACAGCCCATGGAAGAGTTTAAGGAAATTGGAGTCTCTCTTGCCCTCGGGGACTTGAGCCTGCAGGGTCCTGCTGGTCCCTGGGGTGGCTGTACTGATGCATTTAGAGGAATCGTGGCCCTGCCATTCTTCTCTTGGAGTCAGTATAGCTGGGGGACACTTAGGAGACTATCCTATCCTTTGGCATGCCTTCTCGTCTACCAGCTTCCTCTAGGGAACAAAGACCATTTTGACTGACCACTGATGACAGTCTCAAATGACACCCCAGCCTGAGTAGGAAAGTAGGCCTGGCTCAAGGTTGGTAAAATGGTTTCTCCTCCCTGGCTCAGACAAGTCAATCTGCTGTTTGACCTGGGGCTTGAACTGTCTGCTGAGGTGGCCGTCCCACTTCTCCACCTGCCAGGTGAATGTCAGGACTCTAGGCTGTTTCCTGGGAGCTGCTCACTCCTGGAGATGAGGACCCCAACTCCTGAAACAGTGGCTCCTCACCTTAGCAATCTGTTCCCGTCCCCTTTGCCCCTGTAACAAGGCACAGAGGCCCGTGGAGAGCTCCACGGCCAGAGGATGTGGATCGTGACAGGTTGTGTGAGGAAAGCTATTTGCCAAAGAGAGCCCAGGTGATGGGCCTGTAAAGAAAGGAGGTTCTAGACATGAACAGAGCCAACAGCAGACGAGGCCCAGGACTGCCGAGCTTCTTCACTGAGTGCTCCCACTACATCTGCCTCATCTCCATCCCAGCCTTCCCTCTGCCTGTCCTGTGTAAACTTAAAGCCCCAAATGAAAAGAAGTTAGCTGGTGAGGACTTTTCCATCTTAACCACACCCTCAGGGTGTCTCCCAGATGCTCCTCACCTGGTCAGGGCCTGTGCCCATCCCTGTCAGACTGAAAATCATTCCCATGGGTAAAATCTATTCTTAAGAAACATTGAGCATGCAGAGAAGAGATGGCTCTGGAAGCTGCTGAAATCCATAGGATCTAGGTAAGTCTGAATACAAGGAAAGCTGCTTTGGGCATGGAAAGTCCATGGCCAGAAACACCCTCCCTCAGGCTCAGAGAATTTCAAGAAGCAGAGCAGACTAGCCCTGCCTGCAGACCTCCAGGGTGCCCACCACCAAGGCACCATCGGAGAGCCCCTGCCTCTTCTGACAGCCCTGCCGCTGTGTGTCAGTGAGACCGGAGCGAGCCCATGCCCAGAGCTGTGGGGAGTAGCCCTAACAAAGAGAGGGCATTTGACTCCAAGATCCGAGCAGCTCTGATGCTGGTAGCATCTCGTCATGTAGGCTAGTGGCTAGTTATGACTTGTCCCACTGGCTGAGGGCAGTGCTGAGGGCCTCACTGATGGACTCCTCAGGACAAGGGGCCATGGACAGGAGGAACCTCACCTCTTGCTGCCTCCCTACCAACCAGCCAAGGCTTCAACACCCTCTTTTCCTCTTTCCTGAACAATGAGAGGTTTTCCAAAAAGCCCCCAAAGCAGAGAAAACATAGTGGCAACTGAATTATTACCCCATTGTTTGCTGATACTCTGATAATGCTGGCCATATCCTCTGTGTCTGTGAGCAGGTCGGAGTCACAGCCCCAGCTGAGGCTAGAAGCCACTGGGCAGGAGGATGCGGGGGGAGTGGGCTGGGAAGCCACGTGGGGAGAAGCCTGGCCCACGTGGAGGTGGCATTGAGGACATTATTAGGCAGCAAGTCCTGGCCGGCAACTGGGATATATGAGGACAAGGTTCTGCACCCTGGGGCAGGAGCCAGGTGAGACCCAGGAGGGGATTAGGCTCTCAGGTTTCAGTGTCACAGGGCACTAAAATACTTCTCACAAAACCTAGTCAGAGTCCAGTGGACCTGGAAAGAGTATCCGGGAGCCCTGGGCTCACAGGGACACATACCACATGGGCCCACTGGCTGCAGACCTGCCTGCTGGAGGAGCTCCCCAGGCACTCTCTGCCTTCCTTAGGAACAGTTCCAGAGCTGGGCAGGAAGGAATCTGCAGGGGAACAGCCTTGGCTCCTGCAGCTGCTGGGAACAGGGACTCTGGGATGGTTGGGGGAAGAGATGGAGTCAGGAGGAAATCCACACTGGGGGACCCCTGGGCGAGAGACTGTCTTAGACTGTCAGGAGGGGCTCCATTATGAGTCAATTTCTGACAGAAAACCTCCAGGTGAAAAACGGGTCAGGAAGATGAGATAAACCATCTGGCTCTGGGAAGCAGGAGCAGCTGGGCTCCTGGACAGACGGACAGAGGAGATGGAATCTTGGACCGTCATGGGAAAGAGTCTGGGCCTTGGGCCGTGCTGCTGGCTGGGTGGGCTGTAAACTGAAATTAATTAAAATAAATGAAATCCCCCAAATCAATTCCTGTTGCACTAGCCACCTTTCCTGTGCTGAAGAACTGCGGAGGCTAGCTGCTGTATTGTCCACAACGCGCATGGCACATTTTAATTACTGCAGATGCTCTGTTAGCACTGGCCTAGAGGCTTCCTTCAGCCCTGAGGTTTGAAATGCCTTTGGGTCCTAATCTGCCTCGCAGCATGATAGTGAACCCCGAGGCTTCAATCACTTTTACCACCAAAGCTGGGCCAGGACAGCCACAACAAGTGTTTTCACTGCAGATCCTCCTCAGGCTGGGAGAAAGACAACAGGAGACCAAGGTCTGGATCACAGAGGGCTACCAGGGTCGCGATCCCTTGGGTGTTCTCCCCAGGGAGGTGCTAAGTGAGTACTGCTACTCCCTCCAGGGGAGGGCAGTGGGCCCCTGCTGCTTCACCCCTCCAGGCCTAAGGGGACCAGCATCAGCAGGTACTGCCCACTGGGCGAGCCCTGCCTTCCTGGGCAGAAGGACCCCCGTTGAGGGGACACTTGCAGCCCTGCATATTGCCCTTCCTGGCACAGACATCCTTGCTAAGGCAGTGTTAACAGCACATCCCAGGCAGTCAGTGACACCATCACTCCTGCTGGTACCACAAGCTGCACTGACAGTGGAGTAGCTGAGACTGTCACTGCTTCCTGCACCAAGCTCCTATGCTGTCCCTCTAGGGTGACACTAGCATGACCAAAGCCTGGGGGCCACTCCTGCTCATGCTGTTTGCCCTAAAGGACAGCTGCAGGGGCATGGCCGTGGGATTACAGAGTCTACAGATCAGTTAGAGGAGAAATGATGCCTTGTTAACCACACCCTCAGGGCTTTTGGAGCATTGAGTTTTCTCACTCAGGGACACTGATCTTTCTTTCCAGTTGTTAGCTTGTCTTTGATTCTCCTCTCTAAAATATTACATTTTTCTTTATAGAGGTCTTAGCCATTTTTTGTTGGATTTACACCTAGGCATTGGATATTTTTCAGTGCTTATCATATCTTTAGAGGTTATCTTAAAAGTTTATTTTACTGTCTTTGCTGGTAAAATTCAGTTCATAATAGGAGGACAATCCAGCCCCGTAGTTGCCTTCAGATCATTCCAACTAAAACTCTTCCTGCTGGCCAACCAGGTCCTGCACAATCACTCAGGGCTGGGGACCCTCCAGGTTCCTCTGGGAGTTACGTCTTACTTCCAGGGAAGGAGCTGCCTCTGGTTTGGCATCAGGTGTTCAAATCAATACTACTATCATCGATCCCACTCTCTTGGGCCATCCCCGCAGAGTCCTGAGGTTTTGTGGGGGATTGAATTTCTCCAGTGTTTGTGTGAAGTTTTCTGTGAACAGAGTGTGAACTTAGGAAGGGGGCAGTTGGATTAGGGCAGGGACTTACTTGAGCAAGTCCACTTTCCATGGGGTGGTGAAGAGAATGGATGGAAACGGAGAGACTGGGAACAGCCATCATGTGAAGACAATGAAAGAATGAAGCAAACTGACCCATTGGCTGACACATCACCACCAGATCACACAGAACAAAGGGTGGAGAGGAAATGCAAGCGGGGACAATTTCAGATAACTGCTCCCTGGCTGTAATTAAAGCCGTTCTGTGACCTCCTTGCCGCCTAACTGTCCTTGCACAGCAGATGTGTGGAAGGAAGCACACACTCCTCTGTGTCATACATGCGTACACAAGTCACACCAGTGACATGCAAAGTGTGGCACAGTGTCCGGGTAGTGGCGAGACAGGAAAGTGGTTGAAGATTTCAAGTCACTTTTAGAAGCTATTGGCTCTTGAGCCAGATCCAGCTGGATCTGGAAGATGTTTCTTCCAGAACTTTGAATGGGTTCTAGTTTGTTTTTTTGCCTGATGATTTTGGGGATGCTTTTCCCAGAGTCTATTTGTGATGGAAGAAAACACAGCTTAGGGAGAACCCAGGGAACCTGGCTATGTTCTGTGCTCTCCCAGCTGGGTAGTGGCCTTTATCCCTTTCTCACCAGAATCCCCTTTAGAGGAGCTCACAGGGGGCTCATCTTCCTCTCTCTTTACAGCACAGGTCCACCCTGGCGTGAGTGAAATGCAGATGGCCCAGGATGGCTCTCTTCCTTCTTTGGGAAAAGTCTCTCTTACTGTGTCCCATCTTCTCACAATAAGAAAAACCAGGATATTGAGGAAATTGGAGGCACTTCATGGGTTAGGCCACCCCGGCTGGTCACTTTTAAGAAACTGTCTCCTTCCTTGACTTCCAGGATTTAGGAAGAGTGTCTTTCAGGTGGATGTTCCTGCAGATGTCACCTTGCTGTGCTTCCCAGGACAGGCTGCCCAGTATTTCTCCTGTGCTTGTGGGACATGCATGGCTGTCCAGACTGCCTCAGACATCACCAGAAACACATCTGAGTCAACTGTGGGATGACTCAGGGCTTTGAAATATTTAACCATATGTCCCATGACACTAGATGAAAATGATGCAGTTTCCCTACTGACAGGATGGCAGCTGGGGCTGAGGCTCAGCTTGGCGGTGACCCTGCACTCTGCACCCGGTCACGCTGCAGTGGGTGGCGAACCTTGTCCATGCTCCCGGGCTGTGGGCTCAGGACAGGGCCCCATGTGGGAGAGACACTGCAGGCTCTGAGGAAGGAGGCCAGGGCCCTCCACCTCGGGACAGAAGTTGTGCCCCTAAATGGGACTGGGCTTGGAGGAGGTGGGAAAGCACTAGGCTTAGCACCAAATGGTACCCACAGGAGTCTCATTGTTTGAAAATTAGCTGGGGTCCCTAGGCATGCTCTGCATGAGAGGAAGAATTGGCATGGTGAGGATACTATCTGTCTTATTTTTAAATTCCCAGTTATTTCCCTCTTTCTGAAAAATGCCCAGAAGAGCACTCGACATGGAAAAATGCTTGCTAACAGCTCAGCGTGGTGGAGAATACATCGACTACAAAGTCAGGGGTCCTGGATTCCAGGCCCAGTCCTGCCGCTCATTAGCAGTGTAATTAAACCGGGCACTTCCCTCTTCCGTGCAAGGGGGCACTCAGACCTATCTCGCAGAGTGTTTTGCGGGTCACATGCAATGATGTGTGCAGCATGTGACACAGTATCAACAATGTCAGTTGGATATTGATTCACAGGAGGCTGTGGGTATCTTGTCAATGAACATGGATTTGATGGCTAAGGAGGACCCTCTCACATCCCCAATTTTTAATCTTGAGGCAAGTAAGGATTTGAACGGAAGTGAGACCCTAACTCCTAAAAAAATGGAAAAAATACAGCTGGGCACCACGGCGAGTGCCTGTAATCCCAGCAGCATCCGGAGGCTAAGGCAGCGGGATGCCCCTAGCCCAAGTGTGAGGTTGCAGTCAGCTTTGATGCTGTTGCACTCTGCTCAGAGTATAGGGTGGGACTCTGTCTCAACAACAACAAAGAAAGCAAAGAATAAAAATAAAAAATAAGGAAATAAAAAAAATAGAAGACATAGCCGGCCATTCTTCCCTTTGGCCTCTCGTTGATCTGTGTTGAGTGTGGGAAAACTACTGAAGGAGGGGGAGAGAAGGTTCAGAAATCTGGAGTTTCTGTCAGTAACTGCACGAATTTCTTAGAACTCCCCCTCATTGTAGCTAGGGCCACTGAGTTGCTGTGAGCGCTTCCCTCAGAAGTAGCTTCCCCAGTAGCTGGTGAATCTCAGGTGAATATGGACGCCGGGAACTCTGACCTGTGAGAGAGGCCTAAGGTACAAGGTGCTGGTCACACCTGGACAGTAGGGGTGGGCTGGCTAGGAAGGGCACAGATAATCCAAAGCAATAGGCAATTCAACCTTCCCTATCCTGCCTCTTTAGCCAATAGGTCCAAATTTTTCTCCCTCATAAGGAACAGGGTTGAGAAATGTGCAGGTAACTGCTCCTCCTGCACAGGAGGGTGTAAGAGCAGGAGGTGCGTATGGGCTGGAGCCCTGAGCCCCAGGCATTTGCAGCCTTGGACACTGGTACATGAGGTCGATCTGTGTGGCTGATAGAATGGGAGGCCTCAGAAGAGAGGCCTGAGAGCATCTGGGGAGTGGGCCAGAGAGGTCTGATCTTAGAGGCTGTGGGTACTGGGGGAGGGGATTATCATCTGCTTTGCCTGGAAGGAAGGGCTCAGCTCAGGGAGGAATCTCCTTCCTGCACATCCCAGGCAGGGCCAAGACCTTGAGCTGAGAGTCTGTTTTGAGAGTGGTCCAGTTCAGCTCTTGGCAGGGGTAGGAGTTGGGCATTTGTCTTGCAGAAGGGATGGCCCTTCATGACACCTTTCCCCCCCATTCTCTTTCTTTCACGCCTGCACTCCCAGCCCTTCCTGCCCATCCTACAGCCTATGAGGCCTACCTTGGGTTTAAAGGCAATGAGCTTCAGAATCATCTCCACAGTGAAGAGGCCAGTGAAAAGCATGTTGAGGATGTTCATGGCGATTTTGAACAGGCAACTCTGGCCGTAGTGCTGCATGGGGAAGGGGAGCCGTGAGCACAGGGCAGGACAGCCTCTCCTCCCACCACCTTGGGCCAGCCTTCTCGGAACCCTAGCTCCAACACAGCTCTTCTTTGGACCCACCCCCAGGAGGCCGCCCACTTCTACATGGGCAGTTGAGTGAACTCAGGGAGGCTCCAAGTCCTTGTCTGCTCTGCCATCTCTGAAAACAGAGGTTGGCAGAATTCTGTGCTCTTTCTCTGATTGTGACAATTTTATGGAGAATTCTGGCTCCAGAGCGCTGGGCCCCAAGTTTCCTGAAGACAGGTGGGAGCCGTGCCTTACGTGTCTCAGTTGTCTATTTCTTCCCTGTTGTAACAACTCAGAGTCCTGCAATTCTTTTTTGAGGACCCAGAGAGGAACGCATCATGGGAAGGGACACTTACCTTTCTGCATCTGCCTCCCTTGGTGACCAAGAAGGGGCAGACAGGCCAGCCCTGCTACCATCTAGCACTCTCTACCCTCTTATAGCCGCCCTCTCCCTCAGGCACTGCAGGCTGGTTCCCCCTTGGACGGACCTGCATGGCCAGGCAGATGGTGTTGAGCAGGATGAGGACGAACATCAGGTACTCGAAGTAGGTGGAGTTGACCACATACCACACTTTGTACTGGTGCTGGTTCTTGGGGATGTACCTTCGCAGGGGCCGGGCCTTGAGGGCATACTCCACACACTGTCGCTGGGAGGGAGTGGGATGGGGTGGGAATGGGAGAGCAGGGGTTAGCTACCTGGAAGAGGTGGGGGATGGCAGAGAGGTCTATGAAATCACACACATGGGGGGTAGGGTTCTCTGGAAGCCAGAGAGGTCACCTATTCTCTAGTTCACTTATAGGTTTGAGAAGGTGTTTGGAAAATGTTTGGATTTTCTGCCACTTCCTTAATCAAGAGGAGAGTCATCTAGTCAAAACTCTTTGTCTAGATCAGAAAGGAGCATGTGTCTCAGTGGGTAGTCAGGATTTGAGAAATGCCTACGTACTAACTGACAGATACTTGGTCCGCCCATTGATTATTTTCTTTTTTTGGCCGGGGCTAGGTTTGAACCCGCCACCTCCAGCATATGGGACCGGCGCCCTACTCCTTGAGCCACAGGCGCCGCCCCCATTGATTATTTTCTATGCCACAGACTCTTTTGGGGGAACGTCTCTCCTCAATTTTTCTTTCTTGTCCTAAATCAATTGTCCTTATTTGCTAGTGTTCACAAGATCAGAAGACATAGCTTATTGATAAGGGAGAAGGCCTTGGGCTATCTGGGTACACATTTTTCTGCACTGTGCTTAGATTCCAAATCAGGGACCAGATTCACTCCGGCCTCCTCTCTCGCCCTAGTCTCCGTGTCTAGTCCCTAAGCCTCCCCAGTATTACCTCCTTCTACTCTTTCCACTTCTATTGTCATTAGCCTGACACTGGGTCAGGGTCCAATCGCCTGTCATTTCCACCTTCTAATTGGCCTCCTTCTTTCTCATCTTATTTTTGGCCCACAATCTGCAGAGCAGCCAGTATGAGTCTCCGCCTAAGATGCAAAACAGAGACCCATGATGGGCTCAGCCGGCCAGTGAGGCTCACGCCGACTGTGCTGCATGTCTGCGCCCTGCCCCTTGCTGGAAGCAGTCCTTATTGGTAGGCAGGGCTGCATTTCTCCATGGACTGTCCCCACTGGGAACCTCGCTGGGGCCTGGGCATTGAAGACTACACCTACATTCCACCCTAGCAGCTCCATGACTCACTGAAGGCACTGCCGGCTCCCCTTCTCGAGCTACCAAACCTGGCACAGTACTTGGAATCACCAGCTCACTCCCACTCAAGCCTCTTACCTGCCCCCACCTCCTGCCCCTCCTCTGGTTTTACTTAAGACACCAGGTAAGAGTAGTTTTGTGAGGCCCCAAAGCTCTCACTTCCTCATGGTTCCAGTTTTTCAGCTCTGTCTGTATCAGCGGTGCCAACTCCCCTGGGTACTTTCTAGCTTGTCAGCATCTATGTAGGGCTAGAGGGCATAAGATTGTTTTCACAAGACCTAATATAGAGTATCCTTAAGTCAAATCTTAACAAATATTTGTGGGCTGGATACATTTGCCAGATCTGGGATTTGTAGGGATTTGCATTTCTTTTGCACAAGCCCTTCTAAAAGACCGAGAGCCCCACTCTTGCTGAGGAATGGAGAGAGAGGTCTTGGTGCCCACACTGACTCCCTGACTCCACCTCCTGCTGCCGCCTCAGCCCAGGGGCGATTCTTCCCCACTCCCCAGAAGGCTACCTGGTTCTTGTCCAGCTCACAGTTCTTGTACTCCTGCTCGCCCTGCTCCTGGAAGGTGACAATGACGAAACCCACGAAGATGTTCATCATGAAGAAGGCAATGATGATGATGTAGATGATGAAGAAGATGGAGATCTCCACGCGGTAGTTGTAGATAGGGCCCTTGTCTTCCGTGTGGGAGTCGATGGAGCGGTACAGCAGCCTGCAGGAGGGGACAGGCCCAAAAGGGGGAGCTGGAGGAGCAGTGGCACCACGCGAGTGACGGCGCTGCTGCCCTGCACGTCTCTGGGATGGGGCTGCAGGCTCTAGGCCTTGTGACTTTGCGCAAGATTCAGATTCTTCTTCTGTAAGAGGGAGACCATAATACCTGACTTTCCTTCCTTGCAGGGTAGTTGAGATGATGTATGTGAGGGTGTTCTGGCACTGTCAAAAGTCATTTAAATGTAACCTAAGTCATGGACACTGATTTCAAATACTGAAAATATTGGTAAATATTGAAACAGCTTTGCAAACTGACATGGACTCAGAGGATGTTTGAGGGAACATAAAATAAATCTGTCTGAGAGCAAATATCCAGGTAGATAAAATACTGATGTGACACAAGCTTGTTCAGGTCATCGGCAGTGGTTTGTTTTGCACTTAAGCAGTTTACAAACGCATGCCATGTGCTTGGGTCTGGGCTGTGCTCCACGAAGCCTGCCGCTCTCCACGGTCAGGGATTACCTCCTCCCTCCTTTGTCACCCTGCACACATTTGGTTATTCTCTAGATATAAGCCATATTTTACCATATAATAATGGTGACTCTCATCCAAGATCCATGCCCTGTTGTTGACTTAGAAATACTTAGAGACTTTTCTGATTTTCACATTGTAATTTCACTGGAAAGCATATGGCAGGAAAAGCGGTGTCCATGCCAAGATGTATGGAGCACGTGATGGATTGCTGCTGGGCAGAGGTATCAGTGTGCAGGGCCCACAGGCAGGTCTAGGCATGAATGCATGACCTCTGCCAAGGGGCTAGGGCTTACTTCCCACCGTAACTATAGGCAAGGCTGTCTCAAAGGAGCCAGGGGTAGAGACTAACAGAACAGAGACATCTCAGCTGTCTTCATCTGTACCGAGTGCATGTTTGGACTGGTCATCTCGAATCCCATGATGGTCAAAGGGCCCACACTGGAGAAACTCTGTGCCCCATTCCTGGGTGAGGAAGACCCAACATTGTGGCTCTTGCTGAGGTTAAGAAGAGAGCTTAAAAAAAAAAAAAAAAAAGCTGTGTATTTGTGGGAGTTTCTAAACTGGCTGGGCACAGTGGCTCATGCCGGGAATCCTAGCACGTTGGGAGGCCGAGGCAAGAGAATTGCTTAAGGCCAGAAATTTGAGACCAGCCTGAACAACACCTTGTTTCTGTAAGAAAAAAAAAATTATCGGGCGGCGCCTGTGGCTCAAAGGAGTGGGGTGCCAGCCCCATATACCAGAGGTGGTGGGTTCAAACCTGGCCCCGGCCAAAAACTGCAAAAAAAAAAAAAAAAAAATTATCTGGGCATAGTGACACAAACCTATAGTTTCAGCTACTTGGGAGGCTGAGGCAGGAAGATCACTGGAGCCCAGGCTGTTGCAACACTCTGGCCTGGGTGACAGAGCAAGACCTTGTCTCAGAAAATAAAATGAAAAATGAAACAAAATGGTATCATCTTCACCAGTGATGGTGGCCTACAGGTGGTTTTAGAAATAGCCCCTCACTGACTGGGGAGGACATGGGTAAGCAGGACTATGGGAAGGAGGGTGGGATGTTGACAGATACTGATAGAACTTGAGGACGGGCTGGAGGGCCACTGTGCTGGGCCTCTGATGTCAGGGGACAAGGCTGTGGTCTGCACACTCACTCTGGCCACCCCTCGAAGGTCGAGACTGTGAAGAGGGCCATCATGGCCGCTAGGACATTGTCGAAGTCGAACTTGCTATTCTCCCAGCTTCGGGGCTGGATGATGGGGTGGTCAACCTCCCCGTCCTTGTATGTGATGTAGTTACCCCTGAGAGGAGGAGAAGGAGTTAGTTCTGGCCTCCCCATCCCCCTGCACTCCTGCCCCACTTGGCGCCCCACCCACATGCTGCTGAGAGGAGACCGGCCAGGTTTGAACCTCAGAGTGCTAGCCATTTGGAAGACCCTCAGTGGGCAGAACCTTCAGGAACAGAAAACGTTACATGTCCTGTCAACAAGACCAGATGACACAAGGGTGAAAGCCCTGGTGCCACTGTGGTCTGAGAAAGAGTGAGCTTTCCCGACCTCCCAGGATCAGCCAGCCAGGGCACTGGCTGTCCTCCCACCTCTACTCACTTGCATTCTGCCTCGGTCTGCTTGGAACTGTCTGAGCAGGTGTAGAGCTTCCCCTGGAAGGCAGAAGAACAAAGTGCTTAGAGATGTTCATTAACCAATGAGTCAATCAAAAAGTAATTCCTGAGCATCTCTACAGCCTGGCACAGTGCAAGGGACTGCCGGTTGCAGTGCAGATTCCAGAGGGGAAGGATGTGACTCACGCAGAGGGAGCAGTAGCACACATAGGTGCTCAGGGCTGCCAAGTGCTATTGAGATGTAGAAATACAGAGCTCCACTCCACGAAGGCTGGACTCTCTAGGAAGGTCTCGTGAGGAAGGGAGAGGCAGAGCTGGGGTCAGATGGATGAGCTAGATGAGGACACCAGTGGATGTTTATATGGTGGGTTGGGAGGAGGCTGGGGAAGAATGCTTTAGGTGGGTCTTACCCTCAGAAACCTTAACTGCTTAAGGCAGAAAAGAGCAGCGCCTAGCTGGAGCACTGCCTGCTTGCACTGGGGCCTCAGCGGGGAGCAGAGGAGATGGCTCAGGTAGGCACTGGGACTGGGCTGCGCAGGGAGCACAGGAAGCTGCTTATAATAAGTCACCACTGCAGGTTTTCAGCAAGTGACCCACACAGAGGTTCCAGAAGGGGAAAGTCCCTCTCCTTGCTAGGAGGAAGGATAGGCAAAGTACAGGGGTGAGGAGATTTCTGCTTGGAGGCCAGACCTCCTTCCAGTTGTGCCCTCTTCTGGTCTGGGAGCTTGAGCTGGGCCATGCATGGAGGGCACATCCATGCCCAGTCTGACCCACTACTGCCCTCTCTGTGTTATACCTGCCAGTCCCCTTCCTGGGAATTTTGGCAGGAGGGGAAGGCAGCAGGGCTGCACGTCAGAGCCAATGCCATACCTTGAAGAGCTGGACCCCGATGCAGGCGAACATGAACTGCAGCAGCGTAGTGACAATCACGATGTTCCCGATGGTGCGGATGGCGACAAACACGCACTGAACCACATGCTGCAGGGGGAAGGGGGTGGGGAAGGTGGGGACGAGGCTTCAGGAGCCCACTGCAGCCTGAGCTCCTTCTGCTGAGCCTCGAGTCTCTAGGGAGGTAGCACTGCAGCCCCTTTGCTGCCAGTGGGAGAAGTCAGGCCAGAAGGCAACGCAACCTTCCCAGAGGAAGCCATGGGCCCTGATGGGTCGCAAAGTCCCCACTGGACTAGGTGACTGCAAGAACAAGAGCCTGTCAACTTCCCATTTTATAGTGGGAGGGACATCGGGAGGGCATCACCATCTGGGAAACTGGGTTCACGTATGGATCCCCCCTTTGAGTTTTGCTTAGGAACCAGGTTTCAAATGGTTGCCTCTGCGATTATTTTGTTCATTATGGAGCCTGGAGCCTGGAGCTCCAAATTATTTTGTTCAGCCATGGACCCTGACCGTCACCCCCCCTTCCAGCCCAGCCCTCACCTCCACTGCACCCCACTAACCAACAGGCTGGAAGATGCTGGCATCTTACCTTTAGCCCCTTGGCCCTGTTGATGGCCCTCAGGGGCCTGAGCACTCGCAGAACTCGCAAGATCTTCACGACATTGATGGCACTGGACCTGGGAGGGAGAGACAGGGCAGGGTAGTAAACGTCTCTTATTTCTGGTGGAGCAGGAGACAATGTGCTGAGGTGGGTCCTGACAGGTGACTCTGGGCACCCCTGAGAAGAGGTGAAGTCTGTTTTGGGGACCTTCCAATTCTGGGACCATTCTCTACTGTCCCACCCCGTAAGAACCTGGAGCCTGCCCGTGACCTTGGTTGTGAGTAGACACATGAAAAACAATTCACCAGGAGTCATTATTAACTTAATATGTTACTTATGGGGACATCCATAGTTTCAAAAAAAGGAGACTCAGCAAGGCAACCTGAATTCAGACCCCAGTGTTGCTACCTGAGTAGCAAGTCACTGAGGACAAATTTCCTCCTAACTTCTGAGCCTTAGTTTCTCCATCTGTGAAATGGGGCACTAATCAACTTAGAATGTGGTTCAAGGATTGAGTGAGAATTTTGTGTGAATCATTTAGCTGTCTGTGTACCTGGCACATATTAGGAACAGAATAAATGGAAGCTTTCATTCTCATGCCTGCTGAAGATATCATTGTACTTAAACACTGCACTAACGGGGGCCTGTCAGGCTTTGTGGCTAGAGGTGGTGAGCATGGGGAGGAGACTTTTTGGTGCTCATCTCCATTATAACTGTATACAAAATCTACTCTGGTTCATAGCACATTCCAGACTCCAAGAAAGAACAGTCTCTGCACAACAGGCTCCACCTACCTGGGAGGCCAAGGCCAAGCTACAGCTTTTGGGGGCCTCAGGTGACTGCTACTCTCCTGAAGAATAGGAGCAACTGGGAAAGATCTGTCGCAGTCCCCTTGGCAGGATGCAGGGATGGTTTGTGGAGTTAAACATGCATCCCAAACGGGGCGTATTAACCGCTTTGGTTGGGGAGCAACTCTAAAGTACATTCCACATGCTCCCTGATGAAGATATCCTCCTGAGCATCTGGAGAGTCTTAATATCTACTGTTTGACCTAAAGAAGGTTTGCCACACCAGTAAGCCCTGACCTCACTCTGCATGGGCTTGGCGACGTGCTCAAGTAGTACCTGGTAGAAGATGCGATTTCGCTCGTGCACACTCTTCCATTCCGAAAGATTCAAGGGGCACAGTATCTAGCACTGTGAGCTCAGGTTGCCTCAAATAACACAGAAGTGATTTAAAGGTCAGGTGGGGAAAACACAAGTTGAAGAGGAGGAATTCCTGGTTCAAGGTTAAATAATGGTTTAGCAGTGGTGATTGGATTAGAATCTAGATCTGTAGACTCTCAGAAGGAAAATCTGGGGTAACACAATTGATGATCACAGAGAAGGGTCTCTTCCTCAAGGCTTCTCCCCACATGATTGCACTGACCAAGAAAGCCCCCTTGGGAAGAGAGGTCCAGGAACCCTAGGACCTATGTCTTTCTCTGCCACCAGTGTGACCTTGAGCAAGTCTCATGATACCCTGAACCTCAAATTTCCCATCTATAGAGGGCGGAGACAAGATGGCTGACTGAAGCCAGTTTTCCACAGAGGCTCCCGTCCAGAAGGAGAGTTAAAGGACAGAAATTTAGTAAGTAACCTGGTGGATTTGAGCTGCACCAAGAGAGAAGGTTGAAGAATGCACATCAACACTGCTGAGGCGAGCTGCAACCACAAGGATACAAACAAAAGCTGAGACTTCAACTGAGAGTAACTGTTTCACTAGGGTCAAACAGAAACCAGCTGAAAACAAGACAGAACCACTTAGCCCCACCACACCAAACAGGGCCCCAGTTTCTCAGGCCATAGCACTGTACAGGTCCTCAACAAAGCTCCAAGGGAAAAATCAAAGGGTGTAAAACAATCATGGGGTGGAATCAGCAGAAAAACTCTGGTAACATGAATAACCAGAATAGAGCAACCCCCCACCCCAAGGAAAGATATGGCAGATGTAACTGAAGATCCCATTCATAAACAACTGACCGAGATGTCAGAAATCAAATTCAGAATTTGGATTGCAAACAAGATTAATGAAGTGGAGGAAAATTTGGAATTAGAAATTTGAGCAGCAATTCAAAAGTTGGAATTAGGAATTCGAGGAGAAATTCAAAAGTTGTCTCAAGAATTTAATGAATTTAAAGACAAAACCACCAAAGATTTAGACACATTGAAGCAAGAATTTGCAGCCCTCAAAGATCTGAAAAATATAGTAGAATCCCCCAGTAACAGAGTGGAACAAGCAGAAGAAAGGATTTCTGACATTGAAGACAAAGTCTTTGATTGCTCCCAAACTCTCAAAGAGGAAGAGAAATGGAAAGCAAAAACGGATCATTCTCTCAGAGAACTCTGGGATAATTCGAAGAAGACTAATATCAGACTCATTGGAATCCCTGAATCCGATGAAGTGGCCTCGCTAGGCACAGGGGCCCTTCTCCATGAAATTATGAAAGAGAATTTTCCAGACATGCTAGAGATTCTGAAATTTAGATAGAAGACAGTTTCAGAACCCCAGAACAGCTCAATCCCAATAAGACATCCCCCAGGCATATCATAATTAACTTCACTGAAGTTAATATGAAGAAGAAAATTCTCAAAGCAGCCAGAAGTAAGAAAGCCATTACCTACAAAGAGAAGAATATTAGAATGACTACAGATCTCTCTGCTGAAACTTTTCAAGCCAGAAGAGGGTGGTCATGGACTTTTAATCTCCTAAAGCAAAATAACTTTCAACCCTGGATCCTGTATCCAGCTAAACTGAGTTTCATTTATGATGGAGAAATTAAATACTTTAATGACATTCATATGATGAAGAAATTTGCCATAACCAAACCAGCTCTTCAGGATATTCTCAGACCTATCTTCCACAAAGACCAACCCAATCCTCTACCACAAAAGTAAACTCACTCAGAAACTTTTGATCAAACTCCAACTGCCACATTGGCGAAAGGATTAAAAATGTCCACTGGACTTTCGAAAAAATCGATACCCCAAATTTTACCAGACTTATCAATATTCTCCATTAATGTGAACGGCTTAAACTGTCTTCTAAAGAGGCATAGGTTAGCTGACTGGATACAAAAACTCAGGCCAGATATTTGTTGCATACAAGAGTCACATCTTACCTTAAAAGACAAATATAGACTCAGGGTGAAATGATGGTCATCCATATTTCAGGCAAATGATAATCAGAAAAAAGCAGGAGTTGCAATTCTATTTGCAGATACAATAGGCTTTAAACCAACAAAAGTAAGGAAGGATAAGAATGGTCACTTCATATTTGTTAAGGGTAATACTCAGTATGATGAGATTTCAATTATTAATATCTATGCACCGAACCAGAATGCACCTCAATTTATAAGAGAAACTCTAACAGACATGAGCAGCTTGATTTCCTCCAGCTCCATAATAGTTGGAGATTTCAACACTCCTTTGGCAGTGTTGGATCGATTCTCCAATAAGAAGCTAAGCAAAGAAATTTTAGATTTAAACCTAACCATCCAACATTTAGATTTAGCAGACATCTACAGAACATTTCATCCCAACAAAACTGAATACACATACTTCTCATTAGCCCACAGAACATACTCTAAAATCGATCACATCTTAGGTCACAAGTCTAACCTCAGTAAATTTAAAGGAATAGAAATTATTCCTTGCATCTTCTTGAACCACCATGGAATAAAAGTTGAGCTCAGTAACAACAGGAATCTGCATACTCATACAAAAACATGGAAGTTAAATAACCTTAAGCTGAATGATAGCTGGGTCAGAGATGAGATTAAGAAGGAAATTGCCAAATTTTTGGAACAAAATGACAATGAAGACACAAATTATCAGAACCTCTGGGATACTGCAAAGGCAGTCCTAAGAGGGAAATTTATAGCACTGCAAGCCTTCCTCAAGAGAACGGAAAGAGAGGAAGTTAACAACTTAATGGGACATCTCAAGCAACTGGAAAAGGAAGAACATTCCAACTCAAAACCCAGTAGAAGAAAAGAAATAACCAAAATTAGAGCAGAATTAAGTGAAATTGAAAACAAAAGAATTATGCAACAGATCAATAAATCAAAAAGTTGGTTTTTGGAACAGGTCAATAAAATAGATAAACCTTTGGTCAACCTAATCAGGAAAAAAAGAGTAAAATCTCTACTCTCATCAATCAGAAACGACAAAGACGAAATAACAACAGACTCCTCAGAAATTCAAAATATCCTCAATGAATATTACAAGAAACTTTATTCTCAGAAATATGAAAATCTGAAGGAAATTGACCAATACTTGGAAGCACGTCATCTTCCAAGACTTAGCCAGAATCAAGTGGAAATGTTGAACAGGCCCATATCAAGTTCTGAAATAGCATCAGCCATACAAAACCTCCCTAAAAAGAAAAGCCCAGGACCAGATGGTTTCATGTCAGAATTCTACCAAACCTTTAAAGAGGAATTAGTACCTATATTACTCAACCTATTCCAAAAGGTAGAAAAAGAAGGAAGACTCCCCAACACATCCTATGAAGCAAACATTACCCTGATCCCCAAACCAGGAAAAGACCCAACAAGAAAAGAAAATTATAGACCAATATCACTAATGAATATAGATGCAAAAATATTCAAAAAGATCCTAACAAACAGAATCCAGCAACACATCAAACAAATTAGACATCATGACCAAGTTGGTTTTATCGTAGGGTCTCAAGGCTGGTTCAATATCCGTAAATCTATAAGTATAATTCAGCACGCAAACAAATTAAAAAACAAAGACCATATGATTCTCTCGATTGATGCAGAATAAGCTTTTGATAATATACAGCATCCCTTCATGATCAGAACACTTAAGAAAATTGGTATAGAAGGGATATTTCTTAAACTGATAGAGGCCATCTACAGTAAACCCACAGCCAGTATCATATTGAATGGAGTTAAATTGAAATCATTTCCACTCAGATCAGGAACCCGACAAGGCTGCCTATTGTCTCCACTGCTCTTTAACATTGTAATGGAAATTTTAGCCACTGCACTTAGGGAAGAAAAGGCGATCAAGGGTATCCATATATGGTCAGAAGAGATCAAACTTTCGCTCTTTGCAGATGATATGATTGTATATCTGGAAAACACCAGGGATTCTACTACAAAACTCTTAGAAGTGATCAAGGAATACAGCAATGTCTCAGGTTACAAAATCAACATTCATAAATCGGTAGCCTTTATAAATACCGCCAAGTTGAAAAAACAGTTAAGGACTCTATCCCATTCACAGCAGTGCCAAAGAAGATGAAATATTTGGGAGTTTATCTAACAAAGGACGTGAAAGATCTCTATAAAGAGAACTATGAAACTCTAAGAAAAGAAATAGCTGAAAATGTTAACAATGGAAAAACATACCATGCTCATGGCTGGGAAGAATCAAAATTGTTATTAAAATGCCCATACTACCCAAAGCAATATATAATTTTAATGCAATCCCTATTAAAGTTTCACTCTCATACTTTAAAGATCTTGAAAAACAATACTTGGTTTTATATGGAATCAGAAAAAACCTCGAATAGCCAAGACATTACTCAGAAATAAAAACAAAGCAGGAGGAGTTACGCTACCAGACCTCAGACTATACTACAAATCGATAGTGATCAAAACAGCATGGTACTGGCACAAAAACAGAGAAGTAGATGTCTGGAACAGAATAGAGAACCAAGAGATAAATCCAGCTACTTACCGTTATTTAATCTTTGACAAGCCAATTAAAAACATTCAGTGGGGAAAAGATTCCCTATTTAACACATGGTGCTGGGTGAACTGGCTGGCAACCTGCAGAAGACTGGAAACTGGACCCACACCTTTTACCATTAACTAAGATAGACTCTCACTGGATTAAAGATTTAAACTTAAGACACGAAACTATAAAAATACTAGAAGAGAGTGCAGGGAAAACCCTTGAAGAAATCGGTCTGGGCAAGTATTTTATGAGGAGGAACCCCGGGGCAATTGAAGCAGCTTCAAAAATATACCACTGGGACTTGATCAAACTAAAAAGCTTCTGCACAGCCAAGAACATAGTAAGTAAAGCCAGCAAACAGCCCTCAGAATGGGAGAAGATATCTGCAGGTTATGTCTCTGACAAAGGTTTAATAACCAGAATCCACAGAGAACTCAAACGTATAAGCAAGAAAAGAACAAGTGATCCCATCGCAGGCTGGGCAAAGGACTTGAAGAGAAACTTCTCTGAAGAAGACAGGTGCACAGCCTACAGACATATGAAAAAATGCTCACCATCTTTAATCATCAGAGAAATGCAAATCAAAACTACTTTGAGATATCATCTAACTCCAGTAAGATTAGCCTATATCACAAAATCCCAAGACCAGAGATATTGGCGTGGATGTGGAGAAAAGGGAACACTTCCACACTGCTGGTGGGAATGCAAATTAATACATTCCTTTTGGAAAGATGTTTGGAGAACACTTAGAGATCTAAAAATAGATCTGCCATTCAATCCTATAATTCCTCTACTAGACATATACCCAGAAGACCAAAAATCACATCATAACAAAGATGTTTGTACCAGAATGTTTATTGCAGCCCTATTCATAATTGCTAAGTCATAGAAAAAGCCCAAGTGCCCATCGATCCACGAATGGATTAATAAATTGTGGTATATGTACACCATGGAATATTATGCAGCCTTAAAGAAAGATGGAGACTTTACCTCTTTCATGTTTAAATGGATGGAGCTGGAACATATTCTTCTTAGTAAAGTATCTCAAGAATGGAAGAAAAAGTACCCAATGTACTCAGCCCTACTATGAAACTAATTTATGGCTTTCACATGAAAGCTATAACCCAGTTACAACCTAAGAATAGGGGGAAGGGAGAGAGGGAGGGGAGGGAGGGGGGAGGTGGGCAGAGGGAGGGAGGTTGGTGGGATTACACCTGCCGTGCATCTTACAAGGATATATGTGAAACTTAGTAAATGTGGAATGTAAATGTCTTAGCACAATAACTAAGAAATTGCCAGGAAGGCTATGTTAACCAGTGTGATGAAAATGTGTCAAACGGTCTATGAAACTAGTGTATGGTGCCCCATGATCACATTAATGTACACAGCTATGATTTAATTAAAAAAAATTAAAACACTCTTGGCACTAAGGAGAAACAACTTTAAAAATGTTTCTCAAAACTGGTATTTCTATGTAAAAAAGTAGTAAAATAAGAAAAATAATATAAATGTAATGACCATAGGTTTTAATGGCGCAAAAGAGTAGCTGTTACATATGAATAAAATATTTTGCCTTTGAAAAAAAAAATTTCCCATCTATAAGATGACGTTAACAATACTTGCTCCATCAACTCCACAGTCTGTGTTTTGTGAGGCCCATGGAGGAAGGTGTATGGGAAAGTGCTCTGGAAGTTGAAGTGCAGGATTAACATTATCAGCTTTTAGAACTTGGTAGAAACTAGCAATCAGATGCTTTCAAACCTGCACCCTCGGCTGTATAGGGAAATCACCTAGAAAGCTTTTATCACTTCTGAAGCCCAGACTGAATCCCAGACGAATTAAGTCAAAAACTCTGGGAGTGGGACCTAAGAAAATATCTTTTTTTTTTTTTTAAAAGCTACCCAGGTGATTTATTTCACTATGTGCCAAGATTGAGAACAAGTAATTCCTCCCTCTATCTCTCACACACACACATGAAGTGCTTTAACTGGAGAGAGAAATGAGAGAGCAGGGAAGAGTGGACCAGGAGGTCAGGGCAGACCATGGCCATGGCAGGCTCTTGTCTGCTCGCTGAAGGGCACAGGGCACACAATGAGGAGGCAGGAAGGTGTTGGTGACACCTGTTTCTTAATAACATGGCAAATCCCATGTATTTAAATATATTACTGCTGGGTCAGCATGCCCCAGGTGTCACAGCACTGAGGACATCTTTTACGAGAAGTCAAAGCCACCATGTGGTACAATCTCAGAGGCCTAGGCACATTCTCTCTTGTCACACTGTGGTGGCCCTGCAGGGTTGTGTCATCTTCCCTGACACCATGGCTAGCTACACGTTCCAGCTTTGGCTAAGAGAGCCCTACTCACTGGATGCCAAAGGAGATGAGGGACACGCTGACCACCAGCAGGTCCAGGATGTTGAAGTAGTTCCGGCAGAAAGAGCCCTTGTGTAGAAACGCCCCATAGGCAGTCATCTGAAGGGAGGCACAGAGAAGCCTGGGTGTGAGTGGCCCCTGCCCAGCTCCAGAGACCCCCTCATGCCACCCTTTCCTCCCACAGCATCCCGTGGGTAGGCCCCAAGTACTGTTCTGGGGAACAGAAAGGATCAGAGAAGGAGATGCCATGCCAAGCAACGGTTCTGCAGCCATCCACGCAGTCACCAAAGGACCCCGCTCAGGATGCATAAGTGCTCCTTCCACCCCCCAGACCATGCCAGACTCTTTAATCCCATATTCAGAGCCCTTTCATATGGGTCCCTGCCACCCCTAACTGTCCAGTGCTCCTCATCACAAGTCCATGCTCTAGACCTGTGGGCCCTTTGCTGATGCCAGGCTGGGATTCCCTTCTGTGCATGCTGCCTAACTTCCTCTCCAAAGTCTCTTGTCCTCTGGCCAGCTGAGAGCACTAGGCATCTGGAGGAGGTGGGGGCATGCCCAGCAGGGTGTCCATCACTGAAAGTGTCCTTATTGTAGACAAACTGGGTGCTGGTCACCCTAGTGCCCTAGTAGAGGGTCACCAACAATTCTGGCAATTGGCAACCCTAAACCTCCACTTCCCAGCCTCAGGGGGTGCTTATAATCTATGCCAAATATTCTCAATTCAAGTCTACTGTTTTGTTTCTAGATTGCATCTGGGGTTCTTTAAGGGCAAGGGCTGTGGTGTTCAGAGGGGCGGTGTGGGTACAGCAGCTAAGTGCACCAAATCTGGAGCCAGACAGCTTGGGTTGGAACCCAAACTCTATCGTATTTTATTTGATTGACTGCAAGCAAGTTATTTAACTATTCTGTGTTCAGTTCCTCATCTGAAAATGAGGATAACGGGCAGCACCTGTGGCTCAAAGGAGTAGGGCGCCAGCCCCATATACAGGAGGTGGTGGGTTCAAACCCGGCCCCGGCCAAAAAAAAAAAAAATGAATGAAAATGAGGATAACAATAATATCTGCCCTATAGCAGCAATGGAGTAGTCATATGCAGACACTCAGAACACTATACTGCGGAGTGCTTTAATGACATGCAGTGCTGGCTGTCACTGTGGCTTAGAGTTGAATTCTGGGTTCTTCCTGTATGAGGCAAGTTCTGTTTCCTCATCTATAAAGTGGGGAGGGAAGGCTCATCCAGAAAAATGACACAAAAGCCCTTCGAAGACTTTAAAAAAGAGAATGCATGAGATCATGGTCATTGTCACAAGACCTGTGATTACCTCCCTCAGAGCCTGTTATAAAGCTGTGCCCTGTGGGTGCTCAACCAATAGCCTTTTCTGGTTGCTGACTTGAGTGGGGGCCAGTGGACACCCAAGGTGAGGGTGTGAGAGGCCAGGGCCTGCTGAACACCAGCCAGAGTGGCAAATGTGGAGCTGATGGCTGAGAGCAGCTCCCGGGTCATCTGGGGTCCAGTTTGTCTCTTTGGAATCAGAGCATGTCCAGGGCAGTATGTCCACAGAGCCATTCAAAACCAAATGCAGGGGGAAATGGGCAAAAATAGCTCTCACAACCTAATTCTTTCCATTTATCTCTTGTGGCAGGGGGTCTCTGGGGATTCACACACCTGTGCTCTGCAACAGTTTTTAAAAGTAGGTAGATAGTACAGAAAGTTGCAGGGGAAAACAGTTGCAGATCTCCCCTTCTCTCAGAGAAGACCTGGGACCCCAGGACTGGACTTGGGTGGTCCATAGCTCATGTTAACCATAGAGTTCTCTGTTCCTACAAAAGGCCTAGCACTTCCTCCAGCCACCTCCTTGTCAGTCTTGGGGACTTGCTCTTGGCTTGGATTGTCTGAGGCCACTTCTGGGTCCCAGTAGAGTCTCTGCATATGGGGAAAGTGTGGTTAGAAGGGTAAACTAATGGGGTTCAGAGTGCCACTTTCTGTCTTCTGGCATTGGGTTCCTGTTTTGTCTGGAGGCCCTAATGAGACCAGCACTTCAGAAAGTGCATGTGTGTGCATATGGGGTGGGGACAGGCATCCAGGCACAGACAGAGGAAGAAAGGACACGGGACAAAGGAGAAGTGGAGCATTCACTTGAAAATCAACTATGGCCTTCAGGACATCAGAAAAAGCCAGGCTCAGGTACCCAGGGCAAAGTGTCCTTCCTTTATCCTCTTTTGCTGATTACCACCCCTAGTTATGGATCCCTAAATTCTAAGCTATTATCTGGGAAAGCCTATTGCTGGGCTAGTTCCACCCTGAGAAGAGGACAGGAATGGGGCATGGGCTCATTAGCTCCCTCAGCTGGGAGGGCAGGAAACCCCTCTGTCCAGCGTTGGGCAGCCTCACCTTTCTAGGCAGCTCTTCTAGTCATTAAAAGTATCTCAACTTTTGTAATTTCCATTCATTGATCCTGATTCTGTCTCCTTCCTCTTCTATGTGACTGTCCCTTGCATTATTCAGGTCAAATACTGTGGTCCTACAGGCCTTTTTTTTTTTTAGGGCCCAACACCCCCAGGTCCTTGGGCTAAACAGCCCTCTGGGACAGCCACTGTTGTCTGTGCCACGGCACAAGCTGGGCCTTCAGGCCATGAAGAGGGCTCCGCGGGGATGAGGTGCAGGGACGCACCGCGGCTGGGTTTGTACTCAGAAGCACAGGGAGCACAGAAGAGAAAAGATGGAGTGGTGGGATCCTGGGAGGGGAGGACTTTGCCATGACAATACCGGCAGAGACCTTATACTTCTGCTTGTATGGCAATCTTGAAGAAGAAAAAGCACCATTGAAATGCGCAAGCACCATTGAAATCTGTGGAAAGGTTCTGAGGATTGGGCCTCTTCGGGTGTCTGTGTGCCTCCCTGTGGCTGACGTTCAGGAATCAAAATAGGTCATCATGGAAAAGGGGTCTCACTGCAGGGCATTTAGTGCAGCCACACAACTCTCGGTTCCTGCTCCCCACCTCTGGAATCGGGGCCTGGTCAGATCTACCCTCCCTGAGGAGAAAAGGGAAATCTGAGCCATATACTCTCGGTTAGCTGGACCCAGAAATGGAAGCTAAGGGTCTGGGCAACTGAGCTTCCTGGGACAAGGACACAGTGGAAGGCACACTGAAACTGTCCCTCTCAGTTGGTGTCTAGATGTGGCCAAGCTACCACAACAAAGGGCTGGCCACAACATTTGCTGGAGTCTCACTGGCTGGCAGTGGCACAAGGTCAGGTGTGGGTGTTAGCCTGCATCAGACACAGCGATGGGATGACGAGGGAACTGAACTCCTTGGGAGCGGAGCGCCAGGCCAGCCTCCTGGGAAGGAGGCTTGAGAGCCTTGGCCCTTTTGTGTGGGGTGATGGTGAAATCTACTCCTTTTCACTGAGGTCTCAGAACTCACAACTAGAATCTCATGAACTGGTTTGGTGATGGTGTAAGGCTCAGAATTACACTGGAAAACTCAGAAGTACTCTCCCTCGTCCCAAGATTGCTCAGAAGTAGGCTCTAACTGCTTTGAGGATAGCAATGTCACAGCCCGTCCCTAACCAGAGCTGAGCGGCCGGCCGGTCGGGCCAGGCCTAGGTGCTCTCGGTCCTCTCAGCTCAGGCTCCGCCTGCTGCATCCTGCTCCCCAGTACTGCTTCCCTCCCTCATGCCTCAGGCAAGGGGCACTGGGACAAAGCTGTTCAGTCTTAGAAGTGGTCTATCGCAGCCTGCCGAAAGCCCTCGGCTGGGAGCCTGGCTCTAGCTCTTGCATTAGGCCCACGATCACTGTCACACAGCCCCCACCCCAGCTCAGGCCTGACATCTGGTGCAAAGCCCTGAGGGAGGTGCTGAGGATGGGTATTCACAGAGCTGAGCCAAAGCCATTCTGTCCTGCCCCAGGGGTTGTTCTCCTTCCTGAGGACATGTGGCATTTCCTTGGGGCAGGGGAGGAAGAAGAGCTCGCCATGGGGACCTGTGTCAGTTAACCAGAGCTGGTGTGTGCTGGGGTGCCAAACCAGTGACATGATGGCATCAGTGTCGGCACAGCCAGCTGCCCGTCCCTTCTAGGCCACAGAATGCTCAGTGATGGCCGGGGGTGGGGGCAAGGACTGTGGTGGGGTGGGCAGCTTCTGGCTTCTAAGCCTGGCCGGCCAAAGCACACAGCACAAAGTGAGGGCCCCTAATTCTTCCAATTTCAGGCTTGGGAGTGAAAAAAGAAAGAATGAAAGAAACAGGAGAAAAGACACAGCCAGACAGAGCAGAGATAAAGAAACAGAGAGGACGCATCGCCCAGAGTGCATTACCTTAAGGATAATTTCTAACGTAAAGATACTAGTGAAGACATAGTCTGCATTGCCTAGGATCTGAAAAATAAGCATAATTGGATTAGTGGCTATGCGAGTGAAGCCCACACCAACAGGAGCATGTGTGTTAGCAGCAGAGGGCGGCAGAGAGCTGGTGCTGGCGGGGAAAGGAGAGGGGGTAGAGGAGCTTTACCTTCAGAGCAATTTCAATGGTGAAAATGGTGGTAAAAACAATATCAAAATAAAACAGAATCTGTAAAATAAAAAGGAACAGGGCAGGGATGGGGCGGGGAGGGAGAGAAGCAGGGTGGGAGGGAAGGTCAGTGGATGTTCACTAGGAAAGGAGCCACGCTTTAAGGTGAGATGCACGACCTGCCAGCTTCTCCACACAGACACAGATGGGAACGGAGTGGGGCAAGCAACACACACACACACACACACACACACCAGCAGGGGGGAGCAGGCTAGCTTTGGGCATCTCACTAGCTGCCCACACAGTCCCTGATCAGTGAGGGGGGCTTCTAGACCAGGCTCAGCTGGTACTGGGCCTGGGCAGCCTCTGGTTGGATGCTTATCTCATTAATCCAACTTACTTACAAACTCAATTCAGAGCACTGGGATACTTGTCAGAAGGGCAAGGAATGGGGCTGGTGTTTTTGCAGGGAGATTTGAAATGCTTAACTTTTGAAGAATGCTTTCATTCTTCACACATCAGTGTGACCAAGCTGGGCAGCTTCTGACATTGGGAGAAATCTCTACTGGCCCTGTGACCTCTGGGCATGGAAGGAGCATCGTCTAGGTGAGGTCTGCCCAGGCTGAGGACTGGCTCCAGTTTCCCGCCTTATTACACCTGAAGCAATGGACTAGGGATCGGGCCAATGCCCACTAGACCCAGTAAGGCAGCTCTGGACTGAGAAGGCTCTAGAACCACCAGCAGGTGGCCTGGGTGCGGCTTCCCATCAGTGGGATTTGACAAAGTTCTGAGGTTTTAAGATACAGCAATTCCTTTTTTTCAGTTTTTTTTTGGCCGGGGCTGGGTTTGAACCCACCACTTCCGGTATATGGGGCCAGTGCCGTACTCCTTTGAGCCATAGGCGCCGCCCTAAGATATAGCAATTCTTAAACTAGCCTTTAATGTCGTTCACCAGAGCTTTGGGCGGGTCTTCCAATTTGGTTCTGCTCTATCAAAGACACCAAACCTCTCATTTATATAAGGTCAGCTTTGTGATTGGCACCTATTTGCCAATGCTCCCCTGATGGTCAGAGTATGCTGGGAGCAGGGCAGCAGGTTGGTGGCCATCCTTCTAAGTTTACAGGGAACTAGAGCTCCCCTGGTCAGCATCCAGAGGGCAATGAAAGTCCTGACTGTTGCCAACTAATGAACCAGCCTGAGGCATCTGTGGCCTTGGCTGTCTTGTTGTGGTCCTAAGATGGGTTTTTATCAAAGCCCTGTCTCTTAAAGAAATGTTTATAGTGCATCTGGTGATGAGATTTGGAACTGGGCTCCTGACGAGACAATGACATCAGCGGCAGAAGCTGTGGGCCCAGGAAGGGTGCAGACAACGACAGGCTGTGCATACGTGGTTCCTGAAGGAGGTGTGCTGGACAGGGTCCTCGGCAGCCAGGGAAATGCTGCTGAGCAGAATGAAGAAGAGGATCAGGTTGGTGAAGATCGTGTCATTGACGATGCGGTGGCACTGGAGGCGGAACCTGCATGGGAAGGGAGAGAGGAGGAGACAGACGTCAGATGCTGGCTCCCAGGAGCCTCTCCCCCCAGCTCCTCCTGTCTGCTTGCCAAAGGTGCTTGTAGGTTTGGGGCATGGCCCTTAAGCCTGAAGTCTGAGTACTTCCAGGTAATGACAACCCCACCCACCAACCCACCTGATGCACATCTCTCCAGAACTGGGCTCCAGAGCACTTTCAGGGACAGACAGCGCTGACATTTGGAGGGTTACCTCTGAGACTGCTGAGAGTCTCTGAATTTCCAAATACTGCTGTGATGTTAACAACTGGCTTTTGTTTGGGGCCTTGTTTTCCCTGTTATTGAAAAAGCTCACTTTATGAAATCCACTTCCCTTTTCATACACAGGGAACAACAGAGCTACCTGCAGATGTGCATGCTGAGAGGATGGCTCAGCCTGCTGTCTGGCCAGGTGATCTGCTCCTGTGCCATAGCTTAGGTGCACAGTTTAATTCCACACCTCAGCACAGATAGAAAGAACTACTGATGTGGGCCACTGGGTAACCCACTGATAGCACTGAAAATGTTAGCCCCGGCAGCGCCTGTGGCTCAGTGAGTAGGGCGCCGGCCCCATATGCCAAGGGTGGCGGGTTCAAACCCAGCCCCGGCCAAACTGCAACAAAAAAATAGCCGGGCGTTGTGGTGGGCGCCTGTAGTCCCAGCTGCTCGGGAGGCTGAGGCAAGAGAATCGTGTAAGCCAAAGAGTTAGAGGTTGCTGTGAGCCATGTGACGCCATGACACTCTACCCGAGGGCGGTACAGTGAGACTCTGTCTCTACAAAACAAAAAAAAAAAAATTAAAAAAAAAAAAAAAAAAAAGAAAATGTTAGCCCCTCCAATACACCAAGGCACCTTATATACCATCTTGACAATGGTAGAGGGAGGAAAATATGGGTGTTATTAACATCTTCCTCTTACAGACAAAAACACTGGAACCCAGGAAGGAGGGGCTTGTCCAGGAGCAGAGCCTACGGTGTGGGCAGTCAGAGAGTAAGCCTGGGCCCCAGACTCCTTTCCTGGCATAATGGTTGATTAAATGCTCTGAGACATCCGCCTGCAGAAGCACCAAATTTTATAAAGGACAGACTCTCTGAAAAAATTCTAGTTTCATGAGAATTAGGAGAGGTCTTCAAGGATCAGCCCCTTAAAACCAACAAACCCACCCACCCACCTGACTACCCACAGAGCTGAGGTCAGAGCTGCTCAAGGGCAGGTGCTGTCAGGAAACTACATTTCAGGCTAGTGTTGAGGTGGAGCAGGGAAGCCTGGGACTCACAGGCTGAGCTAACACCCCTAAGAGGCATCCAGAGACCTCTCAATCCCACTGCAGTTTCTCAGGACCCTCACCAATGAAGATGAAGTATTGAGTCAAAATCAAACATCATCAAACACACAAGCCACAGAGATGGGAACTCAGAGGAAACACAAATACGTGATTCAGATCTCCAAAGACTGTGGATATTGAAAATACTAGACACAGAATATAAAACAACTATATTTGAAATATGTGATAAAATAAAAGACTCAAAAACATAGATGGCGAATCATCACAAACTATTATTAGAGGTAGACAGAGGGAGCTGAAAAATCAAGTCACAAATAGAGCTGATCAGAATGAAAAGCCATAATGGTCAAGATAAAAATAACAAATTAAAAAGTAACATAGATAAAGCTGGAAAGAGAATTAGGAAACTAGAAGATACATATGAGGAAATTGTTCAGAATACTGAAAGAGAGACAGGAGGCGAAAGATAACGCAAGACACTTGAAGAGGGGGAAGGGCAGAATGAGAAAGTCTAGCTGTGGAGATCACCTTGGGAGGAATAGAGGGTTTAGGAGAGGCAATACTTACAGATTAAGGCTGCAAATTTCCTTTTTCCAAAGAAAAATATAAATCCACAGATCTAGGAAGCATAACATATTCTAAGCAAAATAAATGGAAAGAAATCCATGCCTCAACACACAGCAGTAAATCTGCACAAGCCCGAAAGCAACAGAAGTTGTTGAAAGCAGCTATCTGTAGAGGTTAAGTTACTTAAAAAGGGCTAATAGTTGGAATGACAGCCGACCTCACAGGGAAACGATATCTTTAATGTGCTGGGGGACAGAAACTGTCAATCTAAAATTGCATACACAGCAAAACTATCTTTCAAGAACAAGAAAGGAAAACAATTATGGATAAGTAAAGGGCAAGTGAATTTACCATGAAGCAACAAGAGGAATCTGCAAAGAATATACTTAAGGAAGAAAGAAAATGTTTGCAGAAGGTTAGACCAAGATGCATAAAAAATGGTGAATAAAATGGTAAGTTGTAACTAACTCCAAATACACATTATATATACACGATGATCATGATGATGATAATGATTAACTCATTCAGTTAAAGATAAAGGTCAGGATGAAAGTACTAATCAACGGTATCCTGTAACTCAAGAAGAGATGAGTGAGTTAAGATAGTCTAAGGTCCTTCTGTTGCACAGAAGGAGGTTTACGATATTGTTTACTTCACACTTTGTTAAGCTAAACAGACTTAGCAATTTATCGAGGTTCATCATCAAAAGAAGAGAAATAGAGCTTACATGTTTTAGGAATTAAAGAGAAAAATAAACAGATTTTCTGATTCAGAATCCAGGATTCTTTTCCCTAAATGAATGCCTGTTTATATAAGCTTCAGGGAGCTGGGAGAGTCCCAGGCTACAGCCAGGGGTTCAGGCAAAATACAGGCTCTTGCTGGAGTTGTATCACAGAGAGAGCAGAGTCCCTCTGTCCCCACCATTCCTGCCCACCTGTTGTTGGGGCTGAAGATGAAAAATGCACTGGCTTCTGGCATGGGGACTGCCTTCTCCTTCAGGTGCAGCTCAGAGAGCGGTCGTGGGCGGGGGCCGACAGGCATCTCTGGCTCCTCCTCATCCTCTTCTGTAAGAAGAACAGCACTGTTAAATAACTCCACCACGCCCACTTGTTTTTACCACTGTGCCACCTACTTGCAGAGACATTCCCACTGGCAGGAATCAAGTCATCACTGTGTCTGCAAATGTAGGGCACCAACCGAGACAGACCTTCTGCTCTGCCCCCTGTGGGTGCTGCAGGAGCCCATCTCCATTAGAAAAAGTCTCCTCTGGCAGTCCATAGAAGGTGGATTGTAAGTACAGTGACCAACTTTTCCTGATCCTGTTTTTTTTTTTTTTTATTTTGCAGTTTTTGGCCGGGGCTGGGTCTGAACCCGCCACCTTCAGCATATGGGGCTGGCGCCCTACCCCTTTGAGCCACAGGCACTGCCCCCGATCCTCGTTTTAAAACTGAAATGTGCACATACCAGTCCTGGGAAGACTGGGGTGGTTGGTTATCCTACTTGGAGGGCATTAGAAAAGGTGACCAGGTAAGGCCAGGGCATTTCAGGTGTTAACTCATCTATCAAGGCTGCAGTGGGGGAAAGGGCGTGTTAGTTGGTTTGCGAAGTCCCTTGCAAATAACCCCATCCTTGGAAGTTCCAGGAGTTTAAAACCAATGTTCCCAATTTCTAAAACTACAAATCGAAACCATGTGCTGTGGAGATGGCAGGACAATACTGCTTAGATGCTAATACCGATTAAAGAAGCTCCTTTGTGCTCCTGGCCACAAGTCAAACAGCTTATTCCTGTTCTTGCAAGCGCAATGCCCATGGGAGGAACCACTGCACGTCCTGCTCTGGCCAAATGTGTTTAATAATGTTCAGAAGAGGAAAGGTGACAGCACAGGGGTCATGAGGATGGACTCTCCAGCCAGATGTCTCCATCCAAGTCTTGGCTCTGCTATTTCCTGCCTATGGGCATTTTATTTAATCTCTCTGTGCCTCAGTTTCTCCCTCTCAGGTGGACTAATAATAATAATAGTACATACAAACCCTGGAAGAGTACCTGCCACGCAGTGACTGCAGTCTAAGTGTGGGTGGCTTCTGTTACTACCCTACCTGTAAGACAGACTAAGCCTAAGTTAGTGTCTAACATCTTTCTCCGTCTGACCCTCATCTGCTATCGGCCCCTAACAATTGCCCACTTGCGTCAAACTATCTGAACACTCAATGTGGGGGGCTGAATAGTGTCCCCCCAAACTTGTGCTCACCTAGAATGTAACCTTACTTGGACTTAGGTTCTTTACAGATGTACTTAGTTATCATGAAGCTGTAATGAATCTAATGACCATTGTCCTTGTGAGGAGAGACTAAGAGACACAACAGCACAGGTAGGGAGACAGCAGAGACCACCCCAGAGATCGCAGCCGTATAGCCACAGGCTAGACTGCGGCAACCACAGAAGTTGGGAAGAGGCAAGTGAGGATTCCTCCCTAGCGCCTTCCAGAAGGAGGATGGCCTGGCTGATAACTTGATTTTGGACTTCCAGCCTACAGAGAACTGTGAGAGAATACATTTCTGTTGCTTTAAGCCACCCGGTGCATGGTGATATGTTCCAGCAGCACCAGGAAGCTAATGAGCTCTTGTCCTTCCTCATTCTCTCTCTCTCCCCGCCTGGGCTACCCTTCACCTCCCTCTCTGCAGAGCCGGCAAGGTCCCTGGGAGGGCGGCATTGTCCACCCAGCTTTCCTGAGTACCTGGGCTCCAGGGAATTACCTTCTTGTGAATTCCAGCCTCTAGTGGATGCCTGATTTTAAGTGTATCTGTCCCTCTTTCTATGTGCTCAAACCATGGAGGGAGAAACCACGCCAGCACATAGGAGCCCTCATTTCTTGGTGATGATTAAACTTCCACCTCCTTCATAAGGATGAGGGTCAGGTGGAATCTGTTGCAAAAAGACAGTCACAGGAAGCTCATCCTACGGACCCAGCCATGCCTCTCCATGCCCTCTTTCCTCCTGTTAAAAGGAAGCCAGGTGGTGCGGGGCAGAGCTGTCTGGCATGGAAAGCAGCTCTTCATCAAGCAAGAAGCGTTTAGGGGCCCAAGGCTCCTCTGGGGACAGGCAGAATGTGGGCATCAATCACATCCTTTCCCTAGGGCAATTAGGGCTGACCGGTAAGGCAATTAATGTTCTCCACAGAATAGAGGCACAAGATGAAAAGCTGTGTGCAGGCCAAGAGTTAGAGCTCTTTTGGAACTCAACCTTTGCTGAATGTTAAAGAAAAATCTACTTAAAGTAGAATAAGCAAAACCAGAGTTGGCCTAAATCATGACATAAGTGAATTTAATTGAGAAGGATCTTAAATTTCTGACTAGGTATTTGTATCCTTCTCAGTTTTGCTCTAAATGACCCAACCCTTTCTTATTCATGGCAATTTTATTACAGGTAAGTCTGTGGTTATTTTAATTATCTATGTATAGAGAATACCACACTTACTAGATTTGTGCTATTCTAAGTTCCTGATGAAAGATGCTGCCTATTCTTTCACCTGCACTGTCCTGCCTCTCCGTGTAGAGAGTTCTACTCAATTTCCATTCCCGGCGAGAAGCCAGTTAGCTGGTCCTCTAAGACACACACCAACTGAATCTCAGGTATGATGCTTCACAGAAAGTTATTTCTGAAGGACAAATAAATTTATAAAGGGATAGAAATTTGATAGCATGTGAGGCTATGCATGCATTATGGGTAGAGAGGGGGATGACAGATCAGGAAAGGTGGGGTAGAGCTCAGGCGGGGATGGGCTGTGGAATCACTGGACTTCCACTCCCAATGCCAGTAGAACCCTTAGGGGTCTTTATTTTCTAATTTCTGTTCTTGGAAGTTTGGAAACAGGATGGGAGGTGAGGTAGTGCTGCACTTAGAGTATTCAAAAACAAAACCACTATAGAGCTCTGCCCCTGCCCCCCATGCTTGGCGGCCCTTGCCTCTTCCCATTTGATGCCCATTCTCACCTCTGTGATTTTGCTCATGGTCAATTAAAATAAAAATGTTATTTGCAAAAATCTAGTGTCTGCAGAACCCTGAGCCCAAGGTTGAGAACACAAAAGCATGATTCTTGTCCTCAAAGAGCTCAGCGTTTCTAGCGAGGTGCACCAGTCCACTAGCAGCTGAAAGGGGAGGCTTGAGAAGAGGGCTGGACATCCAGAGCATGGCTGCAGGGAGCAGGCTGGGGACGCAGTTTATGTTCTGGGGGTGTGCTTCTCGATTGCTCAGTAAGAAAACCTCAAGGCCACCCTACATGTCCCCCCCATCTCCCAGCATCCACCCCATCGGCCTTACCTGCAAAGTGAGTCCCAAGCCCGACCACTTTTCTGCATCTCTAGAACCATGGCCCTGGCCCCAGTTGCCATTGTTTCTGCTTGGACCACCGCACAGGTCTTCCCACCACCCATGCCCTTTGCTCTCATGGCAGCTAGAGTGAGTCTTTGAAGTGGTTAGTTGGGCATCAGATGGTGGCTATCTACGCACTAGACCAGATCCAGTCTGTGCTGGGGTCTCCATGGCCCTGTCCCTTCGGCCCTGCCCAGCTTCCCAGCACTGTGCCTGCCTTGGTTCCCTCTGCTGCAGGCACAGAGACCCTCTTCAGACTCTAACACCTCTCTTGGCTCTCCTTGTCCTTGGACCCTGGGCAGCCATCAAAGCCTCCCCCAGAACAGTTGGTTCTGTGTTATTCACTGCCTGGTGTCATTTTTCTTTAATGTGTACTCGTTAACTTTAAGTCCTTAGTGGCTCTAATGAACAACTGAATGCTCATGCAAATAAATTAATAAATTAAATAAAAGTAGAATTAGCTTCCCCTTCTCTTGGCACCATTCATTTCTTCCTGGTGAGCTGAGGTTTCTCTCTGCTGCAAGGGGGTACCAATCTGGAAGCCTAAACCATTTATGAGTGTCTGAGATTAAACAGAGAGGTAAGGACTCTAGGGCCGGTGCTGGCCCCCTTGGCCCCCTTGTGATAATTAGAGACAGGCTTCTCTTCTGGGTGTTTGTGGTCACTCTTGGGCCAGCAGAGTGCAGGCTGGAGTCCACAGTTCCACACACCTTTGGGAGCAACCTGGATAGAAAACAAAGCCACCCTGCAGGGCAGGCAGAAGGCAGAGCGGTGAGCATGGCCACGTGTTCCCTGGCATCAGCCCTTTTCCCTCTTGGGGACATGAGCTGGAGGAATGCTCACCAGTGCTGCCCACCAAGGGGCATCGGAGTGAACCAGGTGCAGGAGCCCTGGTCAGGAGGACAACGATAGATCAGGAGGAGGAGAAGCAGGAACAGGAGATTGCCAGGTGGAGATGACGATCAAGTGCCCTTCTGCTGTACCCGGCACTAAAGTGTCAGGAGATGACTTCAGGGGCAAGCAGGGGAGGCAGGGACAGGGACAACAGGGAGAGCTGACTTCGCCTACAGGGCTGGGCAATGTGTGGAGCCACCAGCTTTAAAAGGATGCTGTCCTGGGGCCTCCTGGGTGAGAAAATGGAAACTAGGGATAGTGAGCAAATGGGGGCCAGGGGGGTGGGTGGCTTCAAAGACCTGAGTCAGGGGTGGCAAGAGCCTCAATTAGCCACAGACTACAGGTTTCAAGCCAAAGGTAAAAAGATGTATGGAGCCAAGGAAAACAAGGTCATGTCTGAGGCAGCCAGAGAATCCAGGCAAGGGAAGAGCTTTTTTTTGCAGTTTTTGGCTGGGGCCGGTCCTGAACCCACCACCTGCAGTATGTAGGACCAGCGCCCTACTCCTTTGAGCCACAGGCGCTGCCCAAAGGGAAGAGCTTTTGAGGTGGAAAGTACCAGCATCCCGGGACCATAGAGCCACTGGGCAGCTGCATGCTGGGCCAACAGGGAGGCATTTCTAAGATGGCTGACATGGTGACAATATCATCATTAGTCCTTTTCCCCCTTGACATTCTGTTTTATTTCATTAGTGCAACAAAAAATAGAAAAGCTAGGAGTATATTACTTAAAGAATAATAGAATCGGAGACTCCTGTTATAGATGCAAGAGGTTATGTCTGCCCAATGGCCATGCAGAATAAACAGGTGTGAGCCTGGTTGCAGCTGGGTGCATGAGTTGTGGAAATCTCAGATCCAGATCCCTCCTGTGGTGTGCAAGGAGGCCTCCTGGGGACCTGGCCTGTGTGGGATGGACTCTTTGCAATGCCACAAATGGTCTGTTTTATTAAATTTAAAATCTACACAGGAGTAGTGATATTCCTATAGCAAACCTCCGTAAACCAGCTTTGACAACCTTATTTTTTTTTTTGAAATAAGGTTTTACTCTGTGGACCTGACTCAAGCGATCCTTCTGCCTCAGACTTCTGGGTATAGGCACCTGCCACCACACCCAGTTAATTTTTCTAGTTTTTGTAGAGATGGGGTCTCACTCTTGCTCAGACTAGTGACAAACTTCTGGCCTCGAGTGATCCTCTTGCTGTGGCGTCCCAGAGTGTTAGGATCACAGGTGTGAGCCACTATGTCTGACTGACAACTTTTGACATTTTGCTGATCTTGTTTCATTTATCTTCTCTGCCCTCATAATTTTGCTGTGGTTGAAGTATTTCAAAAGCAACTTTTAAACATTTTAGACGCCATGCATAAACATGTCAGCTTTTAAAAACCGAACTACAAAAATACTATCATACCAATTAGATTAGCACAAATTACCTAAAATCATTTAGTTCCCATTTATATTCAATTTTCCTCAATTACCTTGAAAATACCATTTTAAAATTTATTTGTTCATTCAGGATCAAGACAGCATCTTGCCATTGAACTTCCTTACTATTTCTAATAAGTCTTTGAAATTCTGTAAGGTTCCCCTCACCAAGAAGAGTTTTTAAGACTTTAATAGGCTTAGTGCCCCTCTCATGGATACACCCTTCCTGCTCTTTCCGTGCCTGCCCCAGGAAACCACACCCAATTTCCCCTGAGGATGGTTCCATAGAGAGGCTGCTTCCCACGGACAGCAGAAGATGCCCATTAGTGTCCTTGCAGATCCAGCAGAGAGTCAGTGGAGGGAAAGTGAAGGCATGGTGGTTCTCAGCCACCTAAATTGGCAACCAATCCCAATATAGCCTAACTTATATGGAAAAGGGCACTCAGTAAAATCAACAGTCCTTCGAGAGCATGTTAATGACTTTAAACCTGAAGCTGGTGATAATATCTGCAATTCTAGGTCAGAGGAGGCAAGGCCAGGGCATGTACGGGGCATGGGATTTCAGGAAGCAAGGGAAGTGACTCTTGGAGGGAGGACCTTTGACATTAAAACCCTCTAAAAGGAGACTGCCTGCCAATTTACGTATCGGACAGACGCACAAGCCCTAGTTGGTGAGAGCTCTTTTATAAAGAGGTCTGAAAGCATTTTCTAAAGCAACAAGTGGGACATCTGTGTTGGCAGCTGTCCCCGCACTTGGTACAGCCTCCTGAGCAGGAGCAAGGCAGACTTGGGATTTGCTGTTATTGCTAAGTGGGCATAATGCCACAACATATGCCGAACTAATACATTATGTAAGTTAATAATGATTTCACATGCAATATAATAAAACCTTAAATGTGTGCAGAACCTAGCTTGCAAAGGATGTAAAAGTACTGCTCAAATGTGAGTTCACCCAGCTGAAAACTGGTAATGCTTAAATGTAGAGATAGAAGACATTTCCCAGTGCAAGGAACTTGCCAAGGGACACTGGAGCCACCTGTCCCTAATATAAGCTACTCCCATACGGCTCTATAATTCAGATCTCCACCTCCCACCTCCCAATCTCAGGGTTAGGCAATAGGACTGGTACCTGCAGTTTCTGGGTTGGGGTAGGGACTCTTATCCTCATTTTCATTGGGCTGGAGGTTGTCCATGTTGATCTGGGCAGCCAAGGAGGAGAAGGAGGAAGAATTCATTTAGGTACGTTCCACAATTTTAGAGGCCAGGAGAAGCCTTTACATTGCATTATAGTCAGGGGCTGAGCTCAAAAATGTGTCCTTGTCACTTTGTACATCCCCTTCAAGACATCAGCAGAAGCTGAGATTCCACCAGTCTGCCCTCCTGCACCTACCCCCAGAGGCTTCTTCCTGCTAGCATCTTTCCTTCTCTCTTCCTCTCCATGGGGGGCTGGCCTGGGAAGGCTGTGTCCTCCCTCCCGCTGCAGTAGCTCCCACAGCTCCTGGAGGGTGGGGCTCCTCACCTTGGTGGTGGGTGGAGACTCTCCATCAGCTGTAATTGATTTCAGCTCAATCTTCTCTTCCTTGGCTTCCTCCACGACTGGCTTCTCTACCACCTCTTGTTTCTTCTCTGGGCTGGCAGTCCTGGCCGGTCAGCAGGAGAAAAGCATAAATAGTGTTCATGGGAGTGATGGGGAACAGTGGACACCGCCTTGTGATCTGCTGGGGGCAGATTCCCTGAGTCTGTGTCCCTCTTCCCTTCCCTGGGGCATGGCATGTGCAGCTCGGTCAAGGTGGCAGGGGCTGCCCCTGGTCTGTCTGCACTCAGCCTCTTCTAGCTTCTCAGCCGCCACAGGCCTCAATCAGAGAAGGGTGATGGGTCTCATCTAGGACTGGCTCCTGGAGGAACCTGCTAGGTACCCAGCAGACGGCATGCTGGAGCTATCCTGTTTGGACAATGATGGGGTATAACGCAGGGCCTGGGCTGGCCTTCTCAGTACTGGAGATGAATTACAGCAGCAAGGAGGCATCACTCTGCAAGTTGGGCTGTGCTTCTCCTCTGAGCCGCTGCCTTCTCCTCCCTCCAATATGCTCTCCCCCCACCCATGGCTTCTTGTCTCAAAAGATAACCCCTCAACTTCCTACACAGGTGGGGGGTACACCACTGCAGAGACTGCAATTCATGATGGTCCCTAGAGAGCACAGGGATCATGAGAGTGACCCGACTTGCTGGGAGAGCCTCAGGGCCCAGTGCCCAAACCTCTGTCACATCTGCAGGACCAATAGTCCAGAACCGGGACCCTGGAGCTCTGGGCTGGACAAGCTTAGAGGGTTACCTGGCCAGCTTTTTCCTCTCCTTCTCTTCTTCCTCCTCCTTTTGGGCAGATGTGAGGCTCTCAGCATCAGCCAGGTTGTCCACAGCAATGGCCAAGAACACGTTTAGTAGGATATCTGTTTGTGTCCATTCTTAAAGAAAATGACCCTTGGCCTTAGGGTTTTGGTGGGGACAGGGGCAGGGAGGCTGTGGGACAGGCAGGTAGAGCTCCCCTGCAGAGGGAGCTCAGAGGTGGCCACCTGGAGGGGCCCAGGGTGTCCTTTGCTTTCCCTATCACCCTCATAGCTACATGGAGTGCTCTGAAGGGCTGAGACAGGCTAGTTGGCACGCTGGAGTGGGCGGGTATGAGGCGGCAAGCCCTGCCTCACTCTCTAATTGCTGAGTTTCATTACTGGTGTCCCTGCTGAGATGGCTGGCTGTAATTGACATTATAAACAGCATTGTCTCTCGCAGGATGCAGAATACTCTTAAGAGCGGCTCATTATAACTAGGCGCTAAGGAGGCGGCCTGCCATCTCTTCCAACTCAATGTGAGCCCGCACATCCAAGGGTCTGGCTGGAGGCAGCCAGAGCTTGGGAATTCCTAGCTAAAAGAGTCGTTTGCCTGTTTCTCCCCACCCTGCTTCCCCCCTCCCCATCAACATGTGGGTCAGGGAACCACAGAATCAAAGTAAGCACAGGGTTCTTCAAGTTTGTTAAGTCAGCCTCTACCCCAGGTTTTCGGACACTCAGACCATTCCATACAGAGGGAGCCGAAACCCAGGCAGGTGAGCAAGGGCTTGCCCAAGGAAGCTCTGAGCACCTCACCCTGGGGCCTGCTGTGAAAGGGGCTCTTCATGTCCTATCCCCAAAGACCCCTTAGGTAGTGGGTACTGTTGTTCTATTTCTGCATTTCACAGATACTGAACCAGAGACCTTCCCATTTGCAGGAGGTCACCTGGCTGGTAACGGGTGAAGTAGTCCATAGGCTCCAGTGATGGTGTTTTCGGCACCACTTTAAGCTGGGACTTAAGCCCTAGTCTCAGCCAAGAGCTGCTCCTATTCCACCACTGGCTCTGGGTGCAACTCTCATGGGGTTGTGAGCAGAGACATTGGAAGCCCACCGTGGCCTGGATCAGGAAGGGTCTGTCCAGCTCCACCATGACTAGTGTCCCGGGGGCAGCGTCAAAGAGAGGGGTTCCGACCAAAAAGCAGGGAGGAGAGTCCAAGGTCATTTGGAGCCTGCCACTCATCCTCCTCCCTGGAGCATCCGGCCTCTGAGCGAGACACAGTCTGGTGCAGCAGGGAGCCCCCTCCGGTGCGTCCCTGTTATAGTCTATGTGAGCGGCTACACAAGCCACAACGCCAGGGGGCGTCGCTCACCTAGATTACGACGAGAACACGCCTCCGGAAGTTCAGGAAGGTGGACTTCACCCACTGCTCCACCCAGACCCGCCTCTATGCCAGGGTTCTAGGCTGGGCACTGTTCCTCCCCGATGGCCTTGCCCAGGCTTGCGGGGGGCCTGGGGCGGGCAGTGCAGGGCAGCCTCAGTGGGACCTGGGGTACCACAGGGCACTGTGCTGCAGGTAGGGGTGGAGCAGCAGGGGTGGGGGCAGCGGCAAAGGATACAATTTCCACAGATGAAGAGGATGATGAAGTAAATACAGACTAACATCCCTGGAAAAGAGGGGCCGCCATAAGCCATGATCCCATCATACATCACCGAATTCCAGTCCTCCCCGGTCAGGATCTGAATGACACATTCCCACCAATAAGGGACACAGCGTTAGACCAACAGCAAACCCCAAAACCACCCTGCCCTGCCCACTAAGTTCACAAAAATGTCCAGAATCTCTCTTTTGCTTCTTTCCCTCCTCCTGGCCCCCAATTCTCCTCCCCAGGGGCTCTAGCTATTGACCTGGGTGCGTTTGAGCCTGTCCTTAAGTAGAAATGCATGGCCACTGGCATGGCATTGTGTGAGGGCAAGTGAAGGGACTGCTGTCCCCGCATGGGTGAGTGGCCATGTCAGCCCTTTCTTGGGGGTGGGGAGGCACACGCTGCAAATTTGCTTGCAGACACAGAGATGTGTGCATAGCACCAGCCTCCTCCAAACATCAGTCATGGGCACCATCTTGAAGATTTTGGCAACAATAACATATTGACCATTTTTATCTATGAAGAACCTACTTTTCTGGCTTTAAACTTAAATATATGCTACTTTAACTTTGCCCTAAGCTAAAATATCTATGAAATCCAAAATTTGATGGGCTAAATTTTTTTTCCTGGTGCAAGCACAGTGGGTGGGAAAGACAGATTGTCATGACCCTGAGCCTGAGTGCACCTGCTTGGCTCTGTTTATAATTTAGGCTTTCATGGAGAGTTTATTTGAATAAAGGGTTCCATGACTAAGAAAGCATTTGAATGGTCATTTTCCCCCAGTGAGCCACCCACTAGTGGAATTCCATGGGGCATGGGGATGGGGAAGCTATGGAAAGAAGGCCGGGCTCTCCTGGGCGGGGCCCCTCCAGGGCTGACCTCGGCTGGCTTTGGCTGCCCAGTGAAGGGCACAGATAGATGCCCATCCCCCTCAGCCCACCCTTTGCACACCCTTCCTCCAGTCTGAGTTCCAGCAGAGAAGAGTCCATACCTGAAACACAGTGAGGAGAGACTGGGGGAAGTTGTCAAAGGTGCTCCTGCGGGTCTGCATCTCATCAAAGTTGAACTTTCCCCCAAAGAGTTGCATCCCCAGGAGGGAGAAGATGATGATGAAGAGGAAGAGGAGAAGGAGGAGGGAGGCAATGGAGCGCACAGAGTTGAGCAAGGATGCCACCAGGTTGCTCAAGGAGTTCCAGTACCTGCAAGCCAAGGGCAGAGGTCAGCACTCTTCCCTAGGCCTTCCCTCCCCATGCCTATTCGCTTGCCCACCGGCCTACTGCAGGTGTTGGGGTGGATTTTCCACACCCCGCTGCCTTCCTCTCTCCTAGGGAGTGGAGTGGGTTCTTATAAGGGCATGAATTGGGCTGGTGAGCTCACTCAAGGTCCCCGAATCAGCACTATGGGCATGAGGAAGGGAGGGGCAGTGGTCAGAAGCCAGAGTGCCCACCTAGCTCTGCCAGCTGCCGGCTGCGTGTGCTTTTGAACAAGCCACTTAACTGCCCTTCTCTCTGCATCCTTGTGTGTAAGATGGAGATCACAGCGGTCCATGCTTCATTAGGTTACTGGGAGGATTACACGAGATAATCTTACCTGCCCAAGACCCCTAGTATAATGCTTGGAGCATAGTTGATAAAGGTTAGTAACTATTCTTGTCACTATTGGTCTTCAAATAGAAAAAAACAAAACAAAACTCTTTTTATTTTAAAAAATGCCAGTCTGACCTCAGCCCAAGCAGCAGCTGTCCCACAGAGGCATGAATTAGGTCACCCATGGGACAGGGAGGGTTTTAGCTTGGTGAAGTTTCCCCAATTTATCTTGTTCCAAGAACTGGTCTTTAAAAGACCTTTTCTCTGGACATTCTGATTTAGTAGCTATAGTTTGGGGCTCAGATATCTTGTTTTAATAAGAAGAGAAACCCCTTCGTTTGGGAAAATGGGAGGGGGACCCTACCAAGGCTACTGTAGGTGGCAAGGGCCCGTTCAGGATCTGAGATGCACTGTAGTGAAGAAGATGTGGCCCCAGATGGGAGCAAGTGCCAGGACAGGGACCCTACCTTCTCTGCAGCCCCCAGTGGTCTGTCTGCCCCCAGGTCACTGTCATGGGGGAGCACAAAGGATTGCTTCTGTTGCTCTAGTGAGTGACGTGGCGAGCCACCCTCTTCATGGTCACGTGTCTCTCCAGAGGAAGGTGTATGTATCAAGTGACAGAGGCAGCTGGGCAGCAGCGTGAACATCCACATGACCTTGTCCCAGCCCGGGCCTTTCATGACCCTTTCTCCTTCACAGCCCAGCCTCGCCCCACGTCTATTTTGCCTGTCAGCCACACCCCCTCTGTTTGACGATTATTAGTCTACATTTATTTGTATGTGTTCTATAAATGCTCTTAAGTGTATTTCATTTGTGAACATAGGCTTTAAGTTATAGATGGCAGAGCCCAGAGGTCCCCTATTTTCCCCATCTTTCTCCTCAAATAAATTATCTGACCCAGTACATGTGTCAGGCTGCCTGCAGCCCGGGGGTGAGAGGCTGTAGGGCTATCCCTGGTGGACGTACAGCATCCTCCCCTCTTCCATGTAAAGCAGTTTCTCAAGTCTGCCTGGGTCCAACACCAGCTGGGGAGTTTTTATCAATTTCTAAATCCTGACGCCCAGGTCCCTCCCTGGAACCATGCAGTCCTAGTCTCTGGCGCTGGGCTCGGCGACCCTCATGTAGCTGGCGGCTGACACGTGCCCATAAACTGGGAGTTGGGAACTGCTAACTTAGAGTATATTTATAGAAAGAGTATCCAGCTGTGTCAGAGGGGAGAGTATTTGCATGTTCACTGAAGTCACAGATCTCCCTAGAGATCTCTGTGTGCTCAGCTGTCATGGAATGTTCTGGAAAAGTCTTCATGGCCATGAAAGGTTGGAGTCTTCGTTTTCATGAGGTAAATATCCATGAGAGGCCTAACTCAAATCAGGCTTATAACTGGGATTCAGATATGTCTGACAGCCCTGGGAATCCTAGCAGGACCCAGAAAAGGAGGCCCTGATTCCAGACAAAAAATTGCCATAAATGGGGCAAAGTCTGGCAGAGTGGACCAGGTGAGGGGGCAGGAATAGAAGGTGAGGTGGGAAGGACATCTCTTGACAAAGAAGCCCCAGGTGCCAGGGATTTCAGAGAAGAGAGGTGTGGTAGATAAACAATCAAGTCATCCCACAGAGGACAGAACTCCTCTGGAAAGGTTGTCCATGGAGCTACAGTGTGACAGTGTATTGTTGAGGGTGGCCCATGGGGCTAAGCATGTGATTAAAGGGCCTCCCTAGCCCCAGGGGTATCTGGGCAAGTCTAGGCTTCTCTTAGTCAACCAAGCTCATAGCGTTCAGAGTATGGGGTGACAGAACCCTTGTCTCCCATCCATCACTTTCCCCATCTCAGGCAACAAGAACCGTAGATGTGGCTTAAGCCCAAATCCTTAGGGCAATCTCTGTCTGACACCCCACATCAGCAAATTCTGTGGCTCCATCTTCAAACAAATCTGAATCTGGTAACTTCCCCACACCTCCATCACCTGGCCCAAGCTGCTCGCCTCTCTTACCCTCAGTGGCTGCCCTGCCTGGAACCTGGCTTCCTAGAAGCTGCTCTCCACACTCCAGACCAGGCCTCCAGCTCTTCAGTCCCTGCCCCTCCTCCTCAGAGAAGCCTGAATCCTCACAGAGGCCTGGCAGAGCTGCGGAATCACCGCCTCCATGCTCCCCCCAGCCCCGCCCCGTTTTTATGGGCTTTCAAAGCTCTCTGGCCAGCCCCTGCCAGCCCTGTCTGCAGGCCCTTCCTTGGACCCTTGGACATTGGCCCCTTCAGGACTTGGCCTACACAATGCCTACACCCTGACCACCATTCTATCCCCTTGCCCTACTTTTTCCCGTTACTTGTCACCACCTGACAAGATATTTGTTTATTGTCAGTTTCCCGCACCAGAATGTATGGGCCATAGGAGAGGGAATCATCTATTGTATTTGTAGCTTTAGTGCCTGGCCTAAAAGAGAAGATGAATGAGCATTTCATTGACTGAAGGAATGCACCTTATTATAAGTGTGAAACAGCTGTGCTTACTGGAGGGCGAAGCAAGGAGCCATGGAGTTCCATATACGCTTCTGTGTGTGCACGTGTGTGTTATGAGGTGGGACAGGGGTGCAGTGGTGAGGGGCCCCCTCCTGCATGCACCCAGTCAAACATACTTTGCCAAACAGTGAGGAGTGGCTACCTTCCCTACCATTCCTATTCCCGTAGCTTCCCTGACTTTCTCAGATTCCTGACTGTATAAATTTGCCCTACAGAAAAGTGGTTTGCAATGGCTTTGAGAGCCTTGGTGTAATATTTCCAGAAGAGCACTGTGACCATGTGTCATCCTTGGGGAAGGACTCCCATCCTAGTGGCTCAAAACCAATGGTCCCAGGTTTGAGGCATGGCCGGCCTCTATTTAGAAGAACAAACTGCAGCCAGGTACACAGGCACCAGCCCACCCGCCATGTGAAAACACCTGGGCTGAAAGCGGGCTACGCTGTGCAGCAGTGTTAAGACATAATTAAGACATATGCAGACTTGTGTTGTTTGCTTCCCAGTTAACAGGAGCAGAGGGGGGCTGGGCCTGTGGTTGGCCTGCCACCTGTCCCTTCTGTGCCTTTACAGCAGGATCAAGAGGGAGGAGCTGGAGCCTGGCAGCCTGGGGCCTGTGCACACGAGTGGGGAAGTGCTATGTACTCTCCAGGAGACTGGACAAAGGAGAGGCAGGAATGACGTGGTGGCAAAGGACGCCAACAGGGTTCAGAAGAGAAGAGTGGACTTCTGAGTCTCTTGTGGCTTGGTGGATGGCAGGGTGCAGGCTGGGGCATCATCCTTACTGATACAGAGATCTGCAGTCAGTGGCGGCCTTGGAGGTGTAGGGTGACAGGAAATGGCTGGCAGCCCTGCAGATATCACTCTCTCTCCTCTTTACTGTCTTCTGACTCTCTGTGGCTAACACTGCTGCACCCTGAACATGGACGATGACCTCCTGTCCTAGAACCGCCCTCTTTTTCAGGAAGATTCGCTTGTGGTGAGATAGAGGGGCTAATGGTTTATTAATAATGAATTGAGGCTTTGATCCTTACTGATCAAAAATGTGGACTACATATGCTTGCACCCCCAATAAGTGAGAGAGAAGTGGGCAGCATCAGGGCAAAGTGTTTAGGGTCTTTCCACGGAGGAAAGCAAAGCGCTTTAGAACAATGCACGTCCCCCACCTCCGCCATGTACACACATGTTTACATTCAGTATCAGGGATCCATGGTGCCCAGGGGCTTTAGGTTACCCCCACGCTGCACCTTCATCCTTGGCATCAACTTTCCAAAGTCTGAGCTTCTGCCCACTTGTCCCCTACTCAGCCTGCCAAGATCACTGTATGCTCTTAAAGTACAGTGCATGGGAAAGCTTTTGACCCGATGGAATTCTATTTTTTTTTTTTTTATTGTTGGGGATTCATTGAGGGTCCACAGAACTAGGTTACATTGATTGCTTTTGTTAGATAAGGACCATCTTATAATTGTGTTCTTTGTCACCCCACTTCTCTCCCTTCCTCTAAGCTCTCTCACTTGCTGCCCACCGCTGCACTTTTGTTACTTTTCCCTCCTCCCCTCCTGGTTTAAGTTACCACAGTCTGTTCAGGGACACTTTTATCTCCATTTGTTTTCCCTTCTTTAAATCTGTCTCTGGGCTTGGGGCTCTGTGGAATTCTTCTTCTAAAACATAAAGTGACCTGAGCCTTCCTTGAACTGGGACATTTCATCTCATGAACTTTTTGCTTCAAAGAGCTCAGGCTCGGGTCCTTTACTTTTATTCTAGGTACAGAGCAGAGCACCGAGCTTGCTATAAATAAGCGATCTTCAAAATAACAGTACTAGTCACTTTCAGATGCTTTGGAAATGCTCCACCCTATTCCCCCTATGATCCAGAGGGGATCATAACTAAATTTGTACCTGCCCTGACTGTTCTTGTCCTGAAGGGTAAAAAAAAAGTTCTCTTAGTTTTGGTGGTAAGTGATCTTTGGTGGGAAGAGTAATTATAAAGCAAATTTCATGCAGCACAGCTGTGCAGAGGGCTTCATGGGAGGCAATGGGTTGAGAAGGAATGAGGGCCAGGTGAGACAAGCTGGGGACGCAGGTAGAATCCACTCCAGGGTGAGCTTAGCTTCACCTCCCGTCTTCCTGGGCCTCCCCTCTTCCTGGGTCAGCCACAGGACACCGGGCTGGGTCTGGGGGGAGGTTGTCCTTGGACCAGAGCTTCAGTAGAGCTGAGCCCTGGTCCCTTTGGATACAATGGAGCCTGGAAGGGTGAGCATGATAAGAAGCTGAGCTGGTACTGTGGGGCCAGGAGGCAGCACACAAAACTTTAGAGCAGGGGTCCTCAAACTACTGCCCGTGGGCCACATGAGGTGGTGTGATTGTATTTGTTCCCATTTTGTTTTTTTACTTCAAAATAAGATATGTGCGGTGTGCATAGGAATTTGTTCATGGTTTTTTTTTTTTTAAACTATAGTCCAGCCCTCCAACAGTATGAGGGACAGTGAACTGGCACCCTGTTTAAAAAGTTTGAGGACCCCTGCTTTAGAGTATCTTGGTCAGGGCGTGGACAGCCTGGAGCCCGACGCCTCATCTCCTGGGCAGTTCCTGCTGGTACCTAGCCCTTGCCCCTCCATTCTAACAGGGCTGGGAAGTACATGTTATGATTTTGCCTTTTGAGTCAAACCCTGACTTGGCTAAAAAGTTTGAAGGTCTTGTCTCCGCTGTTTGCATCAGATGCCTTGGTCACCCTGAGAGCAGAACCTGCACAGGAAGTGTGTGACCTGGCCAGCTGGAAAGGAGGTCTGGCCTGGACCTTGGAGTGGCCTTAGCAAGGTACTCCTCTGAGCTTCCAGGACCAAGGGGCTGCTCAGTGTCATCTAGCTGGCCCCATAACCATGGGCATGTCAGGTTAGAGAGGGAGCATGATGTAGTCATCCTCACCAGCATCGTCTTAATCCCAGTGGGTAATGGCCACCAGGCCATTACCATCGCAGAGAAGAGCCACCCCTCATTCTAACAGCCCATCTGCAGGCTTCTAGGTCTGAGCTGCCTTCTCCATAGGCCATTGCCCAGAACCTGGGCATATACCACATCGATCTCTTTAGTAATGGCCCTGAATGAACCCAGGCTGCAGGGACCCAAGAAGAGTGGAAAGCAGAAGCTGCTTGGAGAGCTGGGGAGTGTTGAGGGGAGGGTATGGATGTGATCCCGTGTCAGACTCAGGTGAAGAAATGGAGACATTCAGAGCCTGGAAGATGTGCACAAGGTTCTCTCCTGGGGCTCTGGGGAGCCCATATGTAGTCAGGATGCACAAGTCAATATCCCCATGCTGAGTTGTCCTAACTTGAATTTCAGGGCCTGGGAAGGAGCTGAGGGAGGGGCAGCAGAAGTAGAGAGGGGATAAAGGTGTGACAGGGAACCCGGTAAGTGCTGCGGGGACTTTGGAGCATTTGAAAACCGACTGTGCCAAAAATGAGATGCAATTATTCAACGGGAATCACACCTGGATTTAATCTTTATGAATGAGGCCTTTTTTCCTCCACATAGAGTGATATGTCAGACTGGCCTGACAAAGAGAAGACAAAGTAGATCCTGAGTCTTGGCAACATTTAGAGCCCCATAAACAGAAAAGGACCCAATCCATCATGTGTCTGGGAGGCCCAGCGTCATGGGTAATTTACTCAATGACCACAAAGATTTTGGCGTGTACACCTCTTTATTCTCATGGTGGCAGCAATCTCCTCTTTCTTATTCTTTCCTATTATGTGATTGCCCACTCATAGCACCAGGAACACTGAGCAATCAATTGACTTACAATCTACTACAGGGTTCCTGGTCTCTCTTTTTTTTCATGAGACACATATGATGGATGGATGGTGTTCATACATACAATACTATACTCCTTGGGTGTTTTCAGATTTTGACAAAACATGAAAACAGAAATATGCTAATGATTCATGTTCATCATAATGATACATGGAAGACTTCTGCTCCCCTCAGGCTCCTTGCATGAGTTGTAAGTCCACCTTGTTCTTGCCCATTCATAAAAGCATTTGAGAATACCAAAGAGTGATGGTGTTACAAGGACAATATTAAATTTATTTTAAGAACCATTCACAAACTTTGATATTTTAGGTCTTAGTAATAATAAATTATTTGCTGTGCACTGCTCAACTGCTCTGGATATATCAATGTCTCATGACCTCATGGTTGAGAACCACTGATCTAGATCAGTGTTGCCAACTTTTGGACAGTGGGTCCCGAGTAGGGGAAGGGCAGCTTGGAATTATTGAGTGGGATCCATGAATCCATGTGTACACCAAGCATTATGGCACTTTAAATAGTCTGTCTTGTATTTACATGACCACTTTTCAAACATATACAGATACATAGGAATTAATAAAGTTCAAATTAATTAGAAAGTTTTGCAGAATTCAGAGCAGCTCTTACCATTATGTGCTTTCTCAGCCAATAACTATCAAAATTACAATCTTTATGATGATGATTATTATTTTCGACAAAGTCTTCTGCTATTGCTGCCCTGGGCAGAGTGCTGTCACAGAGTGCTCACAGCAACCTCAAACTCCTGGACTCAGGTAAACCTTTTGCCTCAGTATCCCAAGTAGCTTGGACTACAGGCACCTGCCACAATACCCAGCTAGTTTTTCTATTTTTAGTAGAGCTGGGGTCTCATTCTTGCTAGGCTGGTCTCAAACTCCTGAACTCAAGCAATCCTCCCACCTCAGCCTCCAGAGTGCGGGGATTACAGGTGTGAGCCACCACCATGCCCAGGCTCAAAGTACAATCTTGATTGACATGGTTCAGGACTAGAGTATGGAGACGATAGTGGAGATGTAAGAACCAAGTTTTCCAATTGCATATGAAGGAGTATACTGTAAGCACAAGATAGTGGACAAAGGACACAGTGGGCAATCAGGCCACCATCACGGAGCTCTCCAGGAGCTGATGGCCGAAGTCTCTAGAGGCGAGCTTAGCCAAGTGTGAGAATCACCATCAGTGGTTCACACCGCATTGTAAAAAGTGCTCCTTCCACATGTGAAGAGTAACAAGACAGTGCAAAGTATTCCCCAAGAGGCTTTAAACAAGAGGGAGACATATAGAAAGACCGTGCACAGATATCCTGTCTTGAGGCTCAGCTCAAGGACCACAGTGTCCATCCCTAGCCCATATTTCAGACATTTTCTTAGTTACTGGAATGCACTATGCTCCCAAGGCTGGGTTTGGATAAGGTTCATGGGATTCCCAAGCACCGTTCGTCTTTTTGCTATTTTTCCCAGAGAGCCTGGAGACGTGAAGAGAGGACGATGATGGCCTTCGGTAGAGTAACTTCCAATTAGACAATGAAGACCTTCTGGGGATCCGAACATTATACTACTACTTCTTGTGAAGCTCTCTGATTGATTTGGAAAAGTGGTTTCTTGGCAATATTTTCAGATTTGAAATAAATTTGAATAAATAGAATGGATGTTAAAACTCTTCAAGATGCCATAACAATGCCTAGCAGTAAGATTTCTTTTCTATAGAAATCTAAAAAACAAAACCCGAAACACAAGGCTTTCAGGAATTATTTAAGAGAGACTGAAAACTCCAAGTTAAAAATAGCTTTTACCTGACTCCAGGAGGAGCAAGTAGAATAATCAATTACCCAGCAACAAGAATCAGTGTGATGTCAGGCTCCTTTAAGCCCGGTCTCAGGAGCACAGGCCAGTCGGTTCAGCCCATCAACTCTGCAATCCAGGCAGGAGTTAGGGAAACAGCACCTGCCACCAGACAGGCAAGCCTGCCTTTGAATCCTGGCATTTCTCTGAGAAGTTTGTTTGTGAGCTTGGGCAAGCAACTTAATTCTCTTAAGTCTCAATTTTCTCATCTGCAAAATGGGAGTAACAACAATAGTACCCTATCTTTACCCTCTCTGTGGCACCTCTGAGGATTAATCGAGCTGACATATGTAAGCTTTCGGGTTGCCCTACCTGGCAGAATAAACACGTTAATGGCCATTGTTGTTAGTATTTCTACTACTTTTGCTCTAAACCAAGGATTTTCTCTAATGCTGACATACTCACGGACATCCCGGAAGAGCTCTGTTTTGGAGGGATGGAGGGGAAAGAAGTTTGTTGCTCAAGAACATTAAAAGTGGATTTAAATTCTACATATCCTTCAAGTTCTCCATCTGATATTAAACATTGCCAAGTGCCCATGACAGGTACTTCCCATACACACGCTTTGCAACTCATTATGTTCTGTCTCATATTACACTTTAGTTTTCTGTCTCTTGGAACTTGACACAATATGGAAGGTAAATAAGAAAGAAGAAGAATATGTGTCACTATTAGCTCTTTTCTCCTTCTTTCTCAATAATAGCCATCTTAATAATTAGATTAATGATGAAATCTTCTGGTTACTGAGTATGTTGTGTGCTTGGCACAAAGCATCATACCTTGAAGTGGGGGCGGGGGAGTCACAGTTTGAAAAACTTTCTCCAGGTATCTTCCAAGGTTGACCATAACCCACATTAAGAAATATGGGACCCAATCAAGCTAAAAAGCTTCTGCACAGCTAAGGGCACAACAACTAAAGCAAATAGACTATCTTTAAATGGGAAAAGAGATTTGCATGCTACAAATCTCACAAAGGGCTAACAACCAGAATCTACAAAGAACTCAAACAAATTAACAAGACGAGAGCAAATAATTCCATTTATCTTTGGGCAAGAGACGTGAACAGAACCTTCTCCCAAGAAGAAACACCTGGAAACATGCTCTTTCCCCCTACTCATCAGGGAAATGCAAATCAAAACCACCTTGAGATATCACCTAATCCCAGTGAGAACAGCCCATATCACAAAGTCCCAAAGCTGCAGATGCTGGTGTGGATGTGGAGAGAAGAGAACACTTACATGCTGTTGTTGGGACTACAAACTAACACAGCCTTTTGGGAAAGAAGTATGAAGAATCCTCTAACAGCTAAAAGTAGACCTTCTGTTTGATCCCATTACTAGGTATCTACCCAGAAGAAAAAAAATAATTTTACCATAAGGATATTTGTACTTGAATGTTTATTAAAGCTCAATTCACAATTGCAAAGATGTGGCAACAACCTATGTACCCATCAACCTAGGAATGAATAAATAAACTGGTATATATAGCATGGAATACTATTTGGCCATAAAGAAAGATGGATACTTTACATCTTTTGTGTTTATCTGGAAGGATTTGGAGAACATCCTCCAAAGTAAAGTCTCACAAGAATGGAACAGTGAGCATCCAATGTACTCAATGCTAATATGCAACTAGTAGATGAACAACTATAGGCCCACACGAGAGAAAAACACAATTCAATTCAATAAGGGGGGAGGGCTTTGGGAAGTTCTCACCTAATAGGTAGAATGTAGGATATATGACCCAACTCCTGAGTGAAGGGCTCAACTACAACTTGGACTTTACCTAATAAATGCAAACAATGTAACCTAATCATAGGTACCCTTGTATTAATCCAAAATTAAAAAAAAAGAGAGGACAAAAAAGAAGTATTATTGTACACTCAAATCAGGTATATATCTCAAATATTTTTTTTTGAAATAATGTTTACATTCTTGAGAGGTTCTCTGGTGTTTTTCTATTCTGAATTCTTTTATTGAAAATGATGGCTGTGAGACTGTGGAGAAATTGGACTCTTATACATAGCTGGTGGACATGTAAAATGGTCCAGTCTCTTTGGAAAACAGTTCGACAGTTTCTCAAAATTTAAACACAGAGTTACCAAATGATCTAGGAATTCTATCCCTAGGTATGTATCCAAGAGAAAAGAAAAAACATCTGTATTAAAAATTTGAGATGGGGCGGCGCCTGTGGCTCAGTGAGTAGGGTGCCGGCCCCATATGTGGAGGGTGGCGGGTTCAAACCCAGCCCCGGCCAAACTGCAACAACAACAACAAAATAGCCGGGTGCTGTGGCGGGCACCTGTAGTCCCAGCTACTCGGGAGGCTGAGGCAGGAGTATCGCTTAGGCCCAGGAGCTGGAAGTTGCTGTGAGCTGTGTGATGCCACGGCACTCTACCAAGGGCCATAAAGTGAGACTCTGTCTCTACAAAACAACAACAACAACAAAAATTTGAGATGAATGTTCAAAGCAGCATTATTAATAGTAATCAGAGATGGTACCAACCAAATGTTCATCATTGATCACTGAACAAACAAAACATAATATGTCTATAGAATGGGATATTATGCAGCCATGAAGGGAATGGAGTACTGACTCATGCTGCACCGTGGACGGCTGGTGCAAACACCATGCTCAGTAAAAGAGGCCAGTTATGAAAGACCACACAGTGGGCAATTTCATTTCTATGAATTGTCCAGAATAGGCAAACCTATCAAGACATAAAGTAAACTTGTAATTGTCTTGCGCTGGGAGGCCAGGTCGGGGACATGGGGAGTGGGTATGGAGTTTCTATTTGGGGTAATGAAAATGTTCTAAAACTAGAATGTGGTGATAGTTGTAAAACCTTTGAATGTGCAAAAACCCCCCACTGAATCAAATACTTTAAAGGGGTGAATGTATGGTATGTGGGTTACATCTCAGTACAGCTGTTCACAATATACTCATTGATCTCACCATCCCAAATGCACCATGATACAGGGGAGAACTAGTATCCCACAGTGTGCTGCCGCCATCCTTTTCTTGAGAATGATTGCTTGACCTGGAGAGCAAGGGAGATGGCAGCTGGGGGTGGGTGATGGGCAGACAGGTGGAGGGGTCAACTGTGGCAGGAGGATGAAAGCCACCAGTGGTGGCGCGTGTCCCTTGCCTGTCTACGACCTTGACTGCATTTGCATCAGCACCTATTCTGCACAAGGACTGCATTTCTCAGCCTTCCTGACAGCAGGGGTGGCCAAGGAGGACAGAAGCCCTGGGTCAGATTTCTGGAGAGCTTCTTTGCTTCTAATTCTTTTTATTGTGTTAAAATACATATAACATAAAAATTACCATCTTAACCATTTTTAAGCGTGCAGTTCAGTGGTGTTAAATACATTCATAAGGTTATGCACCTTCACCACCATCCATCTCCAGAACTCTTTTCATCTTATAAAATGATCCCCATTAAACACTAATGTCCCATTGCCCCTTCTGCCTAGCCCCTGGAGACCACCATTCCACTGTCTGCCTCTGTGATTCTGACGATTCCAAATACCTCACAGAAGTGGAATAATACAGTATTTTTCTTTCTCCTTGTTTTACTTAGCATAATGTCCTCAAGGGTCATCCTTGTGGTAGTATGTTGTAGAATTTCTTTCTTAAGGCCAAATAAAATTCTATTATATATATATATATATATCTCATATACATATATACACACACTATATTTTGTTCATTGCTCATATGTTGATGGGCACTTGGGTTGTTTTCCCATTCTGGCTATTGTAAATAATGCTATTAGGAACAGGGATGAACAAATATTTCTTTGAGACTCTGATTTCGATTCTTTTGGATATATACTCAGAAATAGAGTTGCTAGATCATATGTTAATTCAATTTTTGTTTTTTTAAGAAACTGCCATACTATTTGCCATGGCAGCCGCACCATTTTACAGTCTCGCTAGCAGCGCGCAATGGTTCCAATTTCTCCACAAACTCGCCAACACAGTCTCTCTCTCATAACAGGTTCTTACTCTGTTGCACAGGATGAAGTGCACAGCTCACAGCAACCTCAAACTCCTGGGCTCAAATGATCCTCCTGCCTCATCCTCCCCAGTAGCTGGGATTACAGGCACATACCACAATGCCTAGCTAATTTTTCTTTGTTTTATAGAGACAGGGTCTCACTCTTGCTCAGGCTGGCCCTGGCCTCAAGCAATCCTGCTGCTGCAGCCCACAAAGTGGTAGGGCTCCAGGTGTGAGCCTCAGACCTTGTTTTCTATTCTTTGACAGTAGCCATCCTAAAGGGTGTGTCGGGGGACACTTTTGGGAGTAAAGAGGCTGGCTCAGATCCTTTTGCGTCTTTCTTCTCTTCCTCCCTTGCTGTCAAATATAAGGGTGCTGCCTGCAGAAGCCACCTGTCACCTTGGGAAGAAATCAGTTTCAGGGCTGATAAGGAAAGGAGGGTGGAGAGTGAGTTCCTCTTTCTTTCTTTTCTTTGAGACAGTTTTATTTTGCTGTAGCATTATAGTTCACAGTAACCTCAACTCTTGGGTTCAAGTGATCCTCCTGCCTCATCCTCCCCAGTAATTACAGGTGCCTGCCACAACGCCTGCTCACTATTTTTAGAGACAGGGTCTTCTTGCTCTTGCTCAGGCTGGTCTCAAACTCTTGAGCTCAAGCATTCTGCCTGCCTTGGCCTCCTAGAACCTTGACACTTTCTTGAAGCCATCTCTGCTGTCTGCCTCTGGACTTCTTTTCTGTGACTGAATAAATCCCTAATTTACTTACGTCCCAAGTCGAGACTCTGGTATCAGCAGCCAAAAGAAATTCTAAACGATATACCATCTAAATGAATAAACTCCATTGCACAGGGGCTGCAGATCGGCCCTTCCTGAAGAGAAAGAGAAGGGGCAGCTCCTCTCCTGCCAGGACTTTCACCTCCCTCGCCTTCTGGAAGAGTTTCTCCCTGAGGCCCGGCTCCCGAGGGAAGGGAGGAGCCACGTACCTTGTGATCTTGAAAATCCTCAGCAGCCGGACACATCGCAGCACAGAGATGCCCAGGGGAGACATGACCTTGGTCTCCACCAGGATGGTCTCCAGGATGCCCCCACACACGATGAAGCAGTCAAAGCGGTTGAAGAGGGACACAAAGTAGGCCTGCAGGCCCAGGCTGTACATCTTCAGGAGCATCTCTGCCGTGAAGAGCGCCAGCAAGGCCTTGTTGGCCGTGTCTGGCCGTCCCGGAGAGGCAGGTGGGGAGGGAGTGGGGGTAAAAAAAACAAAAAAACAAACAGCAATTACCACTTCTGGAAAAGAAGCCCTCCCACGCTTTATACTGATCCTGTTCATTTGGGCCAGAGCAGAGCGATTAGGGTCAAACCAACGGGAAAGGGCTGTCTGGTCACAGCCACGGCAGACATTTATCGAGCATCTTCACACATCAAAGGCTCGGCACTACCTTGAGATACCATCTAACTCCAGTAAGATTAGCCCATATCACAAAATCCCAAGACCAGAGATGTTGGCGTGGATGTGGAGAAAAGGGAACACTTCTACACTGCTGGTGGGAATGCAAATTAATACATTTCTTTTGGAAAGATGTTTGAAGAACACTTAGAGATCTAAAAATAGATCTGCCATTCAATCCTATAATTCCTCTACTAGGTATGTGCCCAGAAGACCAAAAATCACATTATAACAAAGATATTCGTACCAGAATGTTTATTGCAGCCCAATTCACAATTGCTAAGTCATGGAAAAAGCCCAAGTGCCCATTGATCCACGAATGGATTAATAAATTGGGTATATGTACACCATGGAATATTATGCAGCCTTAAAGAAAGATGGAGACTTTACCTCTTTCATGTTTACATGGATGGAGCTGGAACATATTTTTCTTAGTAAAGTATCTCAAGAATGGAAGAAAAGGTATCCAATGTACTCAGCCCTACTATGAAACTAATTTATGGCTTTCATAGGAAAGCAATAACCCAGTTATAACCTAAGAATATGGGGAAGGGGAAGAGGGAGGGGAGGGAGGGGGGAGGATGGGTGGAGGGAGGGTGATTGGTGGGATTACCCCTGTGGTGCATCTTACAAGGGTACATGTGAAACTTAGTGAATGCAGAATATGATTGTCTTAACACAATAACTAAGAAAATGCCAGGAAAGCTATGTTAACCAGTGTGATGAAAATGTGTCGAAGTATTTATAAAACCAGTGTATGGTGCCCCATGATCGCATTAATGTACACAGCTATGATCTAATATTTTTAATTAAAAAAAAGAAAGAAAGAAAAAAGGCTCTGCACGCATTCTCTTCTCCACACAGCAGCCCTGTGAGGCTGGCACTGTTATCGTTATGCCCGTTTTCCAGAAGTGAGAGGTGAGGTTGAGGGAGCTGAGTGATGTATGTAAGTCAAGCCCCCACAAGCTGAAGTAGGGCTGTCTGAGCCTGACTCTTCCCCCCTAGACCAGTTGCCTCTTGGGGCCCTGCAGTGGGAATCCGCTCGACTCCCCAGGAGTGACACTGAGGCTGGTTAGTGGGGCCCTCTTCCAGGGGCCCAGGGATGGGAGACAAGCAGTAAGAACCCACTGAGCAGCCCTGTGCCCAGGCTGATATTTTTGTCTTCTCTGCCTGTTGGCTCATGTCTTCCTCACACGTTCTGGTTAAGGCCCCCCTGGAGGCTGCAGTAAGGTCTGGGGTATTTAAAATCCACTCTGGGAAGTTGGCAGCTGAGGGCCTGAAATAGCCAAACAAGCTTCAGCTTGTGTCCCTGTCACCCAGCCCAAAAGTGACTGTGGGGCAGGCAGATGGTGTGGGCCTGATCAGGTTAGCTGTGCTTGTTTCTAGCAAGGTCATGTATTTTACTGGGAGGCTTGAGATCTGCCAGGCCCCCAGTGTCTCCAGCATGGTGCCTGCTAAGAGCCCTGGCCACCGGGCGCTTTCCCATTGACCTTCTGCCTGTGGATATTCCCTCCCAGGACTCCAGGCTGAGTAAGTGTGAGGAAAGTGGTACAGAGCCAGGCTGCTGCTCACCTTGGACTTCCGTGAGCCAGTGGGGCTGGTTGTAATGCTCAGAGGCGATAGTGAGAGTGTTGAGGAAGACCAGGAAAATCACCAGCCAGTAGAAGATGTTGGACTTGACTGCAGCACGGCACTTTCTTCTGCAGAACCGATTCCATCGGCGCCAGTATCGGCTGGAAAGGGAAAGGAGAGAAGAGCAGGTTGGCTGAGTACTCCTCCAACCTGAGATGGACCACGCTGGTTCTTTTCACTCCGACTAACCCGGCCTTACTAGAGCAGCCCAACTAGGTGTCAAGTGGCCCAGCTTTCCATTTGGTAAACCGGCCCATGCCACTTAGTTATATGGCCCTGGGGATGTCCCCAAATTTTTCCAAGCTTCGATTTTCTCATCTGTGAAATGGGACTAGGGTCAACCTTATGAGATTGTTGTGGGGATTGATCAAATTACTTTATAATGAATCTGGCTGCATTGAAGTTGAAGGTGCTTGATAAATAGAAACATTTGTGTTTTCTAATGATGGCATTATTTGAAACAATACTGTAAGTATTAATAGCATCACTAGTTATACCAGTGGTGATGCCTGGTCCCCTATTAGGTATGTCTCATGCCTCCTGCCCATTCTTCTAAATCTGTGAAGCAAGTATTACCCTGACCTTGACCAGCATCACAGAGTGGCAGAGCCAGGAGTGCCCTTTGTCCAGCCCAGCCTCTGGGCCTGCTCTAAGCTGTCTTGCCAACGCAGTGTAGGGGGCCTTCTGGAGCAGAGGTTCTTGGCTTTTATGAGGTTATAGAATTTTTTGAGAGTCTGATGAATGCATAGATCCTCTGCTCAGGAAAGCAGGCACTGCCCTGATGCTCACCCATTGGTCCATGGATGTTCCCACAGTCTCCTGGTTAGGACTGTTGTCAGTGACTGTCTGTCAGACCTGGCAAGGCCTGGGCTTGCCCAGGGAAGCTCTAAAATCCCTCTGAAAAATCCCACTAGTTCCCAGGCTCCAACACCAAACCAATTAAATCTGATTCTCCAGGGGGTGGGTATTTTTCAAATATCCCCCTAAATACCACTGGCATTTTAAAAAGCTCCCTGGTGGCTCTCATGTGTAACTATGGCTGAGAACCATTAGGTAGAGATCCCAAAGAAACACTCACATTTTATGATTCTCTGGTGAAGGCGCTTACAGCTTCTCCCTCATTTCACCCTCTTGATACAGAGAAAAATACATGGCTATATTTGGCAACTCAGGAGACAATGTATTTAATAAATGCCTACACTGTGCAGAGGAGAGAGGGAAGGGGAGGCTTCAGAGGAGCTGGAGGAGACAGAAGGGGGTCCTGCGGAGAGTGCAGGTGGGGAGGACACTTGACTTCAGGAATCAGACGTCCCTCTGTCACCTGGTAGACCAGGGATAGTGCGAGTTACCGTCTTTCAGTTGTATGGGGTGGAGGTGGTGAAAGCAGTAGCTTTATCAACAGAAAAGAGGATCCTGCTTTGGCAGCAATTTTGGAGGTAGAATCAGTGGGACTCTGAGATGACTGGATGTGGAGGGTGAGAGACAAGGGCACAGCGGGGACTGCCGGAACATCTAGGTGGGGGTCTGGAAGGATGGCACCCTCCTGCACAGGGCCAGGGGAGGAGGAGAGGTGCCCCGGGAAGGGTGGGCTGCACATGTCTGCATTCCATCCCTGGGAACTCAAAGACCCTCTCCAGTGAGCAGCAAACCTTGCAGGAGACACTTGCCCACTGCCTGGGGGAAATTCACCACCCAGAGGAGAAAGACCACCAGGTTTCCAAATGCACACTAGCATCCTTGCATCCTCTAGACCAGTGATTTTTCAAATGGTGTGCCGCAAACATTTGTAAAGATTGTTAATCAAATTATTTTTGAAAGAAGTTCAAGGCACAGTAAGTATATTCCTTTATTTACTCTTTTTTTTGATCAACATAATTTAAGCATAGAGGTTCAAGTGTGCTGTGAGATAAAAAAGGTTGAAAAACATTGCTCTAGACACACCATCCAGGATACCAGAGAGGACCGGGAGGTGGAAAGAGGGACAGAGGGACAATGAGTCCTGGTAGTCCTCAGGGAGAGGCCACCTCTGGAGTTGACCAATCTTGGTGCTGAGCAATCTTATCTTGCCAGAGCATGACTCTGCTTCTTTCCTGTGATTGTGATTATTAATATTGCAGAGAAATTTGGTAAGATAGTTTTTTTCCCCTAAGACAATGAATTTTCAGGACAAACTTGTATCTGATCTTAAATAGCTTACATTGTAGTTACAAAGAACACTTTGAGTAGATATAATCTCAAATTTCAGATATCACTGATAATTGTTACTCAGAGGCCACAGCCATCAAAGCTGCCTTCTCTTGTGATGTGCACGAGCTGACTTGGAGTGAGTTTAACACCAAACTCTTGGTTAGGCCCCCTCCCTGGTGCTGTGTGGTCAGGCCCATTGCACAGGTCTGGAGATGCGCTGCACAGATGCTGCAGGAGTGGCCGGGCTGGACATACGGGACAGTGTCCCTTTAAAGTGGACTGTGCCTGTGCACGACCACTCAGAGGAGTCACGTGGATTTAGGCTGGGGGGTGTTGGTGGTAATTACTATCCAGAGAAAGTATTTAAAGATAATTATACACCTCCCACTCTTCAAAATATAGCTTTGCTTGACAACTGGTTTCCTGGCAACACTTCCTACTGTATAATAAATGTAATGGTTTATTAGAATGTGTAAATTTATTTGTGTTTACATATGCATGGAGGATATAGAAATTAAATGATAAAACAGGGAGGGGAAATTTGCCTGCTATTCATGCTCCTTTTGCATGAACCAGAAGTCATTTACTCTAGAAATAGAAACTTCCATATGCAGACAAAAGAGAGGGATGGATCTGGATGTGTCTCATCTACTTCCCTAAATTTCTGCATCTCCATTCTCCCATGGGAAATCTCTGCTCTCCCAGCCCAGGCTCTGCCTGACCTTCCCCCAGTGCTGGCCTTGCTCTTGCCTCTGCAGCTCACAGAACGTCCTCCCAGCTAACGTCCTCCATCCCTTCTGTCCTGCCCTCCTGTAGGGCTCACACTGACAATCTTTGCTAGTCTTCCTCGCCTGGGACGACTGGAGCTCTTTTGTCTGCATTGCTCATTGTGGTTACACATTCAAGACATAGTCACTAAATATCAAGCACAGGTTGTTCAACAGTCGTACAACAGACACAGGCCTTGTCTGCACAAAACCCACATGAGAACCAGACCACTAAGTGTGCAGTCACAGTAGAGGGTGCTAAGTGCACAGCTGCCAGAGGAGCGCACAGAAGGACGTCTGAGGCAGGAAAGGGTCCCCAGAGGAAATGACTTACCATTTCCTTGTATTCAGTTATCTTTTATTTTTATGGTTCCTGCCTCGCCAATGAGCTCAGTAGGGCCACAAGGGAGATGGCTGTGTCTTTCACTTTATTACAGACCGTGGTACTCAGCACAGCCTCACCCACCCCGCCCCCGCCCCAGACAGTAAGAGCCCTGGGCTGACCAGCTGGTTGAGCAGCAGAGACAACTCTATGCAGATTTGCTAACTTCCTCTGGAGGACAAGGCTTAGCATTCCTGGAACTCTTCTGACCTAGGGCTGAGGGTGCAAGTGAGCAGAGGGCAGTGCTCCTGAGACAGTCTGCTTGGCATGCCACTGCCGACAGGCATCTGGAATCCTGGACAACATCAAAATGATGGACATCACAGGCTCTTGCTAGTGGCTAGAGTACTTTCCATCTTTTATTTAACAGAAGCGAGAACAAATGACACCAAACATCATCAAATTGAATTCTGTTATAAATAACTTAAAACAGGCTATTAGAGATTGGGGCAAATTTGGATTCATGCCTTATCACTGATGGTATGGCAAAGGCAGAGAATACTGGAAACACTTTTCACTGAGGACTAGGCAAGCCCAATTTTAGAACCCTGTGAAGTTCATTTCAGAACTCCATAAAGTTGAGATTCAAAACTCTAACAGATTATCTGATTAATCCCCGCAGGTTGCAAAAGCCTTTCTGAATCTTTTGTTCCACAACTGTTTACATACTGTTTTGAACAGTGAGCTCAAAATCTTCTAAATTCCTCATTTTAACTAATTCCTCCAACCGGAGACCTGGATTACCTAGTATTATCATAAAGAGCCCATTAATCTGGTAAATTTTCCATAAAAGCCCATTCTAATATTTCTTTTCAATAAACCGTGACTTCGTATCATTCAGTCTTGCACATGAAACAGGTCACTTTCAAGCTCAAATTCTGTTGTCATTAAACTGTTTCATCTCAGAAAATGATTATGAATACTTTGATAATTTTTGGTGGCATTTTCAATCTACTGCCAGCCTTGGTTGTCAGACATCATCAGTGGGCAGTAGAGTCCAGAATAGATGGCTGCTGTCTGCTCAGAATCTCTAGGGTGATGCTCACCCAGGTGGCAGCCTCTAGCAACACATGGCTATTGTCCACATGAAGTGTGGTCAATCTAAACTGAGATGTGCTTTAAGTATAAAATACACATCGGATTTCAAAGACTTAGTACAAAGACATGAATGTGAAATGTCTCGTTCATGATTTTTTATATTAATTACATGTTGAAATAACGTTTTAGAGACAGTGGTTTAAATAAAAGATACTAAGATTCATTCCTCCTCTTTTTACTTTTTTTTAAACATGGCCACTAAAACATTTAACAAGTGCATGTGTGGCTTGCATTATATTCCTATTCAGTAGCGTGGGTCTAGACCGGTGTTTTTCAACCTTTTTAATCTCATGGCACTCTTGAACCTATAGTTAAACTTCTGTGGCACACTTAAATTATGTCGACCAAAAAAAAGAGTAAAAACCCACTGTGCTTTGATCTTCTTTCTAAAATAATTTAATTAATGATCTTTAAAATTATTGTGGCACACCTAAGATCCTCTCATGGCACACCAGTGTGCCTTGGCACACTAATCGAAAATCACTGCTCTAGGGTTATCCATTGTGTGCCCAAGATACACCAGCCCTGCAGGAACAGGGACCAATTGTGCCTGGGCAGAACCTCATTACCTCGTGGCACCGTCATTGGCAGCAGGCCCCTGGGTATAAATTCTGACTTGGCCACATAGAAGCCCTAGGACCCTGAGTCTCTCTAAACCTCAGGATCCTCATCTGAAAATGGGTTTAAATGATAGTGCCAACCTACTAGTAATAATGAGCCATTTGGAAGTAGCACAAGGTCTGCTATTTCTGTTGTGTCTTGAGTGGTGGCTGAAGAGGTAAGGGCCGAGGGCCAAATGGCCAGTACATAGCAGGATGAGCAGAACCTCCAAGCTGAGATGCTGGAGGCGGACGGGCACCACTGCTCTTTCCCTGCTTTTCAAAGCACAAGTTATGCCATAAATCAATGAATTAAAAAAAACAACAACACTGTCCAGAGTGTTCTGGCCAATCTCCAACTCAAGACAGTCAACACAAATGTGTACATTTCTTTTCCATCTCCAGATCATGTCTATTCATTCATTCATGATTCTTTCATTTGCATGGAATGAGAATGACTTCTTGAAAATATTTTCAAATGTATTTTTATATCCCTTTACTCTCCCTGTGTGGGGCTTTGGAACTGTTAGAAGTACAACAGGCTTCCTCAGCTTGGGCTGTTAAGTGAGCTATTTTGTTTGAATCTGCATCAAGCCTATGGTTTTACTGGAGTAAGACCATTTATTCATTCACTCAGCAAGTATTTATTAGGGCCTTATTATGTGCTGCTGTTTCTCCAGAAGACAAAGCAACAAGAGGTGATCATTTCTGAGAGAGAGGATTTTTTTATATTTCTAGTTCTATGTAGTAAGACCTAAGTCTGGTGGGCCTGACCCTAGATGTTTTTGTAACAGAGGTCTTAGTTTGAGATGAAAAGGAAAAGGAGAAAAGCCTGCATTTCCCAGTCCCAGTGAAAACAAGAGAGAGAAGTGGAGCACAGAGTCAGACCCCAGCATCCTCATTTAATTCCTAGACCTTGGCACCAAGCCTCAGGAGGCTGGAGGGGACTGCTTTAGAAATACTCTGACAGACATGGGGCCGCCCTAGACACCGGTGCCAGTGGTGGAGCCTCCGCGGGCCCTGGAGGACATTAACCTTTGGCCAAACTCCATCTGCGCTGCCATCCATCCATGCTACATCCCACAGGTCTGTAGATTAGTCTGTCATAGTGTCCCTGGCTCCCTGGGTTTGTTCAGAGGAGTGAGGGAACTGGAAGTGTCCCTGCATTCAAATGAGGTGTGGAGGCCCTTAGGGTCAGGGGGCCAACAGAGCATGGAGGTCAGAGAAGAGAGGTAGAGATTTCAAGGGCAGAGGCAAATGGGGGGCAGGGACTCTAGTGGTGGATACCCCAATACGATGGTCCTGCAGACACCCCATGAACAGAGGGAGGCAAGGGTCCAGAGGATTCACGCGGGTTCCAGAACCAGTCCTCACCAATCCCTGTTTCCTGAAATCCTAAAGTCCCTTGACCCCCTGCATCCAGATCCTTCCTAGAGGGGAGCTGGGAAGGAACTGGGAAACTCCCCACTACCTTAAGGGATGTTTAAAATACAGCACTGGGCGACATTTACCCAGCAGGACTAAAATGTAGTGTTATTTATGCTCCTGCAACACAGTAGATGAGGCCAGGGAATCATGATCAGATTGATCAATATTGTTTGGCACGTGCAAGATTTGTGGGAGTGAATTCACATCCCCCCTCTAGTATCCATCCCCTCATCACTCATCCCTGCAATACACATGCACCGACAGCCCACCCTGGACAGACACGGAACAAGACTCTGCAAGTACCTCTGAGGCCTGCAGACGAGCCCCAGGGAAAGGCCTGGGCGCAGATAATTGGGATGTAATGTAACTCTTATCAGTGCTGTGATGGAGATTTCAGCAGAGCACCCTGGTGATGGGCGAGGTGAGAAAATTCCCTGGGTGTCTGCAGAAGGTGTCACAGATGAAGTAACATTTGAGATTCTTAACAAACATCTGGGTTTTCCGAATGAAGACGGGGCATATGCAATTTAGGTGGAGGAAAGGCTCCATGCAAAGGCCTCAACGTGGCTGAGGACAGGGAACATTCAGGTAACTACCATTAGGTGCCATGTAGAGGGAACAAAGGGTATTTGCAGAGGAGGGCAGGAGGTGAGCCAGGGTGGGGTGGGGGATATGGGGGCTGAAGACCATGGGTTCTTCAGAAGGTTCTGACATTGTCACAGACCAGTGACACAGACAGGTGTCATAATCCTATGTGTTCTCTGTCATCCTCCAAGTTCATATCCTGAAGTTCATATCCTGATAGTCACATTTGGTCTGACAACCTCTTTGGGATGGTGCTGTCCCAAAGACTAAAACTCCCAGAAAATTCAATGAATATTTACCCCTAATTATTTCCTACTCTGATTCAAAAACTTCTTGATCACCATCCAGAAAGCAAGCAGTTACCCCCTTAGAACAACAACCTACCCCAGCTGATAGGTATTACCTTGGGCCACCCGAAAAGAGAGGTGAGGACAGAGCTGGTGGGCAGAAGGGAAGGACAGCAACATGAACCTCACTCACCTGAACTTTGATTTGGAGATCCGGTGGCTGAAAGAGAAAAAGGAAGCATTACCAAAGGGACACACACACGTTCATCCAGGTGAAAGTTGTTAATGTCCCCAGAGGTAACTGGTGCTCCCCAGGTAACCCTATATGGGCCCTGGAGGGTGCGCAGTGAGGATTAGAACAACTTGGGAGAGAAAGAACACTTCTTGTGTGTTTGGCTGTGGAGACAGGTCTGGCCCAGCTGATGTGTACACATCTAGTATCTTTTAGTATAGACAGTCTTCACTGGAGAGGGGGAGCACTGCGTCCTCAGACCACCAGGGGCGCCCTGCAAGTCCTGTGAGGCCAGGTTAGGAAGAGGTGCATCCTGAGAGAAGCCACTGTGAGGGACGGGGAGGCCTCTCCTGAAGGCAGGAGAGCCCCACCAGCAGAGAGGCAGGAGCACTTGGGAATGGACCTCACAGCTGTCTGCCAAGGCTGGATTATGAAGCGAAACGGGCAAAATGAGCCAGCTGAAAATGGAGTGGCCTCTCTGGGTGGCCCAGGAGCTGCAAACTGGGCCTAAAGAATTGGCCATAGTTTCCAAGGAGAAACCCACATGCAGCTCTGGAGACCTGGGGGACATCTGGGCAGAGGCACAGGACAGGTGTGAGGGTGGGTGCCTGGAAGGGTCATTATATGGGGACAGAAGTTCCAGTGAAAGGCAGGACTCCAGGGAGGTCCTGGGACTATCTAGTTCATTAGGAAGGAGTCCAAGGGAGGCTGGGAGCATAGGGAGAGAGAGAGAGAGAGAGAGAGAGAGAGAGAATATAAGCAGGGAGACAAAAGACGTGAAGGCACATGTCAGCTCAGCTCCGCACGAAGAGAAGGGCGTGAGCCCTGAGAGTGCAGTGGGCGACAACACTTAGATGGACAAGCGGAAAGGCAGAATTCAAGTCAGAGATGAAGATGGGGATGAGATGGCAGCAGAGATGAGTAGCAGGGAGAAAGCCCGGAGGAGAGTCTGGGAGGCGACTGCCGCAAGCCTGAGCTATCCCAGCCCAGCACAAAGCGAGCTGTGTTGCAGAGGCAAGAAAACATCAACCCCTCTCATTATTTTTTTATTAAAAAAAATTAAACCAGAAGATGTGACAGGTGGCAAAGCCATCGTGCATGAGATAATTATATCTCTGGGGCACTGAGAATCAGAGCCAAGTGCCTTTACTGCTTGGAACCGTTAGCTAATAACCTCTTCCCACCCCCAAAGGCTGCCTATGCGGGCTGAGGGCTTAATCACGCGCTAAAAACGCATGTGGGCGGGACCAGGAGCTAAGGGCAGTGCTGTTATTTAGAGCCACAGTTTAATGGGGGAAACAAATGTCTTCCAGCTGCTAATGGGGTGATGGGGAGCCCGGGTGCACCCTTTCCCAGGCCTATAGTCAGGCAGGTCCCTGTCCCTGTTGGCAAGCAAAACACACCTGGGTGACCCTGACCTCCAGTCTCGTCACTCTGTTTCTAAAGCCTGGCCCAGGCCTTCTTCCAGAAGTGCCTCAGTGGTCTTGGCTGGGGTGGAAGTGGCCCTCTCCCACTCTCAGCCTGCAGGGGTCATAAGTAAAGCTCTCATATGGATAGACTGTGAGTGCACACCTCTCCCAAGGAATGACTCTGGGCTGTGGCCACAGGGCAGGACTGGGGCCAGGGAGACTATTTGAAATGAGGTCCTAGTTCAGGCAGGGGTCCTCCTGGAGCAGCCTGGCATGCTCCGAGCAGGGACTGGAGCAGAACTTTCTCATCCACTTGGGCACAAGTCCTGATGTATAAGTTCGGACATGACATTTGAAAACCAATTTTGTTTTTGTTGTTGTTGTTGCTATTCTCAGGGGATTTTGAGCATAATTTTAAGTTCTCAGGGTCCAAAACATTCATCCCTTTTTAAGACTGGCACATCTAACAAGTAATCAGCAGAATCACTAAGTACCATGTTACTTAAAAACCTTGACTTAAGAAGGGCAGGTGGCTTGGCACCTGTAGCACAGTGGTTATGGCAATGGCCACATGCACTGAGACTGGAGGGTTTGGACCCAGCCCAGGCAGGCTAAACAACAATGACAATTGCAACAAAAAAATAGCCAGGCGTTGTGGCAGCCGCCTGTAGTCCCAGCTACTTGGGAGGCTGAGGCAAGAGAATCGCTTAAGCCCAAGAGTTAGAGGTTGCTGTGAGCTGTGATGCCATAGCACTCTACACAGGGTGACATAGTGAGACTCTGTGTCAAAAAAAAAAAAGGCAGGGTGTTGCTCAAGTGGCATTTGTCTGGAGATTAATGAAAACTCTAGACCCTGGAAGAGCTGAGGTTAGAACCTTTTGTGAAGTCTGAGCACCTCGATTCTTCTTCCTCCCTTTGCACAGGCGGGAGTTAGCTGTAGGACCCAGTTCATGAGAACAGAGGGGCTACGTGCTGGGAGAACTGCTCCCATCACATGAGGACGTGAGTTAGCCAGCGCTGGTGCCCTGGAATCATGGCACCCGTCCTATTGATTGTTAAAATCTCCTCAGAGTCCAAAAAAGTCCTGTGAACAGGAGAGCACTCTGGCGTCTCTATACCTTGCAGGGCAGGTAAGACGCTCAGAAGATGCCTTGGCTTTCTGCATCGATGTTATTCTAGTGAGGTGAATTCTTGAAGAGGAAGCAGGGAAAGAAAGAAAGTCACTGATGCATGAGGCCATCAGAGCCACTCCACTGAGGTGGGCCGAAGTCCATCCCACCCAAGACACTTTCTCTGTCTGGACCTCCGAGACAAACCTCCAGGGAACCCAGGATGGTCCAAACCCAAAACTCTTCTTTTCTGGCTGCTTGCTCAACTTGCATTTGTCATTATTTGACACATACTTGAACTTCTTGGGAGCTATTCGTATTTTCAGCCTCTCCCCCTTCTTAAAGCAACGAGCAACATATGTTTACTACCTGCTGTGTAAAAGAGTATTTCCCTGAATTGTCCTTTAACATAAGTCAGACGGCATTGCAGTCATCATCACGCTGACAACACATCTGACTCAGCATCCCTAACTCTGCAACTTCAGCACCACCACAGCTGGACCTTGTCACGGCACAGTGTTGCTTCAGCTACCAGGAGCTGAGCCTGGGTGCTCCACATGTCTGCCCGGAGCCTCTCTTTCTATCATCCCTCCCTCTCTTTTCATGGAACCCAACCTTTGTCCCCACTGGGTCCTCCCACCACGCATGCCTTTTAATACCAGGCTTGACTGCTAGTACTCAGTGTGGCCCCACGGTCACATCAGTGTTGCCCTCATACCATGGTGACTCTACTCCGCTGGGCCTTTTCCTGAGCCTGTGTGGCTAAACCCCACCTGGTTCACCCCTGTGTTTAGTGCTCTCAGGCTACAGAGTCTGCCAAAAACACTGTGGAGCCGTTCTGCCAGGCGGACTCCATGTACATGACACCAGTCCCCACTCAGCTTCAGTGCTGCTTTCAGGGACCTCTCGGCGAGTCCCTAGTCTGGACCTTTGGTACTATCTTTTAAGTTCCTGTGCCACCTAACACTTGGCATTTCCGAGGTCCTCATTGGACCCTTTTCTGACTCTGTGTTCTTTATGGATCTTTAACAAGCTCTGGGAGCTGGAAGGAACCCGGGGATGCCATCTTGGCCTGTGGTTACAGACCTCTCTTCACAGGGTCTTACGTGGGAGTCCAGTGTCAAAGGGACAGACGTGGTCCCTTCTGTGGCAGCCCCTGCAGGTGGTATCCAGGCCCCCGGCCTCTGCTGAGGGCACCTGGAAGCCCACGGTCAGTCCTAGCCCCCTGTTTCCCAGAGGAAGGGGCTGAGACTCCGAGCAGAGGTCACAGGCTAGCCGGAGGCTGGTGGGGACTAGACTCTAGGACGCTGAAGCCAGGTCTCTTTTTTCATTTCCCAGTTAGTCCCAGAGTCAGAGGAACCCCTTCTTCTTGTGTAAGGTCAAACTGTCATTGATGGCAGTCAGTCTTCCCCTCTTCTGAAGCCACTTCTCCCCATTAGCCCTGGTGTCCTCTCCAGCTTGTCACTGGCTTCTCCTTTGCCCTGAGGCTTGCTGTGGTGACTGTCACCTTCCTGTGCCCAGGCCGCCTTCTTTTTCAGCCTTCCCTCCACAGTTTTACTTCCTCACCCCTGCTTTCTCTGCTCACACCTGCTCTGGTCATGACCAGGGCCTGGAAACACACTGGTGTCCCTGATGGGAACATTCTTCCTTATTCTTCACCTTGACAACTTGTGTTCAGCCTTTAGTTCACCTCTTCAAAGAAGCCTTTCCTAACCTGTCAGTCTAAATCAGGTTCCTCTGCTATTAACCCAACATTGCATTTACCCTTCCTCACCCCAGTTCACAGTCTCCTCTCTGTTTGGTGTCTCTCCCCCCTGAGATTGTAAGCTCCAGCACAGTGGTGCCTGTTTCTCTCCTGCTGTGTGTTGCCCTCAGCAAGCACCCAGCTGGCCATACCGTTGAGCACATGTCCAGATTAACAGCTCTGTCCTGAAATCCCTCCTCCTGGGGCCTCCTGGCAGGCACTGCTGTTCTCCTAATGCACCTTCCTCTGTTTCGTTTGCTTCCTCTCATGCTTCTGTGGGTCAGGTTCAGCCCTTGGCCTCCTGCCTTACATTCCTCCGTGAACAAGCCTTGTCTTGTCACCTTATTCATGATTTTTACCCCGATAGCCTTGCATGTGTGTCTCCACCCCTGGCCAGATTGGAGCCGTGCGTTCCACATCCTGCTGCATCCGTGACACCTGCAGATCCCTCCAGGGCCCCTGCTTCAGATTTTATTCCTGCCTCAGTATCTTTCTGTCCTTTCAAACTCTGGTAGCTCTATCCTCTTCATCACCTGCCGGCACACCTGCTCCTGCCCCAACTAACTAGCACATGGCAGTTCTTTTCCCTCTGCCCTGACCCGGTGGGGACCACTTTCATCCAGGTTTTCTCACTACACAGCAAATCTTCACCTTGGCCCCATCTTATCCTGTAAGACTTTAAGCCCTTAGCTTTGAAGTGCTGGGCTCACTGCACCAGGCTTGGTCCTCAGGTCGCTTCTCCCACAAGGAACGTCAGCAGAGTCTTATCCCCCTGTTGTCTGAGGTGGGGTGGGAAGTGGGGAGATGAGGGAAAGACCACGATTCATGAAGTACATATTATAATCCTGGCACTGTCACTGGGCATTTCACACACACAAAGTACATGTGTAAATGTGGATACGCCTGGAGACAAGGGGGCCGTTTCTACAGAGCTTGCAAAGCTTGTGGAGTGCATCCTCTGAGGAAATGACAGACAGGCTAGAGACTGCCAGCTTCCCTCCGTGGGGGACGATGATGTTCTCTTTCCAACAGAGCTTCATGCTCTCCTGAAAAGCAGTCTCAAGTGGCTTCCTTGTGCCAGCTCCCCAGTCCCTCCTGGTCTGCAACTTGGGCCATGCCCAAAAGCCAGAGTTGCAGGGACTTTGATCTTCTTCCCTCTAGCCCTCCTCCTGGAGTCAAGGCAACAGAATGGCCTAGAGCTTAGGATTTTGAAGGCTCCCTACGTGTCTTTCCCCAGGGTTGCTATCTGGGGCCAACTTTCAGCAACTCAAGTGCTTGTTTCGTGTGATTCCAAAAGAAGAGGGAAAAGGTTTGGGCTGCTGCTGTAAAATGTAATTAGCATCGTATTTTAACAACATTTTGACAATAATTGCTTCCCGACAAGGCTGAGAAATCTGCAGTGCAGACTCCCTGGTGCCGCTGTCAGAGTGAGTGATACTGAAGCCCTAAGCACCCTGGAAACAGGCTGCAAGAACCGGGCTGTCCTCAGCCTCGTTTCCCATCCCCACTGCTGGCTTAATGCCCTTCTCAAGGCCAGCATTAGCCACAGACTCACTTACTGCTCGCCTTTGTGTAAGGGCTGGGGCCTGCCCCGTCTACTGAGTCATTTCCTAGAGGAGGAGGGGACTGAGACGCTGCTCCTTGGATGGAGCGATTTAGACTGGTCCTACTCAGGGCCTCTGCGGTTGCGTTCTGTGACCGGGCTGAGTGTGCAGTAGTTATACCCCCCGGCAACTGCAAACGCAGTTTTCATTCCTCAAAGGGGACCCTGAACATTCTGGGAGGCCTCAGGCTCAGGTCAGTGAGACCACCTGACAGCACAGAGTTTAACCCCCAAACTGCTTCCTGAGCCACCGGTCACTGGAAAAGAAGCAGTTTGTAGTCTAAGCACAGGTGACTCAGGTATCATTTTGGGTGCCTCCACTTCTCTTCTGCTGCAGGTGAGGACGCACGTGCTATTATCTCCCAGTGAATTTTCTTACCTGCTTTTCTTCTGGGTCACATTAATCAGAATGGAAGGGTGGGGAGCAGGACCCAGGGGCCCTCACCTGCCGCCTCTTATGAGGAGGGGTGAATGGGCTGGGAAGGATAGACTTTGGGGCCACCTTCCCCTCACATACTCTGTATTTCTCTGATGTGATGAAAAGGGCTCAAGATCCAAGAGTTAGTCCCTTACAGAAGAGCTGTAGATGAGTCTATGTTTGTAAGACCCACTCTCAGGGCCCTCTGCTCCCCACAAGTTCCCACCTGATGCTGCAGCTCTAATTTCTGTCCCTCCTGGTGATGGCCACCCTTTCTGACTGCCAGGCACAGTCTCCCTGCCCACGCCCCAGGGAAAGCTACAGCCCCTGGGCTCACGGTGCCTACTCACGCCAGCCTGGCCCCGCAGTTTTCGCCCTCGATGTCACCTCCAGCCACATTTTCGGTGTTGACGGACTCGGTCTCACTGGTGGGCATGCTCACTGCAAGAGTCAAAGGGATGCAGAGCGGGTGAGGGGGGCACAGGGGAAGAGAGGAGCATTAGTTTGCAACACACCCAATGCTGAGATGGAGCAAGAGAAGAGCCTGAGAGGGTCAGCAGCTGACCGGCAGGGTCGAGGCCCTGCATCGGCCCAGCCAGGCTCCAGGATATCTGGACTGACATGCCTGATGCTTGTCTGGGCAGGTTTTGCTGCCAAGGACACTGTAACTAGTAAGAACATGGAAGGACATCTGGTGATCAGGGTATTTTAGCTTAGTGGTAAAACACTGACCACTGAATCCTTTCTCTACCTTCCACTCTATGGCCTCAGAAAAGCCATGGAAGCATTCCCATTTGCTTCTGCTACTCCTCATTGAAAGAGGAGCTTTCACGAAACTATGGTATTTCCTTTTCTTCTTTCCATCCCTGAGGGTAGGGCCCAGCATGTTGTTGCCTACGTGGATGACCACGTGGATGCGGAGGGTTCCCCATTTCCTACAGATGCTGGGTCCTGAGTCAAGTACATCTATGATCTGGCCTGAGACAGAGAGCTCAGAGTGAGTGGCCATAGCAGTAACCACATACTAAGACTTGAACTAGGAGAGAAGCAGCATTTATTGTGGAATCACAAAATTAACTTTGAATGTGGCCTGAAGACAGCCTACAGGGACATTCTCTCCCCTTCCAGCCACCCTGATGCTCCCATTTCAACAGGCTGATCTGGGCTACGGGCCATCTGATTCCACTAGTGCCTTGTCCAGTCAACACCCAGCTTCTTCCCAAGACAGCATGGGCGGAATTTCCAGAACAGTGGGACTTTCCTAGCTTAGAACCCAGATTTGGGGCTTAGAAGAAGCCATTACTTTTTATTACTATTTTTTTCTTCTAAACAAAAGTTTGACTCCAAGAATTCTCCTTCACCCACCCTGAATACATGTAGATACAAGTTTTGCCAATGCTTGTTCTTTATTTTTTATGTTTCTTCAACCCTTGTTCTTTAGAGTGGTCATCACATCCTCCATCCTGGTTTAGCTCTCCTACCAGAACAGAATTCCTTATCTGATGAGAAAGTCGCTAGCCCTCAGCAGACACAAAATACACATGTATTCACACACACACACACACACACACACACATATATACGCACACACACACATCTACCGCATCACAAGCAAGAGAAACACCCTCCCATCTAGTCTGGTAGGTACCAACACACACAGAGCACAGGGGAACATTACCATGGGTTTCTGTGGAGTGACTAAACCAAGCAAACTTCCCTTTCTTCTGATCAAGCAAGCCCGCCGGAGTGCTTCCTTTCACAGACAAGATGATCAGTGTCAAGAACCAGGAACAAGACATCAACAGAGAACATGCAGTCAGCCACGGGTAAAAGAAAGAAACAAGGAACTCAGCTTTCACATAGAACATCCATTTTTGTTTCCAAAAATAAACAAACAAAAAAATTAAAAATCAATAAACAAAAACACGTAAGAAAATATAACAAAATATAACTAACCCTCCAAATGACATGAATTAACACAGAACAAACGATGGACCCTGGGGGGACATGTTCTGGTCTGCAGTGAGTTATCTAATCATCAACAGTCAGGAGAGGGCTTCCTGAAGGGAGCTGCCTCCTTAGGGAGGAGCCCCTTCTATAGGCTCAAGTTGGGTGACTGCTAAAATCAAGCCGTAGCATTGATGCCCCATTCAGCCCTCCACCATGGCCAGGTGACTCATCTGGTCCCCTACATGGGACTATATTATGTACTGCAAAGTTCTACCTGCCACAGAGTCAAGGGTTCCATCACCACTGACAAATGGATGGTGTCACTTACAGGTGGAAAAACAACCTATTAACCTCCTCTACCCTTCATCTAGTTCTGTCATTCAATTCCATTCAGTAAAGACCCAATGACCACCTCAGGCCTGACTACATCCAAAGTATAGACGGGTCTGCTTTTAATCAGTTTAAATGGGAGGAGTTACACCATCATGGGTGGATGGCCTTTTGAGGAGGTTTGTAAATAAGGGAGAAGAATTCTGTGAGCCCTTGCAGGGTCTGTGCTGCCACTAACAAGGAGGGTGCCCTGGCAGTGGGTGAACACCCCAATTGCTGCATAGGGAAGAGTAGGGGTCTGGATTCTGCAATGGATTTTGAGTTCTGGATGCCAAATGCTTTAACTAATTGCTCACAGTTACCCGCCTTAATGTGATAAAGATGGCATGGACAGCGTCTCTTTGAGGCCACCACAGAGGTTGTTGGAAATGAGAGGCCAGCAAAGCACAATCTCAACTCCCCCACAAGGAGCAGCTGTGGGTGGAGGTGGGAAATTGGCTGCCCCTCCCAGAGGGACATGGTGCAGGAATAGAGTTTGAGGGGAGAGCAACCCAGGTTCGAGAAGTTTCTTTATTTCATCCTCTTCTTCCAGAACTCTTATGTTCAATGAACTTCTTCAAATGTTGCTTGGTGGTGAGAGTTTTGGAGTAGTTCATGATAGAAAAGGGCCAGGCTGACTTTTAACCTATGTAAAGGGTCATGTCTCAAACACACTCATCTTTAAATTATGAAGTATGGAATAAACATAAATGTTATAATACTTACAAAAAACTCTATATGATAAAAAGCACTGAGAGGAGTGGAAATGAATGACTTGGTTCAAGTTCTAGAGAAAGGTATGTCATCCTTTAGAACGATAACAGTCACAAATGTGACGACAATCCTATAATAATTATTTATTTGGAAGTGTGAAGGGATAAACACAAGGCTGCCAGTCGCCAAGCTTCTATTTATTCACATGATTGGTGGAGGAGACAAGAGCCCTAGTCAGTGAAAGGGGGCCCTGAACATGGACCTCTTTCATGCAGAAGCATCATCCAGCCTGTGGCTTTGACATCCTTTGTTCACTTTCAGAAGTAACTGCACCACAACTTTAAAAGCAATAGGAAGAGTTCAATAAATACATAGCCATTTAAGTATAACTGAATTTGACCACGGCTGGTCTTTCATGGGGGGCAGGTTGGCAGCCACCTATGTGAAAATGTTAGGCTGTTAACTAACAGTGTGGATGACGGATATGGTTAGGCTAGTTTGGATTGGTTTGGGTCAGGTTGACCTAGGCTATTATAGGAATGAGGCTGATTAAGATCTTGTAGGTATGTTGTTTTCACAACCTTGCAGGTGGGTTGTTTTGAGAACAGAGATTATTAGACCCTGGAAAACTCTAGTAAGCAGCTAGAGTTTCTCCTCAAAGCTGTGTATAAAACACAAAACTGCACTTTCCATGGGGCCTGCAGTCACTGGGATGGGGCCTGGCTTGCAGTGCAAGTTATTAACAATTTTTTTCTTGATAAAACTTCACTTGCTCTTTTCAATTATTTCAGTGACTACCTTGAACCTCTGTGCCACTCTAACAGAAAATGACCTGAGGATCATCTAAGTAATCTCCCTTGATGGCTTATAGTGGTCTCTGTTAGATTTGCTCTTGTGGGTCAAGTTATATACCTATGTGTTCCTTGATGAAATGAAAATATTTCACTTGGAAGGAGCAATAGTTTAACATATTAGTGCCTATTAATTTGTGATAGTTTATTCCAACAGTGTCCAATCTTTCTTTTTCTCTGCCACACATTGGAAGAATAAGGCCACACATTAAATACATAAACACTCATGACATCTGATTAGCAAAATCAAATCAAATAAAAAGGTCTGTGCATATTTTTTGTGATATTTGACAACACAGATAAGCAAAAAAGGTCATCATGAAATCAGCATGTGGCCCTTCAGGCTGCATATTGGACACCCCTGGTTTATTCCATTAGCATTGAGGGACTAAAACAGGTAAAATAGCATTTGTATTATTATTAAGAGATTAGACAGTGTGGTATAGTAGCTGATTCTTTAAGGGAAACTTCTAGGAAAACGAACATCCAAATTGTTGAAAGTTTAGAACCATTAAGTGCTGGATGCTTATTTTATGGGTGTGATGGAAAGCCCATCCCTTCCTTTGCCCATGCAAATGATGAGCCAGTTAGTAACTAAGACAAAAAGATGACAAAGAACCGAGATGGCCAAGGACACCTTTTCTCTAGAGGCAGCCCTAGGAGTGGAGTGTGATTGCTCATCTGCAGACAATGTCTTGATAACTAACACACACTTGGTAAGACACAATGTGCTTTACTGAACAAATTTTGAAAGAAGAATGCTGAGGAAGAAAGCTGGAGAGGGAGCGTGTTTTCTGACTTTTAAACTTTACTGTTACCAGCTACTGTGGACCAATGTGGACCTCTGGGCTATTCTGTCCCTTGGCTTCTGCTGAGAAGATTCCAAAGGACAATAAGATTTTTTCAAAAACGTAATGAATGCTACTATTGCAAGTGATTGATAATATCACTACATTTTTAGTAACATCATCAAGGTGCCAATGATTTGTATAGACTCCATTTTTCCAACAACTGATTATATCCTTGAATTAATGTCTTCTTAACCCTTAACCCCTTAACCCTTTCACCTACTCTTGCTGGCCACTCTTGCTTAAGTGGTGCTTAGTAGGACTACTTCTAAATCTCATGAGAGGTGCACAGCTATTGTCACACAGCAACCAAGTCTCCCTTGACCTGCTTGGAGAACAGTTGTGTGGATAATGGGGAGATTATAATAAGTCATTTTCTCCCTGAGAAAATCTCCTAAAACTGGAAACTACACAAATCATGCTGGAGTGGGGAGCACTCGACCTGAGCTGCCATTAAGTCTGATATTCGCTGGTAAGTCTGAGTTTGCAAACCCTCAGAGGGTTTATTCACTGAAATTTGGGAATCCTCCATTAAACACCAGGTGGTGCTTTGAGAGTGTGGCTGTACAGATGAGATGGCTAGCCCTTCTGCAGCTGCGGTCAGCAGAGGAAGAGCAGGCTCACAGCACAAGCCTCACCTTCCCCAGAGGAAGTGGACGCTCTATAAAACTAACCACTGTCTCTTGACAGGTCCTCATACTCCTAAAACAAATCTCCAAGTGGTGAACCTGCTCCAAGCTGTTCCAGTGTGTTAACATTCGTGGTTTCCTTAAGAAGAAATTTGATCTCATTTAGCCAACATGATATGTACACAAAGACGGGCAACACCATTCACATGAATAAAAAATGACTCCAGAAGGGTTTTTGGCAAAGGTTTGAGAGTTAGAGGAACTTCAATTTTGATAAAAAAGAAAAAAGCCACTGAGGTTACTTAGCAATAAATCCACAAGGGAAATAGCAAAATTTTCTAAGGAATTCCCTCCTTGACGCTCTTCCCCTTCTCCCTTTCTTCCCCTACCCCAGGCTGGGAAGAGATGCGCGGAGAACCATGAACATACAAAATACCTGGCCCTGCTCCTGAGGCCCCCTGTCCTGGACCTTTCTGTGCCTCACGACGGAGTGGCATCAGAGCAAAGACCATCTGAGAGGACGAGGAGCAAATATGGGGAGAGATGAAAAACATCTGACTACTTCGGAAACCTTTGGTCACCCAGTGCAGCTCTGACTTTGTCCCAGGGATGGGCTTCATGACATCCTGATGTGACCACCAGCAGGGATGGCTGGCTTCTTGTGAGATTTGATGGCCGACCTTTATTCCGGAACTTAGCCGGTAGCCCATCATCCAAGGTCAAAGTCCTCATCAGCTATTGTCAATCCCTCACTTCCCCCCCCCCCCCCCCCCCCCCCCCGGGAAGAGAGTGGATACATCAAGCTCAGACATCCAAGGCGCTGCCTGGGGGCATTGACAGGTGAAGAAGCTGAAAGCACTGTTCATCCTCCTCGACTTCTCCAGTGTGGGGTAGTGTCACACGGAGCCAATGGGCTGAGTCCTGGGCCAGCCAACCCGGGCTTCCACATACTCCTGGGTGCAACTAAGGAGTTTACATTGCCATGTCTTTGGACAGGGGTCCATTTTATCATATTTTTTGCATATGAGTGGTAAAATTAGTATTTTTCCTAAGTATTAATCTGAGTTATAACTAATAAGCCAAAGAATTCCTGATTTCCCAGCTCACTGGCTTTAATTTGGGATCCAAAACTCCCTGTAATTTGGCCCCACCTCATCTCTTGTGGGTTGAATTATACCCCCCCTGGAAATTCATATGTTGAAGTCCTAACCCCCCATATTTCAGAGTATGTCCATATTTGGAGATAGGGGCTTTATTTTATTTTTTTCTTTTTCAGTTTTAATACATTTGACATATTTTCATCAAACTGGTTGTTAACATAGCCTTCCTGGCATTTTCTTAGTTATTGTGTTGAGACATTTACACTCTACATCCAATAATTCACATTTCACATGTACCCTTGTAAGATGCACCAAAAGAGGTGATTAAAATAAGGTCATGGCGGGGGTGGTGAGTGGGGGGTGTACTGTGATCCACCATGATGGTATTCTTAGAAGAAGAAACACAGTCACTGACAAGCACAGAGGGAAGACCCGTGAAGACACAGAGACAAGACTGTCTGTAAGCCAGATGGGAGGCCTGGGGCTGCCCCTCCCCCACGGCCTGGAGGAACTGAATGAGCTGGCTACCGCCTTGATCTCAGACTTCCAGACTCTAGAGCTGGGAGAAGTCCACTTCCTATTCCAGTCCCCCAGCCTGTGGCACTTCGCTCAGCAGTCCCAGCTCACTGACCCCAATCTCTTCCCTCGCATTTCCTATTACTCCCGTAGAAACTCTCCAACCACATCAGAGTGCCCTGCTCATTGTCCCTGGAACATGCCACCTTCATTACAACTTCTGGGCTTTTCTATGCATGATGTCTACATTCTGTCTTCTCCCTGGAGTGCCTGGCCATTCTCTCATGTACTCTGGGGGTCAGCAAACCATACCCCCGGGGCCAAAGCCAGCCTGCCACCTGCCTGTGTAAACACAGTCTTCCTGGTGTTTGACTGCCTCTGGTCTCTGGCTGCCGTAAGCACCTGCAGCAGAGTGCAAGAGCTGCAGCCTCAGAGCCTGAAATACTTACTCTTTGGCCTTTTATAGAAAAGGTTTGCTGACCTCTGACGTATTAAAATTCTATCCCTTCCTAGGGGCCCAGTTCTAGTCTGTAGAGGCCTCCAGGACATTCAGTACCCTGAGTCCCCTCTTTTGAGCTCTTATGACACTGGAGTCTGTGAGAATTTTAAACAAAAACCTGGATTCAAGTTTCAGTTCTAGCCTCTCCTACCTGTGTGAGGCTGCATAAGGTTTTTTACCTCTCAAATCTCAGATTTCCTCATCAGTAAAATGGAGACAATGATGTTATTTATTTCGAGAGCTTTTGGTAAGGATTAAGAGAAATAATACTTGTAAAAAAAAAAAACTTTGGTAAATATTTGCTAAAATTACTCATTTTCATGTTTTTCTTACAGATTGCTATCATTTCCCAAGTGTTTGATTTATTGCCCAGACTAAAACTCTTAACTTTCTCAAGGCCAGAGACTGTACCTTGGAATTCTTTGGACTCCTTTTCAGGTGCTAGTGGTATTAGACATGGAACTGTCATAACACTGCGCATCTTCATGGGGTTTTCAGGGGACTCCTATGCACTGCATATTGGAGAATTTGTCCTCCAGGCCCCTCTCCACCCTCCCCTTTGTGAGCTGGGTCCCTGAGCTCTCCTGTGCTCGGGCTCCCTCCTGGGACTGGCCAATGGGTGGCACCAGTGGGATGCCCTTGGGCAGACCTGGGGAGAGTGAGGTGTTCACTCCCCTGCCTCCCACTGACATTGGTGGGGAGGGACTGCATCTTGTGCCAAAACCACAGGTCTGGCTGCCGATCTTTTCCACATGGCTACCCTCCTCTCTGACTCTGCTCACTTCTCCCTCACTTTGTCCCTGTAGGCCTTACTGGTAACAGTTCCCTATGCAGCTGCCACCTGTATCTGTATTAAACGTCTCCCCTAAAGTCACCCAGTTTAAGGGTACTCTCCATTATCTGTGAGGATCCTGATTGACATACCCCTGTATACAGCAAAGTAGAAATTATTATCCCCATGGATGGAAAAGGGGAAGGGGTATTTCCAAGAGGTTGAAGTTAGATGTTCAAGGGGAGAGCTAGTCAATGGCAGGTCTGAGTCCAGGGCTTTTTCAGATATATCAGGCAACCTCTGAAATAACTTTGCTTGGGTACATATTTACAAACTGAGTTACTTGATAAGAATGGGTGACACTGGCATAGGGTATCATGACAGGGCTACTGCAGTCCATGGCAGAACAGAGCTGAACATTCTGGCTGTGCTTGCTGCCCCAGGAAACTTCCAGGAAGAACTGTAGTATATCCTATGTGGTTCAATTTCCTCTTGCAGAAAAAATAATTTGAAAATTCCTTCCCCACTACTTTTCTGTAGAGTGATAGATGAAGCATGTGGCTTCACATAGTCTCAAACGCACGGGCAGAGCTCTTCCTATGTCTTTGTTCAGCTTGGTGTCTAGGAAATACCAAAGACAGGCTTTGCCTTGGCCCTGCCACTAACTAGCTCTGAAGCTTTGACAAGTCCCATGATAAAGCTGGTCTCATTATCTTCATCTCTCACGTGTAGGGGTGATGAAGAGGAAAGGGAGAAAAGAGATGGTGTGAGAGAAAGAGCAGGGAAAAAGCAAAATGGTTGGAGAGGTCACAGAGGAAGGAGCTTCTAGAACTTTTTCCAGAACCTTCTCAGCAACTCCCTGCCTACCCTGTCCCAGCTTGGCTTCTTCCATATAAGCAATTAAAACCTGGATGATTTTAAGCTATGAGAAAGTAAATATAAAACAGGATTAAATATTAAGAAGCTAAACAATGTGGCCTTATTAAAAAGGTACAATATAAGCACGATGTGCCATCATAACAATTATTATTACTGCTATAAACTGAGAGGAGGCATAAATGCCTGCCCTTGATCTGCAGCCATAATCCAAAGAAGAAAACCAGGGTCGTTGCGATCTCAGCAGGCCATAAACATTCAGTGCTCCCAAGCAGAAAATTTCTTTCCACTGCTGTGGCTGGCACCATGGAGTCAGGCCACTTCGGTTACTACTGTGGGGTCAGAGAAGGCGGTGGGGCAGAGAGGCAGTGGGGAGGGAGGCTGAGCCACACTAAACTGAGTTTTGGCACACACCCCTCTCTCTGTCTTTCCACCCCTACCCCAACTTCGTCAAGGACAACAGTACAGCAGGGAACATTCTCAGACTCTTAGGGACCATGGGGGAAACAGGACCTCTGACCACACAGAAGGGTGATATACCCCAAAGGGAAAAGACAGCTCACCTGCAGCTGTTAGGGGTGTGACAGGGGTCTTCTAGACATGGGGTCTGGTGGCCTTCTTGTATAGGACTTCTTTGGAAACACAATTCTTTTAGGCATAATCTTATTTTTAGGTTGAAGAGAGGGCATTATTCTAGTTCCTGAGGCCAGGCTTAGCAGTAGACGGTCACCCATGTGGTATGATATGAAAGGGACAGAGAGTAATTTACATCCTAACCCTTTCCCAACCTGGTCCAATGATGTCTACTGGCCATCCCTTCCTTTTAAGGCCTTGTCCCCTCAGAGTGCATGATGGCACTGTCAGTCTTCTCTATCTTAATATTGCTAATAATTGTTCAGTTTTTTGGATCACTTGTTACATACCATCTACTCTTTTGAGTACTTTACATATGTTAACTGATTTAACCTTATGAAGGAGGTATTAGATGCCTTCACTTTGTAGAAGAGGAAACTGAGGCTCAGAGAGTTAAATCACAATTCAAAGCACGCAGCTAATAAGATCCAGGCTTTGAACCCAGGTAGATCTGACACCAAGTCTATCCCCTCAGTCATTGGGCATATTGGATAAATTCATAAAGCCCTTTCCTGAGAGAGCCAGCATGGGAGAGTCCTGGTGTTTTTCTAGCATCACTGGGGGACGTGGAGGGCAGAGGGTGCAGGTGGAGGCCCAGGGAGAAGTCACTTACTCTGTAGTCCTGCCCTAGGGCTTCCCTGTCAGCACAGCCGCGTGGTTAGGAGCGGGGTGGGGGACATGAGCTTGAATCCTGCTCATGGTAAGAATGTTGAGTCCAGAGAGGATGAGTGACTTGCCCAGGGTCACACAGCTAGGTGGTGGTAGAGTTCCTAACTTCATCACCCAGGGCTGCCTCCCTCCCTTTCTCGCTTGCCAGGGTCTCACATCACAGAGAGGCTCAAAGCCCACCCCCGGTCTGACAGGCATCACAGCTTGTCTGGAATCCCAGGTGAGTTTTGACTCTGCACCTTGTTCTTTGTTGTTCACAACAGCTATAGAGAGCTCACTCTTATTTTCTCTGTTCTCTTGGGCCCTGTCTTCCCTTTCCCTGCTTTCTGCTGTTCAAGATGATTTTGACCTGGGTCAGATATCCTGCAAGGAGGCTCACAGGGTCCAGCGCTACTTGGAGGTTGGCAGGTACCTCCAGAGGGGAACAATCTTGAGCAGGGAGTACTTTTTCAGACGGGTCTCAGGCTTGTCCCCCTTCGCAGCATGTGAGTAAACTGCTGCCTTAAATCTACAGGCCGCCATCCTTAATGGCATTTATGTGGAGTAAGTCATTTTAGCTCCCAACCCCAGGGGGTCTCTTCTGCTCCATAATTTCTTTCTTTCTTATTTTTTTTTTTGTGCTCCATAATTTCTTGAATGAGTTTAAGGGCAGCTGTCAGAATCTCATTCAGCACGCCTCTGCCTGCTGGCTGCTTGCAGTCTGTGCTTCTGCCTCCCCTCCCCCCCCCACCCCCCGGCATGCATGGAGTCCTGGTCTGTCTGACCACTTCAGTTGCCCACATCCTCTCTGAGAGGTCCCCCAGCAGGGCTGCTTCGTGCATGTCTAGGCCCTCTGCAGGGGCAGGGAGCCAGCCAGGCCGGGCTCCGCCTCCTTTGTACCAGCTGGGCCCTCAGGCAGGGGTTCCGCACTCAGGACATTTAAGAGGGGGCAAGGATAGAGTTCTGGGTCAGGGAGGAGCCTATGGGTCAAGTTCTATGACTTAACAAGAACAGCTGATGAAACTGGGAAGGTTTAAGTTAGATAAGGTCAGTATCATATGGGAGGCAGGAACGCCTGCCCAGAGTAGTCCTGCCCTGTGTGGAAGAAGGGGACCTGGAGGGGAAGATGGTGCCCTCATGAAAGAAGCCTGTCCAGGACAGCCCAGCTGCCCTGAGAGTGGAAGGGATGCTTACTATTGGAAGTTTTCAGGCAAAGCCTGGATAACCATGTGCTGGGGGCTGGGGGTTGAGAGGAGATCCCTAAGCTTTCTTTTGCCTTAGAAAAAATCAATTGAGCTTTACAGAAAGAAGTGCTCTGTCTGGGTGAAGCACTAAGTTGCTGGCCATAGGCAAGGGGACTCTGACTCTGGCACAGAGGGGTGCTTGAGGGTCACACTCTACCTCTCAATTGGCCAGAGGAGTCTTCCTCAGCCATGCCATTAGCACAATCCCAGTTCCAGTCACCTGTCCCCTTCACTTCCTCTTCTGCCCAGCAGTGTGCCTGGCCCACCCCTACTTGCTACCGCCAGATCAGGCCACATACACAGGGCACTTGCCACAGATTGTGCCCCACGGCCTGGGCCTCCACCCTGCAGCTCCGCCTCAGAACCCCCCTCTCCATGCCCTGCGGTCTTTTTGACTATGCCGTGTCACAGAATTTTCTTTTTCCCAAGATATTTACTATTTGTGCCATGGAGCTTGGCGCTCTGACATACATTCTTTTCCTGCTTGTTAGAAGGGCACAGCCCTGGCATGACACCAGCTCATTTAATGCCCATGGAAGCCTAAGGAGATAGGCAGAGACGGGTTGTAGACACAGCAGGAAACTGAGGCTGTGGCTGAGTATGAGTGGAGATGGGCATGGTTTAAATCTCCTCTGTCCCTGCTGCTGCCCCTCGCAAGTGTACCTGTGGGCCAAGGATGAGGAGGCTGCCCCAGTCCCACCCGGCAACTCTCCCACCCTCTTCCTCTCCACTGAAGCTTTCTGAGAGCACCACCCTGTGGCTCCAGGCTGCCCTTCTGGGGAAGTCCCTCAGTGAGTGCTCCAGGGTGGGGCATGGCATAGCTGGTGATTTCCCTGCAAAGATCAGCTGGCACTAGAGCACGGAACCTCGAATTCAGCTTTGCCTTCCTAGAGGGGGCGTGAGTGAGCCCTCTGGGCCGGCCAGGTGGGTGCTACTTCACTCACTCTTTGAGGTGAGCTGCGGCTGGGACCGTCCTGCCCGCCACCCATCCTCAAGCTCCTTTATCCCCTTCTGCTATTTTGGGGTAGGGCGACCTGCAGCTGGGGCCACTGTAAGCCGTGCACAGAGGAGAAGCTAAACGTGCAAGGAGAACAGATGGATTTTCCCATTGGATGGTGTCCCTTCCCCTCTTCCACTGCACTGTTTCTTCCTCCACATCCCTCCTGTCAAGACTGAATCTGAATTAAAGGTGAGGCCCCCTCTTTGGCCCGCCTCCCTCTCGGGCCTGTCTTGGAACTCTTTACTAATTCCTCAGGAGAGCTGGGCTTACTGCAGAGGCTCACTGTTCTTTCTTTAGAAGACAGAAATGATTTTTGAAACCCAGAGAATAGGGATCACTGTCTTTAACAAACAAAAGGCCTGGAGGCTCTGAGAGAAGTGGGAATGCTAATGATGCCGATACCCAGACACCTGCCCTGGGGGTCCCCTAGGCCACAGTGCCCGGGGTGCACAGCCTCCTCGCGGTGACCTCTCTCCTTCCCAGTCTTAGATCCTGTGGGAGGGCATGCTGTGGGCTGGGCGGCCCATAGAACAAGAAGGAAGGAAAGGACAGGAAGGAAGGTTCTGGCTCTGGGGCAGAGCCTGGGCTATGGTGGACCGGAAGAGGAAAGACTGCCTGTGTGAGGGAGGAGCAATCACGACTGCCTGAGGGGCACCCCGAGCACAGGGCACCCCCAGGCAGGTTTGGTAACTCAGCTGCTTCCACTGCTCAAAGGTGTGATGATGGGGAGTTTGCCTGGTTGGGGAAAGCAGGAAGGAGTTGGTAGCTTCAGGGCATCTCAGTAACACTGTGGGGACCATGGGGCTCTTTGCAGATGAGAGTGACCAGAACAGACTTCAGAGGAAAGAGGGAGCAGGGTGGGGGTGGGAAATGGAGAGGCAAAGGTCTCTGGCAGCCTGTGTGGGCCAGGGGCAGCAGTCCCCGCTCTCCCTAATACTGGCTCCGTGTTTGAGAAGGCACATCGTTTAACAGCTTAGCACTTCCCTCACGGGGCTGCCGGGAGGACCAAGTGAGAAGGGTTGGGAAATGATCTCAAAAGCACAACCCCCTCCTGGAAAGGTAAAGCAGGAGGGAGACCAGAAATAGAAAAGGAATTAGTGTGAGTAACTAACCATGCCAGATAATTCATGGCACCATCAGAAGGACCCACGTCTGCTGGGCCCATACCTCAGACCAGTGTATTTCCACCTCCGGCCGCAGGTGTCAGCTCAAGAGAAGGAAGACTCTTCCAGCAATTGCACAAAAATGAAAAAGTTCCAACTACAGAGTGTGCAAGAAGTAGGGTGGTGAAACTCTGCACTGGAGAAGACGTTGGGTGGAGGGGCTCATGGATAGATGGGGCGTGGGGAAGAAGAGAGCCTTAGGATGCCTTCCAGAACTGAGATTCTACTGTGTAATGCCTTCATGGCAAAGACAGACGCTACCAGGACAGTGGCTGGAGAGAGTGGGCCCTGCAGAAAGAGTCAGCTGCTAAAAGGGTGCTGGAGGGAGGCTGCCCCAAGTTCTTAAATAGCAGACACTTCCTCTTTTTGTGGCACCTCCGGTTCAGCCTAGAGAGGGGCAGGGCTGCTGCAACACGGGGCATCCCCTCCTGCCTCAGCTTCATGGGGATTGGAATATGCTCAGAGATTCATAGAAAATTACAGCTTATTTTGGTATTACTTTTACATATCAGGAAATTGAGGCCCAGAGAGGGGCAGGTTATCCGAGGTCACGGGGCTCATTAGTAGTAGAGTTGGGACTAGTTCCCAGGTAGTAGTCTCCAGGTCTCCCAACTGCCTTTCCCTTTCCTCCCTTTCTTTCCATTCCATTTCTTCTTCCTACCACCAGGAAGGGGCTGTCATCTTCCCTGTGCTTATCCCCCTGACAAAAGAGAAAGGAAAAGGGTTTTAGAGCCAGATTGGGGATGTGCCTGTGGTCTGGGTAAGCCTCCTCTTAGCTATGTGGCTGGGGCAAGTGACCTGAACCTCACCCTTCTCATCTAAGAATGGAAATACCATCAATCTTGAAGTGAGGATCAAAGATAATAATTAAGAAAATGATAATAAGGGTAAGAGGAGGCACTTAATAAATGCTAGCTGTTGTGCACAATATTCAACAATAGTGCTATGTGTGTGCAGAATACCTGGACACCATGTGTATTTATTGGAAGAGGCTAAAGCAAAGGGCAGGCCAAAAGGAGAACCTCGAGATCACTTGCTCTGTGTCTACGAGGGCGGAATACTTAAGAGTGATGATATGTGTGTTCTCAAGGCCAACCCCTAGGGCTGGCCACCGTTAGCCACGCTGCCTTCGGGGCTGTCAGCTTCTCAGCTGTGTTCATCATTGCTGTCACTCTTATCATGCGCTATTCAAGAAGGCCCTACTGTGTGCTAACGGCGACTCCCCTGTGGCCCAGTCCCTGTCCTGGAAATGCTGAATTAACAGCTTGTACAGCTCTTTAACTATGATGAATCATGAAATATTCATACACAATATTTATACACAACTAGAAAAAAGATACCTGCATTAGTCTCCCTTTCTGTGCCTCTCGAATTCCTGTTTTAACCCTAAGCAAAGGCAAGAGTCTGCTGGAGATTGTGTTCTGTTCTTTTTCTTAACCTTCTCTCTGCCATGTCAGGAAAGGTTACTGTGACCACAACTTGGGCTCCCTGGCGGTCCATCTGGCTTTGCTCTGGCTGTTCTGAGGAGTCGAGACGAAACCTTTAGGATGCCACTGCTATGGACTTCTGTGGCTTAATCGAAAACAGTTTATGCTTCTATGAACTAGTGACACCAGAAATAGAGCAATATGGGGCCTCATCTCCACTTTGGTTTTAAATAGATTTTGGTCTAAACATATTTTTTAATGTGCAACAATTGGGTTAGTCTAATGACAAATGTCACCCCCACCATTGCTGAAGCAGCATGACATTCCCATTAGGAGTGATGTTTCCTGGCCAGATTAAGGGATGGAAAAGAATTTTTGGTCATCAACAATTCCCTTTCAGTTTCTCTGATCTGATTAAACTTAGCAACGGAAAGAGGAATTTACAAATTAGATGCTGTTCTCTATTTATTACCAAAATGGTTGCTTTCCACTACATCCAGGAGATACATTGAGATCTCATTAAGTCTCAGCTTGTGATAACATTTACTCCATAAATCTCCATCGCAGCCAGTGAATGAAATGAGCATTATGGCCAAGACCACGCATTGGACAGAATCAAACCTCTTCCCCCTTGAAGGGAGTTGACCTTTTCATGCCTTAAATGTATTCAGCTTCCCATTCCTAAAGAAGCAACTTGGAATTTATTCTCAGTATTCTCTTAACCATTTCCTGACTATCATCTTTAGCTGGCTAGCTGCGCTTCTTGAGACAGAATGAAATGGGAAACAGTTCCAACACTTCCCTGGACATATTTGAAGAAGAAAAGGGAGAGGAAATGAGTACGTGAAGAAAAAACATCATGGAGTAATCCTGTCTTCCCTCAGAAGTGAAAAAGAAGTGTTGACAGATAAGGAGTGGCAGATGAAAAATTAATCTGTGTGTCTGGTTCATTATATAACCTCTGCTGGACCAGATCTGGCCCAGTCTGGCTTTAGATCTGACATAGACAAAGCAGACCTAAGTCATCTGCTCCTCCCAGTGGCAGAATTCCAAGGATTTCCAAGCCAAAACCCACTATTATACCCCAATTTCCAAACATTTTTCCAACCAATATTCACCGACTCTGTACTAGGCTTGGTGTTGGTGCTAGGAATACATAAATCCCTACCCTTAAGAGCATACAACCCAGCAGATGGCATAAGATAGATAAACTAAATAGCATAGATAAAACTCAGTAAATACATTTGATAGGCAGATACAATGGATCACGTGCAGTAAGAACTATATATAAGGCAGGCACGGAACTGGCATTCTGGGAGCACAAAGGAGGCAGGAAGACTCTGCTGGGGAGGAGACGGGGAGGACAGAGAAGGCAGGAAGCGGCCTGCGTGGGGTTTGGAAGGTGGGGCAACAGTTCGTAAGGCAGATGGTGGGCTTTCCACGCACATATCCGTGCATGCTCAGGTGTGCAGAGGATATTTGGGAGAACGGGCTGGCTCTCAGAGTGCAGGCAATCATGCAGGAGACCCAGTGCAATTCCAGGAGCCTGGGGACTATCGGATTCTGGAATTGATGAAATTCCTCTGCAGTCTGACGGACTGGAGTGACTGAGGTTTGGCCCTGGATCCTAGGGTTAAAGCCAATGCATGCCAACTTAGAACTACAGAAACAAAACACCAGAGCTGGAAGAGGTTTTTGCTGATCTGATGCTTTCATTTTACAAACATGGGAGAAGCAAATTGGTGACAGGCCTGGAGGTCAGGCTGCCTGCTATCCTCAGGCTTGTGTTAGTTGCTTTATGTTTACAGCACACAATTGACTGTTCAGCCCCTAAACTCTGGTATCCTGTTAGGGGAAAAGGATGAGGGTCATTCATCTCATATTGCTGTATTCTCAGCTCATCTAATCAAGGGGTATGACTTAATGGATTAATAAATGAGTTAATTAATTAAGGGATTATGAAATTTATAATTAGTGAAAATGACCTTATGCCATCTAAGAGGCTCAAAAAGTTCTGTTTTTACTGAAGCTTGGAATGTTCTTTTTTCTAAATTTTTAAATTAATTAATTAATTATTTTTATTGTTAAATCATAGCTGTGTACATTAGTGCAATCAAGGGGTACAATGTGCTGGTTTCATATACAATCTGAAATATTCTCATCAAACTGTTAAACTTGGAATATTCTTGATGAAAAAATATCTAGGGTGCTCTGCCCAGTGGTTACCAACTGACCACCTCAGTTTCCTAGACCGTGCAGAAGTGGGCCAAGGGGGCTGGGATCCTTTACCACTGACAAGACTCTTCATACCAGGCAGATGTTCTCCCCTCTGGGGGAAGCAGGGATCTTTTTCTCTGCCTCTACTCGGCATAGCAAACATCATGCCAAGCCTCTGCTCAAAACTGGACTGAGCTGACCTTAGAGAATATTAATAAATACAATGAGATTCTAGTTCTGAACATTCCTGACAAGAAAAGGATCCTCAATTTCTTCTCGCCCCTGTGTTTGGTGTGTGTGCATGTGTGAGTATATGTATTTGCATTTTGTTATTTTCAGAGTTTTGTTAACATAATGACTAGCCTGATACTGGACACCATTATCATAGCTGATGAGTCACTGACATGAGATGTAATGGTTGGACAGGCTGATTTGAAGCTCGGAAATGAGAAGGTAAACAAAACCTTTTTCCTTAAAGCCAGACTGTCAAGCATGTAATTAAGGCTTTTCACCTGTCATTGAGCCTTAGAGAATAGACCTGGTCTATCGCTCCAAAGCAAAAGGCACAAACAAGTCCCAGAGCACTTGTAATAATTTTTTAATAGTGTTTGGCCTGTGGTTTGTCTTCCCTGGACCTTTAACCTTGATATGCTGTGTCCCTGTGCACAAGGTACCCACTGCCATCCTCAGAATATGACTTTGGGCATGCCAGTCAGTGCCAGCCTTGGGCCTGGCAGGTAATTTGTAGAACATGATTTAGGGAACAGGAAGGACCTTATCAAAGTTCAAACATAATTCTTGGAAAGGATAAACATTTAAACTTCTCTTATCAAAGCTCCTCTGTCCAGTGGATCATCCCTGCAGAAGTTATGCTGTTTTTACTGAAGCTGGGGGTACTTTTGGCCAGCCTGAGGAACTAATGTGTATCAAGTCTAAATCACAACGTATATACATTTTTGTGATTGCATAAATGGTCAGACCTTTCCTTTGGGCATCCTATTCTTTCACTCCAGTCTACCTTGAGGTTCTTTTCCAGGGACCATTCATTCATGGGCTGTGTTTGGAGGCTCGGGGTCTTAAGTGCAAATGCAGTTTTCTTGTTTACCTTTCCCTGTGTGGGGGTCTGGGGGTCCCAACTGTCAGTACACGTGTGGGTCCTGGGAGCAGGAAGAGGAAAGTTTATGGCCTTATCCATAAAGTCTAAGTTTAGGTTCAGAGTTAGGTATTTGGAGGAAATTGGTCCAGGCTGACAGGAGATGGGGCCCCATTGCTTGTCTGACATGGGTAAGGAATGGTCAGGGGTTGGGGGATAGACTCAGAGGCTCCCCCAAATCCCCCAGAGTTTTCGGATCCCATGATCTTTGGATTGTGATGGATTCTTTTGTGTGGCAACAGAAGAATCTAGGGCCTGGCCCTGGGATACAGAAGGATAATAAATAACGTGTCACCCTCCCTTCCCAGCCCTCCCCCTCAGCCTAATGCTGCCATCATCCCTCCACCATGAGATCAGCCCTTTAACAATTTCTCTGTTGTTTCTGACCATGCCTCATTCCTGCCCTTCTAATCATGTGGCTTCAACGTCGAGTGATCACAGTGATTCACAGGCTAGAACTTACAGCAGGTACTACAGTTATTTAAGAGGACAAAGTCTCTGCTATTATATGGGAGCATAAATCTCTCCTTGGAACACTGCAGCTGTCAGGAGAGGCAGGTGCGTTTTCACTTGGTGAAGTAACCCCGAGCATGGAGCTATCAAAGCCCTGTGTTTGGGGTTGTTGCTCAACTTTCAAAAACATTTTCCTGAGCTCTATAATGATGAGGGCAGGGACTCAGTGAGGAAGAGTCAGTAGGGATTTTACATGTGGCACCTTTTAGGGTGGGGGACTGCCACCTGAGCAGACAGGACACACTAGCTCCCAGGAAGAGTTCCTCTTGGAGGCAGCACTGCTGTAACCCCCTTTACCAGCGCTGGGGGTGGAAAGCATAAGCTGTTGCTCCTGGAGACCCCAGGACAAAAGTTTAGGGCCTGCCAGTCCCTGGGCTTTCCTAATGAACACAGTCCTTCAGGCCTTGCTGGCCTCTGGCCATCCTCTCTGCCTCCCTCTTCTCTCTCTTTCCAGCCCCTTGTCCACACATGGCCACACAGGGATCTCCTAATACTCAACTTGTCCCTTGTCAACCTGATTGAAAACCTCTTTGGTGGCTGCCAACTCACAGGATAAAGTCCCAAAGTGGCCCTTTGGGCCAGGTCTCAGGCTCTTATTTTTGTCCTGATCTTTGGCTCCTTCCCTGTGTACGTCAAATCATGTGCGCTCCCATTTTCTTTTCTTTTTTAAAAAAAATTACTTTGCTTCTACAACTTTGCACATGCAGCCCCCCCTCAGCTCAGACTGTCCTTTTCATCCTTTGAGCCATGTGGCAGAAACACTGCTGTGCATCCACCCACCCCTAGCCTTTCTGCCCCAGGCACTTAGCGCTAGCCACCCAGGAAGGTGGCAGAACTGGCAGCTGGGTTCTGCCAATTGAGTGTGTGCAAGAGTGAAGGCCACACCGCCAGGCCTGGCTGCTAGGACCTTCATCAAACTCTCATCACTCCCCCTTCTGCTGGACAGACTCAGAGTGGCCTATGGAGACCTGCAGCCCAGGGTAGTAGAGCCACGAGAGGACACAGCCCAGACCCTGAGGACAGCAGGCTGAACTTCCCCTCCCACCAACCCCAGTCCACACTCAACTGTGCAGAGAGAAGTAACCTTTACTGCAATGGTTCTCAACCCCTTTGTAACAAGGAAAATACATCCTGCATATCAGATACTTACATTACGATTCATAACAGTAGCAAAATTACAGTTATGAAGTAGCAACGAAAATGATTTTATGGTTGGGGTCACCACAACATGAGAAACTGTATTAAAGGGTCACGGTGTTAGGATGGTTGAGAACCACTGCTTTACTGCGTTGAAAGACTGAGATTTGATTTGGGGTTGCTTATTACAACAATTAGCTAACCCTGACTGACTCGGCACCTTCCAGAGTCATTCTCAAACTCGAATCCCTCTTTTCTGTATTTTATTCATCCCTGTAACCTCCGTAAGCCCTGCAGGACGGAGGCTGTGTCTTGAGTGCCTAGGTGGTCCTTAAAAGTGTTTAACGAATGCACCCATGACTCTCTCAAGCACATGGGACAGTCTGGCATGTGTGTGACTCCAGGAGGTTCTACTCTCTACCACTTCGAGGCCAGCAATTCCAGTTTCTGTACTCTTTCCTCCTGCTCAAAGGCTCCACATACCATAAACCAGCCTCCCGTGCCACACGCCCCAGGCCAACCCCCCTCCCCCTCTATCGCCAGGTGATGATTTTCCACATTCGCCAGCAATGAGAGAAAGGCAGGAGCCATCACTCTGTCTTCCACTAACAGCCTTCTGATGGGTGATACATCTGCATGGGCTTGGGCTTTTATCCCCCTGTATTTATGTGGAAGGGGTCGGTGGGGAGCCAAGAGTGACTGCAGCGTGGATGGCTCTGTTTAGGGGCTGAGCGCTGGTTATCAGAGGACATGGATCAAAGGGAAGCTGAGGATGATTCATCTCGCCTGGGACCCCTCTGTTAAACCACTTTCAGCTCCCAAGTGAGTTGATCTGTTTAAAAAGCACTAAATTAAAATCAAATCAGCACTTTATTGGGTGCCTACCCTGGGCAAGGTTCAGAGGGCATAGGCAGCAGGTCCATTTGCTAAAGGGACCCATGGCTTCAGGTAGGTGGCAGGACCTCTCCAAAGACACCACCTGTGAGCTCCTCCCTGAGCTGTCCCTGGCCAGGGATCCCCTAGTGCTGAGGCTCTCTCAGAAGCAGAGTTCATCACACTCCCCTGGTGTACTTTCCAAGGCAGGGGAGCAGGCAGTGAGAGAGCTAGTTATGCATATCCCTGGGACATGCTCATTGAGCAACACCCTCTTCTAATCTAGTCCAAAGGAGACTCTGATAGGTCACATAATCAATGTATCTCCTTCCAAACAAGACCATCTCTTAAACCACTCCAAACAGGTGGCTCTTGACCTCAGTTAACTTTTTCTCCTCCGTGAGCAAGATAATGCCATCACTTCTCTCAGTTCCAGTTCAAACATAGTTCTTATAAAGTTCATTTACCAAAAAACCCAAACTCGTGCCCTTTATGTTATAATTTAAGATCAGTTTTTCCTACACTCCCTCCCCTCCCCTCTCTTTTCCTCCATGCACCCAGCTTTGCATGTTAGACTGAAGTGATAAAGATTATACTAAAGGGGAATGCAGAGGCTACTTGGGCTGGAGGGGGAGGAGGGCAAGCCACAACATTCCTGGCAGGGATTGCGGTAGAGACAAGTGTGGCATGGAGACAGCAGAGCTGGGCAGCAGGCTCACCTACTCGAGCGACTTACCAGTTATATGGTGTGGATGAGTCAACTTTCTTGAGCCTCAGTTTTCTCATCAAAAAATGGGTCTCATAGATTCTGCCCTTTGCTCCATCGACCACCCTGCTTTCTCTCCTAATGGAGCTATAATTCCAACTCCTTCCAGTTGTCCTTCTTGGCCCATTTTATCACCCCTAAACAATTTCTGCTCATGCTGTCAATCACAAATTACTCTCTGGGGGATACCATGAGTCTGGCTGAGACTAGACAAAAGGTATTTGGTCAACCAGGTAAGAGTGTGAAGAGTAAGAGGTCAGTGTTGCAGGCTCCCAAGAGGGCTTGAGACAAAAAAAGGCTGGACCCCCCACCCCCCACTGGGGCAGCAGATAGAAGGCTGTGAGTGTGGGTGGGTCTGGGGGGCCAGAGTCAAGATACACTGTGTGTGCTGGGCTGGGAGCCAGGGAGGAGCAGGCGAGGTGGGCAGTGGAAGGGAGTTCTAGGCAGAGGGAGGAGAGATGAACGAAGGCCCAGAAAGAGGAGGGGAGGCATGTCTGGCAAACAAGAAGCAGGCTGGTTTTGCTGCAGGGCTGTAGGTAGTGATCTGGTTCAAGCTGCTGGCTGGGACAGATCAGAGCTGCCTAGAACACCAACGGAAGACATTCAGGCTCTGCTCTGAGGCCTCTGCTCAAAGTGTCTGAGCGAGGGAATGACACAGCCAGCTCTGGAAAGAATAATCTGGTTGTGTGACCTGGGTTGCGTGGGGTGGGACTGGAAGGCAGGCAGCAAGTTGGCTACTAGTCTGGTGGAGGGAACTAAAGGGAGGGGGGAAATGCGAGGGACGTGCCAGGATGGCAGCTGGAAAGACTTGGATGATGGCACATAGGAGTTGGTGACTATGGGGGATCAGGAGAGGGAGAAGGAGGTTCTGCAGTTCCAGAGAATGGCTGGGTGGTGAAGTCGCTGGAGAGAGAAGTGGACTGGGAAGATGCTCATTTGGGCTGAGACCCTGGCTGGAAGGCAGAGGATGATCTCTTCCTGGCCCTGGAGAGGAATGGGACTTCCAGACCTCATTCCCTGCTGAGGACTCGCAGCATGCTTGGGGAGTTTCAGCCGTTCGCTCAGCCCCTGTGGGGTAGCTGGCTGGCCAGTGGTTATAGGAACACAGCTGTGCATTTATCCCCTTCAAACCCCAAGAGTGGTCCACTGCCCCCAAGAAACCACAGCATTGGCTACACAGCACGGCTCAGCCCCTGGTCCCATCACAAGTGGGGCTGCTGTGCCCCGGGACTCAGCCCCTTGTCACATGGCTGTTAGCAGTGAAAGACCATCACAAAGGCAGGTATCTAAAAGGGGTGCAGGAATCCCATTGCTGGAGTGTTTCTCAACTTGTGCTGACCATACGCTCCACAATACCATTGAGATTCTGGAGTTTGCTGGCTTGCTATTATTATCATTTGGACTGGGATGCTCCCCAAAGTGGCAGCACCAGGAGTGCTGATGTCTGTGCCAGCTGCCGGTGGGCTGCCGGGTCCTCATAGCGGTAGGGTTCTGGACTCTCCTCCTGTCTTGAGAGCATCTGTGAACTAAGAACCTCGCCAGGGTGGGGGACAGAGCCTTAATTAACCATTAACCAAGGACGTGGCACCTTTCTGTTGATCTAATGCTGGTCACAGGAGCCCATGAAAGTCTCCTGTCAGAAGGCCATGAGGCTTCTCTTCCCCACTCCTCCAGAAGCATACGGCCATCATTCACAGAGATTTCCAGGGCCTCCCAACAGCTCCAAATTAGCAAACTTTGCCCAGTAGGAAATGTCTGGCAGCTCACTGATCCAGGGCTGGTGTGCCCACTTCTTACTGCACATGAGCCCAGCCCCACAGGGAGACTGTCCCCTCCTCACAAGTCAGGAGAAGTCATCTGCAGGCCTATGGGGCCAGATAGCACAGTCTGACAGCTCTCTAGAGGGGATGTGTGACCTATGGACACACCTGCTTCTGGGCCCTTATTGCCACAGGACCCCCAGTGAGGTAGTGCACATGCTCCTGAGTCCACAGAAATCCATGGGTATCCTCACGGCAGAGCCCCGGGGCACAGCAGCCCCACTTATCACTGTTGTCTCCAGCTCTCATTTCTCAAGAACTCCCAATTCTTCCCACAAACTTCAGTTTTGTTGCCTCCACTCCTGTCCCTGCACTCAGCCTGTTTGCATATGGCACTTTCCAAGAGTAGAGAATGACCTAGAGCTATTGGAAAGCAAAAGTGTTTGTGCAAAAAAAATGAGTTGGAAGGGAAGTCAATAATGGTGCCACAAGGAAGCCCCTTCTGAACAGAAAGACGATGAACTGACTCAGATCCAGTGACTCTGAGCTCAGGGCAGGGTAGAACTCGCCAAGACCCATCCACAGCATCCATGTGAAAGCTGTGTATTCATTTGGCTTGTGCGGGTCACAGCATCCCCAAGCCCTGGGCTTTGGCAGGCCACAGGGTTATAAGGGGAGTGGAAGGCAGGCGGCCCAGGACCTCTTAGCAGAGCCCAGCAGAGATACCCAGAGGTAAGTGGGGACACGCCGGAGTGTCAAGAGGGAGAGTGAAGGCATGCTGCCACGTGGGGTGTCCAGACCAGAGGCTTCTTTAAAGGGCACAAAGCATGGCAGTGTGCTGAACAGAGTCCTGGCTGGGCGTCAGGAGGCCTGGGCATGAGGGCTGTCTTCCCTGATATTTAGCTCAGGCAGTTTCCCATCTTGGGCTCTAGTTTCCTCACCTGATCACAGCAACTTTTCAGCACTAATTTTCTAGGGCTCTGATGAGGACCAGCTGGGAGTTAATGGAGACCCAAGAGCTGTACCTAGAGTCTGCGCAGAGGCATCTGCTCTGTTTGAGAGGCCTGGGGTCAGGGTGGCCCTCTGAAGTATGGTAACTTATGAGTGCAAAGTAAGAACAGGATCGAGGACAAAAACAAATGTTAGTATTTCTTCTCATGCAGTCTGAGCCACATGTTTCCTGGGATTCTGTCATAGACATCAAGACATGTAGCAACTCCTGGCCATGAACTAGGTCCAGGGTAAATATTGATTCTACTGATTACATTTTTTAAAACAAGCAAATTACTAGGCACATGTCCTTGACACGGACATAATGTAAATCAATGATCTACAGATTACAGCTCCCAAACCACGTGGGGTACTTTTGTGGGCAACCTGCAGCTCTTAGAAGCCCTCAAATGTCTGCATCTCAGTAATATGTGATCCTGGACTCTGGAGGGCAGGCAGCAGCCAGGCGGCTCTGTTGGTTAATGATGATTGCAAAAGTGACTCCTGAGCCACATAACTGAGCATCACTGATGTAAATATTTAATCCTGCTTATCTGGGTGGAAATTCAATGTTTTGGTTCTACTGTCTTTCTGTCTTTATATGCTCATCCGCATAAACACCTGTCTTAGACTCTAAGCTTCACGGGGCTGGGGCCGCATTTAAATTGTCTTAATGATGAGAGAGAGAAAGAGAGAGAGATATTCCCGCATGGGTGGATATTTAATAAATGCATCTTTGGATCATGAGGGGAAAAAGAGGGAAGAAAACCCATCTCTATCGCTTTCTTTATGTCTTCTTCCTCTAATGCTGGCCTTCCCTCTGCTTTGACTTCAGAGGTGAAAACATCACATCTCCACTGATGACAAAGAGCCCGGTGCAGAGGTGATGGCTGCGCAACTGGGGCCTTTAAAAGGGATACCCACGTCTGCTCGGTGGGAGGGGAGTGATCTCACTATCACCTTTGTCTTTGCCCAGGGAGAGGGGCAGGGTCCCATGCAGCTGCCCCACTTTGGAAGTTGCATGCAGGGCAACAGTGCAGAAACATGCCCTTTCTTGCCTCTTTTCTGCCTAGTGGGCCCTGCAATGGCTCTCAAGTATCATGTCCTCTTTTTGCAAGGCCGTCTGTAACCAATTGCTTAATGAAGGGCTGGGCTTTAGATCCTGACCCCCTCAGGGCCACAGTCATGCTGGACTGACTAGGTAAGTCTCCTCTCCCTTCTCTGATTTCCTGGTGGTCAAATTGCCCAGATAGCCGGCAGCTGGACCATGCCAATAAAGCAGGAAGCCTGCAGAGCAATGCTTCAAGCATTCTAGGAAGCATTCGGACTCAAGAGACTCACAAAATAAGGCTCTGATTTGACATTAAGCTCTGGCCTCCAACATCCTACCAAACAGCCCTTGTCAAGACACCAGTGGGCCCCCCCTCTAGTCCAGTGGTCAGCTTCTGTGCCTTCAGCGGCGCTGACCCCCTTCCTTCACATCTCCTCCCGTCTCCCTGGCCACATCTTTCAAGTCTCCATCACTGGTTCCCCCTCGTCACTCCAATCTCCAGACACCAGGAGGGCTGGGTCGCAGCTTTGGAGCTCATCTCATTTCTGCCTACACTCACTCCCTAGTGATCTCATATCTATTTAAGTATCTTCAATTTTGTTTTTATTTATTTATTATTAAATCATAGCTGTGTACATTAATGCAATCATGGGGCACCATACACTGGTTTTATATACCATTTGACGTATTTTCATCACACTGGTTAACATAGCCTTCCTGGCATTTTCTTAGTTATTGTGTTAAGACATTTATATTCTTACATTTAGTAAGTTTCACATGTACCCTTGTAAGATGCACCATAGGTGTGGTCCCACCAATCATCCTCCCCCCACCCCACCCCTCCCTTTCTCCTTAAGGATCTTCAATATGTTGCTGACTCCTCAATAATTCAGTCCCAGATCTCTGCCCTGGACTCAGATTTATACTCCAGTTGCCTATTCCACATCTCCACTTAGCTGTCTGGCAGGAGTTCCAGACTTAAAGACCCGAGATGTCTTGCTTGAGCCGCCTGCTCTGACACCTCTCCCTCTCACTGTTTTCCCTATATCAATTAGTGACAATTCCTCTGTCATGTAGGACATCGCCTTGGAATATTTCCAACTCCTCTCATATCCCATAACTGAAACACCCGCAAATGACACCATCCTGAGTATGACTTTATCCCCCCTGAGGGTGCAAAGGCAAGACCCTGGTGTCTCCCAAGACAGCACTTCCTGACAGAACCCTGCTCTGCTCTCCCCCACCTTGGCTCTGTGTGCACTCGGCAGCCAGGTGGTACCTGCCCACGTCTGTCAGTGCACAGGGGTGCCTCACTCAAGACCTGAAGAGGCAGCTGGGCCTGCTCCTGGGAAAGTTCAGGCTCTTATGGAAACACACGCAGTCCACCCTGGCCACCTCTGCCCCAGCTCTCATAGCTCTCCTGAGTCACCCCTCTGGCTGTACCAGCCTCCTCTACTCCTACACATTGGCCAACACCCATCTCAGCCTTCCTATCAGCTTTCCTCGGCCTGGAAGTCTCTTTTTCCAAATACCTATATGGATCCTTTCCTTGTGGCCATCAGGTCATTACTCCAATGCTGCCTCCTCTGGGAGATGGAGTCCTGGCCACCACATCTAAATCACACACCCAGCCCACGGTTTCCGCTCTGCAGGGTGCTGTGCTCTCTGACACACTATCATTCCCTGTCTGCCTCCACATGAGAGCATGCATCCCACCAGGGCGGGGAGTTTCGACTCCTTTGCCTGTGGCTATCTCACCAGTGCCTACATTAGTGCCAGGCAGACAGCAGACTTTTAATTTGTGGATGGATAGATGGATGAGCTGGAAAATACTTTTGTATATAACTTACTGGCCATTTCGTTTACTCTATTTGGAGAAATACCTCCCAATTCTGCACTTTCTCTCTGTTACCCTCTCGGCCTCTTTTTGTTCCACTTCCTTGGTGGATTTTGTAGCTTTCCCCAGAAAAACTGAGTGGCTGAGCTCCCCTCAGTAGTGCCTGGGGACCATGCCGTGGTGCGTTGGGAGCTGTCCCCACACAACACCCAGGGCTCACTGCCGAGGACACTGCTGGGGACGCTGCTGGGGACGCTGCCTGGGACGCTGCCTGGGTAGAAGCTGCAGCACCAGAGCTGCTGATGAAAAGTGATCAGACCTTTTATCTTAAAGGACTACTTTGGTTCTGAGCTGAGAAGAACTGGCAAATATCCCATACTATAATCTTTTAGAAATTACAAAGGCTAAGCTACTCCATTACCTGAAACATACATATGTTTCCATTTGTGGCAGGATTTCTCCCTTTGTGTTTGTTTCAAAGAGCAAACTTTCAAGTCCTGAAGACAAGAATGCAGTTTCCCAGCCATAGATTAGCCTTTTCTGCACGTCTCTTAGGCCTCTGATGCCTCAATCACTTAATCACATCAACCCTACTTCTAATCGGACGCCCCAGTAGATGCGGTCCTTTGGACTCTCGCCCTGGCTCCGTTCCCAAGACTCTCACATTCCATTTCCTCACATGGGTCTATTTTATCCTCTATACCTTGAAAGTTTGGATATTCCCATCTCCCTGGGGCTTTCCACTGAAAAAGGACCAGAAGCAGACCCCAAACGCTCCTCCTGCTACAAGGGAGCAGTGCAAGGTGAGAGAACTGTCGTCTCCAGAGTCTGATTTCATCCATATTTGGGGTTATGAAAATCTTGGCAGAGACTCTGCCTACTGGGGTGGGCAGTTCATTATGCTCTTTGCAAAGGCTGGCCAGAAATGTGGTTGATGGGCCTTGTCAATGGGATCTGCTCTGGTGGCAGAGAATCCTCCATGCTGGGAACGCTCCTTGGAATTTATTCACTTAATGGGCAAGACAGAGGAGCAGCACACTTCCCCTTGGAAGCTCTTGCCTTAGGCAGAGACCAGAGTAACTGTGTGTCTCTGTGGATGGTAACTGGCTGCTAAGGATGCAGCGGATAGCTCATGCTTTTAATAACACACGCTAAGAGAAATGCTCATCACCATTAATCATCAACTAGGGGCTCAGCTCTGGCACAGCAATTCCTGTGCTTCGAGGTAAGCTTCTCTCTGTGGCTCACCGGCCAGTTTATTTATGAGCCATACCACTCAGTGCCGCAAACTAATCAACTACTCCACAGTTCCATCGCAGTGTAATAGAAGCTGTCACACATTTTTACAGAAAGACCCTCCACGGCATCTTCACTCATTGTTATAATCCATCAAAGGCTCCGTCTTCCAACTTGCACAACTACTTAGTAGAGCATGCAGACCTCCTTAGGTTACTAAATTATGTTGTTACCAGTCCCTTATTGTTAGTATGCTTTAATTTTGTATTTGTACCTTGAGCAGCATTATCAGAAAGGGAAGAGTTGATAGATTTATTAAATCCATCTTTGAAATAAGACAACAGAGATTCTGTTCTCCATAAACACGTTGGCTGTCTTCTTCTCTCTTCCTCCACATGTCCCTTCCCTCGGGGATCTCTGCATCACCCTCTGTGCCTAGGGTGTTGGCTTCCTGCCCTCACCTGCATGGCTCTGTATCAACAAACTTCCTGGTAAACGCTTTAGCTTGCCTGGTTCCTTGACGACTCTAGATGCTCACTGTTTAAGAACGTGGTTTTAGGATAGGGTGCTTGAGGGGACAGAATTGCACTTATTCCAACATGTAAAATGAAAGAGAAAGATACTGTACACAGAAAGAGGAAGAAAGAGTGGTTAGAGTCATAGAGACTGGGGCTAAGCGAGAAAGATGCACAGAGTAGTTAGAGCTCACCCAGGGGTTCTCAAATGCATCATGCACCCTGAACACCTGGGGAAGTTGTTCAAACACAGACGTCTGGAGTGGGGGCCAAGCATCTGCATTTCTCATGTGATGCTGCTGGTCCAGGGACCACACTTTGAGAACCACTGGGCTAGTCTGATGAGAGCCCAAACTTCCAGGATGCATCATCTCTGATGCTCTGAAAGTCAATATTCTCCATCACTCTCATTTCTATCCCAGCAGTAGACTACCCGTGAAACCCCAGAGGAAGGGATCTAGCTCAATTTCTGTAATCTAATTGTTCTGTCAACTCCTCCAGTGGCCCCGACCCTGCCACTTAGCACTTTCCCAGATCTTTGAATCTACCTTTCCTAGGAGAAACCTTTGACTCCCTCTTCCTGTGAGAAAGTTGGACAGTGCCTGGAAATCTACTGCAAATGGGGGGCAGAATCCCAGGCAGGTATGAAGTTTTCCATACAGCTGCTTGGCAGGACTTATTCCTTTCAAACTAGGAGCAGGAAGCCTCCTCCTCTGCCCAAAGAGATGGAGCCTGGAGGAGGAGGAGGATGTCTGACTTAAAAAAGGCTTCACCTTAGAAAACTCTCAACTGCCTTTTAAGGTCAAAGATTCTAAAAGGAATACACGGTTTTATAGATCAATCACAATTGTTTCCCACGTGTGACTAATTGCTATGAGCAGCAAATGACTGTGATCATTGAGACAAGGGCTGCTCTAGGAGGGCAGACTTTGGCCTCTGAAGAAAGGTTGGTGGGAAAGGTTTTGAGCTGACTTTGACACTGTCTCCTCTCTCCCAGAACCCAGCCCAAAGCCAGAAGATGGCTGCTCACTGTTTCGGGGTTTCTCCTCATCCATGCCTTCGTCCTCATTCTCGGGGTCGATGTCTTCTGCCTGAGTGATCCAGTCCAGGTAGCCTTTGAGATCTTCTTCCAGCTGCTGTTTCTCCCGCAGCTTTTGGAAATCTCCCCGAGCCTTGGCCTTCTCCCTCTCTTTGGAAAACTCTCTGACGAGAGTGAGAGGAGTGGGCAGGGCAGGAGAGCACGGAGAAGGAGGGAGCACCAAGAGGGTCGGGTATGGAAGGAGAGATGGAGATAAGGAGAAACAAAAGTATTAATTGCTTTGCACCAAGAAACCTGCCCGCACATCTCTGCTTTGCTTTCCACAGTCTCCCTAGTCACTCTCACAGAGATGGAAAGCAGCACTGCAGGGGACATTCCTAACACAGCCCATGGAGATGGAGAAAGTCCACCTTCCTTTTTTCTGCATCATGATCACAGGCTTTGCCTTTTAATAACAAGTGCTCTCCAAAGACCTAGAAACCCCTTCCATCCAAATAGTAATTAAAAACATCTACCACAGTTATGGAACATGCATATTCATTCCACTCTGTACTGGGTGGTACTTAAAAAATCCTACATGGGACTGTAAGTGACACAAGGTGTTAGGACTGGCAGTGTGCCAAAGCCACTCACTCACACTGGGTCCTGAGAGCCAGTCATGCCTGTCTCTTCCCAACTCTGGCTTCAGTGATGTCCACTTTGTAGCTCAAGATCAGCCATGGTGGGCGTATTTACACCATTGTAATTGGCAAACACTATAAATCAGGGCTCCCTCCCCACCCTCCAAAAGCACACTGTTAAATTGTATCGGTACACTACTGACTTAGGACCCAGGAGATTTAATCTCCTCAACCTTTATTTCTATTACTAAAGTTCTACCTGCCACTCTTAGCATGACTGGAAGGATTTCTAATGTAGAAGGCTCTTTCCCACATGGAGACAAATGAGGATTCCAAACACAAGAAAATGTCCTGGGGGCTGCCCTTTTGGTGAAAAAGAAAATCCAATCAGAATAGAAAAATACATAAAATCAAGATGATATAAAAGTTAAATGATGCATTCAGTTTAAGGTAATAATGAGTAGAAATTGGAATTGGATTGGGATTTGCTGGAAGAAGGGCCTATTGAAAAATTTCTGATAGAATGACTATTTCTTTTCTATGATTCTGTCCTAATTTTCTCTCTGACTTCAAATTCACTCTCTGGCAAGGAGGGGGGTGGCAGCAGAAGGCAATCATCAACAAGGCAAGTTCTCAACTCTCAAGCAAGTCTGTAGCTTTTCTTCCAAAATAGGTATGTGAGAGGATTTGTCATTGATACGCAGACTGTGGGAAATGGGGCCCTTCTGTGTGCACATTCGCATACATGCACGGGCATCCTGGCTAATTCCTGGAACCTTGGTTTCTCTTCCTCTCACCAGTGAAGGCCTGGCTCAGGGCCAGAGGCTGCTGAAACCACCTTGAAGAATTTCTCGTACAAGCTACACTGTAGGAAAGGCACCGTGGAAGGAGGCAGAGTACCAGCAAAGCACAGGGGATAAAAGCCTCCATTCCTAAACCCCAGAGTCATGTGGCATGGCTCTGTCACCACATACACTGTCTAGTCTTTGCATTCTGCCTGTGCCAATTAGGAAAGCATAGATTTTAGCACACACTGTTTTTATGGTAAAACAGGGCTGGGGTGGAGTCCAGGGAACTTTTTAATTGGCAGAATGTGGGGGCTCTAAGCTAACGAGTCCTCTTCAACTGCTACCTTAACGATGCTCTGGGTTAGATTGAATTTTTTCTTACATTTGATTAAATCCAATTCTAATTGGATTGAACTTGCTATTTCTCAGGCTTCCTGCCAACCAGCAGGTACCTTCATTTCCTTCCCAGGGAGTTGTATGCCAGGGAAAAGGGGCCAGACTGACAGCTCACAGTGGAAATGAGGCCTTGTGTTGCTTGCACCCCCTGCTCTCACCGTTGGGGATGGGCATGGAAAGATCCCTAGAGCTGGTCAAGCCTCCTGGGCCTGGGCTTCGTTCTTCAGAGATGCTAACTTCCTATAGCATTTCCCTCCCTGTGCAAATCAACTGAAAAACTGCATTTCAAAGGCCCCTCTCTTGGGCATCTTTCTGCCTATGCCCATTTGCATTCTCTGTTCCTTTCCTCTGGAGTGGGGCTGAGGTTGAAAGGGGCTAAGTAGCCAACGGCTCCTTTTAGCTCTTGTGAATGACTTTGCAGAGGGTTCACGTTCTGGTTACAACACACCTCCCCACCCTTCTTTTGGAGTTGAGAGGCTAGTACTCGGATCCAACTGGAGGAGGGACAGCTGGCCCAGGCCCTGTTTTATAGCACCTTCCCGTGGAATGAAAGTTCACCATCTATAACCCAAGGCCTTTGGGGGAACCAAAATAAACATCCAGAGGGAGAAAAGGAAAAAAAAAGGTATGCTGATGGTTCTGACTGGCCTGAAGATATTTTCTCTAGCAGAAGAAGGATGGGCTTTGGGGCTGTGAAGGGGGGTGGAGAGCAGCACCGTCAGGTCTAAGCATCGCGGCTCCCCCGGAGTGTGGGGCACAACTAGGCTTGGGGAAGGATGGAAGGTGAGCAAGGCTTCTCTCAGCAGGCCCGGGGTGGTGAAGGATTCATGGGTGACAGCGCTGGCTTTCTGCACCTCCTTGCCTGGATGCCAGCCAGGTGCCTGCCCTGGAGACTGCGCTAATGAAGACGTGGAGCTCCAGCCTGACAGGCCCAGAGCCCACAGCCGGCACGACAATCAGTCACAGCTGTGGGATTGGTCACAAGACAGCAAGGGCCAGCATGGAAAAATGAGGGTGGAGGGGAGAGCCAGGGGCTGGGACACGTGGAAAGTCCCATCAGTGCAGACCACCCGGGCTCTCAGCCTTGCGACAATCAACCCGGTCAATAAGTGTGGACTCCACACATAGGAATTTACCTACTCACTGGACTGTTTGTAAGTTTCATATCAACACTTGTGGCACTTTCACAGCCATTTGAGGACATGCACAAATGGCAAAAACTTCACTTGTTCCCAGCTGAGGTCAAACAAGGCAACGTTCCGCCTTCTTGTTTCAGTTTTCAAACAACAAACAAGTGTCCTTTCTACGGTCTACTTAGTGCCACGTTTTTTGCATTTTTGTTAGTGATTTTGCTGTTTTGAATAGCCCCCAAGCATAGTGCTGAAGGACTGTCTGGCATCGCTAAGCGCAAGAAGGCTGTGTGTGCCTTATGCCAGAATAATGTGTGTTAAATAAGCTTCATTCAGGCATGGGTTACAGTGCTGTCAGCCACAGTTTAATGTTGATAAATCAACAATATCTATTGAGTCAGGTGTCTTTAAACAAGGTTATGTATAACACATAAAATAAGGTTATGTATTGATAGGTTGACAAAATGTTGTGAGCCCAAGGCTTGCAGGAACCTAACCCTGTATTTCCCTAGGAATGATGGCTCAGTCCTCACTGATTCAGTGTTGGTACATGGTAACTTTATAGAATGTGAGTAAGGAGCAAGGACTACATATGTTGCGTCTCTTTTGCTCCCGCCTGCAAGGCGTCTATGTCCTAGCCTTTTCACTGCTTTCTTCTGGACCTGGATCTCGCGTCTTAACTGTGGAGTCAGGGCCAGTCATACTTCGTGTAAAATGCTGACCTATCTAGTCCTCTGCATTTTTTTGAACTAAGAGACATACCCATCTCTCAATGGGAAAAAAGCTGGGATGATTACCCTGCAAGAGAGCCTGAGCCTTGCACCAGCTGAAGGTGCACAGCTGAAGCCTCTGCAGTCACTTAAAAACAAAGGTAAACAAATCCCAGAGTCTGGAAACTTCTACCTCATGACAGCACCAAGTGCAATTTCAAGAATCCCATTGCCACTATTGTCATTCTAATTCTAGAAGGGGGGAGACTGAGATTACTGGAGGAGAAAGTAACTATAATCTGACCATTATCTGCATTATATCAATCCTATTTCTTGCATAAGATTGATGCGAAAATCAACAAATAATGAACACGGAAGTATTTTGAAAAAAATCCAAGAGATGTGTATTTTTACACTAGCTCTACCTGGCCTCGCCAGGAACAAGGTGTTCTGGATAAGTGAATGTTCCAGATAAAGGATGCCTAGCCCTCTGATGACCAAAGCAGTTAAATTCCCACCTTTTAAATGAAAGCTTTATAGAGTGTCATCTCCTCTACTTTCAGGAGGAGACACACCAAGCACAAGCCAACCTTTCCTTGGTGACGGAAGGACATGATTTATGAGGATGAGTTATGAGGATGTGCTGATCCTTCACTGATGGATGTAGGGTCTCACACTTGCTCCCCCTATCTCTAGAGGCTCCAAGACTACAGTGCTGTTAGGTTGGTGTCTCTGCTCTCTCTCAGGGACCACGAAGGTTTGCAAGGCTGCCAGCCGCCAGGCCCCCATGCTAAACAACCCAGCCCTGCTGCAGGTTTCAGGGCAGTGCCTTTGCAGCTTTCCACTGGGCCGCCTTCTGTTCCCACTGGCTGTTTCCAGTAGCCTGCCATGCACTGCTTCTGCACCTGCCTACTCCTCACAGGCCCTTCCTACTGCAGCGTCTGCTCTTCCCCACCCCACTTCCTGACTTGTCTTTGGAAAGCATGTGGGGTTGGGGAGAGTACAATGTGGAGGTTACGGATAAGGCTATGGGTTCATTGACCCTGCATTTTCCATTTCCTCAGTACCTCAAGAACTGAGGTACTTTCCTCTTCACTGTAGCATGGAGACTGGAACAGCACCTCGCTTACAGAGCTGTTAGGAGCATTAACCCAGCTAATCTACCTAAAACACCAGGCACAGAGCCAGACACAGAATGGTAGTGACTGTTAATGCTGTCATTGTCACGGTGAATTGCATGGAGCTAGGAGACTTTTTTGAATGCTTCTGGAAAGTTGGTTTAATCAGAAGTCTGAGTAAGTTGGTGTTTTACCGCTTTCTTGTGGGGGACTTTTCTATTGTCCTGGCTAATCAAGATGCTGAGTTGAAACTCCCCATGGTGTGCTCGGCCATGACCGCAGCTCCTGTCACCGCATGGGGTGGGGGTGGCCCACTCAGAGCTGCCAGCCCTGGACCTCCTTAAACCAGGAAGTGGAGGTGCTCACTGACAGACACCTCTTTGTTCTGCTAGGCAGACCCTCTATCGGCCTTGACGCATATTCTCCCAGTGATTCTGGAGCTGTAAGGAGGAGATGTTGGGGAAGGTCTCCAGGAAAGATCAATGTATGGACTCAGGCTCCCATGTGCAGAAATCAAATAGCTTTATTGTCCCTGTTCAGAATCAACCCAACATTTTCAAGTATTACTAACTGCTGGGTTTTGGGAAGGTGTCTAAACACAGCCTGTCTCACTTGGACTGAGTCAGGCCATGGCCTTCTAAAGAACTTTCCCTCTAACATCAGCAGCGTCCACCATTTGACTGCTCTGTTTTGCTACCTCTGGGAAGAGCACTCCTCCAGGGGCCAGGAATGACTTGGGCACATACTCTGCTTATTGAGGGCCCTCAGGGTCTAGCCTTTGTTCTTCACTTCAGACTCCTGCTGAGAATTTCACTTGCTCAGATTTGCTTCCTAACCTTTAGGGGAAGAAAGTGGAATTACAGTTTTTAAATGTTTCGAGCTGTGACTTATATTACAGTTCAAGCTCATTATAACGGGAAGTGATGGGAGGAGAGGAACAAGGCTGTGCTGAGTTCTGGCCCTTGTCTGCTATTTACCAGCAAAGTGACCCTGTGCAACTCACTTCTCATGTCTGGGTTCATATTCCTCAGCTTTGAAAGGCAAGATTGGAATGGTCCTAACACTTGATGATTCTATTCAATAATTCCAGTTATGATAGGTACCAAGGAAATAACAATCATTGTAATGACAGCACTGTGATTGAGCACTTACTATGCACCAGTTCCTAAGCTAAGTATTCTACACAAATGATCTCATTTGATCATCACAAATAGCTGTGAGTTGGTTTTATCATTTAAATTTTTTCAGATGGGGAAAGTAGGTCTAAAAAAGTGAAGTCTGTCCAACATCACGCATCTAGCAAGTGCAGAGCTGGGATGCTCAAGTTTTTCTTTTGAATTGGGGTAAATTTTTCAATGCTTTCCTTGGAGAGTTGCATATAAACACAGGAGCATTTTCTTGTGTTTGAACATAATAATGACAACCCATCTACCCTCCAGGCAACTAATCAGGGACCCACTTATGTTGTTCTACTCCTACTTTTTTTTATCCCTGATGGAAGGCACTTGTCTCCTGCGTGGCCTCACCTTGGCAAAAGGCATGATGTCACCTAGATCTCTAACAGACCACCCCACCCCCATGGGGAAGGGCAAGGGCGGGGGCAGGTTCTTTCCTTCACCTGATTCCCAAGGGTGAAGCCAGAGCTCCTGCCATAGGAGGTGGAGAGGCGGTGCCCAGTTCATGGACTGAGTAAAAGCAAAGAGCAGTCTTTCTCTTTATGCTTAAATTTCTCCCAGCAGAAAGGTCTCTAGATTTCTAGGAAAGGCTATTCAAAGCAGCTGACCTGTCTCAAGCAGAGCAGAAATAGATCACCCCCACCCCCTGTAGCAAAGGCAGCAGAGTGGGTCACCCTTGAGCAGGTCACCAGGAGCCTTTAGGTGTTAGGCCTTGGCATGGCTGATGTGAACTTCCAAAGAAGAAGGTGGGCTGAAGAAAGGCCGTGTTTCCATACAGAAAAGTGGCCATCCTCAGGGCTACTTGACTTTCCAACTTTGTGCTACTTTTATAATTTCATCTGAGTAAAGGCTAAAATTAGATAGACTAGATAAATTTGAAAGGAAGTGTAGTCCATCTCTATTCTTAAATAATCTGAGGCCTTAAATAGTTAAATGTCCCATTCAGAAAAGGAAACACTAGAGATGGACAGATCAGTCCATGAATTAGAACTGAAGAGAATTAGATTTGGAGTCAGTACTTGTTATTCATATTGGAAACCAGTCTCTTCTTACCCTGGCCTGCTCAGCGCTGAGTAACAGTGATGTGAAATCTTTACCATCAGCCTGCCACAAAGATGTCCAGCAGGTGCCTCCTTAAATTCACACCTGTCTCACTCAAGGGTCTTACCATGCCACCCTGATGCTAAGAATGTCATTCAGGCACAAAGAGACGTATTTGGCCTGCCTGAGGCTGGGCAGCAGTTGGGTGAGCTGGCAAAAGACAGGTGGGCCAGGCATCTCTCCATCTTTTGCCACCCGAACCAACCGATCGATTCTTGTGCATCTGACTCTTTACCCAGCCAGGCCAAGGACAGTCACTTTAAGGCTCCCAAGGTGACCCCTTACCCCAGGTTCATCAGAGCCAGAAAAAGAATAGAGTCAGGAAGAGCAGAGAGAATAAATAAAAATAAATGGAAAAATCAAGACCTTTTTCCTTGGTCCTGCTTACCCGCTAAGAACACCGAGAACCAAGTTAAGTACAAAAAATGACCCTATGATGATTAGTGTAACAAAATAGATCCAGGGCCAGTCCCTTCCTACGGCATCATTGACCTGGAAGAATGGAATGATAGTTAGTGAGACACACTCAGCAACCGAGCACGGCCAGCGCCCGTCACCGGCTCCCGGGACATTGACCCGAGCAGCACCGGGGCCGGGATCCTCCAGGTGCAAATCAGAGGCCAGATAGTCTGCCCAGTTAAGGGGGCGGAATTTGTGGTTGAATGGAGACTTTTTTTTTTTTTTTCTGGTTTTCCTGGGCCTCTTAGGGTCCCGTCCCTGAGGATCCTGGCAATGGATCTACTGGGACCTGAGACCTTGCTCGGCTGCATTGTAAAGAGGACATAGAAATGGTCAGCTTACCCGCTCAACACACCGAGAACCAGATTTAGAACGAAAAAGGATCCAAAGATGACCAGACTGACAAAATACACCCAGGGTAACTCATAGCCCATAGCGTCCTGCATCTGGAAAGATGAAGGAAAGTTAAGAAAGAAAGAAAGCAGAGCTGAGTTAAAGCGAAGAGGCAGGTAGAGAGTGTGTGGACAGGTCTGGAGGACACACATGGGGCTGGATTTGGATTTAGTCCATGTGGCTTAAGATCCACTTGTCACCCTTGGCATCATCTACACTCAAAGTACTTCCCTGTGACTATAAAGGGCCATCACTGGCTCTGCCTCAAGAGGAATGCCTGGCACCTCTGTTGTTTTATTTTCTGGAAAGAAAAATTTCTCCAGTATTTCCGAGTCACTTGTCTGATAAGGTGGGTTACCTCGAAAAATAATTTCTTCAGCATGAGATGGTTTTAGCTTAGTTAGGTTTATGTGGCCATTAAATCTTCCCTTGCATCCTGAGGCACACTGACCTTGGTGTCTAAAGTGCACCCACTCTTACTGGCAGGCCTGGAGAAATGATACTCTAGGGCAGCGGTTCTCAACCTGTGGTTGTGACCCACAGGAACTGTGTTAAAGGGTCACAGCATTAGAAGGTTCAGAACCACTGTTCTAGGGGTTATGTGAGGAAAGAGATCTTCCTAAAGGGCTTTTCCAAGGACCTGGGCGATGCCCAGAGCTTCGAGGCTAAGCCCCAGGGCTGCAGAAGCACCTAGGCCAGAGGCCAGGACAGGCAGTGATTTTGTCTTATGTACTCTGAGAAAGGTTCCTATGTCAGCAACCACAGCTCAGATGGAAAGGGTCTCTAACTTGGGACTTGTGACTGGAACTAACTACCCAAACGACGGAGACTCTCTGTGAAAGGCTGCAGACCCCCACAGTGGCTGAAGGCAGTCACACACGGGTGCTGACTCCTCTGAGCCCAGGAAAGCTCACCCTGCACATCTCTTCCCAATTCCACGTTCAGTGGCTTCACACTAGCAGCTTGAAAATGGCCACGGTGGAAATACTTACACCACAGAAATGGGTAGGCACAACAAATCAGTCCCCTGGTCCCTGGCCCCAGGAAAGATTGTTAAGCATTTACCTGCTCACTACTGGCTAGAGGGTGGGTATAAAGATAACTTATAGGGCAGGCTTTTATCAAAGAGGAAATTTATTCTGATTTAGTTTCTCAAATCTATTTCTTCTCATGCTATTTGGCTAAAAAGGGTTTAGTCTTAGCTTCCTAAGAATGAACCCCAACTTTGTCCTTGTGAAATTTGCTCAGAGAAAGCCAACTTTGTAAGGCACACAAGCTTCTTGAATGACACACATCTGCAGTTCTCAAAGTGAGGCCTCGTGGCCAGCACTATCAGCATTTTCTGGGAGCCTGCTTGGAAATGCACATCTTGCCCACCCCCAAACTCTGGGGTGGACTCAGAAACCCATGTTTTAACAAGCCCTACAGGTGATTCTGAGGCTTGAGAACCACTGATGTATGTCGTTCCCTCCACAACTCCCAACTTCAAGTACAACCATATAAGTATTGCAATTCCCCCCACACCTCTGCTAAGTTGTACAGCGGAGTTCCTCGAAGTGTGGTCAGGATCATCTGGGAGAACTGTTAACAAAGATGATCTCTGGGCCCTGCCCCCCATGTTCTCAGCATGGCTCAGAACTCTGCATATTAACCACCCCAGGAGAGTCTAAGGTGTGTTGAAGTGTGCTCAGCATTGCTACCATTTATACTCCAGGGCCTCAAACAGCTTGGGTATGCCAGGATATCAATGCCCTCACCCTTGGGCTTTGCAGGCACTGAGCAGCCTTATACATTTACCTAAGAAGGCTGAATAAATGTTATATTCTCTGTGTGCTGGGAATAAAAAAGAATGAAAACTACCAATAGACCTATGTAGTATGGTTTGCAAGGTGACATCCCAACATTCTTTCTTATCCATTAATATTTACCTGATATTACTATGCTTGGTTAGAGAAATCCACTAGATACAGCCACAGTGCCTGGTGCACGCTCTGTGCTGGGGATCACTGGTCTGAACTGTGCAGGTGAGGAAGGTCAGAGTGCCCAGCACACGCCACTGCACCATGAAGTCGAGAAGTTCAACTTCACCTGTGTTTATTGAGCACTACCATTCCCACGCCCTGCTCTACTGTATTGACCTCATCTATTGCTTTACAACCGCATTGTTAACTTTCTCCATCCCTTTATTATTACCCATTGCTTGTCTCCCATGCTACAGTATAAGGTCTACAGGACAGGTGGCCCTGGTCTGTTTTGTTCACTGGTGTATTCTATGTGCATGTGGCAGATACTCAGCAAATGTTCTCTGAATGAATTATCTTAGTGCCAGGCACTGTGCTGTGAATAGGAAGCCCTTGCTGGCAGGGGATACAGATAATTTAAAGTAACTAGAATGCCTCAGTTGCCCTGCAGCCACCACAGGGGAAGGATGCAGGGGCTCTGTACACAACGGAGGCCTGGCTGTGTGCAGCTGCAGTGCGTATGGCCAGGCAGGGCCACTGTGGGCAAAGAAGTCAAGGAGCAGGAAGGAAGCCTGGAGCCCATGTGGTCCTGCGAAGGGAATAAGGGTCTCTGTTAAAAATAGAGGCTACAGCTGTAAAGCCTTCCTGGATGTGAGATGGAGGATTTTCCTAGTGGCTAAATCGCTAAAATACCCAGCAAAATAGCAGCTGTTAGGAGAGGCAGGGTGGACATTCTTTCCGCATCAGTCCTGGTCCATATCCCAGCGAGTGTGGGAGCCTCATTTTAGCCAGAAGGCAACAGTCTGAACGAAGAGTGCAAAGAAACCAAGCCTGCAGAGGGGTGTTTGGTGAAAAGTCTCCATCACTGAGAACAGAAAAACAAAACTGTGGCAGCGCTACCTAGGTGGGACAGGTTTGGTGAAATGAGATGAGGGAGGGAAGGTAAGACCCAGATGGGCTAGTTTTGCAGACCTCATTTTACTCTGAGTGCTGACCATGTGTAAGATGCTGTGCTTTGTTTTAGACTCTTTGCTACTCTGAAAGCAACAGGGTTGTAAATCGCCCAGGGCTGGGAGTCCCAGGCCCCTGCAGGGGAAGATGGAAACTGGGATCCGAAGTTGTGTGGAACCTTGGGCGTCCTGGTGGCTCTTCCTCTCTCAGAGTAAACCCAGCCAGTGGGTCAGAAGAAGTGCTTTCCTTTTCCTCTAGGAAAAAGAAAGTGCTTCTTTACCTTTTTAGGAGGGTGGAGAGGTTAGGAGGAGCTGGTAGAAAGTGCAGGCTCTCACCAGAACAAATGCACGTGTGTGTAGCCCAATGTATATGGCCTCAAGGGTGAACCCAAGAGCCCATGTGGACCCAAGTTACTGGCCTGCTGTTGTGACTGAGCAGCTCATTCTAACTGAGGCCTGTAGGAGCACCTTCCCCACGTGTGGGTCAGAGCATGGAGGGTGGCAGAGGAGGTCTGCACTGAGCTGGCAGGTGGGGGCAGCCAGTGCCAGCAGGCAGGGGCATGTTCACTGTATCCCCTCATGGAGCTGCCTTCAGAGCCTGGGCAGTGTCCAGAGGGTGATGGGTGGACTCTGCCAACCCCCTTGAAATGAAATTTCTCCTACTGGCTGCTGTGTGAACATTTAACTTCATGGAAAACAGTCCTCAAAGCCACACAAACCTATAAACCTTGGAGACTCTCTTGGGCCCTGGATCCATCTGGGTGCACTCTCCTCCCACACACAGGTGAAGGAAGGGCTCCCAGCACCCTGACGCACTTCAAGAGCAGGAGCTCCAGACCTCATGGGCATGGTCCTGACAGCCAGGGCCAAACCCAGCTCAGTCCCCACCCTGCTGCTGTCCTGCTTCTGCCACTAGCTTGGCTGTGGGCTAGTTCTATAAGAGGTTTAGGGTGAAGGGCAGCAGGGGAGGGGCACAGGAGGGGGACAAATGAGAGATGAATGAGCTTCCAGGGAATCCTTGGAAAACTACCATTCCTGGGGTGGGCGGAGCCCACAGCCGCCAGAAGGCAAGTCCCTGGCCTGCCCAGCTCTGGTCTGAAAGGTAAGGGCCCCTTTGGTTTCTCTTACTTTCTCCTCTTTACTCTGGGCCACCTACTTTTAGGGGCAGACTTGGTAGAGAGCATACAAAGCTAGGTGGCTCTGAAGTAGGGCAATGCCGGGAGTGATGAGGTTGATGTCTTAAATCAGCTTGAACAGGCCTACTAAGAAGAGAGAGAATAAATAAAGCCATACTTTAAAAAAGTGACCCAGATTGCTGACACCCTTATTCAGAGGTGAAATAAAGGCAACATCTGCTCAAACCATTAGGCTGAACGTACTTTGGGTCTCTGTAACTTTCCTACTAAAGGTGCCCAGACGTGAACCTCACTGAGGTCCACCATCTGCAGCCATGAGGGCCTCAGGCCCAAGAACTAATGGGATGTACTCTGCCCTCGCTGAAACACATAGCCTTTCCAGTCCAAGGATCTGCAGATGAAGCAAAGGGAATATTCCATGAAAACCACCAGACTCTTCCGAAACCATTATGTAATTCGTTAAGGGGAACTCCAGCCTCAAACATTCAAATCCATCATTTATTTTTCCCAAAAAGATACATAGGAGGGACCACATCCCCCTGCCCCATCCCCTCAAGGCTGCTCTTGATCCTAGCTGATTTCCCTGGGTTCTCAGGTTGTGTGTGGCACGTCCCACATGGTTCCTGGATTTGCAGGTACTGGGGATCCACAAGGACTGAACACTGACAGTGAATGTTGAGAGAGGCTGTCATCTGTCATCAAAAGGCAGGAGGTGCAAGCTCAGACCAGTCATGGTGCTTTACACACATGTCATCTGAGGACAGGATGTGCTGCCACCAGTGAGTGCCAGTCACCCAGGGTAATGGCTCTGTGAGTCTGTGACTACTCATGACCCAGGTCACCTTGCTTGCTAGGACACAAGTGTCAGCCTCTTCGGTCACTGCACGAGCAGCAGGCAGGGAACAGGTGCCACCTGGCTCTTTCCCCTGCACCTGCTTATGCTGTAGGCTGAGAACTCAGGAGCCCCCCAGAGCACAAGTAAAAATCCAGTTTGCATGGGGGGAAAAAAGGCAAACCAACAAAATAAACTCCTCCATGTATCATAAAAATAGTCCCTGAAATCAGAAGGGATCGTGCACTGAGGTATGGAATCTCAGGAAGCTTTGTAGAGAGTGGTTTCCCCCAGTCTGCAGGTCTGAGCCAGCGAGTGTGGACAGAAACTAAAATACAGATCTCTCCAGTCTTCCAGACTGGCACAATGCTTGCTTTCTCAGGCCGAGGAAACTCTCTCTTGGTCCTTGTCCAGCCTTGAAGTCTACCAGCCCCACTTTGCCCTGGGTGCTCTGGGCCCTCGCAAGTTTCCGCTCAGCCACACTCCTGCACAGGATAGAGCCTGAACTGTTGAAGGCAGGCCTTGTGCTTCTCTGAGCCCCTTCCCCCCACCCTGCCCAGTCCTGGGAACATAGTAAATGCTCAATAAATGTTTGCTAAATTGAATTATTGAATAATAAGGACTCCTCTACTACTAATGAAATGAATAAAATAAAACTCAATAAGCAAATAAATAATGGCTTTGAGAGATGGAGAGTCCCTTCCTTGATACATTTCTAAAGGGCCGGTTTCCTGTTGAGATAGTGGAATCTCTGTTTTAAGCAGCAGCAGGTGCACTAAGTGGGTGGTACTGTGAGGCAGAGTAAAGGTCAAGGACCACAGAGTCCCAAGTAGGACTGAACACTGTCTCTGCCCCGATACTGGACAGAGAGCTCAGGATGCTGTCTCTGCTTTCCTTGAAGGGTTTCTCTCTGCTCTTGACTGTTAGGCCATTGGTAGAATTCAGCTCCACCACGCCTTGTTTTTTGATGCCTCAGAGACTCATTTTCTATATTCTGTAGTGAGAGGAGGTGGCTTTTTGAAGACAAGATGGAGAGGAAAAGTAGGGTAAAACAGTCAAATTCAAGGTAGTTCAATGCAAAAAATCTTTGTCATAAATAAGGGATAGTTCAACAGCACCAAGCCCAGAGATGAATGGCCGTCTTGTTAAAGTATGCATGCGTGTGAATTTAGTAGGAATATCTTCTTGGCATGTCCAGACAGGTAAGTGGGATGGCAAGATGAAGTGTGGAGCTGACAACTGATGTATGAAAATCAAAACATTCAACTTTTGTTCCCAAGTTCTTCTGTTGGTTGAACCAAAACTGATCCCAGATACTAGAAGATACTATTTTTGATTCTAAAAATCTTCCCTTTATGATTTCTCATTAAGTATTCTTTCTAACATTATTATTATTTTCATAATTATTATTATTACCATTATTTGAAACAGTCTTGATCTGTTGCCCCAGGCTGAAGTGTACTAGTGTCACCATAGCTCACAGCAACCTCAAACTCCTGGTCTCAAGTGATCCTCTTGCCTCAGTCTCCCAAATAGCTGGGACTACAAGCAGCCCGCCTCAATGCCTGGCTAATTTTTCTATTTGTAGTAGAGACAGGATCTTGCTCTTGCTCAGGCTGGTCTGGACGTCCTGAGCTTAAGTGATCCTCCTGCCTTCGCCTCCCAGAGTCCTGGGATTATAGGTGTGAGCCACCACCATTTCCAGCTCTTCTAACTGTATTTTTAAGGCAAATTTTTAATTTTTAAAACAATCAGTAGAAAAACTGATCATGGGAAAACCACTTGGGGGTGACGTCAAGAAGAGGGTGACCCAAAGGGTACGGAGGGCACAAACCCTGGAAAATGCCAACCAGAAGCACTCTGCTGTGCTCCACTGCCCGCAACATTATTCTCAGGAGTTCCTGGTGAGAAGGGCACTGGGAGAGCAGAGGATGACGGGATGTGCTGTGAAGAAGTACTCAGGCCTCCTGATTCCCCAAGAGCTGGAACCACATGTTCTAGCATACTCAACTGCTCCCCCTCACCATGGCTCTCACATGCAACCTTTCCTGGGTGTCCTACACTAGCTCAGTGGCCAAATCATGCTGCTTCCCACGAGCATGGAGCTGTCTTGGGTTCTGGGCACAAAGTTAGCACTGAAAAGATACGTAATTGACTGGTGCCTACGCTACCCAACCGTGATCCAGCTACAGTGCGGAGTGGGGAATGCTCAGAGCTTCAAGCTGACCCGAGTTGTCAGACCCATCCGAGAATACTACAGAGTCCTGCTGATCAGCTTGATCTTGCTGTATCTTTAGGAGGGCATATGTCTAGACCGTGTGAGATGAGCAGTCCTGAATATATGCAGGAGGCTAGGATGGTGAGTCTACAAAACATCTGAAAGTAGAAATGGAAATCAAGGGCCATGTTTCACCACGCTGGGTTCTTCCCCCTCCTGGTGCTTCACTGACCCTGAAGGCCAGCGCTTTTCATCTGAGCACACTCTCCTCATCCACCCACCTAGCTTTATAAGAGGATTAGACTTTTTTGGAGTAGATGGTGAGGCTTTGGCTTAAGAATTCCCCAAGGAAACTACAGCCCAAACCTGAGTTTTGGTTTAGCTGCCAAGTCCAGTGTCCAGCCTCTTTACCCTCTCGCCTGCAGACTCCTCCCACGGGCGCTGGGTACAAGAAACACTCTAAGCAAATCACTCAGTTTGCTGTGGCCTTGACCCAATGTGTGGGTGATGGCTTTCTTAGCTGAGGCAATGTTCAAGCACGACTTGACCACATTTTTATTTTTAGTCCACTAACTCTTCAAGATCATAACAGATGTCAGAGAAAAAGAGCAACAGACCCTATGCCATCCACAATAGGAGGCGGCTATCTGCCTTTTGCTATAGGTGATCTTCCTGATCCCCTTTACCCAGGCCGTACCCAGTCACTGATCAATTGCTTCTTTGATGCTTATTGACCCATTCTTCCCCAGGCTGTTGCTTGGGAGAGGGCCCTGCTCCAGGGTTTTCATTCATTGTTATGCCTGGAGGTCTTGGTTGTTCCTTCCCAAGATCCCTTGACATGCCCTTTGGGTTCGAAGGGACATTCATTATTCTGCATACAAGACCTACTTCTCTAGTCTCCAAGGAAACTATCTCCTGAGACAGGTTCAAATCGAGTGGTATCACAGCAGCCCCTGTGGGTTTGACAGGTTAGATTTCCATGGTTTTCAAACCCCAGCCTGGGAATGGAGAGCTTTCTCAAAATGCAGACACTGGGGCCCTAACTTTGGAACTTGTAATTCAATGGCTTGGAGGGAGGTCTGGCTATTTTATATTTAGAAAGCTCCATGTGTGATGCTAAAACACTTGGAGATTTGAGAGTCTGCAGGTTAGAGATATGGTCTTAGAGGCCAAGGAGGAGGAGGGAACGGAAGCAAGAGGGGGAGGGAGGAAGAAGAAAGAAAGGATGAAATGGCCATAGGAAGGTCAAAGCAATTAGGGAAATTGTCTGAAAGCAGGAGCACTGGGCTAGGAAGTGCTTCTGTCATGAATACCGAAGCAGAAGCCGGTCTCAGCTGAAGGTGGGCATATGCGCATGTGTGTGCGCACACACACCAGCATGCACACACACACACATATAACATGGCCATTTTGGAAAGGTGCTGGGAAAATCAGAGAGAGGCACGTCCCACGAGCCTGGGATTGTTTCTTCACCTCTGACATGTTTTCCATCCCCAGCCTGAGCTCCATCTCACACACCCCAGGGGGAAAAGCACAACACAGCTGCTGAAAATTGATGGTTGCAGTTGTGTGCATCTTCTCATTCCCCACTCGGCTGTCATTATGGTCACGTCTGGTTGGTGGGGTATCAGTGACTTGAGGTGGGGGAGAGGAAGGGAGTGTTGAAGGAAGATCACAAAAACACAGCATGGTCATTAAGCAAAGGAAATTATACTGATGCCTCCCACCCCACACCCACCCTCAATTCAATACCGTGAAAGGCTTTTCCATAGCAATGTAAGAATGGGTTTGAAGCTCAAACCCATTGGGGGTTGAGGCCCCAAAGCATAGTCCCATGCAATCATTTATTCCATGCACATAGGCAGAAACTGACCATTGGCAGAAGGATGTTTCTGCCCTTGGCTGGCCAGAGGGACCTACCCAAGGAAGGCCTAGTTAGGGTCCACTTGGGAATTGGATTGGTTTGCTAAATAAAACAAATTTGCCTAAGTGTCCTAAGTTCAACTTCCTCTGTCTTACAAATTATTCAAAACCAAGTTCTCACTGAGCATGAGCCTGAGAAATGTTTTCCAGTGTTTCATTATAGTCGGAGGCAAAGGAGATTTGACTTTTGTCTTTTTTGAAAGTATCTCAACTCTGCAAGTTGGCCGTGGCATAGGTCCAGCTGTACCACCACCAGTCAGTTTAGAATTTAGTCAGCTTCCCAGCCTGAACGGTTCTTGTTTATGACTTAACGTTCAGAGCCTGGGAGCACCCCTGGCAGGCAAGGACGCTTGAAAAATGTTTGCTGGGTACAAAGTACTCACGCAAATTTCAAGGGTTCATTTACAGAGAGGTACAAATTTCATAGCAACACTGGGTTTTGGCATAAAAATCTGAGAAAAGAGGCTTTTTGAATCAACAGGACATAGTGCTCACAAAAAAAAAAAAAATAGAAGACAGAATACTGTATGCCACATTGCTGAACTGTTATCAAACTCTTCCTTCGGATACAAGAAGAAGTCAACACCTCTCTTGGCATTATTTCCTTTGTAACTGGCAGCTCTGCTCAGTGGGAAGGCATTCTCACTCTTCCCTGCCTTCATTTGCAGACATGTTCCCTAGGCAGGCTCTAGATTATTTTCACGATGGCCAAATAAATTTGACTATTTGCAAAACTCTGAGAGAGATGGTATTTTTAAGACTGGCAACATGCTTTTATTCACCCAAATTTTGGAGAACAACACTGGATTCTGGCAAGTCGTGTCTCATGCTGAAGTAGGAGATACTACAAAGAATATATTTTCTGGAGTTTGTCCTAATAATGGACTTGACTCTGCCAGTAATGAAGACAGCTCAAATACGGTGTATAAATTTGCCTGCAGTATAGGCTGTATATAAATCTGGCTCTTCCGTGGCTCAAAGGCCAGCAAAGTAGTGGATAATAAAGGGGACATCTTTAAAGTAAGAGAAGATTGATTGGTTAGTGCTAAAGAAGTGGTATTTCTAAATACACATCACACAACCATCAGGATGTTCTGACAGCACTAAAAATGACACCAATGCGTTTGTGCGATGGACATTTCTAATGTTAAGAGTAATAAAAAAAACTATAATAGCTATACTAGTCAACAAAAATGGTTTGTTTAGTTTCTTTTTAGAAGACTAGACCTGACTTTTTTCTTCCTCCTGAAGAATTCATAATTCTACTTTCTATGCTTTCTTTTGGGGAAAGGGGCAAGAAAAGGGACTCGATAGTGGGAGACGGAGCTGAACAGACCCTTGTGGCAGGCTTGGCCAGCTTATTCCAGGACACTGACCCCCCATCTGTGTCTCTTACTATGGTCAGAAAAACTGAAAGGTGATATTTGAATGGGAAGAGGGGGCTCAGTAGGGGAAAAGTTCATGCTTTGTTTCTCAGGCAAGACCTGGAAGAAATCATAGACTCTTATCAACTATTGCATCAGGAAGAGTATGTGACCCCAAAGCCGTAGGTGGAGGGAACAGGGAGGTGTTGGGGGAGGACTGCATCCCTGCCCTGTGCTGCCCACTGCCCGCTATGTACGTACCCAGTACAGCACGTCTGTCCAGCCCTCCATGGTGATGCACTGGAACACGGTCAGCATGGCGAAGGCAAAATTGTCAAAGTTGGTGATGCCGTGCTTGGGTCCATCCCAGCCAGGCTTGCACACTGTGCCGTTCTGGCACTGCCGCCCGTGTCCTGTCTCCAGTGCACAAGGAGAAGGGTCATCTTCTGCTGGAACATCTCCATTGGCCAGCGGGAAAGAGGAGATGGAAACAGAAGGGAGGCAGGGAGATGGGCAGAGAAAGGAGAAAAGAAGTTAAAGGGGAAAGTGATCGAATCAGGTTCATGGGCAGGCAAACAGCAACAGCAATGCAGGACACACTGGATTTAGTCCCCCCACAGAGGAACCAAACAACGCTGGGAACCAGGCATCCGTCTCAGGCTCCCGTCCATTTAGTAGCTCAGTCCTTTTAATGGATTATTATAAAAGCTGTCTTTTACCCTGAGTAATTGATTTCAAAGATAACCGGGCTAGTGCTCATGCTGTTGTAACATGTACATCATAATCAAATGGCAAATAAAAAAAAACAATGATCCCACCATTTCAAGTGGAAATTGTCCTGGAATATGGGAGGAAGTCACCTTTTTTTTTGGTGGAAAGTACATACAGGCACTTCCGTTAGAATATCAGAGTTTATTTTGAGGGCTACACTGATCAGATCCAATAATGCCTCTGACTAGATATGGGTCCATTTCATATCACATTGCTGGAGATTCAAGTCCTCTTACAGTGTGGCCTTATACAGATGAAGCACAGAAAATAAACTCTGATCGCAGGGAGCAGTCCTGCCTGCAGTGTCCGTGTGACAGTGTGTGAGTGCAAATGCTGCTGGCCACATTTTATCCTGTTGTGGGGGACCTGAAGGCTCTGCCCTCAGCTCCAGGCGTTAATGCCTTTCAGAGGAGAAGAGTCATCTTCCTCTAGTCAAGATACAGTAGCAGCGGGCGACACGGGAACACCTCCTAGGTATGGACAGGGCTTCCAGGAAACACACAACATCCTGTCTGAGGCTGAGGCAACGCCTGGCCTCACTCCTCACACTGGGAATAGCTACCAGCAAACCAATGCAGTGAGGGGCAGCTTACGATCCTGGAGTGGAGACCATACATTTAGATAAGACTTGACTGATGTAATAATTTGCATTATGCTAAAATACCGAGAAAGTCTTGGCCCCAGCTACGGGAGGTAATAGTGTAGAATTCACAGGAGTTGTGAAATGAAGGACCGTTTCTCAGCCTTGCAGAAAGTACTGACAACAACAGAGGACAATAACCAAGCATTCTAATAAAGGACCACCTCTAACAGCAGGGGACAGGCTTCCAGAGAGAGGATAGGCTCAAGTTCCTCCCTGACACACAACAGATCGCCCAGGGTCTTTTCTTATTTCCTGTCTATCTACACTATCACAGCCGTCACTGTTCTGCCCACGGACACAGGCTCTGTGCTGGAGATGAGCGGGTGGTTGGCTTCTTCTCAGTTTGTGGCTTTAAATTCAAAACGGTTCACTCCCAAGGAGGAAGATGGAGGAGAAATATTAATCCTTAACTGAGCGATAATTCTTGGGGGAGTGGAATTGAGTGCTTTGGTTGAAAATATATGCCCAGTTGCCCCCCCCCTTCTCCCCCTCTCCTTCCACTGCCCTCATGGTCTTCTTGGTCAGCTTTGTGGCCTCCTCCTCATTTTCCTCTTGCTCCTCCTCCTCCTCTTCCTCTTCTTTGCTCTCTCTTTCTCTCAGCTTTGTTGAAGTATAATTTACATGCCTTAGAATGAATCAATGTAAATGTACAGCTCAATTATTTTTAGTAAATTTGCATAGTTGTGCAGCCATCAGCACAATCCATTTTAAAGCACTTGCACCACCCCCTAAAATTCCTGTGTGCCTGTTTGCAGGAGGTCCCAGCTCCCGGCCCCAGCCCTTAGCAACCTGGCCTGCTGTCTGTCTCTATCACTTTGCCTTTTCTAGAAACTTCACAGATATGGAACTGCACACGGTGAGGCTTTGTGTCCGTCTCCTTTCACTGAGCATAATGTTTGTGAGTTTCATCCATGCCGTTGCATCCATCAGTGTCGTCTGCTCCTTTTTACTGATGAGCAGTGCATTTCATTGTATGTTTATCCATTCACCAGCTGATGGACCTTTGCATTGATTCCAGGTTTGGGTTACTGTGAATAATGCTGCTTCCTAGCTTATTCTTGGCCTGGTGGTTAAGGTTGCATATAGGTCCTTTGTTCACTGACCAAGGTGTAAAGGTCTGTGTTCCCGGTCCCTGAACTGTCTGAGGGAATGACAGTGTCCTCACCTTATCCTTATTCTGAGGTCTGGCTCTCAGGATCAGTGTAGCTAAACTAAGCGTTCATCTATTAACATTTGTGTGTATGTGTATGTGTCTGTGTGTGTGATTTTTAAAACTGTGAAGTCCTTGGAAATTTGGATGTGAGGCATTAAAGTATCACAAGAACGGAGAAGCAAGAATCTAATGCGCTTAATTCTAATATGAAGCCAGCAGATGAGCTAATCCATACTCATATAAGAGAAAAACTCAAATCAATTCAAGGTAGGGGACAGGGGAATGAGGGAGCGGGGAGAGGGGAGGAGGGAGGGAGATACGGGGTTAAGGTGTATGACACACAATTATAAGAGGAACTTTACCTAACAAATGCAAGCAGCATAACCTAATTCTTTGTATCCTCAATGAACCTGAACCAATATAAAATAAATAAATAAAATTTAAAAAAATTAGAAAAAAAAGAAATTGGGTTGCAAGGCTATAAAGATTGAGGGGAACTAAAAAGTGAATCCCAAACCTAAATAATACACACTCAAAAAGGTGGATAATAAGCATCTCAAAATTGAGTGTTAAAGAGACTGGAAAAACAAAAACCAAATAGACCATCCATTCTGTTGGATGATCATTTCTAGAGGGATGTGTTCAGTCACTGTGACAAAAGTGACAGAATGATTGGGGAGACAGGACAAAGAGAGAGGAATTTCTTTTCTCATGTTTTGCTTTTTAGCAGAATAAAGATGCACTTTGGGACTGCTCATCTGAGAGAGTACCCTGCACTCTGCGGACAAAGGGAAGGCTGCCCAAGTGAGTTTGGATTGTGCTCCAACACAAATAAATGTTAAAAAGAAAATGGCATCTAGAGGAAGTGATCTCTTCAATAAGAGGGAAAGGTTCAGTCCTGCTTTGCTATTTAAATCTGTCTTGAACAACAATAAAAAAGATTTGAGAACAATTAAGAAGCAGTGATGATCTGGTAAAAATAGGTATCTATAAAAAGCACTAAAGGGAATGCTTGAAAAATGTGAACACACACAAATCAGCAGGTCCTAGCAACATGTGCTCTTGGGTGAAGGGCAACCAGCAGGGTGAGGGGCAACCAGCTTCAATGTGAAAATGGGTTGGTTTTCTTTTGCAGAGTCATGAAGTCCCGGGGAGGAAAGTGGGAATATGAGGTGGAAAAAAGAAACAGAGCGATGCAGCCTCCACATTTTAAAACAAAAATGAGGAGAGGAAGAGCCATTCTGGAGACTCCAAATTAAGTTTTCAGTGAAATAATGGAGACGAAGATTAGGAGGGATTTTAGAAATGCAGTTAATACCAACAAAAACATGAGATCCTAGGGGAGCTCCAGTTAGCGGTTCCAAGGAGAAATTACGAAAGAGAATAAATTACTTTTTTAGGACCCAACTTTAAGGAGTGAATAGAGTGAAGATGATTTCATTTCTAGGTTTTAGCCAACCGATTCTTTGCCAGTGTCTGGGGTAATTACCGTGCTTGGGAGAGCTATTCAGAGTGACCTGGCTCAGTGCACCATCAAACAGATGGGACAACCAGAAACAAAAGGTATCGGCATATGGTGATATATCTGTTGAGGAACCAAGAAGGCACCTTGCAGATGTCTCAGGGATTAGGGAAAAGCTGCCTCTTCTGAGACCATCTTCACCAGGGACTGCCCACTGAGGGGTAGCCTCATGGTTCACCTGGCCAGTTCCATGGCTGCTTGTATGGACTTTATACATGGCTCAACACCAGTGGATCCTAAAATCTAAAAGCATATACAATTCATAGTCTGTGAAATAATACCAAAAAATAAAAAGAAGGGCTCAGCATTTGTAGCACAGTGGTTATGGCACCAGCCACATACACCGAGGGTGGTGGGTTCTAACCCTGCCCGGGCCAGCTAAATAATGACAACTACAACAAAAAATAGCCAGGTACATGGCAGTCACCTTTAGTCCCGGCTACATGGGAGGCTGAGGCAAGAGAATCACTTAAGTTCAAGAGTCGGAAGTTGCTGTGAGCTGTGATGCCACATCACTCTACCAAGGGCAACATAGTGAAAGTCTGTCTCAATAAATAAATTAATAAATAAAAAGAAGGATTTGATGTAAATATCACTAAAAATTATAACAATGGCTCACAAAGCACTTTTGTATAATCTAAATTTGCAGATAATATGGCAATTTAATCCAAGTCTGAAATCTAAAAAAATAAATTAAAAAACACCTCTTCCAAAGGTGACACAAACTCTCCAAAACACTTGGGGGTTGGTTTCAAAGACTGCAGTTTTTGGTCTTCTACTTTATGGATGAATGGCTATGCCCAGATTCCTACATGATGCTCTTCTTCCTCAATGACAGTCACCCTGTAGCTGGATGAGGCTCCAAAGACAGTGGCATTTGTCCTATGGGAGTGATGGCATGGGCCCCTGGATTGTCATCAGGTAGTAGGTTTAGGAACGAGGGGAGAGTGAGCTCTGACGAAGAGAATTTAGAGGAAAGATTTCTGCCACTCCTAGTCTTTGGCAGTGAGGCTACTGTCCCCTGGAGCCTGGCAAGGCTCTCTCTGGAACATGCTTCTCATTGTCCTCTGACACCCTGACTCCCTAGCTCACGGTCATTTCCACAATGGGAGCCTACTTCTTTTCTTGATGTGTAGGGCAAAGATAAAACTACCCCCAAAATAACTGGATGAGGCTCATGGCAGGTGGCAGGTGATATCTCAGGTGCTCCTGTTTCCTGTCAAGGGTGGACAACATGGCCCTCCCTTGGCTATTATCATGGGGAGACCATGTCTGGTCCTTATTTGAAAATAAGAAGAGGCTATGAAAGGTTTCAGTGCTTGAGGTTGCCTTTTCACTGCCCCCACTGGCTATGGCCTGGAGGAGAACTCCCCACCCTATGTTTTCTCTGTCTACCACACTCACTCTTCCCTGGCTATCTGAGACCACTGAGGACTGTCTCCCCTCTGACTTCCAACCAATGTTCATCCCCCCTTGGAGGAGCCTGCCACATCAGAAATCATCCTTTGGGCTGTTCTCCCCTCGTGATGACTGCGGTCATCTGCAGCGTTTGAAGCAGTTCCCTTCTGCTTTGTGGTGCATAATATCTGATTGTACGGCAGTGCTGTCATTTTTGGCTCCATGGCAGAATTTCACCATTTCACTCTCCTGTATCTTGGTGAAAGCCACACCATCATTCACTGCTAAACTGATGGGGAATCTCTGAGATTCCCTATCTCTGTGACTGCCTGAGAAGTCTGAGTCAAAGGAGTCATTGATCTTTTCAATACAATTGCATAAACGTTAGCTGTGCTACAGTCAGCGCTTATGGAGGTTTGAAAATGAGCTCTAACAAAGGCACACAATTATTGCTTCAGGACTAGCTGCAGATCAAACTGAGCAAAAGGAAGGATTTGAACAAGGGGGAAATACCAAGATCTGGTAATTAAGTTCGTAAACTTGCCACCGTGCAACCCCGGTAAGGTTCCAGTTGTGGTGTTCATTATTCTTGCTGCCTGTTTTTGTGTGTTATTGAGAGAATGTTGGAGCTTGACTTAGAGCAATGAACAAACATGAACTATTTTGTTAAACTTGGCAAAAGTGGAAGTAAAATCAGAGACATGTTAGTCTAAGTTTATGGGGATAATGCCATGAAGAAAATGGCAGTGTACAGGTGAATTAAACATTTTTCTGATGGGAGAGAAGGGATCACTGATGAAGAGAGCTCGGGGAGCCAGTAACAAGCAGAACTGATGAAAACATGCCAAAAATTCATGGAATTGTGCGTCAGAATCATCAGTTGACTGTGAGAAGCATACCAGACCAAGTAAACATCGATAGAGAAAAAGTTAGGAAAACCTTAACTGAAAATCTTGGCATGAGAAAGGTGTGTGCAAAAATGGTCCCCAAGGAGCTCACCAATGCGCACTATCTGTGAGGGACTTTTTACCCAGTCAACAAATAACTATATTGGAACACCCTCCCTACTCACCTTATCTGTCACCCAATCATATTTTTCTTTACCTGAAGATAAAGGAAACATTAAAAGGAAGACATTTTGATGATATTCAGGACATCGGGGATAAGACAATGATAGTTCTGATGGCCACTGCAGAAAAAGAGTTCCAAAATTGCTTTAAAGAGTGGACAAGGTGCTGGTGTTGGTGCATAGCTTCCCCAGGGGAGTCCTAAGGTGATCTGATCTTAGTGATATTCAGCAATGAGGTACGCAGCACTTTTTCTACGATGAGTTTGTGAACTTAATTGTCAGGCATCATATTATTCATTATATTGCTTGATAATTTTCAAAGCAAGGCTGAAAAATCTTGGAATTTTAGTTAATGGCGAGATACCATATTTTTTCCAATTTTAAAGAGACTCGATTTTTAAAAACACAAGTTTTTAAAATTACAATTATGACTTAAGTAATTTAGAAATTCTCTCAAGAGTGAAATAATGGTTTTCTCTTAAACAGATTCTCCATTAAAGAAGCAAAAACAATTGTTTGACTCTGTGATTTTAGGTTTATATGTTTGGTGTTTATTTATTTATTTATTTTTAAAACTGTGGCCATGCGACAATGACCTAGAAACCTTCCAAATATCCAGTCAATCCTCCCAATCAAACTGGTTCATGTATGCCCAGTGGCCTATTTTGGTTTTTGAATATGAATTTCACTCTTTGTTGTACAGATGCTATCATCCCTTCTCACCAAAGTGAGAGGCATCAAATTTAAGTTATGGGTTGAAGGGACATGAGATGCCCTCTAGGTGGGGAGGAACGAGGTATCCTTCAATGCTCCAGACAGTTGCTCCCCTTTCTCCACCAAGATGCCAAAGATTAAGATGACAGATCTTGCTGTTTGGAAAAAAAAAATCTTCTATATGTAACATGGCCAACCCATTTGGGGCAGGGGGATTTGTTTCAACAAATTCTTTGTGTTAAAATGCTTTATATATCTGTTTAAAGGCCTTGTCAGTATCTGTTTAAATGTTTTTTAAAAGGTCGAGCTGAGACATCAGTAACTTAGGACAGCAGTTTGCAGCACAGCCTGCAAGCCAGAACTCCAGTTCTACTTAGGGAAGTGTTTAATGAGCCACATTGCTTGTTAAATATATTGATTTATGGGAGGAACACAAAGAGAGAACTCTCAAAAGGAAAGCCCTGAGAAATCATGGGGTAAAGCTAACCCTTCTAGAGGAAAAGCAGTTGGTTGTTGGCAAGGGGGTGAATCCAGCCCCCTCTCCTCTGCCACCCTGGAATAGGGGCCCAGGACTTCTGCCTATGAAGGGAGACACGGAAATTTAACCAGAGAGGAGCCGGGACCAGCTCCAGGAAGGTGAAAAGACCTCATGGCTGTGAGCCTCTTTTCCAGAAGAGCAGCCTTCCTGAGGTGTTTTTGGTGACAAGCCACATGGAAGTGCTGATGGAGCACACAGGCACAGTCATCAGGGTAGTTCTGATTTTTAAAGTATTCAGGGTTGGCTTAAAAAGTGTTAGACTGACAAAAGACAGGTTACTAATGTGTTAAAATGTTTTTCAAATTATTTAGCTCATTGAAACAGTGTTTAATAGTGCTGAACAAAGCTTGCATTTGGATTTTTTTTTTAAATAGATGGGTCCTCACTCTGTCACCCAGGCTGAAGGCAGTGACATCATCATAACTTACTGTAACCTCAATCTCCTGGGCTCACGCGATCCTCCTGCCTAAGCCTCCTGGGTAGCAGGGACTATAGGCGTGCACCACCATGCCTAACATTTTTATTTTATTTTATTTTTATAGAGATAGGGTCTTACTATATTGCCAGGCTGTTCCTGAATTCCTAGTCTCAAGTGATCCTCCTTTCTGGGCCTCCCAAAGTGCTGGGATTATAGGCACGAGCCACTGTACTCTGCCGTGTTTGGCTGTTTTAACAAAGATGGAAACAAAAATTGGAACTGAGAGAAAAAAGGATACAGGTCTCTACCTCTCGCTTCACCATGGCATAGAAAAGCTGGGGTTGGAACAAAGGGGGCCCTGCCGGGACTGCTGGCACCTGGCTGCAGCACATGCAGCTGCCTGGGGCCGGCCAGGAGGGAAGGCACAGCCTCCGGGTACTTGCCTGCACCTCCCCTTACCTGCGATGCCCTCCTGGTTGTAGCACGTCTTATGCATCTTGCCCATGAAGAGCTCCAGGCCGATGATGGCGTAGATGATGATGACGAAAAGCACGAGCAGGGCAATGTGTAGCAGGGGGACCATGGCCTTGATGATGGAGTTCAGAACCACCTGCAGACCTGCAACAACACAGTCATGAGCAGGGAGCTGGCTGGAGGCCCGGACGCCATGCTGATGCGAGCCCACATGCTCTCTCCGGCAGCTGCACCAGTGGGTGTCACAGGCCCCAATTTTTAGAGGGGGAAACCGAAGCTTAAGGTCACACAGTCAGCGGGTGGCAGAGCAGGGATATAAATCCAGGCTGGCCGATCCAAATCGGTCTTGGAGGCAAATACGAAGGAAAGGACTGGCAGATGCTGTGCTTCCGAGGGGAAGGACATGTTGCTTTCATCCAGAACCACCAATTTGTCTAATATCCCATCTCAGAGACAACTGAGCATCTTTTCCTCCGAGAGCAGCATCTCGGCACAGTGAGAACTCACTTGGACTAATCACAGCCATGCAGGGACTTTATCTATCAAGGTTTTCCTCATGGTGGCCTTGGAAAAAGTTCTGGAGATAGATGGTGGTGACGGTTGCACAACCATGCAAATATATTTAGTATCACTGAATTACACACTCAAAAATGGTTAAAATTGTGAATTTTGTTATGTACATATATCACAAGAAAAAAAGTTTTCTTTTAAAAAAAAGTTCCCAGATCCCTTTAGAAAAAAGAAAAAAAGTCAATGAAAAGCCCATTGAGCGCATGGTCTCTTGTAGGCCTGCAGGGTTGTGTGATGGTCTAAACGGGATAAAGACCCCTTTCTTCAAAGCTCAGCTACACCACAAAGTTCACACCAAGAATGCAACTTGTTTAAAGAGGATTCTGCAAATCTTCCTTTGAAATGGCACAAAGGTAACTACCTATAAGTTACCTATAAGGTAACTACCTATAAGATTACACCCAGCCCCAAGAAAGTCCCTTGTGGGATTTCTGCCCATAGTGCATGCCCAAGCCCTCACCTCCTAGGGGACAGGGCAGCTCCTCTTTCCTTCCAGCTCGGCCGGTTGTGTGGGAAGTCATCTTGGGGGCTACCTTTGACACACACAGCGTAGGACACCCCTTGGAGTCGTGCCACATGAGTCACTTCTGATTTGCCTGCCTCCCCATTGTCTCATCCCAGACACACCACGCACAGGGAGTGTCACCTTTGTATTGCCACCACCTTTATACCCTCATCACTGATAAACAAAACCTTGACCACCCTCTCCCCAAACCCTGAGGTAGTCACTGGTTCTTTGTGCTCTTGTTGGCGGCCACTGTTATCCCAAATAACCATTACTTACAGAACGCTGCTGGACAGGCCCTGGCAGGGCTGGACCATCATCTGGAGTTATTTATTCATGGACAAGGCCTTGTCTCATAGATAAAGTTAAAAAACTGGATGCTCCAAGGACCACAGTGACAAGCCAAAGATCCAGTGTCCAAAGTACACTTAGTAATGCCTTAGTATTTAAGTAGTGACCAACTATGAATTTCGTCTAAAATAGAAATGCTTTAAAGGGATAACCACTTTAAAAATAGGGAGATACTATGTAACCTCTCAACCTATGAGAAGAAATTTGTTTTAATATATACTATGATGATTAGTAGCATTGCTGATACATGCTTCTACTATAAAAATATAAAAATAACAAAGAAAAACAAGAGGGCAGAACAGCTCTTTAAGGAGATGCCCTTTTTGTTCTCCAAAATTGCTAACTTTTCTGTAACTAAAAGTAACATTGTTGATCTCTCATCTACTTCTCCACTGATGGAAACTAGTGACAGGTGAACAGATTCCTCCGTCTGATAACACTCTGGTGGAGTGCTTTTCACAAGGCTAATTAGAAGAATTCTCCCCAGCTATTAAGTCAAGCTGGGGGAAAAAAAAATAAAAGAAGAGAAAGCTGGAATAATTTTACCTGTGAATTAATGAGAGTGCTTTGCAGCCTCCCATTAGAACAAGATGTTTTCAGATCCAAATGATTCCATTAATTAGCAAGTTGTACACACATTAGTGTTAAAGTATGCGAAGCCACGAAGAAAGTTGGAAACTGGGGGTGGCGCCTGTGGCTCAAGGAGTAGGGCACCAGTCCCATATGCCGGAGGTGGCGGGTTCAAACCCAGCCCTGGCCAAAAACCACAAAAACAAACAAACAAACGAAAGTTGGAAACTGAGCTGCAAAGCAACTTTCAGAGGTGTCTGGGGGGGGGGAGGGAGCATGTTCTCAGTGCTGCTCACACAAGGGGGAGGGAAAATCCCCAATCTGGGCTGCCAAGGCCATGAGGGGAGGTGTCCCATCAGGCCTTCAGGGGCACAAACGGCAAGGACACTGTGGGCCTGGGAAACAGGATATGCTGGGCGGGAAGCTCCACTCTGGGCCGCAGCCAGAGGGGCAGATCCCAAGGCCTGCTGGAACCTTACTGGGTGCTCCTGCTCTTAGGATGAAGCCCAAGGTCCTTCTCGTGACTTTCAAGGCCCTGCAGGGTCCGCCTGCCCACCTCTCCACCCACTGCCTGCTGTCCCTCTCTCCCAGTAAAACACTTTTTCTTTTAGAGACTCAAATACACTTTACTTCCTACCACAGGGCTCCCACATGTGCTGTTCCCTCTGCCTGGAACTCTTTTCCCCAACTCCTCAACATGCTCTGAAGACTTACCAATGTTTTGCTGCTTAGAGCAACTTTAAAACATTTCTGTTTGTCTCACTCATTAGGCTGAGGTCGTGACTGTGCCTGCTTTTCTCACCATTTCATCACTCAGGCTGGCTTGGTGCAAAGCATACCGTGGGCATTCAGAGGATATATTTTAAAGGAGTAACAAAGCTCATCATCTAAGCAAACACTGTGGCTGCCATGGAGAGCTGGTCAGCTCTGCTGCACCAGAGGCTGCTTTCCAGGCAGTGAGTTTCAGGGCCTACAGGGGGCACTGAGGCTGCCAGGCAGGCTGCAGAGAGGCCAAGAGGGAGTTTGAAGTGGCCTGTGGACCTCATTTCAGCTGCCAAGGAAACTGCTGAAATTCCTATATAATGCTCTGCTGCTCATGGCCCCACCCTGCTGAGGGGCCTCGGCACCGCCTAGAGCACCACAGCCAGAAAACTGATCTCCCAGGTTCCTCCCTCCACTCAGTTACCAAGCCCTGCCAGTTTGGTTCAGAAGTATTTTTAGAGACGCATAAATTATTCCTACTATATATATAATGCATGCGAGTTATAGACAAAATAGGAAATACTTATAAAGAATTAGAAAACATGGGAAAGGAAAAAGAAAAAGGCAATCACTCATTGTCCCCCCACTCACAGACAGCCACTGGTAGCCTTTTGGTTTAGATTTTAGACACTAGGGTCTGTGGGTCGCTATCCTCACCTCTATGTCCTTGGCTTTGTCATTAGGTAAGTGGTCGCCCTCCTTCCAGCTCTGCCCTGTCTTTGAGCTGCAGTTACACTAAAGCACATACTAAAATGTGTCCCTTCTGAGCATGAAATCACCAATGACTCCCTATTACCTGCAGGAAAACTCACCTGCTCCTCCCCCAGTTTGATCTCTTGTGATGCCCAGTTTATACCTCACGAGACTTAGCAATCTGTCCCCTTCCTGAAGTTCCCTGGCCCCACAGCTGCTGCTGTGGCACACGTGTTCCCTGCCTCACAGAGGGCTCCTCCAGTCTCATCCCATCTGCCTGTCTTTGTCTCTCAGGCATGCAGTCGGGACTCCCCGCACACAGAGCTAAGTCACGCAGGCGGCCTTCAGAAGACAGAAACCACAATTATGAAGGATTGACACCTACGTCATTCGATGGTCATTAGAAGAAACTGAAGATGCTTTGTCAGGAAAGAACAGGCTCATGGAAGGGAGAAAAGATACAGCAGGAAAGGGTGATGCCAATGGTTTTTACATGCTTTCCATGGCTATTTTGAGGAAGACAGGTTAGATGATTTCTTTCTGACCCTGAGGATGGAACTAGGACCAATTAAGAAGTATCTGGGGAAGACTTATGTTCAACACAAATAAAAATCGCCCATGAAACAGACTCGTCTGAAGGTGGAGTGGGCCGTCCATGACAGAATGTATAAGGAAACTGCTGAGTCACTGAACCATGAAGGGAGGAGTTTGGGTCTAGGTTGGGGGTGGGTACAAGTTTATGCTGATGGTCTCAAGAGATAGTGGACTCCCCATCCGTAGGGATATATAAGCAGTGACTAAAAAAGCTCTTGAGGAAGTGGCTTGATGGGGATTCAACCATTGGGTGAAGGATTGTCCTAGGATACCAAAGGACCCTATAACCTCATTAACATGCTCTGAAGATTTACCATGGGACACGTGCAGCTCTACTTGACTTCTTCCATCTCCTTCGGACAACCCGATGAAGTAGGTACTATTGGTGATGAGAGAGAAGTGAGTCGGGGAGGTGAAATCACCTATGTACAGTTACACAGCTCGGGAGTGGCGACACAGGCCCAGTGCCAAGTGGGCTGGCTCCAGAGTCCGTGGCTTCACCACTACATGGAGTGCCTCCCAGGCCCCAGAGCCCATGGCCCTCCACCCCCACAATCTGTGCCAGTAAGGCAGCGACACATGTTCTCAGCATCTGCCAGAGGGGAGGGAAGCCTAGCTCAGCCCCTGCTTCTGAGACAGCCCAGATGCTCTGAGGCTGGCATGTGAGGCATGGAGCCAGAACTCCTTCTGTCTACCCCACATGCAGAGTTCGCCTCTCAGGGCCTGGATGGCTAGTAGCTTCTTCTTGGGACTGGCTCCCAGCTGCCCCAGAAACAGCTCCTCCAACTCAAGTTCTAATTTGGAAAACACACGACACTGTCCTCAGACAGGCCATGCTCGTGACTGCTAAGTAATGTTAAGCTCTTCTCGAGGGCTGGCTTCTCACGGTGGTGGAAGAGAACGGACCTTAGAGAAGCCTGGGAAAGCAACTGCTGTCAAATGTCCTGTGAACACAGGTCATTATCGGTCCACATACACATGGAGCCTGGGTTCCTAGGCCTCAGTCAGGACGTGAGATCTGACAAATCCATGTGAAGCATGGGACCAAACAGGGTAGAATGTGTGAGGCAAGAACCATGCTGGGGAATGTGGAACATATGGTTCCACACAGGAATCAAACAACATATAATGTAGAAATCCAGTCTTGCTAATTTGCAGTTCCTGTCCGATGACTTCTTCTTGGTGCAGGGAGATGGGGCTTTGGAAGTGGCATCATTAAATGGTAGGATTAGGAAAAGAAGAGCAATGGGGTTCGGCTGGCAGATGTGGCTTTTTCTTTTCTTTTGTTTATTTTGCTGCCTGCATTCCCTTTGGGGTACAACTGGAAAATTCCAGGTTAGGAAAGGCTTACGTGTATCATCTTGTTTTTCCTTAGCAGGTCAAGAGAAACCATCAATCATGGAGAGAAGAACCTGGCATCTTTCTGTAAGGAGGTGGTGAGATTAGTCTGGAGATGCCCAGGTTGCTAATGCTGCTGCTTCCACGACCGGTCCAGACAGTCCAGCGTGACAGGTGGATGGCTGGGGACAGATCCCGCTCTCCTTTGTTCTATAGAAGAGCATTTCACCCAGCCCTGCTGTGGTGATGAATCGTTCTGCTCAAGGCCCCAGGAGCAATATTAAGAAGGAGTTTGAAAATGACTTTATGAGTAAGAGCCTGAGAGCAGAGAAGAATGAGAACTGACCAGGGCTGGAGGGTATCGAGTGGAAATACTCCCTGATCCAGGGCTCTGCTGAGGGGCTCTGTTCATGTGAACCCCACCCTTGTACTTCCCTATTGTGAATTTGTATTTTTCAGTCATTCTGGCATGAAATGGGAAGGGGAAAGAGAGAAATAATTGAAGTCCCCAAGTTGGAGATCATTGCTAATGTTATTTTGCTTTCTTTGCTCAGAGTGCACACTGATATGTAGCTTTTTTGTGGGTGGCTATTAATGGACATTCCCAACTATTCGGACTTGATGTTCCAGCTAAGTCTTAGGAAAGCAGTAAGAATGATCAAAGAGGCTTCATGACAGAATGTATAAGGAGACTGCTGGGTTACAGCACGGGTGTGTACGCCTTTCTCACGGATGGACTCACAGTTTGTCATCATAAGACGAGGACTCTGGGATCGCCCAGCCTCGTGCCTTAATTTTCACTCATTCAAAGATTATTTATTGTGGTATATTCCCTGGACTAGGGATAGGTATACAGTGGTGACTGAGATGTCCACAGGCTGTGCCCTCCCAGAGTTTGTAAGGAAGCCTGGACATTAATCAAATGATCACATAGGAAATGTTCATTTGCAGACTCTGCAAAGAGTCTTAAAGGGACAGAAAAAAGTATTGTGAGGGTCCTCCTTTGGCCTGGGGTGCGGGGAGGTATTCTGAGGAAGCGACCCTGGAGCTGAAGGCTGAGTGAAGAGGACCTGGTCAGGGGCGTGCAGGGGGAGGGGCCTGTGGGGGTTGCCTGCATGGCTGGGGGTCACCTGTGGCTTTTCCTCTGTCAGCCCCATGCTCTCCCCTGGCTTTGTTCTTAAAAGAACAAATAATTTCTTAAAAGAAATTATTAGAAGGAGGTTTGGGAAACCAGTAAGTGGCTTCTGTTTGGAGTCAGAGGAAGCAGAAATCACTTTCAGTTGCAGGGAAACCAATCCAGGAAGCACATGAAAAAGGCTTTCCCGATAACTTCCTCATTTGTCAAACAGGAAATAATCCCTGTCTGGTATGACAGAGGGAGCACAGGAAGGAAAACAATTAGGTGAAGAGGCCTCCCCTTCTCTGCTGGCTCTTTTGGGGTGACCTTCACCACAACCTCTGGACAGACTCAGTCAACTGAAGAGAGAGCCGTGGCATCACGAGAGATGCAGCCAACACAGAAAGCCTCAATGAAGAGATGCGTCCAGTCACCTCCAACCCAGAGAAAGATCCTCCTGTGCGCGACAGTCCCATTCCCTGCTGTGTCGCAGAGGCTTCACTAAGATGGGACCCCCACGTCCAGGACTGGGGGGAGAGTCAGGACGAGGCCCACTCTGGGGTCGTCCCTGAGAGTTTCAGAAAATAACTCCTTGATTTAAGCTAGCTGTCCTCACAGAAGGGAAGCCGAAATATCATCAAATTGCTTAATCCAAAGGTCTGATTAGTCCCATAATGATTTACTAAGAGCCTGGCCCTGCCAAAGTGAGTTATGCCTTCTGTATTTCCCAACAAACTTCACCAAATTCAAAGAAAATTATAGAGTCACTAGCTGGTAAGCAAATGCTGTACTTCCTTATGAGCCCTTTGTCTCAGAATCAGATTGCATCTGAAAGGAATGGACTTCCCTTAAAACAGGTGTTCAAGTGAAGGGTGATGTCCTTACCATGCCCACTCACCAAGGCGCCCTACTGTCCCTGGACTTCAGTCATGCTGGACAGATGCAGACTCTGAGGAAGTGTAGATAAAACACCAGCCTCTCCCAGGAGAGGAATCTGGAATGAGGCTTTCCATCTTCAGCTATGTTCCCCGTCCAAGAAAGTACTGTTGGTGGGCTCTCCCTTCCCTAACAAGAGAAACAGGTGTGCCCAGACTGTAGAAAGCTCTTCCCAGAAGGTTAAGGTTGCCCTTTTTGTGGCTACTGCAGATGGCAAGCATGCCTCACTTGTGCACCCATGAGGCACCCTGCCGATTGCCATGAGAGGTGGAGGAAGGGAAGTGCAGGGCAGTGGTTAGAGAATAGGGACCCCTGGAGCCAAATGACTCGCTGAATCCCAGCCCCACTACATCTTAGCTGTGTGTCCTAGGATTAGCTGCTTGACCACGTCTTAAAGACAGAATGATACTGGTACCTCATAAAGTTTCTGTGATTAAATGAACTAATTCAGGCAAAATGCTCAGAACAAGGTCTGGCCCAGGTGACAGCCATTGTCACTGTAAGTGGTCTTACGAGTGTTAAGTAACAAGGATCTCAGGGAACCCTTTAGGGTAGATTGTTAAAATGTAGATTCTGCTATTCAGGACACACTACAAGATGGACTCTACCCAACAAATTCAAATATTGTGACCAGGTTGTTTGTACACTCACATTAACCTGAAATTAAAAAAAAAAAATCTATTAGGTCAAAAAAAAAATGGAGCTTCTGATTCTGTCACCTGGGGTAGGACTTGAGTTTGCATTTCTAATCAGATCCCAGGTGACACCAAAACTGCTGTCCCCCCAACAAAAGGCTGAGAGGCCAGGCCCAGAAGCATGCCACACTGGCCATCCAGGAGGCTGAGGCAACCATGTTTAGCCTCATAGAGGTTATGAGACGCTTTAAAGCAATGAGTGGGTTCTTGTTGGAGGGGTGGTCCTCGTCACATCAGCACTGTTTCAGGAAATTTGTATAATCAGCAAAGTGCATGAAACCAACATCGGATGCAGAAAAGGGCCTTCTGCATCATTTATCATAGTTTTTACTTTTTTTTTTTTTTTCTAAATATGGTCACTGGGAGACCACCCGAGAGCTGAGCGATGTGCTAGCGGCTCTCCTTCAGCACCCGCGAAAGCTGATCCCCTGAACTACTGAAGAGACGCGTTATGAGAACAGCTCAGCGTGACTCTCTCTCTAGCCAGGGGCCTCTATGGTCTGCACTCTTCCTGAGCTTGCATCCAAGGTGACTGGTGGCTTTGCCATGGCCATGATTTTCCTTGGCCTATTTGATGTATTAGTGATCATGCCTTTCTCTGTGAAACTCTCTTTTCTCCTTGTCTCCACAACAGTATACATTTTCCCTTCTCCTCCAACTCCATCCTTAACTCTTCACCTCTTTCATCTTCTTCCTCCTTTCTGGACCTCTTTTCATCCAGGGAACACACACTATAAAGACAAAAATGATGCAGCCCCTGTCTGTGAGGAGTTTGCAGCTAGACGGGGCAGCAGGCATGGAAATGGCCAATCAAAACCTAGTGACAATATTCCTAAGAATTATGTCCAAAGGACTGTGGAAACAGAAAGGAGAGAGAGACCAACACAATCTGGGAAAAGAAAACAGTCCCCACAGGAACGGACACATGCACTGTGTCCCTGGGTGAAGCCTCTTTCTGTCCTTTAATTCAGTTAGCCTTCAGCCCTTGGTGTGGCTTTCTCTAAATAGACACACTCTCTTTATCAGAAAATTTATTCGCTTCACCCCCGCCTAAGGGTTCGAGAGTCACCACCAAGTAGACGAGAGTCCAAATCTGTACTTACATTTTCTTTGCCCTTTCTTCTCAGTTCAAGTCATGTTTCTCCATAAGCCTATCAGATATTGCCACCAGGTTGTCCCACCATCATGTCACAGTCAAGACCATCTCTTCCCTAAAACCAGTCCCCACAAGGATCAAAACCTGCAGTCAACCTTGTCTGCCTCTTCACCAGGTACAGTTGCGTACACATAGCACCCACCATATCTGCGTATGTCCTCCGACAGCTGCCTTGGTTCTTCCTGTCCCCGTCTGACCACAGCTAGGCTTCCTGTCCCAGCTCCCTCACACCCCAGACCGTCCTGCAGCACCAGGTCATCACTCAGCCTTGAAGTTGCTCTCCTTATACCCTCGCCCTGCTGGGAAGCCTGCAGTCCTCCATCATGGAGAGCAGGCCCCCAACTCCCTTCTGCAACAGTTGCACATAGTAGGTACTCAATGTATACTTTCAGAAAGGATGAAACAAGTTATAAATATCACAACAGAAACAGGTGGCACTCCAGATAATTCAAGGCACCTGGTGCTTTTTTTTTTTTTTTTAAAGATATGGTGGGGTAAATCCACACAAGAATGTGTGGGATCCTGGGGGGTAACACAACAGCGCTCCTTTACATACCTAGGTCTAAAGAAGTGGAGGAGTGGCCACAGGGAGCAGGAAGGAGGGCATTCTGCAGAAAGGACCATCTGGACAATGCCAGCCCAAGATGACCTGCGGAGAAGGATGTGGGGACAGAAGAACCCTGGCCTTCCCCTCATGCCTCCTGCTCAGCTCAAGCTCAGCTCTCAGGGACTAAAGCCAACTAGAAACCGGGGAAAAGGCAGCCTTTGATGCAGGCTACATAGTTAAGTGCCCCTGTCAGAAAGCTGAGTGGAGAGAGGTGGAGAGTGGTGTGGTGGCCCAGGTGGACGACATTTGGCAGACAGAACCCTGGGCAGCTTTCTGTGTGCCACTGCCACCAGTCCAGTAAGCCAGCAGGACGTATCCTTTTTGGGGGGCTTCTAAGTTTTGTGAGCCAACAATTCTCCTCCCAGGAAAGGTGATCAGACAAATGTCCTCTAATTCATTGGCCACCTCTGGATCCTCATCTTCCGAAGTCATACCTGAGTGACTAAAAATAAATGCTCCATCAGCCTTTGTGCTGGTGACAATCATCATCATCACCATCGTCAGGCTATGACTATTGGCCCATACTCACTTCTGATCTCCAGAACCCCTTGTGGAGCTGGCAAGAAACTGGAAACGTGACGAATCTCACAGATTGGGTTTTGTGCCTTCATTTGGCTAATGGAGCAACAGAGACTTGTAATGGCCTCACACATTTAATAGCTTTTGAAAGAAAATAGTTCTAGAATTAGAAGGCAGGTAGTTCTCCCTTGGGTTAAGGAGTAAGTTTATCATGTTGAACTTCAGAAGTGTCTCACACATTTTCTTACTGGGAATGAGACTTCCTATCCATAGGGGTAAGAACTCTTGCCTGGATACTTTTCCCGAACTGTCAATCTTTAAGATTTTTGCCTGTTCTTATTAGGATGTCCTTATTCATTAGAGATTTTCATTTAATTTTAATTAAACCTTTCCATACTAATAAATCCTGCATCCCACATGTGGCTTAATGAATTCTAAAGGAGGATTGCTTTCCTAGGAAAGGGATGGTATATACCCCGTTTCCCCGAAAATAAGACATCCTCCGAAAATAAGACTTACTTACAGGAAAGATAAGATGTCCCCTGAAAATAAGACCTAGCGCATCTTCGGGAGCACACCTTAAAATAAGGCACTGTCTTATTTTCAGGGAAACAGGGTATGTGGTTTCCTAATAAAGTCTGTAAGAATAATTAAAATATCAACTTTCATGTTGAATTAACGTTTTTTGGTGTAGCAATATGGGGTGGAAAGAGAAGCTCAGAGAAAAATATATAACATAAACCCCAATTTTTTTTTTTTTTTTTTTTTTTTTTTTGCAGTTTTGGCCAGGGATGGGTTTGAACCTGCCACCTCTGGCATATGGGGCCAGCGCCCTACTCCGTTGAGCCACAGGCGCCGCCCCCCAATTTTTTTTTTTTTTTTTAAGACAGAGTCTCACTATGTTGTCCTTGCTAGAGTACTATGGTGTCAGAGCTCACAGCAACCTCCAACTCTTAGGCTTAAGCAATTCTCTTGCCTCAGCCTCCCAAGTAGCTTAGACTACAGGCGCATGTCACAATATCTGGCTATTTTTTGTTGCAGTTGTCATTGTTATTTAGCTTGCCTGGGCCAGGTTCAAACCCGCCAGCTCAGGTGTATGTGGCTGGCGCCATAACCACTGTGCTACGGATGCCGAGCCCATAAATCCTAATGTTCAGAAGAAAATTACATAGGGCAAAATGGAGACAAGATGATCTAAAGCAAATGACCACAATGATAATATTAGCTACCATTTCTTTCTTTCTTTTAAATTTATTTTTTAATTAAATCATAAACATATAGATCATGTATACATTAATGCATTTATGGAGTACAATGTGCTGATTTCATATAGAATTAGGAACGCTTACATCATACTGGTTTATATATACCTCATCTCATTTACTTAATTATTGTGTTAAGACATTTATATTCTATACTAATAGATCCGACATGTACCCTTGCATTATGCACCATAGCTGTGATCCTACCATTCACCCTCCCTCGATCTTACCTCCCCCCTCCCTCCCATCCCCCACTTCTCTCTCCTTCATCTTGGGACATAGTTGTGATCTATTCTTCAAATGAAAGTGTGAGTGATTGTAAATTGGTTTCATAATAGTACTGAGTACATCAGGTATTTTTTCTTCCATTCTCGAGATACTTTACTAAGTAGGATATGTTCCAGCTCCATCCATGTAAACGTAAAAGAGGTAAAGTCTCCATCTTTTTTTTTAAGGCTGCATAATATTCCATGGTGTATATATACCACAATTTATTAATCCATTCATAGGTCGATGGGCACTTGGGCTTCTTCCATGACTTGGCTATTATGAATTGAGCTGTAATGAACAATCTGGTGCAAATATCTTTGTTGCCAAGTGATTTTTGGTGTTTTGGATATACACCTAGTAGAGGAATTGGAGGATCAAATGGCAGGTCTACATTTAGATCCCTGAGTGTTCTCCAAACTTCTTTTCAAAAGTAACATACTAGCTTGCATTCCCACCAGCAGTGCAGAAGTGTTCCCTTTCTTCCACATCCACGCCAACATCTGTAGTTTTGGGATTTTGTGATGTGGGCTACTCTTGCTGGAGTTAGATGATATCTCAAAGTGGTTTTGGTTTACATTTCTCTGATGATTAAAGATGATGAGCATTTTTTCATGTGTCTGTAGACTGTCCGTCTGTCTTATTCAGAGAAGCTTCTGTTCATGTCTCTTGCCCACAATGAAATGGGATCACTTATTCCTTTCTTATTAATAAGTTTGCGTTCTCTGTGGATTCTGGTTATTAGACCTTTGTCGGAAATATAACCTGCAAAAATCCTTTCCCATTCTGAGGGCTGAAAAGAAAACTGTAGACCAATATCTTTAATGAACTAAATAACAGCTACCATTTCTTGAGGACTCAGTACATGCTGGACACTGTGCTAAATGCTCTGTATCCATCATTTCATTTAATTTTCCAACTATCTTTTTTTTTTGAGACAGAGTCTCCCTTTGTCACCCTTGGAAGTGTGCCATGGTGTCATCATAGCTCACAGCAATCTCAGTCTCTTGGGCTGAAGTGATCTTCTTGCTTCAGCCTCCTAAGTAGCTGGGACTATAAGCACCTACCATGACACCCAGCTAGTTTTTCTATTTTTAGTAGAGACAAAATCTCAGTTTTACTCAGGCTGGTCTTGAACTTGTGAGCTCAAGCAATCTACCTGCCTCTGCCTCCCAGAGTGCCAGGATTATAGGCATGAGCCACTATGCCTAGCCAAATTCTCCAATCATCTTGACAAAGATAAATGAATTTAAGTTTAGGTAAGACAGGTAACTCATCCCAGATCACATGAATGGTAGATGGTGGTGCCGAGACGAAAAGCCCAATCAACTTTACTCTACAACATCCACTTCTTAGCCACTATCCAGGCAAAATGGAACATACACTGCACACAGACATCCCTCCCTGGCCCTGTGCCGTGGCAGAGGTTGCTATCAATCATGGCCCCTTTCCCTCTGCTCCCGGATGGAGCCACACAATCCTCCTTAACAGTGTATCTGTCATGACAACACTAATCCATTGAGAGAGGTTAGATCATGATTGGCCATCCTTCTGTGCTGCTTCCCTATTGGAGACAAATGGTATTTCCTGCTGTAGGCAGAATACGAAACACATCTATCTCTTTTGGCACCTGCCAATGATATACATGCCTGGGCCTGTTATTCTTCTTCTTCTTTCAAAATGTTTTTTGAAAAAATTGTGAAATATAGCACACAAATAAAAATGCAAAGAAGAAAGTTGTTACAGTGTATGATTGATCACAAAACAGTCATGTAACTACCACTTAGGTCAGGAAATAGAACATCATCAGCTCTATAGAGGCCTCACTCACTCCCTCCTACAGCAAGACAGTCACTATATTATACTTCAGTAACAAGTTAGCATATAATTCACCACACTAATAGAACAGAATCACGAGTCTGCCAATGGCAGAAAAAAAATCATAAAATTCAGCATCCATTTATCCCCCAATCTTTTACATTCTTTTCTGTATCTCCCATTCCTTTGATTCTCTGTACTTGATTATCAGCATTTTTTCCTGCTTTTTCTATAGTAGAAACTTGGCTTTCAGCTGTACCAAGTCTTCTTTTAAATCCATTCATTGCATTTTCATGTTAGTTATTGTATTTTTCATTTCTAAGATTTATAATTTTGGTTCTTTGAAAAATTACTAATCTTGTTTTGATCTCTTTGAACATAGTAAACACAATTATTTTCAAGTCTATTCTGATAATATCTGGATCCCCATGGGTCTCCTCCTATGATCTATAGTTTCTGCCCATTTTCATTCATGTTATTTTGTCTCCTTGCATGTCTAGTTATTCTATCATGAGTGAGACTTTATTTTTCCAAAATTGTTTTTCAAAATAATTTTAAAACTTTGATGACGTTATCTTTCTCGAGAGAGGATCCATGCTGGCTTTCATCAGGTATCTTTTCCAAGTTTCAGAAAGGACATGAGTTATTACATTATATATTATATATAAGTATTATATATAATTTTATATATTATATTTTGTCGATCATTTCTAATTGTCTTCAGCAGATTAGCTGATACACATGATCTCATCTGCTATTACTGAAGGCAATCGTAGCCTGTACTTCTTAAGGGAGAACCTACCTAGGGAAATCATTTCATTATAGTTTTTCCTGCCAACTCCACCCCCAGAACTAGACAACTGGCTCTGTGAATACAAAGACATATTCTAGATAGCTGGAAAATCTCTGCCAGTCAGAAATTTCCAGGGACTAGCTGCATGCAGAGGGATATACCTGGTAATAAGGTCAAACAGGAGAGAATAATACTTTGGTTGCATTCACTGCAGGTTCTCATTCCTTTCTTCAGAAATGTATAAAAGAATACAGCTTTGGGGAAAATGCAAAATATCCCTATGGTTTTGGTAGCAAATGAGATAGATGTATTCATTATAGAGTTATCAAGTTGGATGAGTTACTAAGATAGCCATCATTATATATTTTCCAGTTATTTTTCCAACAAATACCATTATACCCAGGCAACATTTTCCTCTTCCCTAACTGTTGTTGAGGTAGAGTGCAAAAAAGAACCATGCTTGTCCATTGCAGCCAACTTATGGTGACTCTACCCTGTAAGCTAATATTTCTATGCAACTCAAACAAAATGCTCTTAAGATGCCAGACTTAACTTCCTAATTATGGCTCATGAATAATTAAGGACTTAACATATCTGATGCATCAGTAGGGATTTTGGCACTAATCAGATTTTCTATAGTGAGAAAATTCTCCAAATATTATGAGTAATTTTAAAATATATATTTTTTTAATTACGTGGGGGAAAAATAACAAGCTATTTCCTTTTCTCCCACTAATAGCTGTGTGACCTTGGAAAGTCATGTTACCTTTGGGCCCTAGCTAGGCCAATCCAACCCTCTTGCTGGGTTGTATTTATATACAGTAAGTCCTCAATAAATGTGATAAATATATTAATATACAACTTACATAGTATAGATTATGTTATATAATATACCATATTATAAAATGTTTGAGGAATATCTTACATATGCTAACATTTTAATCATTGATTTTGCGAACTAAAAATCAAGTACACTTCCATTTCTAGCCATTTTTGAGTAACTTGTACCAGACTATCCCTTTTTTCATTAACATTTAAAAAAACTAAAGGCCAGGCACAGTGGCTCACACCTATAATCCTAGCACATCGAGACACCAAGGTGGGAGTATTATTTGAGGCTAACAGTTCAATATCAACATGGGCAACATAGGGAAACACTGTTTCTACAGAATAAATTCTTTTTAAATTAGAGTCACAATGGCATGTGTTGTGGTCCCAGCTACCCAGAGGGCTGAGGCTGGAGGATCGCTTGAGCAAGCCCAGGAGTTTGAGGCTGCAGTGAACTATGGCTGTACTAATGCACTCCAGCCTTTCAATAGAGTGAGACCATGTCTCTCAAAAACAAAACAAAACAAACAATAACTGGGCAAAATCAGAAGAGACCACTGTTTCTGCAAAGTGGACATAAAACTGCAGCACAGGAGTGTAATCTCTCAAGAATTAAAACTCATGGGTTAACATCATTTCCTAATGGCAGCACAGTGAGCTATGCTACAAGCAGACCACTGCAGTCCCACTGATCAGAGAAGACAGAGGTCAGATCAGAATCTGGCAGCTGAAGTGCCTGTGGTGGGACATCAGAGAGGAGATGGCAATGAGATAAGAGGCCCTAGAAGTTTCACAAGGGTTGCCTGTATGTCCATGTCTTAGACATGTACAAGATGAAACTACTGAGGCACACCAGATAGCAGCTGCCAGAAGCTGAGAGCAGAAGAGATACTATAGGTTAATCAAGGCTGAGGACAAAGTAGTGTCAGAAGGTTGGAGTTCTGGCCCTGCCACATGAAGATCTAATTAATACCTTGGGCAACTAACTCAGACACCAGAAAGAGTATTATCTTAGGAGTAAGGATTTACCCTTTTTGAGTAACTGAAACCAGACTAGCCCTTTCATCACGAACATTAAAAAAAAAGGAGAGGCCAGGCATAGTGGTCTACTCTAGACCCAACCTGACAAAGCCTAAAATCAAGCCTTGACAAGATCAGAACAAGAAATAGACTCTGGAGGTTGAAGGGTTTAGGTTTTCAACTAGTCTGCATCAACAAACATAAGACTAAACCTATGCAAGTTCACGGTGATCAGCTTACTGAACACTCTTAGGAAGATGATGAAATCCAGAGTCCTGAAAACATATTATCCATGATTCTCATATTCAATTGAAAAAGTCACTAGCTATAATAAAAATGGGAAAATGTGACAATATTCTTCTTAGCAAGGTATCTCAAGAATGGAAGAAAAAGTACCCAATGTACTCAGCCCTAATACAAAACTAATTTATAGCTTTCATACGAAAGCTATATCCCACTCTCAGCACAAGAATATGGAGAAAGGGATAAGGGAGGGGAGGGTAGAGGGAAGGATGGGTGGAGGAAGGGTAATTAGTGGGTCCACACCTACAGTGCATCTTAGAAGGGTACAGGTGAAACTTAATAAATGTAGAATATAAAACTCTGAACACAATAACTAAGAAAATGCCATGAAGACTATGTTAACCGATAAAAATATTTCAAACTATATATAAAACCAGCATATTGTACCTCATGATTGCATTATTGTACACAGCTATGATTTAATAAAAAAAAAAGAAAGAAAAAAGCAGTCAATAGAAAACAGAAAAATAAGTTGTTCAGAGTTGGTTTGATCAGACAAGGATTTTAAAACAGTACGTATATATGGTGCCAAAAAATGTATATACATTTTAACAAAGGAAAAACTGTCTTAAAATTGTAATAAAACACACCAATAACAAAAGATGGATACAAGTCCCACTGAGTACCTCTTGTAACTGCAGAAGTCAAAGGTGATTTGAGTATTACAAATTTAATAGAGTTTTAAAATAAATATACACATATACATACATACATACATATATATACACATACATTCATATATACATGTTTAAAAAATTAAAGGAATGCATATTCAATGAAATCAATGAGTATGTGGTCTTAAAGAGGGCACAGATGGGAAATTTCACAGATAAATGGACACTATCAAAAGGAACAAAATGGAAAGTCTATAACTAAAGGGTAACTGAAATAAAAAGTTCACTGTATAAGCTTAATGAAGATAGAGATAGCAGAGGAAAAAGTGAATTAATTGAAAGAATAATTAACAGAAATGATCTTATCTGTGGGACAGAGAATGAAAGAGTGAAGAAAACTGAACAAAGCCTCCAGGGCCAATGAGATGATATGAAATGGCCAAACATATCTATAGTCGAAGTCCCAGAAAAAGAAGAGTGATACTGGGGAAGGAAAAATTAAAAAAAAAATAATGGCCCCAAACTTTCTAAACTTGAAGAAGACCTGCAATAAATGGATGGATCCAAAAAGCTCTGCAAACTTCAAGTAGGACAAATATAATAAAAACCACAATGAGGCACATCATAGTAAAACTGCTTAAAACCAAAGATAGAAAATCCTGAAAGGAGTTGGCAAAAAGAGAAACACAATATACAAGGGAATCACGATAATAATATCAATGACTTCTCATCAGAGACAATGGAAGCCAGGAGAAAATGGAACAATGTTTGAAAGGAAAAAAAAAAACCTGTTAACCAAGAATCTTACATCTAGAAAAATATTCTTTAATAAAAAAATTAATGGAGCTCAATGAGGACATTTTAAGATAAGTGAAAACTAAGATAACACATCAGCAGCAGACCTACATTATGGAAATGCTATGGGATGTAATTCAGGACTGGAAATAACATCCTCTCTGGATCTACAGAGAGGAATGGAACCACCAGGAACAGTAAATAAGTATGTAAATATAAAAGACTGTGCTTTATTTTTTCTTATAATTTACTTAAAAGACAACTGGCTATTTAAAGTAAAAATAATAACATTGTAGGGTGGGGCTTATAATGTATTTGTAAGTAAAAGATGTGTAATAATCACAGAGGATGGGATTTGGGTAAATGAAATCACTATTTTAAGGTTATTACATTTGTGACTGTACACTTAAATATGTGAACTTTATTGAATGTATTATGCTTCAAAAATTAAAAAAAATCAAGTATAGAAAGTCCAGTTCCTCCTCTCCTATCAGTCCAACTGGTGCCTGAGATGCGCAGGTAGGGAATTGAATCCATAGGAATACTACCAGCTAACTGATGAATGCTTCCTATGTGTTCAGCATAATTCTAATGCTTTACAAGCATTTACTCATTTAATACTCTCAACCCACCATGAAGTAGGTGCGATGTTAATCTCTATTTGATACATCAGGAAACGGAGACACATAGCTAATTAATGGTGGCTCTGGGAATCTAAATCTAAGTGCTAAGACTCCACCATCTATGTCCTTAAACACTGTCATGAATGAGCACAAGAGAATGAACCAAGAAAACAGGTACATGGAGCTCATGTTCTGTGTATTGATCACTTCATGGGACACTGACTTCATTGCATCTTCATTTCATTCTCCCCTTATTTTTCTTCCCAACATTGAGAAAGTGAGTCCCTTATAAGCCTTTTGAAAATAAGGCAACCTTTATTTTTACTAGTATTTTTCATTAGTATTCACTTGGCCTGTTATTTCATATTAGGGGATCTTTGGGAAAGGGCTAGGCATGAAAGAATCAATCATGGAGCTCCCTAAGTTTAAGAAGCTCAACTGTCTTGTGATTCTTAGACTCCCTGCCATGCTTGGTGCTGGGTTCAAGACATGTGCTTAATAAACAGCCCGCTGGTTTATTTTAGGGTGTATTCTCCCACCTCTGAATGGTGGTCTGATCACAACACAGTGGAAGCTGAAAGAGTGAAAGGATTTGCCCAAGGTCACATCCTGTCATTGACACTTCAGGTCTAGAATTGGTCATTAAAACAGAAATTCTCAGATCACTGCTATTCTGTATTATTGAAGCACAGAATGATCACGTTCAGAGGAATTTCAGGGCTAATATAGTTTAACCCTTTCATTTCACAGACAGGAAGGTGAGAGTCAAGAGTTAAATGACAAGATCACATAGCTGGCCAGACTTAGACCCTGGTCTCCTCACCAGCATGCCAGAGTGCCTCCCATTCTATCACAAGTCCCGAAGTGGCAATAATACCAGTTCTCATCAGCCCTGGCCACCAAGGAGGTTCATAAACCCTTGAAACAAAAAAACCAATGCCCAAACTGTCAACTGTCCTTAATCTCTAACCAGGTGGGGTACCCTGCAGCATGGAAGTTATCAATTTCACTCTGTCAGGGAAGCTGTGCTGTCTTCCAAACAGCAGAGTTCCTTAGGGAAGTTATTCCTGACTGGAAAATTGTCTGAACCTATCTCTGTTCATTTCTCTGGGAGAAGCACTTGGGGCTGAATTTGCCTATCTCTAAATTAGAGATAATATCCCTGCCTTCCTAGATCACTGGGTCGATTAAACAGCTAATCAAGCTCTTTGAGTCTAAAAGCCTTAGAGTGATACCAAACAGTGCTTTCAGTTGGTGGCAATCCTAACATTTACCACTGTCTGCATTTTATTCTCAAATCAGAGAGGGACATTTTCATGACTGGGGAACATCTGTGAACTTTAGAACACATGAGACATTACTGTGTGATTGTAAGCCTTCTTTGTTCTGTATCTGGAACTCCAAATAATAGAGATTTTCCCAGTTAGTCACATACTCTTACTGACATTCAATAAACTCTCAGTAAAACCCCATGACAACAGAGACTGGAACTTTTGTAATATGTTCGTGGCGTGAACTGACTGACGTGGCTGCATTTGGGTCATCTTTCTTTTCTTACTACCTGAAGCTGTGGCTCACTGCCATCCACAAGAGGTTTTTGTTGCTAGGACCTTGTGGGGCTCTACAGGAAAAGCACACCCTTGTCCAAGGTATGCCTAGCATCGGTGTCACTTTGTAGAGTGAGAAACTAAGGCAAAGCTGGAGCAGGAGACAGAGAGGTCAGTGGCAGAGCTGTGGCTAAGCCTGTGCCCCTGAATTCCTGTCTAGGATCTTTTGGAGGCAGCTGGGAGAGGGCAGAGCCTGCACCCCTAAACTCTTGTCGAGGGGTCCTTCAGAGGCAGCTGGGAGGGAGAGGGACAGAGCTGCTAACTAGAGGAAGGGCTAAAAGAAAATGCCTTTGCAGCAGAAGATCAGGCATCACTGAGGGTGATGTGGTGATGGCATCCATTCCCAGGTGCTGGGAACTGCGGAGGAGCTAGGGGGTTGTGGTCAGGGGTGTGGGACGCTGTTCTAAATTCTGATCTGAGAAGTAAGGCAGGCCAGTATCAGCTTACTTCATTCAGACTCATCTGAGCAAAGCAGGGTTTCTCCTCTAGGATGCCAATCTGCCTGGGACTTGCAGAGGCCAGGCTGTTGCTAGCTGTCCTCTGGGGGCTCTGCTGGGCCTCAGCTGCCGTGGCCTCAGGCCAAAAGGTGGTGGGGGAGCAGCCATTCCCTGGGTCTTAGCTCCTTCTTGGGAGGTGTGCAATGAGCCCTTTGAGCTCTCAAGATGCTACATAACAAGTGGGTCCCCTTGTGCTCACTGTCAGAACCCTCCTTCTGATGGTCTAGGAGCTCTGAGTTCTTCTGCCTACTGTTGCCAGGCAGCTCTGTGACCTTGAGGAAGCCATCTGGCTGCAGCACTCCTGTCTGTAGAGTGGAAACTGGGTTGGACTAGACGAATCCCTTTGCTCTCAGACATTGTAGCTCAGGAACAGCGCCACGAGATGAACGTCGGAGAGGCGGTTTTCCTGCTGCAGCGGAAGGAGTGTGGGGGAAGGGAAAGCAGTGGGACCACAGTGAGGGCTGGCCTTGAGGGCGGCCTGTACACACACCCTGTCCTGCTGAGTAGCCTTATGGGTGTCCCCCATTTCAGTTTAAGGTCCTAGGACATGGTCCATTATTTCACCTCCAACAAACACAGTCAACAGTAGCCTTTCTGATTCACCTGTGCAAGTTTCAACTGAGAGAGCTTCATTTGTTTCTGTCCATGTGAATTTTACATTTCTGGATTTGTGTGTATCTCAAAACTTTCCTAAAGATGCACATAAGACTCCTTTGGGACAAAAGAGATGAAATGTCAGAGAAGGCAAAATAAAAGTGAGGGGTAAAAGAAGGCCAAAGCCAAGGAAACGAAAATAGGGAAAGTGCTGTGGGGGGAGAGACGGTGGTCTGCAAGCGGTGCGGGTGGGCTGGCATGGAGGAGAGCAGCAGCAGGAGGAGGAAGGCTTGCAAGGCCAGCAGGTCGAGCCCTCCAGGTGACAGGCACAGGACAGAGGACCAGGGGGAGCAATGATCTGCCCAAGGTCACCAGAGGCTGTGGGTTTGGGCCCCTGCTCTGACTTGGGATCTTCTCTGGGACCCCAAAGTGTGTTGGTTTCAGGGGCTGAGTGACTTGATCTTGAGTAACTGTTTCAGAAAGACTTTCCCTCATCAAATCTGCATGGGGATGGTGGGTGTCCTTAAATGCAAGCAAGGGTCATGGGCTATCTGCCAGGCCTATGTCTGGTGTTGACCTCCCCTCCCTTCCGGCACAGGGTGGCACCAGCCTGGGCCAAGAAACCCTTTCCTGAGAGTGTTGATGAGAATTGCAAATTCACTGTGGCTCAACTTACCAAGAGTAAATTTCAGACAGGATGGCACTGAGGGCTTTAAAACATCAAAGTGTGAGAAGGCTTAGAAAAGTTATTTTTAGTAGCTCTAATATGTCCCCAATGGGTCTGCTTAACCAAGCGGTGTTTGCAAATCAGTATGGCTGGTTTCACAGTCATTAATGCCCAGGAGTGGAGAACCCGTTCTGAGAGAAAAACCACATTGCAGGATGAATGTGGTTTACTTGGGAACTTGGGCACTCAGGTGAGTTTTTAACTTTTACAAAAGGAATTTTTAAGTGAAGGATTCATTCTATCAACTACGCTGATTTAGAAAGTGTGTTTGGTGTCATACTGTGTCAGGTCGTCTGGCTGGGTACTCAGGACGGAGTGGGTGCTCCAGACTTGGCCTCTAGGATGGAGGTCATACAGCGGGGGTGGGGGTGTGGTGGAGGTCATACAGTGGGGGAGACAACGTGGTTTACTTTGCTCTGGCTCTGCCCCCAGCCAGCTGGGCCCAGGGTGGGTTAATGAACCTCCCGAGAATTCAAGATCCATCATCAGTTCTGACATTTTTTGTAGATTTCCAAGACATTTGGCTGTCTCTGCAGTGCAGCCTTTTGAACATGTGTAATGAAGAGGGAACAGCAGTGGCTGTTTGGAAACTGCCTCTTGGCTCGACCTTCAGGGCCAGCTCGGTCTGCTCCCTGCAGACTTTCCTCACCTGATTCTCACCTCCTGTGCCTCCGCTCTGTGGTGGGACTGGTCCATGCGCAGACCCATGTGCTGGCTGGGGCTGAGCTGCCTTGGTGACTCAAACAAGATTTTCATCTGCAAATATCCTTCCATCTCCATTCCTGCCTCTTTTACATAAACCTCAGGTCTCATCTCCAATTTGCATCCATTTCGTCATCTATACGACACAAGTCAAGTAATCATACTCATGCCTCTCTGGTATTTTTTGGTCTCAGGCTGCTAATTAACTCTTCGTCTTTTAATGAACATTCTTATATTTAAGAATATTTATCAATATTCTTTACCTTTTCAAGTATATCTTTGGCCATTCAATAATGATGTCATATATTTCTATTCTACACCTATAACATAATAATTTAACAGCCACCACTTAACTGAGCACTTACTATAAATGAGGCATAATTTCAGGGCTTTGCATGCATTAACTCGCTTAGTCTTTCCAACAACATATGGAGTAGGTTCTACTATTGCTCATGTTTTAAAGATGAGAATACTGAGGCCCAGAGAGGCTTAGCAACTTCCCCAAGGTCATAGAGTAAGTGAGTGGCAAGAGCCTGGCTGTCTGATTCCAGAGTGCATGCTCAAAACCACTATGTCTTAAGTGTTCCCCATGCTTGTGTAATGGTATCCACTCAACAGATCCTGCTGATCTGTGTTCAGGAGACCATCTTCAACTGAGCAAGAAGAAATCGAAGCATCTGACCCTTCATTGTTCCTTCCTACCTCTCGAGAAAAACGCAAACCTTTGTTTAATAACAAGCCATTTTCTATTCTGCGTACTTCCTGAAATAATACCTTTTTTTTTTATTAAATCATAGCTGTGTACAATAATGCAATCATGAGGTACAATATGCTGGTTTTATATACAGTTTGAAATATTTTCATCGAACTGGTTAACATAGCCTTCATGGCATTTTCTTAATTACTGTGTTCAGACTTTTATATTCTACATTTAGTAAATTTCACCTGTACCCTTCTAAGATGCACTATAGGTGTGGACCCACTAATTACCCTCCCTCCACCCATCCTCCCCCTCTCCTCCCCTCCCTGGCCCCTTTCCCCATATTCTTGTGCTGAGATTGGGTTATAGCTTTCGTATGAAAGCTATAAATTAATTTCATATTAGGGCTGAGTACATTGGGTACTTTTCCTTTGATTCTTGAGATACTGAAATAATACTTTTAACTGAGAAGAGGGGCATCCTGAGAAAGCTAATTTTCTACAAATTCATATATTATAGGAAGTCGTTATGGCATTCAAGTGTCCTGACAGACGGGAGTGTGTCCTGTCCACCTCTGTGTCCCCAGTGCCTTGCTTAGGGCTCAGCACACAGACAATGCTCAAGAAATATTCCTGGGGATGGTGATGGGAGGGTGTTTCAAGGCTAGTGCTGGTCTTTCAAGGAGGGGACTCTTTAATCCCTTCATCATCAGATCAAGTTTGGGCTGCTCTGAGTTTTCATTAAAGACCTTTCAGACGCAGAAAACACTTTCTCACCTCCTTCTGCCTGCTCCCTTTGTTCAATCCACTCCTGGAAGTCCTTCTCCAGACGAGCATATGGGATTATATGGAAAGGAGGAAATGACCCCTTGCTTTTTCCTTCACAGACAAACATATTCCTTGAATATGCGCTACAAATATTTAATCACAACTCTTCATATTTATTGTTCACATTCATAGTGTGATGTTTATTGTTCCATATGGCTTATCCTTGGGTACAATATGCAGCTTCACAGCACTTCTGCTATGGGAGGGTGCATGCCCTACAAGCAGTGGGAACTGATTTCTGCTATTGTAAAAGAGTGTGTAGGAAGACAAATGACCAAATCTTGCAATGACACAGAATTTCATTGAAAGAGTCAATCTGATTTTTATATCCATAGGGTGATCAGCCCCTAAGCCTTGGAGCCTCACTGTGTGCATGTCCAGGGCCATGATCATGCCCCTTCCTTTCCATAATTTCCTGGTATGCCTCCCCTCACTCTTCCTTCAAGTTCTATCCCAAATGCCACCTCTACCAAGAAGGCTTCCCTGATTCTCTATCCCCCTCCCACAGTATGGCATCTCCAAAACACACTTGAAACAGAATTCATCACATCTTACATCAACACTTTTTTTAGCATCTCCAATTTTTATTCTATACAATGGTTTTTATGAGATTTTTCTCCTTCTACTAAATTTCAAGCTCTTTGAGAACATACTTAGCATCTGACTCACTTCTGTATCTGCTAGAATATCAGGCTAGCAAAATCCCACATAAAGTAAGTGCTCAGTAGATATTGTGAAACAAATTGATAAATGACTCATGGATTTGTACTCTTACAATCATTTCTCTTTTTCCATAACCTGTAATCATAAGATTGCCATGACATTTAGTACATATATGGGCATTTAAAAATAATAGCAGCTTTTGGGGCCACTAACACTACTGGTTTAGAGTTGCAGAATTCAAAAACCACCCAATTTATCTATTTGTTACAAAAAATGCTCCATGTGTCTGCCTATCACCTGTGTACACATCTCACAATTGTCACGAAGAGCAAGTAAGATAGAGGAAGAGAAGACCCTTTGGAAAGGCTAACGGAGGCACAGGTAAGTGAAGGGCTTTTAGCATTAGCCTCATGTTATGATCTAGCTAATTCCTAGTACCTGCCACATGTGGTTGTGCAGCTCAGCCATGAGGGTCTGTGTGATGATGTCCATTCATTCTACAGATACTTATCTGCCATCAGCGTAGATGCGGAAGACACTGCTCTGAACAAAACTAACAAAACTGTCGCCTCCATGGAGGTTACATTCATTGCAACAAAGCAATGAATAAGTAAACATATGGTACGACAGGTGGGAGACAGAGCCCAGGAGGGGTGCAGAAGAGAGGAGGGCCTGTGGGGATGGTGTAGGACAGAGTCTTGGCGGAGGCCACAGGGGCTGGGCAGGCATGCACAGTGAGCGTGGGGAACAGACAGAGGATGTTCCAGACAGAAGGGGTGTGTGTGCCTTGACCCACAGTGGCGTGAGTCTGGAACATTGCAGGAAGAGTAGGGGGCTGTTGAGGGCTGGGGAGGAGGACAGAGGAGGGAAGTGAGGTCAGAGAGGAGGGTAGGTGGGATCCTGGGACTGTGGCTCTCACTCAGGGGGAGTTAGAGAAGTTGTGGATGCCACTGAGCAGGACAGGGACCTGACCTGACTTGGATTTTAAGAGGACTACTTGGCAGCAGTGTTAGGCCTAGGCTGTGGCCAGGGCACAGGCAGAGACTCCTGCAGGAGGCTGCTGTAATCTCCAGGTGAGAGGGGACAGTGACCAGCACCAGGGTCAGTGTGACATGGTAAAAAACAGTCATATTCTTGATATGGTTTAACAATCAAGCATATAGGACTTTCTGAAGGACAGTATGGTTTGAGTGAGAACAAGAAATAAGTCCAAGATTTTTGGCCCAAGAAGCTAGAAGGATGAGGCTGACAATAACTGAGAAGGGAAAGACTTCGGAAAGGCTTGGAGTGTTGCTATGGATATACCAAGTTCAAGATCCTTAATAGCTATGCAGACAGGAAAGCAATGGAGTAGGCAGTGAGGTATACAGATCTGGTATTTAGGGGAAGGGTCTGGCCTGCTGAGTTTGGGTGATGTCATCTACGAAATGGTACTGATTAGAATAGAGATATTTAATGCTCTGAGGTGGGACAGGAGTGCGGAGAAGAGATCTGAGGATTGAACTCTCCAATGCTAAGCAGTGGGAAGATGAGCGGGAAGTCAGAAAAAGATTCCAGAAGGAAAAGCAAGTGAAGTAAGGACAGAAGAAAGAAAGAACAGTCCCACAAGGCAAGGGACAATGGTGGTTCAAAGTTAAGGGGTGATCAGCTATATCCAGTGCTGCAGAGAGATCAGTAAAACAACACTGAGGAACCGACCAGTGGATCCAGTAACATGGTGATCACTGATGGTGTGGGCAAGAGATGTCTGGTGCAGTCAGGGGAGGGAACACCTGAGCAGAGAGCGTTCACGAGAGAGTGGGAGGACAAGAATTGACGACAATAGGAGAGGGAACTCTTTCGAGAAGTTCCGCTGTCCACCACCCAAGGCTACATGAAAAGTGGAAGAAGGAGGGATTCATTTAGGTTTGTAATCACAGGTGGCATTGCTGACATTTCGTAGATGACATCAACCAAATTAGCATAGTGTGCCTCTTCACTTAGATCCACATTCTTCACTATTTCAGAAAGACACGGACACTATTCCAGTGAGAAAGGGGGAAAAGCTAGACAAGCCCTTTCCTTAGGCTTCAAGAAGAGCTATCCTATTTTTATTGGTGACCTGCAGAAACTGAGACATAATTGTTGGACCTATTATAAGCACAGAGCTACCTGCGAGGCTGCCCACAATCATCACTGTCTCTAAAGGCAAAAATATCTTCCTGAACTGCACGGCGTAACATGAGGGCCTTGACTCTGGGGTATTGTCAGGTCGTCATCTTTCTGAACAGGGAATTCCAGGCAGGGTCACCTCTTGCCTATGACCACAGTTCTACCAGTAGTCAGGCGCAGATGGAGACAGGGCTCCTTCTTTGGGAAGTTTCTTCCACAGCGGAGCCCAATCTGCTCTATCTAATCTAATTCTCCCTTTTAATGCACTGGTGTGTGAGTGGCTCTCGACCATATTCATCTCTAATTAAGAACCTCTGTACTAGAGCAATTACTGCAGCTACTTCTGTTGATAACAATCTCCTCAGTCTCTTTGTGTCACCCTGTACTATTTCCTCACAGTTACTCATTCATGCTCCTCTGTAGATACAACACACTTCTTTGTTCCATGACCTTTGAGGGCAGACACAGGCTTGCTCTGGCCAGTGGGATGACAGCAGCTATGATACAGCCATCTGTAAGCAAAGACCTTCACTTGCTAGCATGGTTTGGCTCTATGCCCTTTTTGTGAGCACCTGCCCTCTGCTGCCAGAACTGTGTGGCCTACATGGCGCTGCTTCTTTCACCAAGGCTCAGTTCTGGAATTGGATGACATGCAGAACTTGGGGGAGCCAAGCCCAGCCGAGTTCAGAAGAGCTGCAGCTGCCCAACATCCTCATGCACCATGAGCCTGGTGTGCAGGTGTAAAAGGTTCCAGATGAAGGCGACCGAGAGCTTGGGGTTGTTTGTTTTGTAGCAAAAGCTGGCCGATACACCCTTGTATCAGATGGTGAAATTCTTCAAGGGAAAGGACCATGTGTACTCTCTGTGATATGTCCCAATACACCTAATAAAAAGCACACACGTGACAGGGTAAGATCTGTCATGGCCACTGTAGCTTGGTTGGCTGAAGTCTGGAATTAAACCCTAATCCCTATCACCGACACATTGGTAATTCCATTCTAAGATCCTTAAAGTCCCATTGAAAGTATTTCTTGCCCTCCTTCCCACTTCCTGGTTTTGGCTTACTGAGTTATGGCTGATTGATCAAGAAAGTCCAAATAGTAGACTTGGGTCTATTCCTAATTACCTCAAAATAGCTAAGGCCAAGCGCAAAAAGTCTGCTTTAAGTGAGCTTGAGTGGCTTAGCTCTGTGTTCCTCCTGAGCCTAAGACAAGCTTTGTCCAGGGAGTCATACTGCAGAAAAAATAGTCAATTCTCTGACTTCATTTATTCAGTAAATTCTCCCACCTTATTTAAAGACTTATCTAGGTTTTGTGCAGGAATCAGAGGCAATATAAGGCATAGTTCTGGGCTTTGAGGGGCTTATAATGTAGCTGAGAAGACAGGCAATGTTTGTAAAAATCTAAGACAATACAGAGTTATATACTACTTTATTCTTTTTTTTTTTTTTGAGACAGAGTCTCAAGCTGTTACCCTGGGTAGAGTGCTATGGTGTCACAGCTCACAGTAACCTCAAATTCTTGGGCTTAAGCAATTCTCTTGCCTCCGCCTCCCAAGTAGCTGGGACTACAGACACCCTCCACAACACCCGGCTATTTTTCGGTTGTAATTGTCATTGTTGTTTGGTAGGCTCAAGCTGGATTCAAACCCACCAGCTCCGGTGTACGTGGCTGGCGCCCTACCTGCTGAGCTACATGCACTGAGCCTATACTCCTTAATTCTTGAAAGCAGGTGGTGCTATATGGTAGGAAAGAATTAGTCTAGAGTTCAGGAGACTCAGTTCTAGTTCTGGCTCTACAGCTAGTTAATTAAAGTTATAGGAAGAGGTTTCCACTATTCTATGCTTGTATGACAAGGAAGGACAAGGTTAACAGATGGTCTTCACATTTCTATGGTTTTATGGCTCTAACAGATACCACCAATAGCACATGCGTGGCTCAGTGTTCAGTGCAAGGTATGTTTAGAAGACAGGCTGTGTATTCAGGGTATCCATCTCCCCCTCCCTCACCACATCTCCAGGCTCCTCTGGTTCCACCCAACTTGTAGTAGTTTCCTATATCTTGAGTTAGGGGCCAGCCCAGAAATCTGATGGAGCTGAACTAAACAAGTCCAGAATTGTTCTCCGATACCACAAGTGGAATTCAAAGGTGCAAGAGTTCCCTTAAAGCTGACTTAGCCCCCAGAAGCACCCTGGGCTGGGGTTTGCTGGGGCAGATGCAATGTGCACAAAGCCACTATGTTCAGCGGCCCGGGTGTGTCCATAATGGGTCAGGCTTCAAAAGAGTGACAGAAAGAGAGTCATCTGCATGACTGATGTCTAGATAGGTAGTACCTCTCTAAAGCCCTCCTCTGATTCGGAGAGCTCAGCACCTTCTTGGGAGAAACCAATTCTTACAATGACAGGCTTCGTGTCCCTAAATAGGGCTCCTGAGGCCTGGGATGCCTTGTTTGACATGAAAGGAGGCAAGGGCTGGGAGAAATGGTAAAATAAAACTTTTAGAACACTTACTGATGCTTTCCTGATTATTCTTTGGAAAAATATAGAAAGTAGAAATAATCTCATTGGCTAAAATATCCTGGAGCCTTGCATATAAACAGTCCTGGGGACTGTGGAGTCAATCACCTTGCTCACCTGGCTCTTCTCTGTAGACACATGTAAATTCTAGCCAGGGCCTTGCAGGGCTGCTTAGACGGCCACGGGATGTTTCCCTGGTGCACCTGTCTTCATTTGACTGTGCCACTCACTGCTTGGCACTTTCTTCTGGAGTTGATGGGGCTGGGACTACCATGTGTTTTAAGGTACTTACATCAGAATCAGGTTCTTTATAAATTGAAGAAACTCATTTATAAAAACCCTCCATTCATATGGAATCAGGTTCTTTTGCAAAGTGCCCTTGGCAGCTCAGCAAAGGAAGCAGGTGGTGGTGACAAGATAACATTGTAAACAAGAATAATGGCTTTACTTACTCGGGACACCAGACACCAGCCGCAAAGGGCGCAGCACGCGGAAGGCCCTCAGCGCCTTCACGTCGAATCCAGCCCCTTTCCCTCCTAGAGCGTTTGCCCCGTCTGCTTTGGTTGCTTGTTCTAAAATTGCACTAAAAAGCCTGGAAGAGAGGAAGGAGAGAAGGAGCTATCAGGACCATGTGTCACTGCCCACGGGGCTCTGATATCTGAAAGAAGCCTGCACCAGAAGTTTGCAGGTGTCTCCAGCACAGGAGTGGCCACAGGAGGATGGTTATAGGTTGACAATCCTTCAATGTGCATCTCACTCATGCCCAAGGTGTGACCCCAGCCAGAGAGATCTGAGTGAGGGGAGGAGCAGGCCCTTGCTGTCACAAAGGTGTGGGATCTCTTCTGGCTTTACGTAAGCCAGATAAGAAGTGGGAAGCAGGTATTTGCCGTCAGTGCCCCTGTCCCCTCCATGGCATCCTGGCTCGCCTCCCATGGGTGTCAGCAGCCACATCCTCTCCCTCCCCACCTACCTCCTTTCTCCTAACAATCCCCCTTCTCTCTGATTTGTTCCTGGGCACAAATAATGAGCCCAGAGAAAGTCACTTTGCACTGGCACATGATGGCCACTCAGGAGACATGCTGAACGAATGAGTGAATGGCCAATTGGTTGAATGAAAAAGGCTCAAGTGGAGCAGAACCACATAGGAGGGATGTGACTGCTATGTGGGGATTTCACCTGTGCCACCTCGGGTCTGCGCTGGTATATTCACTCCTCTAACAAATATGGACACCTAGTATGTGCCAGGCACTGATCTAGACACTGTGGCCACATGAAAAAAGTCCTTACTTGCATGGAATTTACATTCTTGGGGGGAGACAGACAATAAACTCAGCAATAAGTGAATAGATACCATGCAGTCAGTGACAAGTGCTGAGAAGGATGTGTAGAGAGGGGCTCTGCAGAGATAGGCAGAGGTCATCCTGTCTTTGGGAGGAGGTTGGGACATTTGACCAGAGACCTACAGGAAGCAAGGGAGGGACAATTGGCCTTCTGGGGACTACTCTGTGCAGAGGAGGCAGTATCAGGGCCGAGGGAAGAGCATGCTGGGTGTCCGAGGGACAGTTGGCTGCAGCAGGGCAGGAAAGCGGGGAATGATGGAACAGGTGACTGGAGAGGACCCCACCAAGCACCTGTAAGATGGCAGCAAAGGGGATTCTGAGCAGGACAGTGATGTGCTCTGACTAGTTTCAAAAGAATTGCTCTGATGTTGTGAGGCACAGCCAGAGGCAAGCTGCTGCAGTGACCCAGCGGGGGCCCCTGGTGACTTAGTCCAGGTGGAGGTAGAGAATAGAAGTCAGGTACTGGATTTGCCTCACAACAGAGTGATGGGATGAGCTGATGGGCTAATGTGCGGTGTGAGCTGGAGAGAGGAAGCAGGGAAGATTCCCAGATTTGGGGTGAGATCAGGTGCAATGGATGTCGAGGGTTCTACTGCGAGCCTTCTTGAGTTGGAGTTGATTGGACACCTGATGGGTATCCTGAGTTGGCTCTCTTGTACCTGGAGTTGGGGGAAGCTCTGTGCTGGAGACAAAAACTGGGTAGTTGAATAGATTGTATTTAAAGTTAAATCCCTAGGAGGCTAGCACAGAAGGAAAGGAGGTGAAAAGACTGGGCCTTGGGGTGCCCCCATGTTGGGAAGCAAAGAGAGGAGGATCCAGCCTGATGAGGGGTGGGCTGTGGAGCAGTAGGAATGACGAGAACAGGAGGGAGTGGCCAGTTCGAGGGCAAGGGCGTCAAGACGCTGCAGAGACACAGTTGGATTTAAGGACATGAAGACCCATCAGGACCTGAAAACATCTGTGTTGGTGGAGCAATGGGGACCAAGGTTCAAGAGAGAAAGAGAGGCCGGAGAGAGACTAGACACCCCCATCCAATAGAAACGTGATGCAAGCCACGAACGTGAGCCACACGTGCCATTTAACTTTGTTCATAGCCACGTTGAAGAAGTAAAAATGAATAGGTGAAAATAATGTGGTGATGTTAATTAACCCAACATAGTCAAAATATTATCATCTGAACATGTAATACAAAATTTTATTCATGAGATGTTTGTCGTTCTTTTGTTTTGGATCAAATCTTTGAAGCACGTGGTATATTGTACGCACATAGCATATCTCAATTCAGATTAGCCACCTTTCAAGCACTGAATGGCCACATGTGGCTTCTGTATAGATAACTCCTTTGAGGAATTTGGCTGTTACATGAGCAGAGAAAAAAAGGTGGTTACCAGAAGTGGGTATGGAGTTAAGAGAGTTTTGTTTGTAAGTGGAGGATACCACAGTGTGTTTATATGCGACAGGAAGTTTGAAGATGCAGAAACCAGAGGAACAATTACCAGCAGGATCAATCTCCTTCAGCAGGCAAGAAGGGACTCAACGCACACTGGGGGCATCGTCCTTAGATAGGGGCTGTCTGTCAGTTCAGGGAGGAAGATGTGGTTGTGGGGACATATGAAAGTTCCCTTCTGGTTACACGTGTTTTCTCAGGGAAGCAGGCAGCAAGGTCATCAGCTGAGGCATGAAAGGGGAGGGGTACTGGAAGTTTGAGGACCGAGGCAAAGGTATGAAGAATCATCTGAGGAATAGAAGAGCAAATGGACAGGGGACAGGTGTCACCAAGGGGCTCCTCGAGGTTGGTGGTTCTGAATGTGAAGTGAGACGCTGCTCAGTTTTGTGTATTTCTTGACTAGATATATCTCCATCCAGTTGGATTTGGTGGGGGGCGGCTGGTGTTCTTCCAGGTATGCAAGAGACATGAAGAGAGGAACAAGGAAGCTGCGTGCAATGCCAGCGCATGTAACGGTGGTGCACGCATCCTAGCTTGCCGGAAGGAGCGGGGACCCGACAGCGGGGGGGGGGGGGGGGGAGAAAGCAGCAGGATGAGGTGGTTGTGGAGCTGGGGGTGCAGGGGGTGTAGGCTGGAAAGATGGTTGTGCTGGTTAGAGAGTAGGATGCTTAATTTGGATTTAGGCACAGGTACCAGCTACAACAGGGATACCAGCCACGGCCAGGGGAGTGGGTGGCTGAGAGAGGCTCCCTGGAGAAGATGATATCCAGGAACCAAGAAGCTCTCAGAGGGAAGAGGGGGGAGTAGTGAGTGTCAGAACAGGTTGGAGCCAAGAGCTGATGTCCTCAAGACATGAGTAGCAATGACTCACTGACGTACCAAGGGCTGTGATCCTAAGAGGTAGGAGTAAAGGTCTGATGACGCAAACGGCAAAACTGGGGGCCGGGGAGGGAAGGGACAGTGGTCTGAATGTGGCAATAAGGGCAGGCAGGGTATCCTGGGACCTCCAGGCATCTGAGAGAAGAAGTGGCGGCCTTCTGATAGCTGCAGGGAAGCTGTGCCCTCAGAGAGGGAAGGGGTTGGCTACCTGTTGTGTAAATAAAGTTTCACTGGAATTCAGTTACACCCCCTCATTTACACACTGCTGCTTCCCTGGAGCAGGGCTCAGTTGAGTAGGTGGAACATGTTTGGCTCACAAGATGGAAATCAGCACCTGGCCCTTTACAAAAAGGCAATGGGCCATGGGGAACAGAAGGCACCCTGGAAAGGTCACAGAAGAGAAGGGCTAGATCATGGGTGCACAGAGTCACAGGAGTCCTGGGCTATTTGTGGTAACTAAGAAATATAGGGGAAAGGCATGTAGTGGCAATTTCTGTCCTTTATACCCAGGATGATGCTATCAAGTCACTGTCAGGAGAGCACAGTCCGTGCTAGGTTGAATCTCTTCATTAGTGGGGTCTGGGAGCCATGAGGAAGCCCAGGCATCAGAAGTGGGTCCTCAGATCAGACCTCAGCTGAGCCAGGGTGACTTTGGTTCTTGAGCAATAGGCTTGAAGACCTTAAGTGACATATGCACTAGGGAACTGGACCTGGGGGTGGGGTGGGAGGCTGCAGCTGGGGGCTTAGCCTGGTAGAAGGTCACATCCAGGCAGGGCCGAGCCATGGTCTAGATGAAGGATTTTCAAACTATGCTCATGGAAGCAGCGAGGCTGGAGCTGAGTGGCAGGGGTTCGGGCTCCTCAGCCTTGGATTTAACAGAGCAGCCTCCCTTTTATCTGTCCTAGGGACTAGACCCCTGAGTAGGACTTTGAACACTGGATTTTGTAGCTAACAGAAGTCTCACGACCCTGGCCAGACCACTCCTACAGTCCCCCTCAGCTCTGTGAGTCTTTCTCCTCAGCTTGGCAGCTTGATGGTTTTGTGTGTTTGCTGGGGATGCCTCGAAGCCCGGGCAGAAGTTGTCAGGGTGGGGGAGTGGCGCCTTTCTCCACAAGGGAAATGTTCTTTCTACTCAAGTCTAGAAACCTGAGGAAATGAAGACCAGTCTGCAAATTTGTAAAACAACATTCCAAATCCAAACCAGATTTTGTTCCCAGTATTTCCTGGAAGAAAGCAATATGCTTATCAGAGTACAAGATGTTCACAAAATATTATTCAGGGAAAGGAGTGGAGATTGAACAATTTTCTTCTCTTTGAACCCCTGCCCCAATTTGAAACTCTTTATTAAGGATCTGCTTTTAATTTTGGAGGAGTAGAAAATTCAGAAATAAGTGTAGGAGGGGTCTCGGCTTGTAGTGGCCAGCCGTGTTTCTCCTCAGGGAGGCGCTGTGAAGGTGAAAACAGCTCAGGCTTCCTCAGGGCTGGGCTGCGAGTGGATGCTATGCTGGGGAGGGCTCCAGGACATGAGTCCGGCAGATCTGCAGCAGGTGGCAGAGTCTTCAGGAGAGGACAGTGCGGCGCTGGAGGGCCCTGAGCATGAGAAAGGCAGGGCCTCGGCACTGTGACGGAGACAGGGACACAGCACAGCCTTGCGGTTGGATGGGATCTCCTGAGCAGGGATCCACTGAGGATTCTGGGGTTCCGGGGTAGGATGGGAGAGGGGCTCAGAGGCCCCCGTAGTCCCTCCACATCACGCAGCAGCCTCACCTTCCATCATACCTCAGAGACATCTTGGCCTTAGGAAGGACATGCCACTTGTCCCACGTTACCAGAATGGCAGGGGCTCAGTTTGGCACTCAGGCAGCAGGCAGGCCAGCCCACTTGCCTCCAGGGCAAGGCAGGCTCCTCTCTGATTTGCATGAGGCCAGAAGAAACTTTCCCCTAAGTAGCTACAGAGGAGGGGCTGAGAAAAGCTAATCTTTCCTAAGAGACACAAAGAAGGCAGAGGCATGCCCATTTAATACTGAAAATAGGGCAGAAAAAAAGAGGCATGATGAAGAGGAGGTGGTGAGCTATGCCCTCTGGGGACGGCAGATCATTTTTCTGATTAGAAAGATGGGCTGAGATTAAGACTGGTTGGACAGCCCCTAGAACCAACATCCCTGGAGAAGAGATACGAGGTACCAAAAATGGCCAAGTAGGAGATCAATGGGAAAAAACTGCAAAGGGTCACGGTGAACTACATGCTGAGCATCATAACCTCTGTGGCTTAGAAAACCAACATGATCAGGTAACCAGGCACAGTGGCTAACGCCTGTAATCCAGGGCAAGAATCACCTTGAGCTCAAGAGTTTGAGACCAGCTAGCAAAAGTGAGACCTCATCTCTAGTAAAAATAGAAAAATGAGCTGGGCATGCTGGTGCTTGCCTGTAGTCTCAGCTACTTGGGAGGCCAAGCTGGGAGGATCACTGGAGCCCAGGAATTCAAGGTGATGGTGGACTATGATGATGTCACCACACTTCAGCCTGGAAAATGGAGCAAGATCCTGCCTCTTAAAAAAAAAATTCAAACAAAAATATCTTTTAGAGGAGTGCCAAATCTGGATGCTCCTCTCTGTTTGTTAGGTCCCTAGCCTAGGCCCCAGAGAGATGTGACTGACATCTAGGCTGGTCTCTTAAAATGTCTGCCCCTGTGGTCATGGGGAAGAGCGGCATAAAGTGTGAATTGAGATCAGACAGGCTGTGCTGAGCAAGTGTGGTAGGCCACGCAAGGCTTCCCGGTGCAACTGGGGCAAGCAACCCCTCCCAGGGCTCTTCCTCAACCCCTCCCTGGGGCTCCTGCGTGGTGTCCACCCTGTGCTCCTGCCTCTACCTCCTGTGCTTTAGTGAAGGGCACGAAGGGGGCAGAGCACATACAGTCAACTCCAACTCATTCCAAAATGTAGGGTCTTTGCCTAAACAAAATGTGTCCCTTCATCTGTCCATTGATCCCAGAAGCATCAGATCTCATTCCTGAGCCTTTCTCCTACGTCTGTGTCAAAGGCTCCCAGGAGACTGAGGCCTTGAGAAAGACACTGAGTTTAAAAAGGATTTAAGGGCCTTTGGAGCAGCAAACTTTAAGGATCTTTGCTGTGGTTTACTGAGTTAATTCAAGGCATTTGTTTAGTCCCTCTTTATTTATTCCGGCATGAACAGAAGCAGCACAATCTCCCAGATAGCTGCAAGTATACTCTAAGTGCTCTGAGGCAGATCAATACCCAGTTAATAGGCTAACAACGCTAATAATCTTAGTGCTCCTAAGATCACGTCACCCAAATAGCCCCGATGTTCATGTGGCCAAAGTACGTCATTTACTGGCCAGGCAAAATAAGGCAACAAAGAAAAACCCTAACACAGCTCCAAACAGCTCATATGAGCCATCCAGATGGCCAGAGACAAGGAAATCACTTGTAAATGATCTTGATGTGCTCCTGTGTTATTTCCTGCAGTAAAGACCAGGCACTCCCATGAGACAGTGAGAAGGGAGTGCTCTGCAGAAGTCCACAGTAGCCTGTGCCTCTGCTGGAGTGGCACAAAAGACTCACCAAAAATAGTCCCTGGGATAAGAGCCTCCTGACATTCTGACCTTGATGCCGAATGACTATATGGACCGTAAGGGAGTGTAAGCACAGGTGGCCACCACTTGAGCACCTCCTGGGCTCAAAGTAAGGAGGGATCAGCCCAAAGCAGCTCACATGTCCTCGATGTAGGATCTGCTGGCAAAGGCGTCTTCCCTTACAATGTAGAGGAGCTGTTGGAATTTCATCAACTGTGTTTTCATAAACTATATTGCACTTAGCATATGTACATATATTTAATGCAGAATCTTTTTGTGATGTTCTTAATTTCTTCATAAGGAGATATTTATTTCTGCATTTTATTTGAGATGCTTTATATTGCATTTTTAAGTAAGCCTAGATTGACTCTGCCTCATATTACACTCAAGTGGAGCAGGTGTTTGGGGGAAGGTGTGCTTGGTCGGGGTTTGGTTACCTATCGCCTTGGCCTCTCATGGTTCCCTGTTCTCTCCTCACCCACCTGTCTTGAGCAGCTTGGGTTTTGGGGGGAGAGGGCACAGAACTAGGCCCACTGTAGCGGTGAGGATGGGGACAGGGCCTGAAGTACGAGCATTGTGTATGCATAAGCACAGCCTGGCAGCTCTGCGTGTACCCACCCTCACCCACACCCACAGGCAACTGCCCCCGACTGCTCAGTGATGCAGCAGGGAAGGCGTTCAGAGGGCCTGCAGGGCCAGTGGGTCAAGGATGACAGGAAAATCCTTAAGCATAGAGGAGCACCCAAATTCGATTCTAAGTGCATATTGGTGCACAGGTGTTTGTGCATGTGTGATTGTGCACTTGTGTATGCATGTGTGTGATTGTGCATGTTTGTATGTGAATGTGTATGTCAACGTGTGTGTTTGTATGATTGTGTGTACATGACTGTGTATTTGTGGATGTGTGTGTGCGTGTCTCCACGTGTGTGTGAGATTGTGCATATGTATGTTTGTGCAGGGGTATTTGCTCGTGTGTGTACGTGTGTTTGTGTGCATGCATGTGACTGTGTGTACTGTGTCTGCATCTTGTGTGCATGTTTGTATGTGTCTGTGTGGGTATTTGCTCGTGTGTGTGTGTGCACGCACATGCATGTCCATGTGGAAGTAGCAGTGGCGGATGCTCTTAGGTAACAGTTCTTCTCCCTTTGGAGCAAGTCTGAATTCAAAGTAAGTTTTAGCAAATCTTTTCATCTTGTCTGAAGCCCAACACAGTTAGGACCAAATCAAAAAGAGACATAAATTCAGAAGGAAGCAGAAGTGGGTACTGGCACAGTGAGGGGAAAGAGAAAGACAGTCATACTTACCCTACAACCACAATTATAAAATCTAGTAAATTCCAACCGTTGCGGAGGTAAGCGTTAGGGTGAAAGAGAAGTCCATATGCTATTACTTTTAAAAATGCTTCCACAGTAAAAATTATGAGAAAGAGATATTCCACTCGTTCCTAGGAAACAAAAATAGACAAGAGAGAAAAAGAAATAATTAGGTTGGGGACTTGGAAAGGTCTGAACTAGCAGGTCTCACAGGCAGGTGGCAGAGAATGCTGTCCCCTCTGGGGTGGGACCTGGGGTATGGCGAATCCTAAGCCAAAGAAGCAACTCCGAGACCTGGTCCACCATTACTAATTGTACCAGTCTACTGGGGATTACAGGATTCTTTTTTTCTTTCTTTTTTTTTTTTTTTTTGAGACAGAGTCCTTGATAGAGTGCCATGGTATCACAGCTCACAGCAACCTCCAACTCTTGGGCTTAAGTGATTCTCTTGCCTCAGTCTCCCAAGTAGCTGGGACTACAGGTGCCTGCCACAATGTCTGGCCATTTTTTTTAGAGATGGGGGTCTCTTTGTTGCTCAGGCTGGTCTCGAACTCCTGAGCTCAGGCAATCTGACCACTTCAGTCTCTCAGAGTGCTAGGATTACAGGCATGAGCCACCATGCCCACTCTTCTTTGTTTTTGAAGGTTCTCTGTTAAAATTTAATATTAGGGTGGTAGAAAAACGACACATTTCAAAACATTTGATTCAGTTTACCAGTTAACATTTGTTGGTACCTTCCCAGAAGAGAATCAAAATGTCTTAACCTAAAGGGAAACAATGCCAGAACACAGACAGATACTGAGAAAGGGGTAAGGCAGAACCCCAGGGAAACCGTGCCATGATTCTGCGGGAACAAACCCTGATGGCAGCAGACTCGGGCTTGGGAAGGGGACTGGCTGAGTTCTCCCAAGTCCTAATAACAGAGCAAAGACACAGCTTCAAAGAAGCGCGACACTGAGGCTCTTTTAAGAGCAATCCAAATGGAAGCAACCTACTCAAGTACGCAGATCCAGAAATGTGAAATCTCTTTCTAGAGAAAATAAACTCTGTTCAAAGACATAGGCCAGGTCCACAGAGAATAACTGGCATTTTTAGGATAGAGGTGGGCACTGGGTGGGGTGGAGAGTAGAAAAGGCCCGATATTCTTTCCTCTAGAGGTGGAAGATCACCTTTTTCCTCCCCTGCCACCTTGAAGAAGGGCTTTGCACTGAAGGACACCACGTCTGTCCCTGGGAGCCCACGCCTCACAGGACATACTTGCTGGCTCAATTAGAGCAAGCCGACTCCACGCTGATTCACTCTCTTCCCTGCCACTAATTGCTTCCTCCCACACAACCATCCCAAGTGCAGGCCTTAACGGCTGCGCCAGGCGCAGGCTGCCTGGATGCCTTCATGCTCCACTGCTCGCCTCTGCAGGAACCTCAGGCATCTCTCGGCGCAGCCACAAAACACTCGTCCACACTGTCCTCACAATATTCAGGTGCAGTTCCACCAAGGCATCGCAGGCCTGCCCATAGCCCCAGCAGACACTCGGCTCAGAATCCCTAGACCTGTCTTCCCCTGCTCTGCTGGGTCAGGAGGAGCTGTACTGTTTGCACGTTAGAGCAGTAGTGTGGGGTGCTAGGGAGGGGCGCGCCCTCCAAGGCCCAGCTCCCCCTGCCTCACCTGCTGGGAGGGTGCTCCCAGGCTGGGGTGTTGAAAGCCCACAGGAAGCTCTGGAGAAAGAGGTGGGCACACCAGTCCCCTGAGCACCTGTTCACTGGTTCCCAGGCTCCCATCGTTCAGGGAGTGCTGGCTGGCCTCACTGTGAAGGGGTCTGAGGATGCAAAGTTAAAAACTGCAGAATTCTGGGCCCTACCCAGACCTACTGAAGTAGACCTCTGGGCTATACAGCCTGGAAATGTACAGTGCAGACAATTCTTGGGTGTTTCTGAAGCATCCTAGGGTTTAAGAACCACCAGCCCATGTGCTGTGAAGGCCCAGATCAGGCAGAGACAGTGGGACAGACAGCAGGGGTCAGATTTAACCAGCATCTCAGAGGCATGCTCGTCCTTTCCTTCCTGCTTGTTTTAGTCCCATAAAGTTGGTCTGGGGATGTAGGGTCCACCTTGGGTCATGGCCCAAGAACAAATCACAAATCACAGTGTGGGAGGCTCTAATCTTTTAAAGTCAGGTGATATTGGATTAAAGTGTATATCAGGGCAGTATTGAAGGGGATAATGTGACAAAAGGCACAAGGGAACCTGAGGATGCTTGTGGGTAAGGGAGGAGAGGGGCTATCAAACAGCCATGAGACGCAGTCTCCTCTCTCCATCCCGTGACAGTGTAGAGCTTTCCTGACTGTCACCAGCAGACAGGGCCACCTCCTTCTGTATTCTCAGAAAGTTAGAGCTGGGTTGAAAAAGAAAGAAAAGGAAAAGGAAAGAAACACAAGTTGGGTGTCCACTAAGTGCCAGGTGCTTTCAAGTATTCACATATGTGGTAGCTGCTTTCACACTTTCACTTACCTGCCCATCCATCCACCCATCCATCCATTTACTGTTCCACATATCCATCACTCTACTTATCTACCCATCTATCCATCCATCTACCCACTCAAACATCTATCCATCTACCCACTCACACATCCATCAATCCACTTATCCATCCATCCATCCATCCATCCATCCATCCATCCATCCATCCATCCAACTTCCATCCACTCAGTCATTCATGATCGATGTGGTATAGCCAGTTGCATTGTCAGAAAGTGACCCAGGAGCTCCCTCTGCATTATCTAGACCAGGAGTGTACAACCTTTTTTCTTTGCTGACATACATTAGAAGAAGAAGAGTTGTCTTGGGCCATACATTAAATATACAAACATTAATGATCAATGAAAGCTGATGAGCAAAAAAAAAAAAAAAAAAGAAAGAAAGAAAGAAAAAGAAGATCTGTGCATACTTTTAATGATATCCAACACCACATATAAGCAGCAAAAACAATCCTCCTACAATCAGCATGTGGCCTACTGGCACAGGTTGGATACCCCTGACCTAGACAATGAGCTTTCTGGGAGAGGTAGCACCTAAGCATGGAGCCCCTCCTACCCCTGGCAAAAGAGCAGTAATCTCCTAAAGGTGCCAAGGGCCTTAACTGCTGGGAAGCTGGTATTCCTCATCAACTCCTGTGAAAAGCCAATATCCAATCCAGACTTCCTGGAGCGAAGCAGTCTAGTTATTCCCTCATTGACAGGCTGCTGTCCCTTATTTACTTGCCCCATGAAAAGAAAGAGCCACAGGACAGGAGTCCCTCCACTGGGTACAGATTCACTGCAATCCCAGTGGCTTCTTGGACCTGGATTAGGGGGATCAATGACTTCTCTTATTGACCCCCGGTCTTTGTAAATTTTCTCAATAAAGACTAACATTTAATCCATGCCATGTGACATCTGCCCCACCCCTACACATCCCCCACACATAACACATGGAGACCCAGAAGAACCTTCCCCACATGACAGTAAGTCATTCCCTCTAGCATTCACAAACACGTTAATGTTCTTGCTGGGTGCTGGACCATGAAAAAAGGCTCAGAAACTGACCTCAAGGATGTCCTGGTACAATTGGGAGTGAGTAGACTGATGATGTCGGTATTATAGGTAAGTATTGCCTGGAGGCAAGCATGGCTGGACTTCCCAAAGTGAAGCACTCTGAGCGCATCTTGAAGGCTGAGCAGTGGTTCAGGGGAGGAAGCTTAGGGGGATGGGGTGAGATGGGGAGGTGGGTGTGAAGAGCTCCAGCAAATGCAAAGATATGACTTGGCTAGGGGAGAGGTGTGGAGGGAGCAGGACTGGAGGGCTGGGCAGTGACAAGAGGACCTGGGGCTTTGTGGCCATGCCCAGATGCTCAGATTCCATTCCAAGGAGACTAGGAATGCCTGGTCAGATGTACACTGCAGCTTGGAACTGGCTGGAGAATGGGTGATATGGGAGAGGGAGTGCCCCATGCAGAGACCACGGAGGCTTGAGCCAAGGTAGAGACAGTGGGACTGGCGGATTTCAGAGACAGAGGGATGTACTTTGGCTTCTTTTTGCAAGTAATGGGTGAGGGAAGAGGCAACACAGAGGTATGCACAGCGCCCTCCCTGAGGGCTCTAATCTGGATGACCATGTGCACGGTGACACCTCTCACTGCAGCAGGGATATCAGGAAGAAGGGGGTGTTTTGGAGGAAGGTGGAGATGTCGGTACTGACTCGATGAACTGGAGGTGTTGGGGATTGGATCCTCAGATAGGGTCAGAGCAGAGGTTCATCCTATAGGGAAGGGTTGAAAGGAGGGTCCTGGGAGCTGGAATCCAGCTCGGTAAGGATAGCCTCTACAAACACCAGTCTAAATGTGCATTCCATTAGAAACCTGACCCCCAAAGCCCCTTCACATTATGGGAATTTATCTCCAGCAGAAGTTACAGGGTCCTGTTTAAAACCAGAGTCTGGGAGACATAAGGAATCTTAAAGATTCTCTAATTAATCTCCTCTCCTGTAACACTAGGACACAGACAAGACACTGAGGCGAGGGAGGTACATGCCGAGGATGGGAAACCAGATTTCCTGACCTTCAGTGTGAAGGTCTGTTCCTGACATCCTGCCTCCCTGGGGACTGGAGGAACATTGTTCCTTATCCCCACCATCCCAAAGACATGGGGAGGTTTGGACTCCTCAAGCTAAGAGGTTTAAGGCTCTAAGCTAGAGCTGAAAAGGGTCCAGGAGCCAGTGAGACTGGATCTGGACAAGAATCTGGAGAAGAGGCAGCTGCCTGTTATTGAAAAGTCTGGGACGGTCTACTGTGTGTGATGCAGCATTATTCACTCTGACCTTAGAGGCATGAGTGCCCTGGCAGAATTACTTAGAAAAACAAGGGAAACAGCTTGGTTGATCCCTTCTGAACAGGGGTTGTATTGCCACAGAAACATCTAAGGGCGAGTAAGAAGAGCAAAGGTTTGTCAAAGACTGTTCGTACTGACACCCCTGGGTGCCTCGGTTCCAACTGAGAACACATGATCTTTCACGGCTTCTTCACAACCAAATTCTGAAGCCAGAGGTCTGAGTGCCTTCCTGGATCCTGAGTGCCCACAGAGCTTGTCAAGAAGGACACCAAATATCCAGCAGGTACATCGGCCCTGTCTGTGATCTTGGGAACCAGAAAACTTTAGAGGCCAACCTCGAACAGACTAAGATGGCCATTCCCACCATTCTGTGTTGAGGTCAGAAAGGAAAGAGGAGATATGAACAACTTCACAAGGGGATAAACCCTGGAATGGTGGCGTGGATGCAGTTTCTGAGGTGGAAAGGGGCTGCCATGGATGTTTCTCAGGCTCCTGGTGGATTCTGCTCCTAAGATAATGGGTAGATTCCCAGGGGCAAACGTGATGACTCTGACTGCAGATGGCTCCTGTCTTCCTCTAGCATTTTCCAATACTATTTTTCCTTTAATGCTTCTTTTCTATTTCCTCTCTTTCTTTTCTCTCTCCAGCTCAATTCTTAGATCTAAGACTGGCAACTGGAAGCCGATGGTGTCACGCATGTCTGAAATATTCAGAAGAGTTCAGTGGAGAGAGAGAGGATGAATTCCAGGAATCACGATGCCTTCTGAACACCCATGGAGCTAATCAAACACTGCTGAGCACAGGCGATCCTCATTTCCCCCTTGTGTTCTCCTGTACACATAGCTGGCCTTTCCATCTGCATTAGATGCTTCTAGAGGACAGGGACTTACTAATCTTTTGATGGTAATTACTTTGATTCCAGCACCAACTAGCTATGTGTCCTCGGACACGTGCTTTACTTCTCTGGGTCTGTTTCCTCACCTGTAAAAGGACTTAAACAGTACAGTACTGCAGACAGCTCTGCTCTGGGAGCAGGTACAGAGCTGAGTAGGGGGCTTCGATACCCCACCACCTCTAAGCCAGAACAGTGTCATTTTAACCCATGTGCTGAGTTGTCCAAGGGTCCTAACACAGTTGAATAGAGTCCAGGGAGCCAATATGATGTGCCATGGACAAATAGCACACATGAAAAAATAGCTATTGCTCACTGACCAGTCTAGAAGACTTTCATCGACTTTCTGTGCTGGGTTCTGCATACAATTTTATTTGAGAAGAGGGATCAGTGCTTTTGTTTTGTTTTGTTTTTCTTGGAATTTTGACCACCATTTCCAAAGCAGCAGATGACTTGCAAAGCCCCTCCAGAACTCTGTGGCAAGTAAGGATGCCAGTCCCTGGACTATGCGGTTCTGCCTAAGGCACAGTTGGATTGCAGGACTGGAATGAAACAGAGAGCTCCTCTTCTAACTTCCTCTCCTTGTGGCTCTGCGGATCACCATGAATACAAAGTGATTTCATAATAAGAAGAGGCTTTATTAAGAAGATGATTAATATTTGTGCTTTAAGGGAACAGACTCTCTGTGAGCAGAAACTACGCCAGGACAGTTCTGCCAGGATGAGACAGCACTGGAAAGGCTGACATGAATATTCACACGTGCGTGTTTCTGCCACACACATGTGCACAGCAGAGCACCCACCACCCTGCGCTGCGCTCTGTACAGCTATGTCTGCTCTGTAACAGACCCAGAGCATGGAGTTCATACTCAGGGAGCCTAGGCATACCCACTTAAATTTAGGCAAGTCTGTCCATCGAAGCTGCCAAGAATTCTCTACCAGAGTCAGTGAAGAGCCCAGTCACACAGCCCAGCTCTGCACAAGGTGCAAAGACAGTAAACACCACAGTAATACTTCAAATGGCATGTTGTACGCATGTGTTCCCGACTGAGTCATAACTTAGGTACTAATCAACCTGACCTCTAAATGCAGTTCCTGCCTACTGCTAACTGAGAGGCAAGGCACTGCGACACTCAGCCCTCACTCCCTCTGTCTCCTTTCACATGTGCACCCACACCCCCTCACGGGGACCCTGGGAGGGGCCACTCTGCCTCATGCCATGTGCCCCATGGCCCTCTCAGGACACTGACGGACTCATAGGATGTGAGACATGGGAAGACAAATAAGGATACACATTCCAAACTCCTTGTGACACAGAAGTGAGGAGACCTGTTCAAGGCTACATGTTTTATCCATTGACAAGCACCAGGGTTTCTTGATGGCTGGCCTGGCATTCCTTCTGCTGCAGCACAGCCTTCTCTGTCCCTGGGCTGACTGGGATCCTGGCTTCTGAGTCTGACAGAGGCCTTGGTAAGGAGAGGGCTGACTCCTAGGTACGCCTGGAGGGTGGCCGAGGTATCCTGCCCTGAAGGTCTCCGCCGTCCTGGGTTTCTGCTGGGCCTGAGACTCAGACACTGAGAAGCCTTCCTTCTACCCACAGAGGGGTGAACTAATGAATGTGGTCTAGACACACCACGAGGTAGTAATCTGCAAAGGGAATGATGCTCTCACACCTGCTCCAACAATGTGGATGAACCATGAAAACATGCTCAGTGGATAAAGCCAGTCACAAAAGGACAGACAATGTATGATTCCACCTATATGAAAGATCTAGAATTGGCAAACTCATAGAGACAGAAAGTAGATGAGAGATCAGTGGGGCTGGGGAAGGGAGGAATGGGGAATCGTTACTTAATGGGGACAGACCTTCTGTTTTGAGTATGAAAAGCTTTTAGTGGTGATGGCTGCACAACATTGTGAGTATAATTAATGCTGCTGAATTGTTGTATTTATTTTATCATGTTCAGTAATATTCATTTGAATTGTTCAGAACTTTGGATCAGTTCTGTAGGGACTCTTAAAGCTAGGTATTATCTTAAGAACTATGCTCAACCACACTACAAAATAAAAAGAAACATTCTTTTGGATCTTAAAGGTTTTCTAACCCTTACGAGTCTCCACCTAGTATGACAAAATATCTATGGTCAAGTTTGAACCTGTAGGGGGCGGAGACAAGATGGCTGACTGAAGCCAGCTTTCCACAGAGGCTCCCGTCCAGAAGGAGAGTTAAAGGACAGAAATTTAGCAAGTAACCTGGTGGATTTGAGCTGCACCAAGAGAGAAGGTTGAAGAACGCACATCAACCCTGCTGAGGTGAGCTGCGACCCCAAGGATACAAACAAAAGGTACAAAATCCATCACCAAGCAGATGGGAGTCCCCTCCCCCATGAGAATGGCTTGGAGTGCCCCACAAACAAACGGGCAGAGTTCAAAGGTCCTCCCACTACACTCCATGGGAGAGACCCTCTAAAAACTGGACCTACCTCCCCTACTAGGGTGCCACGGCGTTCTTCTGCCAGGCAAAAAAAAACAGTATAAAACTGTATATATTCTCTACCTGCAACTCTGAGCTCCCAGCACTCCCCTCCACTCTCACTCTGAGGTCTGGAGGCCTGTGCTCCAGGAGTCCAGATTCTTGGGTGATTTCTCGAGGGGTGTGGACGGTCCCTAAACTGCAGCCGGTCAGTGCTGACTCTGGGGCACGGGAGTGAGGAGAGGACGGTTGGCTGAGAGGGGACCACACCAGAGCAGCAGTTCCCTGAGGCACAGAGCAGCAGCTGTCTTTTAGCAACAATACGGCCAGGCATAAACTGTATAAAACTGTATATATTCTCTACCTGCAACTCTGAGCTCCCAGCACTCCCCTCCACTCTCACTCTGAGGTCTGGAGACCTGTCCCCCAGGAGTCCAGATTCTTGGGTGATTTCTTGAGGGGTGTGGATAGTGCCTAAACTGCAGCCGGTCAGTGCTGACTCTGGGGCACGGAAGCGAGGAGAGGACGGTCGGCTGAGAGGGGACCACTTTAGAGCAGCAGTTCCCTGAGGCACAGAGCAGCAGCCGTCTTTTAGCAACAATATGGCTCACTCCCGGATATTCTGAAGCCACACCCGCCCATCTCCCTGGGCAACCAGAGGCTGGCATCTGGGAATGCCGGATCTGGGACAGAAACACAGGCCCCGTGAGTAAAGGATTTGCCTGAGGCAGTACCGACCTGGGTGGAGTGCAGGGACTGGAAACGCACTTGCAGACCCCGGAAGTTCCCAGGGCGGGGCTGACCCAGAGGACCTAAGACTCACCTGGCCCTCAGGGGATCATCAGCCTATAGACAAAGGAAGGCAGCAGGATAGAACTGACAGGGGAATTTAGCAGGAACAGAAACAAAATCCTGCAAAGTTGTTCTGTTCTGTTCTGTCAGTAACATCAATCAGGGGCGGGGCTGGAACTGAATGAACATCCCCCAGCCGTCATCAAGCGCCCGAGGTTGTCAGGCCTCACCTCCTCCTGCTAGGTACAAGCACAGCGCAGCGGCCTGGCTGAACAGAAATAGATTTCCTTGTGATTCAGGCAGGTGCAAACCCCTGGAGTATCTGTTCACTACAGGCAACTGGGTCAGCCAACTGCAGGGCTATCAGTGACTGGGTGTGACAGAGGTGCAAGGTGGGGAAGGAAGCATCAACCTTCCCAGACTGATCTATTTTCTCCTCCTAACTCCACACAGCACTGGAGCAAGCCATATCAGAGTAGAAACCAGACCCCTGTGATCCAGTTCCCAGAGACCTCTTTAACTCTCCCACCCGAGACAGGTGCTGACTGAGACAATTGCTTTGGACCGTTTGAACTGAGCCAATCGCCTGAGGACTATTCAGGTGGTGCCCTGGGTGTGTGGTTATAGGAGGGTTTGATTTTCCTTTTCCAATTGTTGCCTGTGGGGGGCGGGGTGACTTAATTGCTGGTATTTCTCCACAGCTGAGACTTCAACCTAGAGTAACTATTTCACTAGGGTCAAACAGAAACCAGCTGAAAACAAGACAGAACCATAGCCCCACCACACCAAACAGGGCCCCAGTTTCTCAGGCCATAGCACTGTACAGGTCCTTGACAAAGTTCCAGGGGAAAAATCAAAGGGTGTAAAACAATCATGGGGTGGAATCAGTGGAAAAACTCTGGTAACATGAATAACCAGAATAGAGCAACCCCCCCCCCCCAAGGAAAGATATGGCAGATGTAACTGAAGATCCCATTCATAAACAACTGGCTGAGATGTCAGAAATTGAATTCAGAATTTGGACTGCAAACAAGATTAATAAAGTGGAGGAAAATTTGAAATTAGAAATTTGAGCAGCAATTCAAAAGTCGGAGTTAGGAATTCGAGGAGAAATTCAAAAGTTGTCTCAAGAATTTAACAAATTTAAAGACAAAAACCACCAAAGATTTAGACACACTGAAGCAAGAATTTGCAGCCCTCAAAGATCTGAAAAATATAGTAGAATCCCTCAGTAACAGAGTGGAGCAAGCAGAAGAAAGGATTTCTGACATTGAAGACAAAGCATTTGAATGCTCCCAAACGCTCAAAGAAGAAGAGAAATGGAAAGCAAAAACAGATCATTCTCTCAGAGAACTCTGGGATAATTTGAAGAAGGCTAATACCCAACTCATTGGAATCCATGAATCAGATGAAGTGGCCTGGCTAGGCACAGAGGCCCTTCTCCATAAAATTATGAAAGAGAATTTTCCAGACATGCCTAGAGATACTGAAATTCAGATAGCAGACAGTTTCAGAACCCCAGCACAACTCAATCCCACTAAGCCATCCCCCAGGCATATCATAATTAACTTCACTAAAGTTAATATGAAGGAGAAAATTCTCAAAGCAGCCAGAAGTAAGAAAGCCATTACCTACAAAGGGAAGAATATTAGAATGACTACAGATCTCTCTGCTGAAACTTTTCAAGCCAGAAGAGGGTGGTCATTGACTTTTAATCTCCTAAAGCAAAATAACTTTCAACTCCGGATCCTGTATCCAGCTAAACTGAGTTTCATTTATGATGGAGAAATTAAATACTTTAATGACATTCATATGATGAAGAAATTTGCCATAACCAAACCAGCTCTTCAGGATATTCTCACACCTATCTTCCTTAACGACCAACCCAATCCTCTACAAAAGTAAACTCACTCAGAAACTTTTGATCAAACTCCAACTGCCACACTGGCGAATGGATTAAAAATGTCCACTGGACTTTCGAAAAACTCGATACCCAAACTTTTACCAGACTTATCAATATTCTCCATTAATGTGAACGGCTTAAACTGTCTTCTAAAGAGGCATAGGTTAGTTGACTGGATACAAAAACTCAGGCCAGATATTTGTTGCATACAAGAGTCACACCTTACCTTAAAAGACAAATATAGACTCAGGGTGAAAAGATGGTCATCCATATTTCAGGCACATGGTAATCAGAAAAAAGCAGGTGTTGCAATTTTATTTGCAGATACAATAGGCTTTAAAACAACAAAAGTAAGGAAGGACAAGAATGGTCACTTCATATTTGTTAAGGGTAATACTCAATATGATGAGATTTCAATTATTAATAACTATGCACCCAACCAGAATGCACCTCAATTTATAAGAGAAACTAACAGACATGAGCAATTTGATTTCCTCCAGCTCTATAACAGTCAGAGATTTCTTTTTTTTTTTTTTGGTGTTTGCTATCTCCCCTGTGTTTTTTTTTTTTTTTTTTGTGGGAAACTAGCTCACCTTTAATTGTGAAATTTTAAAATTGTACAAGTATTTTGACATTAGCCCCATATTTAGTCTCTCATGACAGGAATACCAACCAATCACAGGATTCCATGGGTTTAATAAGTTTACCCCTTCAGTTCCTATTTGCAGCACCCGATATTCCTCTGCAATACCAGACAGACCCGGCAGTGGCCAACCATAAATTTCTGTTCCCCCAGAGTTTAAAAGTTCAGGTCTCCGAGTATTGTGTTGCAGTGGCACTTGCCAAAATTGGTACCTCCCCGAACTGAGGGGCTATAATGTACCAGTGAAATAAGCTTTTTCCCCTTCATGGGGAAGAAAAAAAATCACTCTAAAACCTGGAGGGTCGGGCTGTGAGGTCTTTTCTCCTGTCTCATCTCTTCATCTCTTCAGGCTCTTTTTTTCTTTTTCTTTCTTTCTTTTCTTTTTTTTTTTTTATTGTTGGGGATTCATTGAGGGTACAATAAGCCAGTTACACTGATTGCAACAGTCAGAGATTTCAACACTCCTTTGGCAGTGTTGAATCGATCCTCCAATAAGAAGCTGAGCAAAGAAATTTTAGATTTAAACCTAACCATCCAACATTTGGATTTAGCAGACATCTACAGAACATTTCATCCCAACAAAACTGAATACACATACTTATTTTCAGCCCACGGAACATACTCCAAAATCAATCACATCTTAGGTCACAAGTCTAACCTCAGTAAATTTAAAGGAATAGAAATTATTCCTTGCATCTTCTTAGACCACCATGGAATAAAAGTTGAGCTCAGTAACAACAAGAATCTGCATACTCATACAAAAACATGGAAGTTAAATAACCTTATGCTGAATGATAGCTGGGTCAGAGATGAGATTAAGAAGGAAATTGCCAAATTTTTGGAACAAAATGACAATGAAGACACGAATTATCAGAACCTCTGGGATACCGCAAAGGCAGTTCTAAGAGAGGAATTTATAGTACTACAAGCCTTCCTCAAGAGAACGGAAAGAGAGGAAGTTAACAACTTAGTGGGACATCTCAAGCAACTGGAAAAGGAAGAACGTTCCAACCCCAAACCCAGTAGAAGAAAAGAAATAACCAAAATTAGAGCAGAATTAAATGAAATTGAAAACAAAAGAATTATATATTATATCAGATCAATAAATAAAAAGTTGGTTTTTTTAAAAGGTCAATAAAATAGATAAACCTTTGGCCAACCTAATCAGGAAAAAAAAGAGTAAAATCTCTAATCTCATCATTCAGAAACGACAAAGACGAAATAACAACAGACTCCTCAGAAATTCAAAAAATCCTTAATGAATATTACAAGAAACTTTATTCTCAGAAATATGAAAATCTGAAGGAAATTGACCAATACTTGGAAGCATGTCACCTTCCAAGACTTAGCCAGAATCAAGTGGAAATGTTGAACAGGCCCATATCAAGTTCTGAAATAGCATCAACCATACAAAACCTCCCTAAAAAGAAAAGCCCAGGACCAGATGGTTTCATGTCAGAATTCTACCAAACCTTTAAAGAGGAATTGGTACCTATATTACTCAACCTGTTCCAAAATGTAGAAAAAGAAGGAAGACTACCCAACACATTCTATGAAGCAAACATCATCCTGATCCCCAAACCAGGAAAAAACCCCAAAAGAAAAGAAAATTATTGACCAATACTAATGAATATAGATGCAAAAATATTCAACAAGATTCTAACAAACAGAATCCAGCAACACATCAAACAAATTATACATTATGACCAAGTCGGTTTTATCCCAGGGTCTCAAGGCTGGTTCAATATCCATAAATCTGTAAGTATAATTCAGCACATAAACAAATTAAAAAACAAAGACCATATGATTCTCTCAATTGATGCAGAAAAAGCTTTTGATAATATTCAGCATCCCTTCATGATCAAAACACTTAAGAAAATTGGTATAGAAGGGATATTTCTTAAACTGATAGAGGCCATCTACAGTAAACCCACAGCCAATTTCATATTGAATGGAGTTAAATTGAAATCATTTCCACTCAGATCAGGAACCAGACAAGGCTGCCCAATGTCTCCACTGCTCTTTAACATTGTAATGGAAGTTTTAGCCACCACAATTAGGGAAGAAAAGGCGATCAAGGGTATCCACATAGGGTCAGAAGAGATCAAACTTTTGCTCTTTGCAGATGATATGATTGTATATCTGGAAAACACCAGGGATTCTACTACAAAACTCTTAGAAGTGATCAAGGAATACAGCAGTGTCTCAGGTTACAAAATCAACATTCATAAATTGGTAGCCTTTATATATACCAACAATAGCCAAGTCAAAAAAACAGTTAAGGACTCTATCCCATTCACGGTAGTGCCAAAGAAGATGAAATATTTGAGAGTTTATGTAACAAAGGACGTGAAAGATCTCTATAAAGAGAACTATGAAACTCTAAGAAAAGAAATAGCTGAAAATGTTAACAAATGGAAAAACATACCATGCTCATGGCTGGGAAGAATCAACATTGTTAAAATGTCCATACTACCCAAAGCAATATACAATTTTAACGCAATCCCTATTAAAGTTCCACTGTCATACTTTAAAGATCTTGAAAAAACAATACCTCATTTTATATGGAATCAGAAAAAACCTCAAATAGCCAAGACATTACTCAGAAATAAAAACAAAGCAGGAGGAATCATGCTACCAGACCTCAGAGTATACTACAAATCGATGGTGATCAAAACAGCATGGTACTGGCACAATAACAGAGAAGTAGATGTCTGGAACAGAATAGAGGACCAAGAGATGAATCTAGCTACTTACCGTTATTTAATCTTTGACAAGCCAATTAAAAACATTCAGTGGGGAAAAGATTCCCTATTTAACAAATGGTGCTGGTGAACTGGCTGGCAACCTGCAGAACACTGAAACTGGACCCACACCTTTCACCATTAACTAAGATAGACTCTCACTGGATTAAAGATTTAAACTTAAGACATGAAACACTAAAAATACTAGAAGAGAGTGTAGGGAAAACCCTTGAAGAAATCGGTCTGGGCGAGTATTTTATGAGGAGGACCCCCTGGGCAATTGAAGCAGCTTCAAAAATACACTAGTGGGACTTGATCAAACTAAAAAGCTTCTGCACAGCCAAGAACATAGTAAGTAAAGCAAGCAAACAGCCCTCAGAATGGGAGAAGATATTTGCAGGTTATGTCTCCAACAAAGGTTTAATAACCAGAATCCATAGAGAACTCAAATGTGTAAGCAAGAAAAGAACAAGTGATCCCATCGCAGGCTGGGCAAGGGACTTGAAGAGAAACTTCTCTGAAGAAGACAGGCGTGCAGCCTACAGACATATGAAAAAATGCTCATCATCTTTAATCATCTGAGAAATGCAAATCAAAACTACTTTGAGATATCATTAACTCCAGTAAGATTAGCCCATATCACAAAATCCCAAGACCAGAGATGTTGGCGTGGATGTGGAGAAAAGGGAACACTTCTACACTGCTGGTGGGAATGCAAATTAATACATTCCTTTTGGAAAGATGTTTGGAGAACACTTAGAGATCTAAAAATAGATCTGCCATTCGATCCTATAATTCCTCTACTAGGCATATACCCAGAAGACCAAAAATCACATTATAACAAAGATATTTGTACCAGAATGTTTATTGCAGCCCAATTCATAATTGCTAAGTCATGGAAAAAGCCCAAGTGCCCATCGATCCACGAATGGATTAATAAATTGTGGTATATGTACACCATGGAATATTATGCAGCCTTAAAGAAAGATGGAGACTTTACCTCTTTCATGTTTAAATGGATGGAGCTGGAACATATTCTTCTTAGTAAAGTATCTCAATAATGGAAGAAAAAGTATCCAATGTACTCAGCCCTAGTATGAAACTAATTTATGGCTTTCACATGAAAGCTATAACCCAGTTATAACCTAAGAATAGGGGGAAGGGGGAAAGGGAGGGGAGGGAGGTTGGTGGGATTACACCTGCGGTACATCTTACAAGGGTATATGTGAAACTTAGTAAATGTGGAATGTAAATGTCTTAGCACAATAACTAAGAAAATGCCAGGAAGGCTATGTTAACCAGTGTGATGAAAATGTGTCAAACCATCTATGAAACCAGAGTATGGTGCCCCATGATCACATTAATGTACACAGCTATGATTTAATGAAAAAAAAAAAAAAAAAGTTTGAACCTGTATCAGCTGCGACCTTAACAGGGACAGGTTCATCACCAGGTTGGCAGCACAGACTTTTGTAGTGGAGGGTGGACAGGTGCCCAGGGCCCCTGGATTGGGAAGAAGGGGGCTGGGCAGGGAGGTGGGACACTTGTTTCGATTTCACAATTGTGCCCTTCCTGAGGGCGTTATGCACAGGCTTCCTTTAGAAGGTGCCTGGTCTCATATTCAGGACATTCTTATAAAGGAGAAAGGGCAGGACCAGCCATTTGATAGCCCAGGAGTAAAGCAGCCTTGAACACAACAATTCGCCTGAGTGCTGAGGACAGGAGAGCACACTAGCTTCACGGGGTAGGTCCTCGAGCCGGTCTGTCCCCTGTGCTTGCCTATGATGCAGAGTGGAAGTGACTTAGTCACTTACCAATCTCACACATGTAGGTATTCCTCCCTGAGGCCTGCTTTGCCTTGCTGCCCCAGCATGGGGGTGCAGGAGCTCAGACCCAAGGCCTGAGAGGCTGCCTTAGTTGCCTGGCTCTGGCACTGGTCCAGCTTGGCCCTCTTGGGGCCTTCTCTTCTCCAATCCTGGCCCAGCGATGTGCCTGTGCTGACCTGTCATGGGGAAACAGCCAATCAGCACACCTGTGGCCTCCTCCTAGGCTGTTTCTCCAACTGCACCCCTCCCACCAGGGCAGGCACAGCCTATTTGATTTCCTTATTCGGTGTCTAGCATCTGGGGAGTCCAGAGGGAGCAATCAACCTTTGCTACATCACTGCCTGTGTCACCCTCCTGGAACAGAGAGAAAGCCCAAATGCCCTGCAGGCACCTGCCCACACAGGGCAGGAGCCTGTTCTCCACCAGACTCCTCTGTCCAGGGCCATCATGTCCTCACAAGGCTGCACCTCTGTCATTGGGCAGCCCCATGTCAGAGTGTGGGCATGGCCTGAACTCTCCAAGGAGCTCACTGGGCTTATGGGTGTTACCTTTCTTGCGGGTAATGGAGTACTGAGGGTGATGGAATCACCAGTCAGGGCTGAACTGCTCCTGGGGACAATGGGCATTTGTAAGTGTGTGATTTCCTTGGAGAAAGGGTGTGAGAGTGGCCTTAAAACTCTCCACTAACCACCTGCCTTCTATTAGGAGTCATAACAACACCTGGCCCAGGGCCTGGGACCCTGTCTTTCTGCCCCATCCCATGACCCGTCCCCACTGGCCACCATCCTTGTTTTTTTTGCATATTCAAGCAGTTTCCTAACTGGTCTCATTGACAGCTAGGTGGTTTACTGCTCAAAAACCTTCAACTGCTCCCTCTAACCTTAAATGGAGTCTAGCCTCCTTGCCACAGTTCTAAGGTCTATTGCAATATGACCCCACCAGGAGCCCTCCTCCATCCTTGGCCAACACCTTGCACTTCAACCACACCAAAGGCTCAGCACACCCAAACCAGACAGACTAACTCAGCAGAGCTCCTCTTCATGCCCTTCTCATCCCTGCCCCTTCTCCACCTGGATATCCTCCTCTTACCAGATGCAGCCAAGTGACCATCACCTTGCCTGAACTTCTCAACCCCCATCTGCCTGCCATCCCTGCCACCACCATCCCCACCATTATCCCCACCTCCACCTTCCCCACCTCAATCACCACCTGCACCACCCCTGCTATCATTACCACTACCATCTCCACTGTCCCCACCATCATCACGACCACCAGCACCACCCGCACCACCTCCACCATCATTACCACTACCATCTCCACTGTCCCCACCATCATCACGACCACCAGCACCACCCGCACCACCTCCACCATCATTACCACTACCATCTCCACTGTTCCCACCATCATCACGACCACCAGCACCACCTGCACCACCTCCACCATCATTACCACTACCATCTCCACTGTCCCTACCATCATCACGATCACCAGCACCACCCGCACCACCTCCACTGTAGCTGCCATTAACAACAGTTTGAGTCTGGAAACTTTAGTACTGATCTTAACAGTACCTCTGCATGATGGATAAAATAATGTTACGTCCAATATATACATGAGCAAACTGATCAAAGAGGTTAGGTAATATTCCACAAAGCCATACAGCTACTAAGTAGTAGAGCCAGGACTCTAAGTGTAATGTTTTTCCTATTGTTTGTGGTTCCAGAGGAAGGGAGATTCCACCAGCTCACCCTTCAATTACCCCAGGGCCCTTTTACCTGTGGTCAGAATAGGAAGTGCCCTGGGGCCTAGCTGGAGCTATGCTGATTACCCAATTATTGTGCGAAATCCAGAAATGTTAAGCAACCATTTGTTACTCAGGGACCATCTGGACCAGGGCACTCTGCGTTCCCACTGATGGTGCTTGGACCCATGGCTGCAGTGAGTCACATCCTGGTGGTGATAAGGATACCTGTGGCCTCTTCCTGCTCCCGGTCAGACCCGGTCACCATATCGTGGGGAGGGCTTCTGGCTATGAACCCATCACTGGTCCAACCAGCCAAGTTATCCTATTCTTCTCCTCTATCCATTGACTTCAGAAGTAGCCTGTGACCCAGCCCTGCCAAAGTAGCACAGAGATAAATGTTTTCGTTGACTCAAAAAAGAAAGAGGCATACCAACATGAAAGCAATGTAACCTCTCCTCTATCTCGACACACCCGTGCCTGGCTGTGAAGTCTGGAACTGTGGCAGCCTTCTGGGAACCATGAGGACTACTAGTGGAGGATAAGAGCAACGTGCTGAGGGTGGCAAAGAGAAAGGGTGGGAAGAATTGAGGCCCCAGGTAAACCTGTTGAACCAAAAAATTCACCAACTTTAATGCCACCCTAATCTGGGCTTCCTCTTTGTGAAATAAAATTTCCTTACTGTCAAAGCTATTTTGAGCTGAGTTTTGTAGTACTTGCATCTGGAAGCATCCTTCTGTATGGGCTCTTTTTGCTATCTCTTCATGGCCGCTCAGTGCTTCAACCTCTAATCAGCCACTTGGGCACATTAAAACTAAGCTTAGTCTCATGCAGCTGGAGAAGGCAGAGCTCATAAACACTGGAAGACAAATGGTCCTCTTTCTCCCTGTTAGTTCTCGGCCTGCATGTGAGATGCTTATTCCAGATCATGGTCTTAGACTAGGTGGACGGAGATCAGCCCAAATCCCCCTGGAGGGTAGCCTGTGTAATTTTGTCTCAGCCTCTTGTTGCAATGTAGGGCTTTCGGCCAGAGGATAGGGCTGCGTATGCTGGAGCACGTTAGTTCTTAAAGAGGCTGGGAGAGGAGACAGAGAAGCATCCTAGCATCAAAGCCTACAGATGGAGGGTGCAGGGATGGAGACCTGGTATTTAATTCCCTGGTGGAGGTTTTTCCTTCAAACGATAAAGGATTTTCTAAGCAAGGAACTTTCCCAGAATTTCACTCTGATCTGTACCTCCATCCCTAGGAAGTCAGAAGGATTCCCTATTCCTCGCCTTGTAGGGCCCAGCTTCTCTGCCTGAATCCTTCCCTCTCCTCCTGTGCCTTGTCTCCTCCAAGCTCTCTTGCTCCTGTGAAGATGCTGCCTCCCTGACCACCTGTCTCTCTGTGGCCTCTGTGGCCCCTTGCTTGTCACTCCTCCAGGGTTGGCAGGCCCTACTATCCTCAGAGGGCTGCTCTGACTTCTCCAGGTCTCCCTTCTGTGGCCACTGGAGCCTCTGGTCAGTGTGCTCATGCTGCTGATTTGCACTATGCCTTTATGGCACTACAGCCTGTTTTATAGGTTCTCCCATTGCAGCACAAGTCCTGGACCTCTCTTCCCCATCCAGGAGTATGGGTGCTCCAAGGGTGGGAATGACATCATGATTTTCCTCTGTTCCCCGCAGCGTGGTGCCTTGCACAGAGGTGGGGACTGAAGACTCACAGCATCCTCCAGAATGGAACTGGAAGGACATCAAGTTCCATTGAGGTCGATTTCCAAGCCACAGCCTCCCTCCCATGCCCACGGCAAGTCCTGGCTGATGATGCACTTTCATATCTCCAGGGCACAACCCTTCCTCCTGCCCCCACTGTGTGAATTAAAATGGACAGCACACACCAGGACATCGAGCATCTTCATCATGGAGGGCCTACACTGAGACTCTTGCCCCCTGAGGGTGCTGGGGGAAAGACTGTGGTTACAGAGGGTAGGGGACACTGCCCTTGCCCTCCAGGGACACATGGACAAGGCGGCAGGCAGGGTGTGCATCATGGAGAGAAATGAAAACACAGGCTCACACATGCTACTTGCCATATGAGTAGTGCCAATAACCAACAGTTTAAGGATTTGGGAGGAAAGGCAATTGCCAGGGGCTCATGGTCAGGACGTGAGGGTGTGAGCTGGGCCTGAAGGCGGCGTTAGGGGAGGCAGCACAGCATGGCGGGGCTATGGTCAAGTGAGGCAACATCCTTACAACAAACACAAGCTCTGTCAGAGCAATGAGGAGATGTGTTTGCTGGAGAGCTTGCCTAGTGGGGGTAACATTTTTTGGACTGGCAGGTGAAATTTACATGAAAGCAGCCCATAGTAACAGGATCAAGAGTTGTATTTCTGAGGATGCTACACCTGGGACTTAAGGTCCATGGTGACTTGGGCTGATGGCAGCTTGTAAGCAAAGGGTAAAGTGTGCCAAGCTATGTTTTAGGAAGATAAATATGAAAAGGGACACTTAGATAGACTAGACCAGTGTTCTCAACATTCCTAATGCTGCGACCCTTTAATACAGTTCCTTGTGTTGTGGTGAGTCCCAACCATAAAATTACTCTTGTTGCTACTTCATAACTGTAATTTTGCTACTGTTATGAATCGTAATATAAATATCTAATATGCAGGATGGTCTTAGGTGACCCACAAGTTGAGAACTGCTGGACTAGACTGAAGTGGGGAGACTCCTACAGCGGTCCAACAATGAGGCGGCGAAGCTGGAACCAGAGGGAAGGAGCATAGGGAGAGGCAGGACAGACTCGGAAAATGTTAGGCCTGAGGGGGGCCAAGAGGGGATGCTCAAACATGACTTTGAGGCTTCATTCAGATGGCTAGAAGAATGAAAGGCTTGCATACAACAGCAGAGGTCGAAGTGGGAGCTAGCCAGTGGCCAGACGCAATATCCTCGCCCACCAAATGTGAAGTTTGGCTACGTAATTCCATTTCCCAGCCAGGAGACTGCCCAGCACAGAGGGACCTCCACAGAACAGGAAGGAGATCATTCTGAGTCTTAAACGTTAGATCTACTACCACCACTGTGCCATGGGCACGGGATTTAACCTTCCCATACCTTCATTTCTTTAGTTATAAAATGGAGATAACATCTTTCTGCAGAGACTCTTTAAGGGCTAAGGGGGAAATGGACACCATCAGGAAATACTTAAGAAATGTTCACTTTGACAACTCTGGTGGTTCTGGAATTCCAGGTCATCTGAGATGTTCACTGCAGATAGGACATGAAGATGAGAAGCAGCAGCATGCAAGGACGGGTGACTGGAGCCGGGTGGGCATGGCTTTGAGTGGCAATCTGTAGTGAGGAAGCCGGAGCTGCGTGTTGGACCCGTGACCAAAGAAGAGTGTGAAGTGACAGGACTGGAGGGCACGGGCCCAGGAAGGGGATGCTGGGGTGGGATGGTCCAGCACAGCACTGGAGCGCCGTAATTGTTGCCATGTCCAATGTAAGTGTAGTACTATTCACTTGTATTTTCTTTAAATCAACTCATTTTTCTTATATAAACATTAAGAAAGAGAACTTTTTGTCAGAAGCACCACTATTATTGCTTGTCATGATAACAGAACACAGTAAAAATAACTATTAAGAATGTTTGTCCATGTAGTTTGTGAAACTGTCCCCCATGCTACCTGAGGTGTAAACACTGGGCTCAAGGGCTGCCCCCTGGAAGGGTCAGACTTGATCCATGTGGCTCCAGAAGACCGGAGGAAGGCAGTGGGACTAGACAGTGGAAACAAGAGGGAGGTTGATTTTGTCTCAAAGGAAGAGCTTTCCAGAGTTGGAGCTCTCTGACAAGGGAAGGGCTGAGACTGAGCCTTGGCTCGACTTAGACCACTCTTCTCCAAGGTCCCTTTGATGCCATGGTGCGTCCTCAAACTTAGGAATGGGAGGGAAGAAAAGGGAGCAAAGAAGTAGATGAATAAATGAGTAAGTGAATGGATGAGTGGGTGGGTGGGTGGATGGGAGATAGGTATATGATGGTGGTTGGATGGATTGATGAGTAGATGGGTAGATGGATGGATTGATGAGTGGGAGTGGATGGGGGTATAGGTGGGTGGATGGATGAGTGGATGGTTAGACAGATGGTTGGGTGGGATGGTGGATGAATGAAGGCAAGAAGGGCTATTTTAAGGCAGATGTAAATCTAGGGCAGCGCAGGGCCTCTGCTGTCTTAGCCAACACTTCTTCCACCCAGGCTTGCCCAGCCCTAAGACTCTCACAATAAGGTCTATCCCTGAACTCCACACACACTAGTTACACCAAGCTCCTTAAAAATGGCCAGGCAATGGGCATCTACCCAGAAGGAAAGAAATCCTTTTATCATAAGGACACTTGTACTAGACTGTTTATTGCAGCTCAACTTACAATCGCCAAAATGTGGAAACAGCCTAAATGCCCACCAACCCAGGAATGGATTAACAAGCTGTGGTATATGTATACCATGGAATACTATTCAGCCATTAAAAAAAATGGAGACTTTACATCCTTCGTATTAACCTGGATGGAAGTGGAAGACATTATTCTTAGTAAAGCATCACAAGAATGGAGAAGCATGAATCCTATGTACTCATTTTTGATATGAGGACAATTAATGACAATTATGGTTATGGGGGGGGAAACAGAAAGAGGGAAGGAGGGAGGTGGGTGGGGCCTTGGTGTGTGTTACACTTTATGGGGGCAAGACATGATTGCAAGAGGGACTTTACCTAACAATTGCAATCAGTGTAACCTGGCTTATTGTACTCTCAATGAATCCCCAACAATAAAAAAAAAAAAAAAAATGGCCAGGCAAGGAAATGAAATGCCCACCAGTGGCAGCCTGGAGATGCTTCCCAAACGGTGCACAGACAATAGTGTGCACAGCAAACGCAGGGGAACGAGAGCCCCATTTCAGCAACGAGGCTCCTTGGGTAGGGGTTGCTGGGGATGGGGATTCTCCCTGCCCAAGTGGCACCAGGTTCCTGTCCTAAAGCAACACTTCTCACCCCAGCCTTGGTGTCTTTTGGTTGTCCTCTTGAGGCTCCACTTTATTCCTCTTCACCCACAAGGCTGCAGAAGACAACCAGGCTTTGTGATGAGAAGCTATGAATCCAAGCTGGGAGGGACCTGCCAGCTCACCTGACTTATTTGCCCAGGTAAGGGCCCTAAGGCCCAGGATGGGGAAGGGCTTGTGCAAAGTCACAGAGCAGCATAACATAAATGCCATGGCAATAATGCTGATTCACACATTTAATTTTTTTTTTTTTGGTTTTTTTATTTTATTTTTTTTTGGCTTTTTTATTTTATTCGTTGCTTATTTTTTATTTCTTTACTATTTTTTGTTGTTGTTGTTGTTGAGACAGGGTCCCACCCTATGCCCCCGAGCAGAGTGCAGTGGGCATGGTAGCTCACCACAACCTCAGACTCGGGCTGCGGGCACCCTGCTGCCTCAGCCTCAGGAAGTCGCTTGGATTACAGGCGCCTGGCTGGGTTTTTCCATTTTTTTCATGAGTTGGGGTCTCACTGTCGCTCAGGCGAGTCTCAAACTCCTGAGCTCAAGCGATTCTCCCTCCTCAGCCTCCCACAGTGCTGGGATTACAGGCGTGAGCCACCGCGCCTGGCCACACATTTAATTTTTTAAAAAAGAAGGTTGCTTCTCTGCTTCTTCTGATCTATTGTCCAGAGAAGGGAGTAGACTTCCCAGCCCTCCTTTCCCCAAGGCAGCAGTGCTGGGGAGGTCCTGCTGGGTGCCTTCTGCTTGTGCTGTAGCTCTCTATGAACTCAGTTTACTTACTCTTTCAGACTATGCCTTTCTAGGGGCCAGGGCCTGGGTTTCGTCTACGATCAGCACACCTCAAACAAGGGCAAGATGTTGGACTTGGAGTCACTTTATGTACTGCCATTACCATAGTTCCTGGGCACATCACTTTACCTTTCTAAACCTCAGTTTCCTTATCTGTAAAATGGGGATAATAGAACACACCTCACAGAAACGTGGTGACTTTCAAATAAGAAATTCAAATAATGTTCACTAAGGTCTTTTGTAATCATCAAAGTGCTATGCAAGTAGTAATCAGTGTTATTATAAATATAAGCAAAAAGGGGGGAAAACCTAAAAAATGTGAAACAAGAGGTAAGAAGTACTAATTTTCCAATAAAGCCTCTGCTCCAGCCTCACTCTGACTCCTTGGCCTCTCCACCCTTTCCCCAAGGCAGCAGCAGGGGAAGGTGAGTAAGACAGTGAAATTGCCCTTCCCATGTCAGCCAGGCTGGTCAGCAGCTGATGGGAGGGAGCTGAGCTGCTCTCCTTCCCTGGCACTGAAGTCCCACCAGGCACCAGAAGCTGAAGGCAGAGTCTCTGCTCTGAAGGAGTCGGTGAATTTTATTTCCAAATAAATTTCTGCTCCTGGCCTCTCCACTGACCACATGCCCCTTGAAAAGGGCTAACCAGCCTCTCCCCAAGCCAGGCTGGGTTCCTCATGCCTGGGCTCTGCTGGGAAGCCATCTGACGCCAGCAACAAAGGCAGATCTAATTTTCAAAGTACTTCCCGTGAGCTGTAAACAGTCATAATTTTGGCTTTTTGTGGGTATAAAAATGGCCTGTTCTCCTTGCTCATCAGTTCAATTATAATGAAACAAAACACAGAACAATAAAAATGGGGATGTACCCTAAAAGGTGGAGTCATGGGGAAAGGGATTCAGGGCCTTTTCCTCTGGGGACCTTGGTAGAGACAGGCTGAGGCTGGAGTTGGCTTCCCCAGATGAACATGAATTCTGTGACAGGTGGGGAGGTGGGGATGGGAATGTTGGTGTCCAGAACACCAGGGCCCACAGTGCCCAGGTGATCCCTGCATTCATCTTGACATTGGCTAAGCCCTGACTTGGAGACTGTCTGACAGCTGCAGATACTGCTGCAGGGCCCCCTCTGCTGCAGTGCAGGCAGTAGGGTCCCTAGCTTGAGTGTTTCACTGCATGCCAAGTCCACAGCGCCCCACTCCCACTATACGCCAGGGCCTGCACTAACACTCTGCGTATACATCTCACGGTGACCCTGGGGTGGGAACAATCACTATTCTCATCCTGCAGGACTGGAAGCAAGGTCTGCCTGGCACCAAGCTGGTGTGTTAACTAGCATGCTGCACTCACTTCTGCAGCACACGTGGATCGCTGGACCAACGTTGCCTCTTACTATTTTTTCTCCTACTGGAAACATATTAAGGGCAATGAGCCAGCTGTGGCAGTAAGAGCATCAGCCTGGGAGTCAGAAATCTTGGGTTCTAACTTCAGTTTCATTATTCTCAAGCAGGGTGACCTTGGATAGGCTACATAGCCTCTCTGAACCTGATTTCTTTTCATCCACACAATGGAGATATTGGAGTGTATTTATCATAGATCCCCAACTTTGGTTTGCTGATGACTCTACAAATGTCCTGGGGTACTGATTAAAAATACAGCTCTTTGGGCTGCCATTCCAGATCTGCTAAATCAGAATGTTCTGGGGGGAGGACCAGGGAATCTGGATTCCCACCAAGCTCTATAGCTTCTGAAGAGCACTCATGTCTGGGACTACAGATCTAAATGGTCTCCATGGTTCCTTTCAGCTATAAGACTTACTGGTTCTTAAACTTATCATCCCACCCATGGGGCCTTGTCCAGGGCTGGGAGCAAAGGCAGGCTAGAGGGAAGGCAATCCAGGTGGGGGAAGAAAGCCAAGGGAGCGACGGGTCTACAATCCTGGGAGAAGACCACAGATCAGGGGATTGGGATCACTTTGCTGCTAGCTGAAGATCCATTGGTGATTTAGTGTCTCTGAATTCCAGTTAGAAATATGAACACCTGTCCTGCTTGCTTGTGGCATGAAACATAGCACAGATGGAAGAAGAATCAAAACCACTGTTTGTTATGGTCTGAAGGTGCCCCCTACCCACAAATTCCTACATTGAAATCCTAACCCCACCCTGGGCAAAGGCATTAGGAGTTGGGGCCTTTGGGAGCTAATTAGGTCATGAGATCAGAGCCTTTATAAAAGAGGCCCATGTCCTTTCCAGAACCTCAAGGCAGCTGGCTCACACCTTCACCACGTGAGCTTACAGCAAAAAGACAGCCCTCTACAAACACTTGCCAGACACTCAATCTGCCTATGAGCTTCCCAGCCTCCAGAACTATGAGAAGTAAATTTTTGTTGTATTTTGTTACAGCAGCTAGAACAAACTCAGACACTGCTCAAATTCAGGCCTTTGCATAAACAGCCTCCTCCCATGCTCTGCACAGTTCCTTTCTCGCTGAGTGGCCTGCGGAAACCACGCTTCCCTGCTACCTGGGACTGGCAGAGGCAGGTGCTGCTGGCATCTTTGGTAGGAATACTGTGAAGTACCTTGGAGTGAGCAGAAGGACTGGCAGGTGTCAATCAGCTTCCAGCACCACCTGCAAATTCCTGAACCTGACACACAAAGCCATTTCCTGGACAACAAGAAGCACCATATCATTCATCATGAGCATGTTGCTGGCAGGTGATGAGGAGCTTTTGTGCGTGTGTGTGGTTTTTCTTAACCTAACCCTGTGAGGGAGGAAAGGATGTTATCATCTCTGTGTGAAAGACAAGGAACCAAAGCTTGTCTGGCTGATGCATGGTAGAGAGAAGGTTTATCCCTAAGTTTTCTGACTCCAAACCCAGTGCTTTCCCCTACATCAACCTGACATGTACCTATGGAATAAATGCTGGGCCCAGAGATCCCTCTGCTAGCTGCAGAGAACACCAGCTCCTTCCAAGACAGTTGTTACAGAGCCCAGGCTGGTGCTGGGTTGAACGGTGTTCCTGTTTCCAAATTCACGTCCTTTCCAGAACCTCAGAATGTTACCGCATTTGGAAACAGGGTCACTGTAGAAATAATTAGTTAAGACAAGGTCATACTGGACTAGGTGGGCCCCTAATTTAATATGCTGTGTTCTTATAAGAAGGGGAAGCAGAGACACACAAGGGAAAAGCCATGTGATAACAGAGGCAGAGATTTGAGTGATGACGTGTCTATAAACCAACCAATGCCAAGGGCTGCTGGCAAACAAGAGAAGCTAAAAGAAAGGCATGGAACAGATTTTCCCTTGAAGAATGGCCTTTTCCATCCTTGATTCCAGAGTTGTGGTCTCCAGAAAAAAATTTTGCTGTTTTAAGTTACCGTGTTCCTGGTACATTGTTACAGCATCCCTGGGAAACGAGTACAAGCCCAATGCCTATGATGCTCCCAGCTTCTCTTTATGCAGAATCAGCATGACAAGGCTCGGACACAGGATAAACATCAGCCTCCTGACCTCCCACTGCAAAGTCACCACCCAGTGCGAGAGTGTCTCTGACTTTAATAAGCTCTCTTTTTTCTCTTGTGCTCTTAAAGAATGTCCATCCATCCAGGGGGACATCTCTCTGGGTTACATGGGTGTCAGAACACAGAGATACAGGCAGCATGGACATACAGGCTTGGCCCCCCAGTCTGGGTGCCCCTGCTGTGTAGGGTGAGCAAAGCTGCGTTCTGAGCCAGCTCCATTTTCTACCAACCTATATGCCTCTCACCAGCTTCTAACTGTGGCATGGAAACATCCATCATCCTTCGCAGTGTCACACACTATGGAAAGACTAGGAAGAGAGGTCTGCACCCTCAGGAGTGGCAGTCTAGGCAGGTAGGATTAATACTCCTCAAAAATAGAACTAGACATCAAGCAAGTGACACAGCCAGCCAGTGCCACAGCTGGCTGAATCTAGCAGTGAGGGTTTCTTAGAGAAGGCAATGCAGGAACTGAGCACTGAGGAAGGGGTAGGAGAGAAAGCTGAAGGGTTGGGGAGGATCTGAGGTCAGACAAGCCTGGTGAAGCACAGGACACAAGACCTGGCTTAAGCAGAGGCTTGCAGGGAGGGGATGGAAATGTGGGTGGGGCGCATCAGGGAGGGCTGCGAATGTCAGTGAGAAAAACTGGGGCTTGATTCTAAGGGCAGTGTCAAAACAATAATACCTAAGTCAATCTCATGAAAGTACTTTTCAGGTACAGTTAAAATAGGTTTTCAAGCTGCAAGCAAGTAAATATTACACAAGATAGCCTTTCCTTTGGAAGTGTTTCTCAGCTTGAAAGCTCTGAAATGATGAGGCTAAGTAATCTGATAAAGAGTTGCTAATATAGCATAAACATTCCAAAATGGACATTATTTTGCTTTTTAACGCATGCCTCACAAAATGCTAGCCATTCTAGGCCCAGGAGAGATCCCACCTCCACTGGGAAGCCCTCTTGATGGTGCAGGCCAGTCATGAGCCAGTTATGAATTCTCCTTTCTGGGAATTCTTGACCTTAATACTCTATCCAGTGATTCCCAGGCTCTTGTCAAGATTTCATGGATCAGTAAAATAACAAATGAAATGTTAGGGGTGGATACAGGGTTGCCGACTTTCTATTCTGCCAAAAAAATATTAAAAATAACAATGATCATTTATTATCCCTTCCATTTCATAAAACGAAGAGAAAATAATGCCAGAGAAGGCCAAGTTGGCAGTCCTCACTCCCATCCCCATCCCGCTCACCCACACGAACACACTGCACTCTTCCTGTTTTTCTCACCTCACTGCAATTTGATAAACCTCCCCACAGATTGGCACAGGTCAGCAGACTGGCACTGGGAAGCTCAGGTCCTTCCCACTCTCAAGCTCATTACATACTTTCTGTGTCCTTTCTACTACAAGACATTCTTAATTGGTCTGGCATCCAGTCCAACCAACCCATCTGTGGAAGATGGCAATAGCCACGGTATTTTGCAGCTCTTGTCATCAAGAATCAGAGGCTAGGAAGGCTTTTCAGAAAGTATCCAGCCATGTTTGCCTCTATTTTTCATATGACATGGCTAGGTACTTTCCCAATAGTCACTTGCTTTGACCAAAAGAACATTGTGGAAGTAACCCATGCACCACCTAAGTCAAGACACTTGCTTGAGGCCTTGCAGTATATCCTCTCGCACTGAGAATCTTTCTTCCACCGCAGGAAGAAGTCCAAGTACCCTCCTGAAGAATGAGAGACCATGTGGGAAGAAGGTTCAGTCATCCCAGCTGTCCTTGTCAAGGCCATTACAGACACCCTCACTCTAGCAATCTATCAGCTGACCACAGACACTTGAGCAACTTAAGTAAGAACAGCCATGCTTTGTCAGGTCTGGAAGAACCACCCAACTGAGACCAATCCAGATTGCCAATCTGTAGAAGTGGGAGCTAAATAAATAGATGTCATGCAGCAAAAGCTAACTGATACACTACCTTTCCGACCATAATTTGCATGGGCCTTCTATACCCTCCCACTGCCTTTCAAATATAACTTGGCTTTCCTGTCTCCATCTATTTACCTAAATTATTCCCCCCAACTCTGAAATATCTGCTTCCTTTATCCTTAGATTTTATCCATTCTTTCTGGCACTCACTTCTATGTCTTTCCCTTGACCTTAACCACATACTAATCACCTAGCAGTATTTCTTGCACACTAAGTTATTTCTGATGACAAATTTATATGGGTTTATTACATCTTGCCTTCTTAATTAGATTGCCAGTCCTTGCCTTGCTTGTATTTAGACCCCACAGCTTCAAAGCCATGTTTTCTACAGGGTACGTATATTTTATTGCTCATTGATTGATGAGACATGGAAATTAATGAGTATCTGAAAATAACCATTCTGGGTTAGTCTTCTCTAATGTACCTTCCACCCAAGTCTGAGCTGTATCCTGCTTCTTCAAGCTTTTCCACAGTATTTGAACTCATTTCTCAGCCCTACCACAAACGCGAGGAATGCTCATCTGTCCCCTCATACCAATACCACAAAGAATCAGAGTGGCACACCCAAGCCAAAGAAAGCAAGTAAGACCCCTCTTGTTAAATTATTATGTGACTTCTTGAGTCACCTGGGGCTTTTTCAAACCCTCTAGGAACGTTCCCTTCTCATTCCTGTGACCTTTCATTTGTCCCTGGCATTGGCATTGGATAATCTGGGCTTCCTGTGCCTTTCAGCCTTCACTAAAGTCTTTAAAGTGAATCATAAAGGGGAAACAGATAAAAAGCTTAGCTTTGCAAATGAGAGCAGTAAGCCCAGGCTGGAAATGGGGTAAGTGCATTCAGAGCCAGAACACAAGGACTGGCTGCAAAGGTAATGCAAAGGTAAGGGCCAGGGCTCCCTGCTCTCCTGGTTTAACACTTTGGTCTGATTTTCTTAAGTGTCCAGTAAGCAGGCAGCGAAGTGGGTGGCATACAATCTGCAGCCCCCCACTCCCACTGCCCCTTCAGTTTCCACCTGGCTCTGGCTCATGACCCTGCGTCCCATGGAGCTCCCTCTGCTGAGCCTGTTTTTACAGTCTTGATCATTTTATTTCCTAATGGCAAAGATAACAAATTTCATGTTAGAAATTTAAGAAAACTCTGAGACCAAGAAAAAGGAAAATGTACACTACCATTCTGCTTTCTGGAAGTTGACCATTGTTAACATTTTGGTGTGTATGGTTAATCTGTTTCCTTTGTGTCTACATATTTTTTTAAAACTAGAATTCATTCAACCAGTATTCGGCTTTCAGTGCTTTAGGTTTCTACTCCTCTCAAAGTGATTCCACTGGGGCCTGTCCCTCCCAGGAGAGGCTGCCGGCCAGGGGTCCCAAGCTATTCTTCCTTCCCTCCTCTACCTCTAGATTCTCCTTCCCTTGCATGGAGCAGTCACCCAGTTGAGTCCACTAGGCCCTGTGTCCTCCTCCAGGGTGCTGAGGTGTTGATGCTGGCCTAGAGAGAGCGATGGCCCTGATGATAAGGGCCCTGGTCTTTCCAAGGTGTGAAAAGGCCTGCTTGGTCTCCAGGAGTGGGGCTTACCTCCACTTGCTCTTCACTCTCCCTCAGGGCTCCTGTGCCCTGAACAGACCTGGACACTTCAAATGCGATAAAGGAGGCAGGCAGAGGGTCCTGGAGTTTCTGGGGTTCTTGGAGAAGTGGATTTCTGTTCTGTCAATGCCTTAGGCTCCGCTTTCAGTACAGCCCAAGAACTTAGCCCCCACCCATGTGTGAAAGAAAGCACAGTTCCACGCCTGGTCCTTCCACAAAGCACCCATGGCTCCCCACCTCTGTCCCTGAGACATCATACAGTTGACATATTTTTAGCCAAGACATCAAACATCCCAGAAAGAAGAGAGACTGTCTCACACTGGGTGAAAATAATCATGTCCTCAAGCACGCTCTTAGATTTCCTGTGGATTCCTCGCCTCCTCCCCATCTTCCCTCCTGCCCTCCTTCAGTTTTCCTCTCCCAGCTGCCTCTTCAAGATTGCTGCCTCTCCCCATCTGTTCCTTCTGCCCCTTCTCTGGCCCTCCCAGATCTCCCTTCTCCACCTGAGCACGGGCAGATTGCACATTCAGCATTCACTGAGCTGTACTGGAGTTCAGCTAATTGAGGTATTTCTTGCAAATTGCTTAAAATTTCTGCAGATCCACTAAAAATGGGAAAACACAGAGATGTGAGCTTCAGCTTGTGGTATCAACAATGCCACTGATGAATGCCAGACCTTGCGATGTAGGGATTGAGGGGAAATTTCCTGACTAATATGGAACCACATATGAGTATGGGCCATCTAAGAGACGCTGACATCTACACAGCCTGGCCTGAGAGGAGGAAAGAGAACAGAACTCAAACTACTGCAAGTCCCCAGCTCAACAGTGGCCTAAAGCAGCCTCCACTCTGCACTGGCTTTACCAGAATGATCCGAAGTTGAGGAGGAGAGAGTTTCAACTCCTCAGCTAATATTCTCTCCTTGATGGGTGGGGTTCAATGTCTCCTAAACCTTATCTTTATTTTTCTCACTGTTATGCCTACTGCTTCTAACATGTGGATATAAATCCTTAGGTAGACAGGGTGCAATGAGTTCAAGGTCACATATAGACCCTAGGATCACATATCTGAAAAGAGTCCCAGCTATGCCAGTTATCTATCGTGTGTAACAATTACTATGCTACTGTCACGGCCACCACCTCTGCTGCTATCAACTCAGTTTATTACATGGACTTTATATTCTGAGCCGGATGTGGTTTCTCACGCCTGTAATCCCAGCACTTTGGGAGGCTGAGGTGGGAGGATCCCTTAATCTCAGGAGTTTAAGACATGTGCTCCATATTCCAACCTGTGTTCCAAGACCCTTGCATGAAACGTTCCATTTAATTGTCACAACATCATGATGTAAGTACAGTAGGATCTCTGTAAGTTGAACACCCATGGGACTGTAACAAACTAGTCAACACACAGAGGTGGTCAACATAAGGAAAGAGGCCCACTTACTGATATGTACATGTGGTGTATGTCTAGTCTATGAAAATCAGGTCAACTAAAGGAGGTGGCCAACGCAGGCCAATGTCAACCACAGAGGCTCTGCTGTATCTTCTCCCTATCCTATTGAAGAGAAAATTGAGACACTGAAAGATTAAGTTAGCTTGCCTAAAAGAACAGATGTGATTAAGTTAGCTTGCCTAAAAGAGCAAATGTTTGAACTTGGGCAGACTAAACTCCAAGTCCTATTACTTAACTTTTCTTAGCTTTAATTTCTACATCTGTAAAATGAAGATAATGAAAATAAAGCCCGAGTCATATGGTTATAGCTCCATACACAAAGGTGCTCTGTAAATTGTAAAGTGTACCATAGGTACTAGGTGGCATCTAGCCTAAAGCAGAGCTTTACTTTGGGGCAGAGAGAAGCTTCTCGCAAGATCATCATGAGATTACATAATTTAGGAGTGGAAAGGAGCTCAGATGTCATCTAGTACACTTCTCTGCCTGATGTAAGATTAGATTGGGATCGTGGAACTGAAGGAGACCTTACAAGTAACCTGGTCCAGCATCAGAGAGGGGAAATGACCAACCCAAGATGACACAGGCCACCAGGAGCACAGCCTGAAACCCAGATTGCTGACCTGTCCAGCGTCTGTTCCAATACGCAGGGATTGCTGCCTCTCACCTTATTTACCATGCAGGTAGGCACAGTTCATCTTCACCAGGCCTCTGCTTGCTGGGCCACCATGTGACTTCACAGTCTTTCCCAACATGGCGCTCAGGCAGCTGCTATCAATTCATCAGCATTGACTGATGACTTGATACCTTTTCACTCTCCCTGCATGGTACATAGGCTGGCCACACACTGCATTATTCAAACAGGGCACTTGTGAGAGTGAAAGAGGGCACTACTAATACTTAGGCAGGGGACACAGGGAATTACGCTGGGATTACCTCAGGGAACTAGAACATATGGCCATGCTAGGATACTTCAGTGAGTCTCCCAAGGCATCCAAGTTATCCCCAAGTCTTCACAGGGTAGACATACCAGGAAACTGACTTGAAAGAAGCTTTGGTTGGGATCATCTTCCTAAGGATGGTGGGGAGGCACCAAGGGAAGAAAGTGTGAAGACTCACCTTTGATTGATATACTTCTCTGCAGAAGCGACTCTATCCACACTGGGTTATTTCCCACTCTCCTTTTATTTTCCCTCCATCCCACTGGCCCATAACAGCTCACTGCCTTTCTAGCCAGAAGCAAAGTATGTCTGCTAACTCTCCTTCCTCTTTCTCTTCTCTTTTCCCTCTTTATATTGAATAACTGTTTCTATGGCAGTTTAGCCAATTATGAATGTGTTTGGGTATCTTACAGAGGAAGAATCACTATGTAATTAAATGGGCTGCATTTGATTTCTGTTTGGGGAGATTTATGGGCATTTTCTGTTTCTAGATTGCAAAATTGAAAAAAATCAAAGTAAGTTTTGATGGATTTCCTCAAGTAGAGGAACAGAGAAAGGTTATTTTCTTCATTGCCAGGTTCACCATGTCTTAGCATGGCCAGATGAAAGGCAGAGAATTACGATAATATTACAGACCAACCAAGAAAGAAGAGAGGATGTTAGGAGACTCAGTGGACAGAAAACTTAATTTGTAACAAGAAGGAATTCAGCTATTTGATAGCTCTAACTGGGCTCTCAAATCTGGAACGTTCCTCTCAGATAACTTTATTTCCCACACTGAACCCCATTAGTTCCCCATAAAAGAATTGAGAGAGATTTAATCACCAACATGAAATTTGAAGTGTAGAAAAGTCTAACCAGGTGTTTTCTCTACTTTGCTTTATGACATCTGCTTTATAGCAGTTTTCTCTTCTGTGAAACAAAGTTTTCAAAAGTTATCTGTGGGGTTGATTGGGAAGATTATCCTACAGAAATGGTTGCACAACCAGTTAGCACCAAAAATAAATATTACAATTACCACATTTTAAAAATATTTATAAATTCTTTGTAATGGTTTTTACTAATTTTTAAATTTTCTGACCCTTTGGATTAGAGCTATGAGAAAAACCAATCTCAGAATTTTACTTACTGACAAATGGAATTGTCTTCTTACTGCTGATGGAAACCTCAACTCTGTTAGCTACTAATAATTTACCTTCTTAGCTTTTATGGTTATTTTTAACTTAATTCATAGGTCATGGCTGAAATAAGACTGGAATGTATATAATCAAGGCAGAAGAAGGGACGACGGTTTCAGAGTACTCACTAGGACCTCCCTGGCTCTAGAACTGCACAAACTATCCAATTCTCACAACCACCATAAGAAACAGCTGTATTTTCTCCAGATAAGGATACTTGGCTGATAGTAATTAAGATATTAGTGTGGTACAGCCAGGATGAGAATTCAACCCTGTCCCCTGCCTGAGCCCTGGCTCTGTCCAGCAGTCCAGGCAAGCTTGATGTCTATCAGGTGGTATCTCTAGCCTGTGCTCAAAAGTCTCAGAGCTACTAAAGACCTTCCAGAAACCCTGCTTAAAGAGACACTGTGGGAAAATGCAAAATCACTTTTGTTCTTCATTTAGAGGATACATGGAAAGTGACTTAGTTAATTTGGGTCCCGACAGTAACACTCTCCTCCCACCTTGGCCCAGTATAGAGCTGTTTCAGGTCTGAGATAAACAATTATGGCTCCAGAGAAGTCAGCCAGGAGACACAGCTCTGCAAGAGAAGCCTCTCCTTTATCATGACAGAGGCTCTGTCTGATGAAGGTGGCCCCTAAAATCCCTCCCACCACCTCAGTCAGCAGAGCCAAGGTGAGGGCCTGGTGGCATCTGCCTGGTCCAATCTCACATGAATTAACAGTGGCAGCTAGCAGGAAAGCAATTTCCCAGGGCACAGGGAAAGAGGATGGAAGCTTAATTAGTGGGAATGGCTCCACTGTCCCTTTCGGGCTCTGTAGCTCTGTATCTCTGGTACTGACTCTCCCTGTTAATTGCTCCCTCACCTCCAGTACACTGCTCTGCCTGACACTGGTTACCATGTCCAGCTGTGTTGTCCTGGCATGCAGAAGGGCAGGGCTGTGGCCAAAGTGTCACCATTAGAGCAAGCTTGGCAAAGTTCAGAGCAAGGCTGAATCAGTTCTATGTAGGCTGAAGTGGAGATTGGGGGGACATAGAGATGGTGGGGAAGTGACCCCTGCAGGGGCAGGCTCTGGGCTGTAGTACCCACTATGACGCATCTATGAAACTGGGGCCTCCACACTGACTACTCCCTCTCCAGTTTGATGGAAATTGGACCACAGAGTCAAAGTCTCTTTGCAGAAAAGGAAATTCTTGAGAATTTTACCCTCATCCTTAACACCACATCCTCTATTAGATGAAGGCCCATTGTGTGTGACCCTGCCTGGAGGGGACTATTCTTTGAAGCCCCAAACCAGGACCCATAGGCTGACAATCTGAAATTATTTATGGAGGTGGAGGATGTTGTCCCTAGACTGCCTTGGAAAATTCTAGGCAGTGTGGCCCCGATTATGCCCTTAAAAGTCCAGTCTAGTTCAGTGTGGTAAGTAATGTGAGGCAGTTCTAGGGTGACAGGAAAGAAAGGCACTAGAATGGGGGACCAGCTTCAGCCCGCCCCCTGGGGCCTTAGTTTTCTAATTTGTAAAATGAATGCCTCATCTCTTCACTCTCTCCAGAGCTGATTTTATAATGTGAAATTGTATGTAGAGTTTGGTGCTTCCACAGGGGTCAGTAACTTTCAACAGACTGCAAGGCGCTGGGACCCTGGGGGAAGACCCCACCTATGAGGTGCTCTCCTAGGCCCTCTGCTGCCGGTGGAGCTGGGGGGTCTGCACTTCCCTGGGAGGCTTGGCTGGCCAGCTGCCAGGGATGTTTGCTCCTTATAGCAAAGGCCAGTTCCACTGACAGGGCTGCCTGGGTGCTCTGCACCAGTCATTTACTCAGGGACCCTGTGCCCTTCCTGGGATGATCCTGTCCCCAACATGCTTACCTGGAACATCACAATAGGAGACTTCTCCTTTTTCTCTCACCACTCTCCTCCTCTCTGTGGTCACTCAAATACTGATTCCATACAGGCTGGCCTGACTGGGCCATTCATCTTACTGTAAAATTCAATCCCAGAGCTCCCTCTCCTTGAGCATCTAAATTTGTAGACTTTTTGTGTTTATATCCATGGGAAATGTGGAAGACCCCATCCAAAGGTGAAAAGATGTCAGGCATCCTGCACTGGGGAGGTGGAACATTTTGGAGACCTCATGGGGACTCTGAAATCAAAGGCCACCTCCAACCCATGAAAAGGCAGGCTAGTGTCAGGGCTCCATACCTGGGGCAGCTGAGTGAGAGCATGCTCTCAGGGGGCAAGGCAGCTCCTCCATTCAGCGTCTGTGCAGAGTTAGTTTAGTGACGTCTCCTTCCTCCACTGAGTGTGCGCCCCCTGTGGGCAGGAGCACACCTGGTCTGGGTCCCCCTGAAGCTGGGAGGTAAACTCGGCACCTGCATGTGGCAGCTCTCCCCAGGTAGGTGCTGAATAAATGGCTGGGAGGACACCTGCCCCGGGAGTACCTCCCCGGCCCTTCCCATGCCAGCCTTTGCTATAGGCTGGCGAGATGGCCACGTACAGGGCAAAGGCTCCTGCTTGACTCACCTCTCCAGGCAGTTCCCTGACATTCTCGGCCTTCGCATCACTCCCTTCTCAAGGGCCTTTTCAAGGAGATGAGATTTTTAACTGAATTAGAATGTTCTGCTACCTGGGAGGGATACTGCATTAGCGTGGATTATTGTCTCTGATTAACAGCACCTCTACTTCTCCCTTGTCATCTGTCTGTGCCACCTCACAGTCAAGTCACACACCACCAGAAGACTGAGGGGAAACACATCCAGGGCTCCTGGCTCCAAAAGGCTGGCAGAAGTCGTCAGTGCCTACCTGCTGGAGGACTTGAAAAGAAGCACCTGGGCCCATCCCCACGGGGAGGTAAACAGGGACTAGGAGGGACCCCAGGCATCAGCATTTTTCGTAGAAAATGCCACGTCCATGTCCACCCAACTAATGGTGGGAATCTGAAGCCCCACCACTTGGGGGCCTTGAGGGGAAGGTAAATAATGGTTCACAATTTACTGACACTGACAATCCTGGGAAACCCCTGGACTAGAAGTGCAGGTATAATCTGCATCGCAGAGTGTCACATGCAAGGAGGCTGGCTCCCCACTCAGGGAGGGCTCTGTTCTCAGGAAAAGGCATTCTGCATCAACAGCGCGTAAGTTGAGTCTAATTTCACCAATAGACCAATGTCACAGCCTTGCCCGAGGCCTGCGGCTCCACTATTTTACAGAAATGACCACAACCCCATACTGAATCCATTGTAAGCATGTGATGTTATGTGTGGGGGGAACAGACTTTTCCAAATAGGGAGAGTCTGCAGCCAACCTCCAAAGGAAGTAGTGTGAGATCTGGAGTCAGGGACCTGGGTTTGAATGCAGCCTTTTCCTGCTGTGTGGACACTGGCCAGTCCCTGATTTCTCTGATCCTCAGAGTCCTCATCTATAAAAGGCAATAAAGCTAACACCTTTTGTAGAGGGTTGTGATGATGATGAGCTTGTGACATGAACGTGACTACCACAGCCAGCGCTGGGCCTGTCAGTGGGGGTGGAGTCCTAGTGACAATTGGCAGGACAGTGGCTGTGGGCGTGTTATTCCAGGCAGGGCACACGTGGCTAAGAGCCCAGCTCTGGAGACAGACTGACTGGTTTTGTCCAGGTGCTGCCACTTACTAGCAGTTTGACCTGGGGAAAGATAAACACTGTGCCTCAGTTTCCTTATCTGTAAAATGGAGACAATAGTAGCCACCCTGTGGGAATGTCATGAGGATTCAAAGTATTGCATGCTGTCCTTTCCTCCTGCCTTCCTTTCCCATGGCGCTTCTCCAGTATGCCTGATACTTTCTAGCCCAAGGCATATAGTAGGGAACGCGAAATGAAAGCAAAACTGAGCCAGAAAGAAATGATCCCTGCTCTCATGGAGCCTGCATTCCAGTGGCAAGAAAAGGACATTAAATGAGTGAACAAAGAAACCTTTTTAAAAATAGTGATGTGCTGTCAAAAAACAACCGGGGCTAAAGGACGGCCTGGCTGGGAAGGAGGCACTTGAGCTGGGACCGGAAGGACCCCTGGGAGCAGGCTCCACCACAGTGAAGGTGTTCTGCCTCCCTGCCCACTGCACCCAGCTGGCACGTGGACTCCTCTGAGAGGACAGGGAGGGAAGGGCAAGAAGGAGGAGCCAGAAGGGAATCCAGCAAGGGAAAGGCAGGTTGATCAGCGCATGTAGGAAGGGGTTTGGTACAGAGAGAGGGAGGAAGAATAAACACATCAGGAGGGAGGGGCTGAGGGACAGTTGTTCACTAATCCCGCTGTGCCCCCCCTCCGCACCCCGCTGCAAGAGCCAGCACACGCAGCCCTGGCCACCAAGGCTGTGCCTGCTGCATCCTCACACGGACGTGTCACTGGGTTTCATTTCTTCTTGTTGTGATTGTGTTGTTGTTTCTGTTGCTGGTCCGTGTGTTCATTTTCTGTGGGCTTGGAGAAAATACCGTAAAGTATTTCCACTTGGAAGAAAAGCTGAATATTTTAATGTCTATCGTTTGAGACAACGGTTTGCGCTAATGGGGTGCTGCGGGCTTCCAGGAGGGGAATTTCTCAAGATTCAGAAACTCAGGTAGAAAGTGTGCATGTGGCTCGTGGGATGACAGGTGAATGGGTCAGCATACTCACAGGGGAAGAGATAGGATGAAAGATAAAAAGACAAGGAAAAGTTTCTAGAGAGGAAAATTGAAAAATACAAAGGAGGATGAAAAGGCAAAACAGGCAGGAAGAGAAAATATACAGGAACCAGAAAGAAAAGTGCAATATCTGAATCTGCTTAGTACCCTGATAGACACCTTGGGTTAAGGTCTCAGGTTCACAATGCCCCAGGTGCCGGACAGAAGGGGGATACACCTGTGGAATAGGAGTCTACTGCACACACAGAGGTTTGTCAGGTGTACCCTGGCTCCCTCTGGGTCTTGGGGAAAAGAACCTGGTGTGCAGCAGCCTGCGGGGCATGAGTTCCACAGGCCCTTCTCTCACACCTGACTCTAGGAGGAGGGGAATCCTCTGATAAAAGAATTGGCACTTCATGTCAATACACTGTTTTTGGAGAAAGGAATCCGGTTATCTCAGTACTTCTGCCCAACTTAAGCAAACATCTGACTGTCCTCTGGTTAGAAGTTATATCTCTACCTCTGGGCTGTTTGCTTTCAGTAATAGGTACAATAAACTTGGGGAACACTGGTTAGGCAGAGTTAAAGGTTTCTTTGCTAGAGGACTTCTCAGAGCCTTTAATAAACTGGTATGCCCTCTGACACTCAAACAGGGGTATATGCTGCAGTGTGCTGACACTCAGACCACGATTCTGTTTTGAGGGTTTTTTTTCTTTTTATCTCAGAAGAGTTGTTAAACATCTCAAAGAACACTGGCTTTCCAGCAGCTAAACTTGATTACTAGTCAAGCCTCCCAACATCCTTCCCCTCTGCATCTACTAAGCATAGGAAACCAAAATTCGGTCACTCAGAGGAAACTGGTGTCCTTTCCATGGCTTACTTATGACTTCGCCCTTTGCTCCTCTCCTTAAAATTCCCAAGTTCTGAGCCACAAAAGGAAGTGGACAGTTGTGTTCCATAAGTGCTAGTCCTTTTAAAAGAGATATGGCCAGTCATGGGCCTAGCGAAGTGATGGAGAATAGAAAAACGGGGGCCACTGCAGTGTGAGAGACTGCCATGTTTATATACAGTAAATCAAGTGATGCTTTGACTGTCGCCCCATCTTACAGATGAGGAAACTGAAGCCCAGAGAAGTGAGGCAACTTATCCAAGGTCCTACAGCTAGCAAATGAGAGAGCCAGAACCTGAACTTGGGCCAGTCTTACTTTGCCTTCCATACCCTTTCCCCTACATCATGTTGCACCTCCCTTACACAAGGCACTCGTTTGAGGGTGGGGACATGTTGGTGGGGGGGTGATTTTAAGATTCATAAGATAGTCTTAGCTTTTAAGGAGTTCATGGTCCAGCAGGAGAGGAGAACCTTGTATGCTCAAGACAGGATGTGCCTAGGAAAGAGGAAGGAGAGTGTGTCTCTAGTTCAGGGGAGGAAAGGTGTTTGGGCTTGGCCTCAAGGGTGGGAGGGTCCCAGTGGTCCAAATGGCAGTGCAGAGCCTTCTGATAGAAGGAACATAGTGAGCCAAGACACAGGTGGGAAAGGACAGGTGGCTTCAGGGACCCTTGTGTCTCCCATGAAGTTTATGGAGGAGCCAGGGGACTTGAGAGAGACGACAGGGCAGCAGCCAGAAGCAGCCGTGAAACCTCAAACCCAGCAGTTTTGCAGTGGGAGACTAAGAGGTTTCACTACTGTGGGCTTTGGAATGGTGTGTAGGTGCATTTTATCAGAGCTCTGTTGACACATGTCTGGTCCAATAAATTAACATTTCCATCTCAGCTGACTTCATTTGGCAGGAGCAATAAATCTGCATGGCAATTCAAAAGAGAAAGAGAAGGGTGCAGGGAGGGCTGGGGGACGGGATAGCGGGAGAGTCACTCATACTGTACCAAATCGAGCACATTCGTGTGTTTGTTCATTCATTATCTGTCCATTTGTCAAAAACCCATCTGGTAGGCCCAAGAGACAACTTATTTTGTCAATATAGCTTCCTACTAGATTATCAGCTTGGAAGTTTTGCCCACGTTTTATGTTGTTAGATTTGGACAGAACTGCACGCCTCCCAAGCCTCCTCCGCTGATCCCCATCTCACCTTTTCCACAGTGCCGCTTTGTAAACTAGGCACACTGGTTCCTACTCCACAGATAAGAGAAACCTAGATTCAGACACTGCTTTTTCCTCCAACAGAGCCCCTTCCTCCTGATCTCAACAGTTTCAAAACTCATTATACCCATTTTATAGGCATCTGTTAAAAATTATTTGCATAGTGATCAAGCTATTTATTCCTTGGTTCAAAAAAAAGTGAGATGATTTACTGAGCACTACTTACTATGAACTGGAAATGACTGGATTAAACTGAATTAATTTGCCGAAAAAAGACCCGAACCCAGCTTTCCCTACAGCTCGATGTTCTTTCTCCCAAGCCCTGAAGCAAAATGTTTGCAGCCAGAGCATCTGGGGCTGAGCAGCTGCCCTTGGGATCTACTTTGGTTTCAGTGGCCAGGTCTGCTGGGCACTGGCCCCGGTCCCCACAATCTCAAAAGACACAGGGTGGCCCTGAAAAGCACGTAATGGAGTATGTTGCCACAAACCTCACTGTGTGATGCCACTTTCTTTAAGACACCTGATAAGCGGTTCCGAGGCCGAGCAGAGGTGCCCTCTCCAGAGCATGCGCTGTTTCAGAGACTCAACTTCTGACCACAACTCACATTCTCTCAGGCTCCCTCTTCCCTTCACCTTTCAGGGCTCTACTTGTGGGGTGTTTTCCCCAATTCTGTGACTCAGAGCAAGGCCAGCAGAGCCTGGTCATTGCAGAGCCCTGTCCTCTTGTGTTCATGGGGCACCAGGAATGCTGTAGCAGGTGGGAAGTGCCACTGAGAGGCCAAGGATAAATGTTGGTGGGCACCAGCCTGTCTCCAGGACACCAGGCTCTGATGGAAAGTTGTGTGAGGACATGCAAAGGGCAACCAGCACATTCTTTTCCTCCTGGCCCAGGCTCTTGAGGCTGTCTGGCAGGATCCCATTGTTCTCTTGGACTGGAGGAGGCAGCAATGTTGGGGTGTGAACAAGGCCCTGGCTGCTATGGCTGGTTCAGACAGAGCCTGCCTGGGACCCAAGCTGCTGAGCTGGCGCTGTCGGGGCAGCCCCAGGAAGGAGCTGGGGTTAGTTTGGGATGGCCTTAAGGAACCCGGCTCTGACCATGTTCTGAGATTGAGTCCTGACCTGGTATTGCAGGCCTGTAGCTATAAACCAGAGGGGAATAAAACCAGTGGCGATCTTTCCTCTGGCCATCCTTACCTTACTCTCACCTTTCCTGGTTATCTCTTCTAGCGGTGTGACCCTGGGTAGGTTACTTAATCTCTCTGAATCTCAGTTTCTGAATTTGTAAAGTGGAACATAATCCACTGGAATGATCATAATCACCATAATGACGATGTCAGCATCTCATGGTTGTGTGGGTTTAAATGAGACTACCTGAGCCAGGCTGGCACTCACCTGGGACGCACCAGTATGAGTACACGGGGTGATCTGTTTGCTGTCTCTTCTGATTGGTCAGCAAGCAGTCCAGACTTACTGTTATATATTTTATCACCCCCTGTGAAAAATGAAGTCTAGGAAGTGCTCAATGGACGGTGGCTACCCCAAATGAGAAAACAGACTCTCAGGAGGTCTGCAACCTGCTGAGCCACCCAAAAAGTTAGTGGCAGAAACAGGATGAGAAAAGTTCTACACTGGGGTCCATTCTTGAGAAACACTTCAGCAAAAAGCCACAGTGACTCCAAGGTGGATAGAAATGGTAAGATGCAGTGGGCCTGCTTCTTTGTGCCCTTTCCTGCTGTGGATAGCGGGAAGCCAGGTTTGGGTTTCCAGGAAATAGGTGGCAGGGCTGCAAAATCAGTGCCCTGCAATGTGCTGGGTGGTGTGGGCTCTGTAGTCAATAGGGGCATTACGGCCACCTGTGCCATGCTGCTCTGGAGGACGACCCCACCCTTCTGGCAGGCTCGAGTAGGAACAGGATGCACAATCCCACCATCTAAGGCTGGCAGACAAAAACAACCTGGAGTCTGCATGAGGATGAAGCCGCCAGCTTGCCGAGGCCTGGTGGCTGGCAGGTGAAGATGATTCATCTCCACTCTGATCAGAGATTCTCCTGTCTCTCGGAGCCAACCTGCTCATCCATCTCCCCCTTCGTTAGCTCTCCCTCCTGCGCTTCCTTCCTCTCCTGCCCCATTTTCTCCTCTGTGCCCTAACAGCAGTGCCGTTCATCACACCTGCGTCACTTCTGCCTCCCAGGATGGACAGCAGGACCTGGCTGGCTCCTCTCTCTTGAACAGGCTCTAAGGAGGGCACTTTGGCTTTGGAAGGAAAGGAGCAGGATGGGCTGTGGGGAGGCTGAGAGGAAGAGGCAGAGCAGAAAGAGGCCTGTAATCTATGTGCCCAACCTCAAGGGGAAAAGGAAAAAAAGTCTCTTATGATTTAGGTATTACTTCAAGCACAATTGTCGGTGAAAATTTAACAATGTGGTGGGAAATTAAATAGGAGAATAGAGGAAATTCTACACTTACTGTCCATCTGCTGCTGGTCAGTACATTCATCAGCAAATAGGCATCATGGCCATCAGACGTGCCATAACACTTTATTGTCATCTTCCTGGTCTGATTGTGCCTTTGACACTGTTAGAGGTAAGTAGCCTGGACCTAAAGATGGTTCGCATGGGAATAATCCACAGAGAAGATTTAATTCTACATCCTTCATTTCAATGATGAGGCATCTGAGGCTGAACTATCTGAGGGAATGAAATGACCAGCTAGTTAGCAACAAAACTAGGATAGACCCCAAACATCCTAAATCAAAGCCCACTGCTTTTACTGCCACACTGGCCTGTTTCATCCAAGGAATGGCTGAAAATCAGCAGTTATCATGAGGACAAAAGGACAGATCTGCATGCTAACAAAACTACATAGAAGGGACACAAGCCATGAGTTCAAGAAACTAACAACTAGAACAAGAAGAGAAGTGTCAGCACAAGTAGAATAATTTTATGATTGTCAATACTCTTGGGATTAGCAGTATTGAAATACAGGGCAAAGAGATGTTGACAAATAAAATATTACAGTGGGTGACCACTGGCTTCTTATTTGATGTTATAACTGGGGGCCTGGAAATGTTTAGAAATATTACATAAGATTTCAGAAGGAGGAGCCCTTGCCCATAAAAACTGAAATTTTTTTCAGCACTTAGTGTTATATACTAAATTGGAATGAATAAGACGACTTCACTGGCTAGCAAAAAGAAACATGGACAGAATCCTTCACAAAATATAAAGTGGCTTAGAGATTTCTGCTTCCAGAAAGATGGAGTAGACATAGTTTTCCCTATTTCTTCTACTAACTACAACTAAAACCCCTGAGCATTATATATAAAACAACCATAAAAGGGCCCTAAAAGATGGGGAGAAGAAGGTAGGCTGGCTAGGTATCTCAGGACACAGCAGTGAGTTCCGTGGGTTTCTGAGTAACCTAAAAAAACCAATGGGTAAAGACATTAAAAAAAAAAAAAAAAGCCCCAATTAAAGTCTCCTCTCTCTAGCCAAATGACCAGAACAGGAGAAGTCTAGCAAGGCAGAAATTTTTTAAAAATTGTGGTAGAATATATATAACATAAAATTCACCATTTCAGCCATTTTTAAGCATACAGGTAAATGGCTTTAAGCACATTACCACGATCTCTTGAGCTTTTTCCATCTTTCCAGACTGAAACTCTGGGAATACATTAGATACAAATTCCCATTACCTCCTCCTCTCACCCCCTACCAACATTCTACTTTCTGTCTCTATGAATTTGACTATCCTAAGTACTTCATATAAGTGGAATCACACAATATTTGTCCTTTTATGCCTGGCTTATTTCACTTAGCATAATATTGTCAAGGTTCATCCATGTTGTAGCACGTGTCAGAATTTTCCTCCTTTTTAAGGCTGAGTTATATTCTATTATTATATATATGTACACGCCATATTTTGTTTATCACATTCACAGATGGACATTTGGGTTGTTTCTACTTTTTGGATATTGTGAATAATGTTGTTATGAGCATGGGTGTACAAATATCTGTTGCTTTCAGTTCTTTTGCATACACCTTGAGGAGTGGAACTACTGGATTATGTAGGAAGGCTCTGTTAATTTTATAAGGATGGCTATACTGCTTTCTATAGAAGTTGCTCCATTCAATATTCCCTAGAAAAGCACAAGGGTTACAATTTCTGTATGTCCTTGCCACACTTGTTATTTTCTGCCCTTTTAGTAATAGCTATCCTAATAGGTAGGAAGTGGTATTTCATTGTGGTTTTGGTTTGCATTTTCCTAATGACTAGTGATGTTAAGCATCTTTTCATGTATATATTTTCTGGAGAAATGTCTGTTCAAGTCCTTTGCCTATTTTTAAATTAAGGCAGAAAACTTGAAATGACAATCATGCTACTCCTGTCAAACACTGCAGGCAAAACTGTAGTTCCACCCCCACTACCCCCAAAGGACAAGTGAGGATCCCTCTCTGCCCACTGGGGTGTCAGTGAAACAGTAATAATGTTCCCCTCTCCCTTCCATCCAGGGCAGAGATCAGAGGGAACTCACACCACATGAATAGTTGTGAGGAGCCCCTGCCCTACTGAGTGTCAGTGGTGACCAAGTGGGAAACCTGGACGTCCATCCTCACTGAACAAGATGATGATGGCATCCCTCTTCCATGCTGGGTTGGGATAGAAGGAAACTAAAGATTTCAAATAAAATCCAGAGTCTCATAATGCATGAGACATCCAGGTTTCAATTGAAAATCACCAAGAACTAATAAAATGCCCATTTGTATAGAAAAGGCAATCAACAAATACACACACTGGGATGATCCAGATGTTAAGATTGTCTGTCAAAGATTTTAAGGCAGTTATTGTTAAAAAATGCTTCAAGCAATTATGAGCATGCACAAACAATGAAAAATATAAGGTCTCAGGAAAGAAATAGAAGACATAAAGAAGACTAAAGGAAAATTTGAGAAGTGAAAAGTAAGACAAATAAAATTAAAAACTCAATGGATGGGCTCAATAGCAGACTAGAGACAACGGAGGAAGGAATCAGTGAACTTGAAGGTAGATCAGTAGAAATTACCCAGTGTGAATAACAGAGAGAAAATAATCTTTATAAAGTGAACAGAGTCTCAGAGGCCTTGTGGGATTATAAAAAAAGATTTAACATCCATGTCATGAGAGTCCCTGAAGAAGAGACGTAAGAGATGGGGCTGAAAAAATACTCAAGAAATAATGGCTGAAAAATCTCCAAATTCAGCAAAAGACATAAATCTACAGATTCAAGAAGCTGAGTAAACCCCAAACAGGATAAATCCAAAGAAATCCACTCCAAGATACATCATAGTAAAACCTCTGGAAACTAAAGCCAAAGAAAAAATTCTTGAAAGTAGTGCAAAAGAAATGACATTCTACCCAGAAGGGGAAAAAAATTGAATGACAGTGGATTTCTCATCAGAAACCATGGATATCAGAAGGAAGTGGCATACCATTTTCAAGTGTTAAATGAAAAGAACTGTCAACCCAAATTCTATAACCAGTAGAAATATTCTTCACAAATAAAGGAGAAGTAAATACTTTGATACCTGAAAGAAGACTAAGAGAATCTATCACCAGCAGACTCATCCTAAAAAAAACAGCTAAAGAAAGTTCTCTAAGCAGAAAGGAAATTTTTTTTTTTTTTAAAAAGGGAATCTTGGGTCATCGGGAAAGATGAAAGAACAGAAAGAGCAAAAATACAAGTAAATACAAAAGACTTTCTCCTCTTGAGTTGTCTAAATCAACAGTTGAAGCTCAAATCATAATACTGATATGTTTTTCACGTATGTGGAGGAAATATCAAGGCAATTACCTTGTAACAGGGTGAGGGCAAAGGGAGGTGAAGTATGTACAGTTCATTTGAACTGGGAAATGGAGTTCTAAAATACGTTCAAGTGATCCACAGAAAGGATGAAAGCCATTTATGTAACATTCTTGAAATGACAAAATTATAGAGATGGAGAACAAATTAGTTGCTGCCAGGGGTTAGGGATGGCAGGGAGGAGAGGTGGTGTGTCTAAGCCTGTAGCAGACGGAAGATCTCTGTGGATGGAATCGTTCTGCATCTTGACTACCACAGAGGTCACATGAATCTACGACACAGAACCACATGTATACATTGGGCCAAAGTCAGCGTCCTGGTTTGATATCAGGTGTGTAAGAGGTGACCATGGAAGGAGACAGGGGGAAGGGTATAGGGTACCTCTCTGTACTACCTCTGAAACTTCCTATGAATCTATAATTATTTTAAAAATAAAAATTAAAATATTAATAAATAAAATGATTTAGATCCGCAGAATGTGTCTATACATCTTCTCCTCCAAAGAATTTGCACCTGTAAAGCCTTGGTTTTCAGGTAGGGAAACAGAGGCAGGGAGTTTCCTCATCAAAGTAAGTTCCTCTGTGCAACTAGACAGTGTGTTTATGGGAACACCAATTATGTCCTGAGCACTGTGCTTGGCAAACTGAGGGGAAACTAGGAATATTTACAACATAGATCCCTCTTTATAGCCCCGATGCTAATATTTTTCCTAGGTTCCCTCTTTATCATTCACACGTGACTCTTTACAAAAATAAAAGCCAAAAAACAAACGAACAAATAAACAAAAAACACAGCCTCAAACTGATAGACTGTGTAATCTTTCAATGGGAATTTCTTTCTTTTTTTTTTTTTGAATGAACCATCTACAGAAATAATTTTAGTTTCTTTCAGTATTTAGTAGTAAAAGATATCAATGGGAATTTCAATTGCTTCATTTCTTGCCACATTAACAAGCATCCCCCAGAAACTGGCAAGATACACCATCTATCTTAACATGTATTTGTCCACTCAGTCTTCTGGAACCCAAGGTACCGCACCTGTCAGGCTGGGTAGCTGGGTTCTTCCCACCTAGATACACGAGAAGAGTCCAAGTGGGATAAGCACGTGAGGCAAGCTGGATCTTGCAGGTGAAACTGAATTTTGCCTTCCAATCAATCTTTGGATTGTTCAGGTTTGTACATGGTTAAATATCATTGATTTTCTCTTGCCTAGAAAATACTGATTATAAATATACTACTTTCACGGTGTCCAGAGGGAAATGGATGAGGTGCTCATGGCCAGCCAAAAGTGACCAGCCCAGGAGATCCTGTGTCTCATGTCCTGCTTGGCTGGACCAGGCCCAGGGGTATGCCCTGGAAAGCCATCAAGGACATATGAGTAGAGGACTTTTATAGAAGCTTTTGAAGCTGAGAATTAAGTGTTTCCCCTGGGAATGTGCCTGGAGGCCCAGGGTAGATGGTAGTCCACGGGACAGCAGCACTTTCCACCTGCCATCATCTCCACTGTCTTCGGGTGGGGAAGGCATCAAATACTCTGCACAGCCCCTGAATGGTGCAGCAGACATCCTACCTGGGGCCCATCTGGTTGACAGTGGGGGTGGATTGAAGAGCAGGGGGAGGGGCCCTTCAGGCTGCGAGAGTCATCTTTTCATCTGTTATTTACTGTACTTGTCCTAATCATATAGTGTCAATGCATCTATAAATTATCTTGTCTCTCAGCAGCTGCCAGGAGTGATGAAAGCTGTCACTTAATCAAAAAAGTCAAAATTAATTAAAGTAAAAAGGAGGAAAGGAAAGGAAAAGCAGCCTTGGGATGGCAGCCCCAGTCCTTACAGAGATGCTGAGAGGCAAAGCCACTGCAGGGTCCTGCAGCTCCACCATGGAGTCCTCCAAAACCCTCAAAACCCTCTTCGTTGGTCCTCACAGCCCCACGCTTACTCTGGCCCCCTGACACCATCCCTCTGAAGCCCACCCTGATGGAAGGAGGGAGCTACTTATTCAATGACATCCCCCACTAATCAGCCATGGGGATGAGTCCAGAAGGTCAGAAATACAAGAGGGGTCTTTGGCCTGGAGTTGTGCCTGCTTGAGTGTGATATTGGGGGCAGGATGGTGAGACACCGGGAAGGGTATTAAAAACAGATTAATTTGAAGGAAGTGTTGGGAAGATCGTGTTTGACCCTCATATCTCTAGTCCTACATCCTGGCCCCTTATGTCCCCATGCTGCCACCTCCATAGGCAAGTCCCTCTCTCTCCACCAGGTTGCCCTTCTGGTCCCCCTACCTTGAAAACCCTTGCAACCTGGCTGTCCCTTTTGACTCTTACCCCATCCAAAACAAAAGAAAACAACATTAAAAAATAAAAATTGCTTCTAGCAGAGGGCCAAATGGATAGGAAAAGATTTAACGAACCTATTATTCATAAGGTATTATAATTGACAAAGGCTTCCATCATAACCCAAAGAATAAATCCTTGAAGGGAGTGATGCTCTGGTGGTGGTGGTGGTGACGCTCCCACTGAGACTAGGAGTTCACGAGGCTGATTCTGCGTAAAAAAGAAAGCAAACTGCATCCCCTTGTTACTGGTGATGCAAAGTCCTTGCTAGCATAGCACTGGTCATCTGGTCACATTACAATATTGGCGTGCCTTTAAGATTTACAAGTCAATTTCACATGTGAAGTTACCGAAACCAGTATCAAAATTCCCATTTAACAGATAGGTTAAGTGACTTGCTTAGTTAAGTTCACACAACAGCAAGTGGTAAAGGGAGGCTGGGATAGCAAGCCCTTTGCTTCCCACATTCATACTGTCTGCAGTGCAACCTCCTGCCTTCCTCTCCCCCTGGAAGGTTCATGTTTCCCAGAGCGCCAGGACAGGGCTGGCCCAAGCCCCTGGAAGCATGTCCCGCTTCACACTGTACCCTTCGGGGGAGGCTCCCAGCCCCACTGTGCATGGCACTCTCCTCTCATTTCATTATCATCCCTAATAATGCAAAAGGAGAGGCTTAACATTAAAGGCCTGGAGGGCTGCCAGCCAATAAGATAAAAAAAGGTCAGGTGCTGCTTGGATAATTGTCTAGCTTTGGTGGAGTCATAAAACCAGGCTGGAAATCAAAGTTTTCTCAAGCAGGATGTCCCAGCATTAGCAATTAACACTGCCAACTCACTATTGAGATTCTGTGATTCAGTTTGTATTCATCTCTGCCGAGAGGCCTGGACACACAGCATTCATGCATAGAGGAAATCCATGATGTCCATGAGACTCCCTCCTTACCTGGAGCCTTTTTTAAACGACAGAAAAATAGGTGACACTTTACTCCTTCCCTTTTTATTACAGAGATACAAAAGGAGAGAGCATGGTGTAAAAAATTCCATACTTGCTTTGCAGATAGTCACTCAATCCTCACAATGACTTTATGAAATAAGCATCATACCCATTTCAAAGATGGGGAAATTGAGGCCTTAAGTAACTTTCCAAGGAAATAAAGTTCAACAAGTAGAGGAATTGGGACATTAGACCCAGGCAGTTTGTCCTTTACCTGTGGTCTACAGTCATTCTCCTGTGTCCTGGCTCTATAACTTTATACTCTATGACTCAGTTTCTCCATCTCTTCAAAGGAGAGACCAGTCCTACCTACCAACCTCCTAGGCTGGCTTATGCAAATACATCCTTCATCACAAGTGTGTGATACAAATGTAAGTATAATAAATTTCATGTCATTCATCTTGACAGGTGCAGCTGAAGTCCTCATTGTGGGACTGGGTTTTGGGTCTTAAAACTGTGAAGCTAGAAAACAGGTCTGTTAATCTCCTTCGATTCAGTGCCTATCAGAGAACCACATGGATAAAAATGCCAAAGGAATATTTGGGGAGTCATGAATGAATGGTTATGACGAGGACAGAACACAAAAAATAAAAAAGCAAACCAGCCTTTTCTTCAAAAAAGCAATGTAACCTCTCTGTACCCTACTCTTCTGACCTTAACCATGGAGCTTTATGAAGCAGGATAAAAGCCAAAGGTTGGCTAGAACAGAGAAGCCCAAGGCTCAGATCACCCACACTTATACAATCTTCCTTACAACGGAACTGTGAGACCCCTCACATGCCTCTAGCAGATGGATCCTGACAGCCTTCCCTGTGCAACCCTGCATCAGGCCTAGTGGGGGAAGTGGGCTCAGGTTCCTAGCTCTGCCAAGGAGGCCCAACACCTCCCAGCCTTCAACACAGGCTGAAGACTCTGAAATACTCAGGCTTTAGTTTGAAAGTAATTCTGTCTTCTACCAAACGCTAAGGTGTCACAGGAAGTAGAGGGGACAGACATGAGGAGGACATGAGCTTTGAGTGGGTTCTAGAGGGAGAGATAAGCCACAAAGGCGGCCGGGGGCAAGGACTTGTAAGAAAAGGCTCTGAGACAGAGGTACCCGGTGTGAGGAGAGCAGGACAGGGGGGAGGTATCGGCCTGCACCTGTAGCTGATGTGTCCCTATCATTTACTAGTCAGCAGCCGTGGAAGGTTTGTTGATCTCTGACCAGGCATCAGGACTGACTCAGGGCTGGAAACTTAGCAGGCAATGGGGCCTTGGATCTCAGGGAACTACTGGAGACTCAGAGGGCAGGTGGGACCCTTGATCTCAGAGAACTAGGAGAGGCAGGCAAACAAGAGGGTGGTGTGCTGCGGGGCGCATGATGGGAGGCCCTCCACTAACCCGGGTGTCAGAGAAGAGTGTACCAAACCACTATCTGCATTCCTTTCCTCAACACTCACAGCAGCCCTATGTGGATCATCCTGCCTAGATGAGGTCACAGAGGCCCAGCAAGGCCAAGTGCACACACACAGCATGTGAGTGGGAGGGGGGCTCTCATACCCTGGTCCCCCGACTCAAACTCCCATGTCCCTAACCCCAGAGGTAAGCAGGTAGGGGGATGGGGTCAGTGTGGCCCAACAGAGATCATGGGAGGCTTCACAAGGGCCTCTGCTCCTCAAGGAGCTCCTCTCATACAGCCTTTTGTTGAGAAGCAATGGACACAATGGAATGGCCTGTTCTAGTCCATCAGTGATCCGCATGTGGGCCAGTTACTTAACCTCCCTGAGCCTTAACTCTCAGCTCTGTCAAATGGGTGTCATGTTATCCACTTCAGGAGTTACAGTAAGGAATAAATGAGATAAGGCAATGTACCAGGCCCTTCACCCCCATGGTGATGTACTCACTCACCCTTTTTGCTTTCATTGTCAAGTGAGACTTTAAAACAGTGGGCACGCTGCTGTAAGATGCTGTCTAAATCTACTAAATCTCTTGGTGTGGGGGGATGGAATCAAACCCCCGGTGCTTACAGGCAAACATATTGGTATTAATATCTCCAAAAAGCAAGAGGCAGGTGAACTGGGGTTAAGGTTCTGAGTTATTAATGATCTGAGATCACTATGAGAAACTCTTAAATAAAATGGAGAGTAAACAAGTGTGGAGAGAAGGGCCAAACTGTACCCAAAGCCCCATGTACCTGGGGTCTGTGGAAATGACAGTTGCCAGGGGACTAAGGGGGCATCTCAGAGTCATCACTGATACACCTGGGAGCCTAAAAAGCCACTGGCCTCCCATAAACCACGTTTGCCTACTTGGTCCCTCTGTGCCTGTCTCTACCTGTCCTGGGTTTAGATGGGCTGAATCCAGCAATCCTGGGTAAAATACCCAAGAAATTGTGTCCTGGTGACAAGGAAGCTCTGAGTGAATCCTGGAAGTCCTACAGTTATGCGATCTTAGGAGAAATGGTGGAGCAGGCTGGAGCTGGGGTGACTTCCTCTTGTCCCTGGACATATCTCTCCACTTAAAGGGGCCCCTACCTTTGAGATGCTGCCTTTGGGAGCAACTAGAAGGGGCTACAACACATTTGAGACTGAAAGGAACTAACTGCTTAATCATGAGGACTCTGCTGTTGACTCTGGCCCTAGAGAGGAAGGAAGTCTTAGGACCTAGGGTGAGCTTCCTTATAAAACACCCTGCAGGCAGGTGGGTGTCCGCAACTCTCTGTAAGAACTGCCTTCCTTCTTCTGGGCTTCCAAGCAACCTCCCTTCTTCTCAGCAATCCTGGGAGGTACTTTTAGCCCCTCTAATCTTCCATTTCCTTCTCAATAAAAGATCCTTTCAGGTCAGAAAGGTCAAGTGGTTTGTTCAAGGTCAAAGAGCTGGTAGACTAAATCTGTGAGCCCACCCTGGGTCTAGGCTAAGGGGTCCTCTGCTTCCCTCTGGCAAAAGTCTCCCCCAACATGCCCTGCTCCAGTGCACGAGCTGTTGCCAACTGCATGGTTAATCCTTTATCTAATCAGTTTCAACAGTGACACAACCTGCCTCCTTCTGGGAGCTGGGATAATGTGTTCAATATTCCTAATAACGATCCTGCTTAGTGTGACAAAACTGGCTGAGCACACCCCTGTTCTCCTGTCTCCCCTAGACATGTTCAGTTGAGCAGCCTGACCTGGCCCATGTCTGTTTCTCTCATTTTCATGTTCTATTCTTTGACAGATCCTGGAGCCAGATTGCTCTTCTCTTCAGCTCCCTGTAAAATAAAACAAAATCTTCCCTGTGCCAGCCCTGTCTGCCCAGATACTCTGCACAAGTTCTTCCTGTGGTATCGGCTTGGCCCTGATTCTGCACGTTGAGCGGCAGATAAGCCTGGGCGAGGTGCAAGTAGCCCGCCTGGTGCCCAGTTCTCCTTTGCATTCTGCCAGAGGGTCCTGGGGTCCCCCCACTGGCTCTTCCTGAGGATGTCACCAGGGGCAAGTGGGAGAGTCAGTGAAATGTTTACCAGGACAGAGAGCAACAGTGAGGAGGGATGAGAGTGACGGGCGGGACACAGTGGCGCAGCAACAGCTTCTCCCCCAGTCTCAGGGAGGCCTCGGCCCCAAGCAAGAGCCCTGAGCTTCTTCCAGCTCTGGAAGCTCCCACTAACTGTAGTCCTGCACACTCTACACACCATGTTACGGGGCCACCTGGCTATGCCAGGCCACTCAGCATAGTGTCCAGGGAGCCCTGCCGCAGGGCAGGCTCCTAGGAGGTTCCAGAAGAAGAGGTCATTTGGCCTCAGAAGAGTAGAAGTTTAGGGACCAGGCCAGGCACTGTGCTCGTGAATAGCAGTGAACCCTCCCAGGGGGACTCTCCATCTGCACAAGCTGGACACATGTGGAAGAGCTGATCTGTGGGCTCACAAAAGACAGAGCTACCCACACAAGGATGGGAAGGTGAGGGTGGCTGCACTACAGTTTTTGCACAAACTGTATGTGCAAAAAGCTTGGGGGGAAAGCCTGGGAAGTGGTCGTTTTGGATGGTGGGAGTGGCCCAGGGGAGCAGAGCCAGTACCTAGGGGCCATGAATGTTGGGACTGTGCTCAGAGGCATAGACTTGGTCCATCCTCGATGGAGTCACTGAAAGGGATATGGCACGATCCAATTCATGTCTTGAGAATATGACCTGAAGAGTTGGGCTGAGGATGAAGTGGTGAGAGAAGAAAACTGGTGGCCACACAATCACCAAATCTCCCTGCCAGAGCAGGGAGCTCCTTCCTCTGCCTGCCTTCAGGAATGCTCTTCTGGCCTTCCCAGTAACTGCATTTTATGAATCTTTTCTATACTCAAGTCCCCAAGTGAGAAGGTGCCATGGCCTCCTTGCTCCTCTGTGTGATCCCCTAATCTGATGAGACGTAATCTCCATCGATGATGATAACTCCATGAAAGGTGGGGAGGATGCCAGTACTGAGGACCCAAACTGCCCAGCCTGCGGATGAGGAGATGTGGCTCGCAGACATCACCTGGTCAGTGGCAGGTCTTCTGATTCACAAAGCAGCCCTCTGCCCCACTCAGCACTACCCAGCCACAGTGTCCTTCCCTTCCACAGAGGCCAAGGCTATCTGTTTAGGAAACGTCAATAGCAGTCAGACAACCTGTCAAAATATTACCGAGCATCTGACGGCCGGAGGGAGCTGGAGAAGTGGCGATGTCACTCATAGGCACAGAGGCAGATCAGTGGCAGGCCATTTCTGCTTGGTTGGGGCTTTACCCAGGGACAGGGGTGGGGCAGGAAAGAAAGGCTGTGCTCCCCACAACTAAACTCTGCCAGGCACCCACACTCACTCCCCAAGCCATGCCCTGCCCTGCCCTTCCTCCTGAGGCAGACTGTTGACAGTCAAAGTGTTACAGGATGCTCAAGGGAGAGAGAGGGACACGTTCTTTAAGGGTCAGCTATCCAAATGCAAGGCATATAGTTTGGAAAACCTTATTTGATGTGAAAACTTTTCATTTGGAGATGAAAGTATCTCTTGTTTTTATAAAACAAACATCACAAAGTAAAGTACGATATAATTTTCTTGGTCAGGGGACTCAAAGAAGGCATCTGGGACTCTCCTGGGCAAGGGCAGGTGTGTAGAGGAACCTTCAGAGCTTGGAGTGGGGGCTCCCAGGGTTTGCCCAAGGGCAATGGAATTCAGAAAATGGCAAGCAATGGCTTTAAAAGTGCATTCACTTTTAGAGCACATAAGTAAGAAGCCTTCATTCTACCCTTTGAAAGAAGCCATATGGTGCTCTTCCTCATAATCACTCTTCAGCCTGGCCTGAGTTTGTCTCAAAACTAGGCCTGTCTTTAGGCTGATGGTGGAGATTCAGGAATGGCAGGGCGGGGGGCCAGGGCAGGCCTCTCACTTACCTGTACTCCCACTCAGGCCAGCGGAGCCTGGAATGAATCTAATGGTCTAGCCCCCAGTCTACAACTCTAGAATTTCTAGAATTTCCAAAACCAACAAACAACCCCCCCAAAAAAAACCCTTGTTTGCTCTTCTTGATAAATAACACTCACCAGGCCCCCACATCTAAGGAGCTGTTGTTAAGCACAGGGGTTCTCACTGGGATCCAGAGGTGATTTTTCAGAGTATAGTTGCAAATGCTTTATAATTCTACACATGGTACGTGCATGTATGTGGCGGTAACTTTTTCTGGGGAGAGAGTCCAAAGCTTTCATTGGACATTTTAAAAAGGTGAGTAAGCACTGAATACTTAAGAAGTACAATAGGCTGGACAGCTGGTGAGAGACAGATGTGTGGCACAAAAACACCCAGACCAGGAAGGAGTAGCTTCCTTGGGCCTCTAGCCTGGATTTCCAAGTGACCAGATTCCTGGGTTTGGGATCCTTCAACAGTTTGGTTTTATTAAGTGTTCACGTACTTCCGAATGGCATGGCCCAGCCAAGCTTGGACCCCTGCCTTTGGAAAACCACTAATGAAATATTAAATGGCCTTGCTTCATGCCAGAGCTCTTGGCCAAGAGGAGGGCTGTTGTGTGGCCACAGGCTGGGGGCTGCTAGGTCCCCAGAAAATTTAATAGGTGGTGACAGGGCAAGTCCTAGTGACAACAACTCACCCTGTTCACAGGGGCCTTAGGTTTTGAGATCCTCAGCTGGTGTTTTGGAGGACCACAAGGCCTGGGCAGAGAGCCACTGCTTGGCTGAATCAAAGCTCAGCACATTCCCCAGGCCACAGGCCACAGACCCCTTAGGCCTGCCTCAAGCCACTGCTGCAGCTGAATTTCCCTTTTTTCCCCCAACCACAAAAAGAGAAAAATCATCACTCCTCTTCTTCAGCAGGCCTCTGTGTCCTCAGACTTGCAAGGGCAGTAGGAACAGCTTTGCTAATGATGCACACAGGGATAATCGGGCTGTGAGTATTTCTACGTTTCCTAATGTGTTCCCTCCCTTCACCTCTTTCTGCTGTTCTCCATCTCAGAAGGCTTAGAGAACAGACTCATGTCAGGTTGGCAAAGGCAGAACCTCAGGAAATAACTCAAAACCCTAAAAAGCACCCTGTTTCCAGAAAGCTCTATTTGTTCAATCAGGGTATTGAATACAGTGGCAAACACCACACAAAAAGTGCTATGCATATACACTCCCCATGTCAGGTGCGAGGGCCAGCCGCTGCTGAGGTTCAACGTCAGGAGGGCAGACCATGGGCATGGGCACCCAGGCCCGGGGAGCCAGATCTGAGTCTACCCACTGCCTGATCTGCACAAACTATTTTCTCTGGAAACTGGGGGCCCTAATACTACATATCAGAGCCTGGCTTATAAGGATTAAGTAAAATGATATGTGTCAGGACCCAGCACATTCTAATCTCCATATTAGAATGAGAAACTGTGTGTGTGGCTCAGATCTGTGCCAATGTAAACGCAAAAGAGAAAGTCGCAAAACAGCCTCCTGTTAACTACCTTTTTTCAAACTGTAAGGCTCAGTGATATACAAGTGGTCCTGCCTTACAGGAATACATGGGAACCCTCAGACAGGAAAAAAGAAACAGCTCCAACCTGGAAATTCTGCTTTCTCCAGGATTGACACTGGCTGTTTGTAACTACAGCCTCTGGCCATTAGGGGTGCACACCAACGCCCTCAGTCTTTCTTAAGGGTCATGGGGAAAAAAGCCCCTTTGCCTTTATTCCGCTAAAACAAGGCTGGGAATTTTCATATGAAAATTTCACTAGGAAACTAAGAAGAAAGCAGTCAAATCAGGCAAATTGACAGTGCAGAATTTGGGTCCTAACTTAAGTCTAGCCTAACACTGGCTTTGCAGATACATAGTTTATGGTACATCTAGCCAAGTTATAGATGGGAAACCAAACCATTCAAGTTTCCTACTTGAGGTGGATAGGTTTGTGCCGCTTCTTGCATTTTCTTGGAGGGAAGATTCTAGCTCCTGATTGGATGGCCCCGGGTCAGGAAGACCCTTCCTGTGATAAGACTCCCATGCTCCAATTCCTAGAGCAGAGCCCTTCCTACTGGCTCTGAGGGAAGATTCGAGCTCCTGATTTGATGGTCCCGGGTAAGGAAGACCCTTCCTTTGAATAAGACTGCGCCAGTGCATCTCTGAAAACTCCCTTGGCTGGGCCCAGGCCTTCCACAACCCCACCTAGGGTCCTGCAGTATTGAACCCTTCATAGTCACATATACAGTAAGTGGGAGGACATTGTTTCCATCATTCTGTTCAGGCAGCTGGGGATTTTATAATTTTATAATTACTTAACTAAGAAGTTTAATAATCATATTTGGCAGGAACAGACTTACTCTACCTCTTCCCTAGAAAGTCAAACATTGAGGAATAGAGAAATTTTTATTTTACTAGTCATATTTATTTTTTTAAGCCCTTAGACTCTAAAGCCTGTATTATCAGCTGTGTCCAGCTTTATCCTGTGAGACAGGGACTAGCTCCTGTGTCCACACTGAAACCACATCAGGAGTAGGAAGAGGGTGGCACTGGACTGCAGAGGGCTGGTCTCCACCTTAGCCCACAATGCCTCACCCTGGCACCCTGGGATGTAGTGTAGCTTTTTTCCTAGTGTCCATTTTCAGCCTAACTCAGAGATATAGATCCTACGCTGAAGGGCTGCTGGGATGGGAGAAGTTTAGAACTTATAATGTTATAAGTAAGAAAGCCAGGAGCCAACAAGGATTTAAACCAGAGACAAAAAGGGGAACTAACATCCACAAAGCATCTGTTTTAGGCATTTTTTACATCACTTAGTCTCTACAACAACCCTGCAAAGTATTTTTATCCTCTTTTGCAGATTAGAAACAGAGGCTTAGAGAAGTTCAGTGCTTTGCCCCAAACCATACAGCTAGCAAGAGGAGGGGGTGAGATTTGTGCTGTCAGTCTCCCCAGCTCACTCTTCCCACTTATCACTTGCCCAAGGCTCTACAGCTAGCTGATGGCAGAGCCAGAAAACGAGGATTCAGGGTCAGAAGCCTGTACCCCAGCCCACTGCTGGATGCGGAGGCCTTCCCTGGAGGGAAGAGGTGGGGGAAGGCCAGCTGTGATCCAGGCCTACCACTAGACTCACTCGCTGCTCAGCACTCTCCTGCTCCCCTAGCCATCATTTAAAGAGGCCACAGCCCAGCTCGCATTTTCTGCTTGGTTTGTCAGGCAGCATCTATCGTGGGACAGTGGTCTGGGGACTTCTGTCCTAGTGAAGCCAGATTTCTAGGGAAGATAACACTGCAGCCTTAGTACAGGCTATGAGGCAAGGCAGCGCACTTTAGGGGCAGCTAACTCAGCCGTAGCTGCCCAGTGAGGTCTGGCAGAGGGGCACGCGTCTGGGGGCTGAAGGTGTGGGGCTATGCCTTGCTGTACTAACACTTGAGGGTTAACAGTAGTTGATGGTCAACGAAGGGCACAGAATTCTCACAGAGGGAAGATTGTCCTAGGCACTTAAGCAAAATAGCAAAGGCCAGATGGACATGAAGAAAAGCTATTTGCCACATTTCTGTTGAATGAGTCCCTGAGCACATTCATGTGGGATGAGATAAGCCCCAAGAACATCCTCCCGACATGCTCTCCTCCCCCAGGTAAAGGCTCTGCCCCTCACCCCGCATCAGCAGCGGTTCGCTAGCCAGCGTTCACATCCTGTGGCACACAGAATAATGCAAACACCTTTCTAAACACAAACATCTTGGAGACAAATTCGCTCTAAAGGATAATGAGGACAGCATCTTCGGGAGAAAGGAAAAGGATGCTCTGGGACTGGGCTCCTCAGAAATCTACCCCCAAGCGATGGAGACACCCAAGGAACTGGCAAATAGGATGCCTTTTCTTCCCGCCAGCTGACAAGGTCTGCGTGAGGTGCCCAGGCAGGTGGAAAGCTAGCGGGGCCCTGCAGCTCCCTGGGAGGAAAAGGCTATGTTGCCAAATTTTCCTAATGAGCTCATAACTTTCACAAAATTAGAAAAATTAAGTTACTGTGGATGCACACAAAGGCTAATTATCAGATGCAAATAGTCATGATAGTAACTATGAAAAGACTGTGGAGAGATGGCTCAGCAGAAATAATCCATGTATTTACATCTCTCTCTTGTTTACCATCATGGAGCAATTTATTATAGGTCAATGTCTGGGGAAAAGGTTGACTTTAAACTGATAAGAAAACTGTATCAGCTTATCTGATACAAATATCATCTGGCTTTCTTCACCTCAGAATTGGGTTTGGAAACCAGATAGCAAGATTGGGATTGGATGTCCTATTCGGTCCTAAAAAGCAGGACTGGGAAGATGGTGACGGGTCGTGAATTTAAAGTAAGTTTGACCCATAGAACTTCTTCTGATGATGGGAATGCCCTGATTCTGCGGGGTCGGACACGCCAGCTGCCAGCAGAACCGAATTTTAAATTTTATCTAATTTTAATTAATTTAAATGCAAGTAGCCACATTTGGCTAGTGGCTAACATGTGGGGAATAATGGAAGTCTAGAAGGCAAAGAGTATTCATTATACCGACAGTGCCCAGAGTGGGTGTTCTTTAAGAAGTCTCTGTAAAAAGAGACTTCCTTACAACTCCATTAACCTGAAAAGGAAAACTTTACATTAAACTCCAGTCTGACCTCCATTTCCAAAATTCCTCCTTTTTCTGAACTTCACATGTTTGAAAGGAGCATCCTACACTTGGCAGTTTCTTCCTGCCTCACCCTAGTCACGCCACTTTATGAAGCTGCTCTTTTAAATGTCCCCTAATGACAGCTGCTTCTGAGGTCCAGCACAGACAGAAATCATCCCTGATCCAAAATCTGTCCCCTCCCACCACTGTCCCTACCAGGCCAGTGTCCTTAGTGCTCAGGCCTGGTGTCCATCATCTCCTTAGTGCAGTGGGCCCAGCCTTCTGCCTCATCCCCCCATGGCATTCCTGCCAAGCTCACTGTGATGAACGGGTCTCTGAATCTAGGGGTCACATCTCAGTCCTTGTATCACTTGACCTCTTCTACCAGTAAGAACCTGGGTTCTGTTCACCACCCACTCCTCCCAACACTGTCCTCCTTAGCTTCCATCACTCCAACTCTCCTGGTTTTCTCTTTACCCCGCAGGCCGCTCATCTCTTCTCTGCCATGAGCTCTTCCTAGTCTGGACGTACTCAGAAGTCCTATGCTCCTCTTACTCCAGACTCCAGTCATTCTTTCTGGACAGTGAATGGCCTTTGCTCTTGTAGTTTCAGTTACTATACGCTGATGATCCCCAATCTGTTTCTCTCTTACACCTCTCCTCTGAATTCCAGGTCTGAAAATACTACTGCCTCCTAGACAACTGTGGAAGTCACAGACCCTGCCAGCTCCCCAAACCCAGAGATGAGCCTCGAACTGATCAAGTGAGTCCAGACACTGCCAGCTCCACGAACCCAGAGATGAACCAGGACATGATCAGCTCTCCCCACCTTTCATAGAATCTTCATACCTCCCTCACCTTCATCACCAAATCCAGTCATCAGGGCCCATGATTCTGCTTGTTATTTTCTTTCTTTCTTTCTTTTTTTTTTTAAGACAGAGTCTCACTTTGTCACCCTCAGTAGAGTGCTCTGGCGTTGCAGCTCACAGCAACCTCCAGCTCTTGGGCTTAGGTGATTCTCTTGCCTCAGCCTCCTGAGTAGCTGGGACTACAGGCGCCTGCCACAACACCCAGCTATCTGCTTGTTATTTTCCCTCAAGCTTTATGAGATATAACTGACAAATGAAAACTGTATATAATTGAGGTGAACAAGATGTTTTGATATTCAAATATGTTGTAAAATGATTACCACAATCAAGTGAATCCACAGATCCATCACTTCATAGTTACCTTTCCTGTGTGTGGTGAGAACACGTAAGACCTACTCTCTTAGCAAATTTCAAGTACACGTTTTTATTAACTATAGTTACCATGCTGTGCATTTATTCTCTAGAACTTATTCATCTTATAACGGAAAGTTTGTACCCTTTGATCCAAATCCCTCCCTTCGCCCTGCTCCGCAGCCCCTGGCAACCTCTGTTCTACTCCCTGCTCCTATGAGTTTGACTTCTTTAGATTCACATACAGGAGAACCTCTGTAAGTTGACCACCCAGAGGACTATAACAAAATGGTCAACATATGAACTAGGCCTACTGTACTGATACAGAATGTGGTGCATGTCACATGTCCATGAAAATCAGGTCAACTTAAGGAGGTGGTCAATGTAGGGAGGTGGTCCACTGTAGAGTTTCTGCATATGTGAGACTTGATTCCATTTCTTACATCCACTCCCACCCCAGCAGTCTCTACCCTACTGAAGACATGGGCTCCTGTCCCCCTGCTTTGTCTCTCTGGGACCTGCTCTGTGTGAGTTCTTCAAATGCAGATGTGAAGGCAGAGCTCCCCTGCTTTATGCCCCGGCAGTTTCCCCTGCTCCTAGCACAGGACCCAGACTCCTGAAAACAGTGTGTCCTGGCCCTCAGCTGTCACTAATCACTTTTACATGCTATGTGCCAACGTCTTTCAATTCTTTACACCTCTGAGCTCTCTATGGCCCTGGAGCCCTCACACAGGATCTTCCAGTCACACAGAACACCTTCCCCCCTTCCTCTTTGCCTCAGGTGTCAGCCTTAGACTTCACCCACTCCGGGAAGCCTTTATGAAACCTGCCAGACTAGGGGTAGCCTTGGAGCTAGGGACTTTTCATTGTCTAGTACTTAACCACAGTTACTGGTCATTGCTTATTTAATCACTTGTGTCGCCCACTGTAAGTCTACCAAGGACAGTCCCCTCCCTGGCCTTGTTCATCACTGTATCTCTAGGCCTGGATAATGTTGGTCTATTACTGAATGGATAATGAACAGAGAGAATTCTAAACCTGGAAAACTAACCTTAAGTCAATTTAAAAAGTCTTATTAATAAAAGAACTGTGAGAACGATCTTTATACTACGTGCAATAGCAGCAAACACAGAGCACTCCAGTTACAGGTGCAGAAGCCATTGGTGGTTCCACAGTGCAGAGAGACTGGGTCAGGTGGTGTGCCTGGAGGCAGGAGATCTGGTTTTGGTTTTGTTCATTCGTTTATCCACTAAACGAGCATCTACTATTCTGGTGCTGTGCTCAATGCTGTGACTCCAGACATGGCTCTACCCTTGCACTTCGTGCCTAATAGGGGTAGAGGTGGAGAGAGAAATGTAATCTGAAAGTGCCAGGAATTTCTAAAAGCACCGTAATGAGAAGGGGTTCAGGTCACAAAGGCAGACCGGTGGATCTGTGTGAGCAGGAGGAGGAGGCAGCCCTGGGAAGAGCTTCAACAGGACAAGATGTGGAGCTGAGTTTTACGAGATCAACAGGTGCTTTCTAGGCCAACAGGGAAGCAATGGGCATCTTAGGCAGAAGAGTCAGCATGTCAGGGAGTAAAAACACAGAAGCAAGAAATAACATGACCTATTTGGGCCACTGCCTGAAGCTGTGTGTGGCTGGACTAAAGGAAGCTGGGAATAGGGAAGAGTTTTTCTAAGAGATGAGGCTTGAGAGGCATAGAGGACCCAGAACCTGGCTGGTGCCTCTCAACTCTGACTCAGCTGGGGGAGCTTTTATAAAATTATGTCAATACCCGCATCCCATGCAGTAATGTAAATGTTGAATGACTGGGCCTGTGGGGGTGTGTGTGGGGAAGATGATTTATAGCATCTGCCAATTTTCCTGGTGTAAATACTCCCACCATGGCCAATTTCAAGCTACCAAGGAGATGTAGCTGAAGGCAGAGTTGGAAGGAGATGCATGGTAGTAGCACACCATTACATAATATCTCCACCACGCAGATACAACTGATGCAGGTAACCTTAATGGCATCGCTAATAATAAAAGGAAGTAAAACAATTAGAAAGTGATAGCTTTTGGTATTTATTACTTTTGTTTTGATGTAATTTAATTGTAAGTTTATATAATTTAATTTTTAACAACAGTCCTATTTAATAACCCATTCTCAAGATTTCTGAGTCAGCAGAGCTGGCTCCAGCCATAGCACACCACCTAGCCCACCCCAGACTGAGCGTAGGACATTGGTAAGGGGTGAGAACTGTTGATTTGCAACCTGTGTTAAGGAGTTTGATGGTTATCCAAAGGGCAGTTGTTTAGAAAACTAACTCTAGCTGCTGAGTGATAGCTGGATTAAAACTGGAAGGAGGCAGGGGAGACTAGGCAAGAGATGGTTGTAGTTTTCCAGGCAAAAGATGGCAGGAATTTACCTAAGTCTACAGAGGAAGGGAGAGGGTGCAGGAAGCCACGGGAGGAAGCAGGGGGCCCCAGCTGCCCTGGGGTGTGGGAGTGCTACAAGAAGAAGGGAAGGGGCTCTGAGAAGAGATTGTTGATGGGGACTAAGAAAGTGAGTTACATTCTGATTCTCTTCCTCTCCCATCTGAAATAGACAATGAGGCTCCCTTGCCAAGAGAGAGAGGCACAGACCAGAAGACTCCTGTCCTGCCACATAGGACCTAGCCATGTGCACCTTGGCAGTCCAGTCCCCCCATTTACACAATGAGTTAGAGCAGATCTCTCTAAAGTCTTTTCCAGCCTGGAGACTGATTCTATCACACTGGCATTTGATCATGTTTTCACTTTCTTAACTTCCTCTATGACTCAAATTACAACTTGTTATGAGTAGAATTTGCTCTGGGAATCCAGACTGCGTCTTTGTAAGTCTTCAGCTCCTTGGAAGTGACTTCCACCCTTAGGGAATGAGCATTTGCTTGTTTCTTTCCCTGCCTCCCTCTCCCCACCTCTGAAGCCAACCATGCCCAGTCCTTTTCCAGATGGTGTCACACAGATTCTATGAAAGCCAAATGTGACACAGACACACCTCGGGATAACACTCTTGCAGTAAATTCTAGAACGATTTACTAGACTGAAAAGTGGGCTTTGTTCAGATTGCAAAAGAATTTCTCCAAAGGTCTCTGAAATGCTTTGCCAAGGGGCTTCTCTGTCCCCACAGAGCCCCTCATTGGCAGTACACAATGCAGGGTGTGAACCGAATCTGCCAGGGGCTACAGACCCAGGTTTCAGGTTGCCTGTGCGCCTATCCCACCTTAGCTTCCCTTACTGCTCAGAGAAGGAAAAGTGCGAGAAAAGCAAAACAGAGCATGCACACGAAGGAGAGAGGGAGCCTGGGGCTGAGGAGCTAGGAGTGGACAGGAGAATCATCAGCTCTTGCTAGAAAGAAAGGAGCCCACAGCAGGGTGCTAGGAGCCGCCTCTAATGGTGACCGCTTATGCTAACACCCTTTATGGATTCTACGCTCACATCAACCACTGAATGACAACTTGGAGAGTTCAGCACAACACAGTAAGGTGATTAGGTCTAGAAAGAACAAATTGTATAGAAAAGGTAAAAGACACACGATGTGCAGCGTGGAGGGAAGGCACATGACCATCTTCAAGACAAGAAGAACTCTTACAGAAAGACAATGCCCAGTGCTTCCCTGTGGCTAGAAACCAGTGTAGGCTGGTATTCCAGAGGACTCAAGTGGGGAAGGCCCCAGGCCTCAGCCCCTCTCTGCTCTGCACACCTAAGGTGATGAGGAGAGGTTGGAATGTCCATCAGAGTAGATGAGAAGCTAGTCTAAGAAATGTCCAGACAGAAATCAGCAGCTTAGAGACAGAATATAAATAAAGCTAAAAAGCAACTGACAGTAACTCTCAAGCCAAAGCTATCTAACCTGTGGCTGTAACTTGCACTCATGAAACCCTCCCAGAGCATCCTTTGATCTGTAGTTGAGTACTCCACAGTCCTTCACTTTGATACCTCTCTTCCTTGAACAAAACATTGCCTGTTTAATGGAAACATAATTGAAACTTTTTTACTTTGCATATGCAAACCCCAAAATCCCAATAAAAAGGCCTTGAGCATCTGACTCAAGGCCACACCTATCTGCCTCGATAAAGGTGGTTATGGTTCGTCTCTCTAGGCCACAAGAAAGAAACTCTGTGCGTGTGAATTTATTGTGCCTTCCCTCCCTTTGTCTGCTGGACCCCAGACAGTTTGGTCGAGTCCCCCTCCGGGAACTCCCAGCCACTGTGCTGTGGCTCCATTCTGGGTCGCAACAATTCCCCATCAAGGGACAAGCAGATGGTCACAGACAAGAACACTTGGGCTGGGTAGAGGAAGTACTTCTGGTGGCTCTTCTGCTAACTTGTGTGATTGACGGTGGCAATAGAATTAGCTTGCCTGGAGGATTTCAAAACTCTGAGAGGTCCTTAACAGTCTTCTGAGGTTCACATCAGGTGGTCTAGGTAGGGGGGGCAAACATCCCTTGCACCGGCAGGACCTGTGATTTCCCTGCTCCTTAGCACTCTTGGCAGAAAGGGAAGCCAGGGGATGACATGCTAATCAACCAGGCTGCCTGCTCGTGAGGAAAGGAAGAACTGAAAACTAACAGATAAACACAGGACTGGGCCCTGCCTTTCCTTCTGTCCTTGGGCCCACTCTGCAGTGGGCTGTCTTGTACTGCTTTCCCACTGGGGCAAAGGGTACTGCACTGTATTTTTGGTTTCTTCTGTTTGACGTGGTTTGAGTGTCTGGCTTTCCCCAGGAAGGCATGGGAAAGAGGCTCTTTTCCTCGGCTTGGCTCTGAGACAAAATCCTTTCTTAGTAAGATTATTATTATTCACATTATCATTACAGATGAGGCAGTAAGAATTCCCAATTTACTCTGCTATCTCATTGGTCCCCCACCCTCTGTCTGGGAATTTAGGCCTTCTATGTATAACCACACGGCTTTGTTCTAGCGTCAAAGATGACCCCTCACTCAACTGGATGTGAAGACACTTACTTAGAAACCAAAGAGAAAGGGCACATTCCTGTTACCCAAAGAACTGCAGCCAGGCTGACCATCTCCTATTGCCCAGGAGCAAGTCTGATTATTTCAATGACAGTAAGACCAGGTGAAAGGGGAATTCCAGGCCCCTGAAATAAGTGTTGCCACAAGATTCCCGCTTGCTTGCACCCTTGTCTCACTCACTTTTCTGAGTCTTCCAGATGCTGCAGGGGCTGTGAACATGTGACCAAAGTAATAGCCACACTTGTTTGGTGCTTATGGCAAGCCAAGCATGCTATATAGCACCGCACCTCGTATTAGGGATGAGAAGGTTGATTAAACCATTTGTCTGGGTCACACAGTTCGCTAGAGATAGTGCTGGGACTTGAACCCAGTTCTAGCTCACTCTAGAGCTCATGATCCTAACCATTCTGGTATCCTACCCACCTCACCTCGGCTCCTCCCCAGCTCGGATCCCAGGGATTAACAGCAAAGGTCCCCTCTCTCCATGAGACTTTAGCGAACCGCTGATAAACCTATCTCAAGATTTTTGAGGAGCTCTATTATAGGTCAGTCAGTTCCATACTGATGTAAGTTCTTTTTAAGTACTTATGGGTTATTTTCCTGTTTCATCAGGAGGTAAAAGGGTGCTCAGGGTACTGTACAGTCTGGGATCTGCCAGGTCAAGTTATGTGACTGGTTTCAAGTCTCAGCACGCACAAGGTCGGCTCCTACATCCCTCCAAGTTTTGTCTCCCATACTGTTGGCCCTCAAATAAGGCAGAGTTCCACCTGTACTATGACTCAGACGTGAGCAGCACAGGATTGAAAGGTGAGGTATTGATTTAGAGAAGGGGGGGTCACAAACTTTTTGCGTTCTGGATACCTTTGGTAGTTCTGGTGATGCCTGGGAATCTCTTCTCATAATAATATTCTTAAATGGAAAGAAAGGATTCCAAGTAAAACCAATTATGTTGAAATATATGTATAGTTACCAAAAATTTTTAAAAGATAAATTTCTAATATAAAAATACACGTTTCTTTGTTAATGTATTAAATAACAAAAATGGAGTACAGTACCAAAATTTTGATGCCAAATAATGCTTTGGAGATATCTGCAACCATCCTCATGTGATGTGAAAATATCCCTGGTTTCTCAAAGTCCCAGAAAGTGCTAACACTGCTGCACTTTGTTGCCCATGTTTGCGAAAGAATAACATGATAAATTTCAGTTAGGAGTCTGTGAAAATAAAAAATCCAATTTTTTCCCCATCTAAGTTCATGGACCCTTTGGAATCCCATCTTCAGGCCTCTGAGACTCCAGGTTAAGAACTCATGATTAAAGCAAGGGAACGTTTGGAAAAAGAAAAGGAACACAGGGGACCCTGACTGCACGCAGCTGGAGGCAGTGCTGACATTGAGAGGGCCCTCTGATTTTTGGTCAGCCCCTAGAATCAGGCCCCCAGAATTCTCCCAGATGCTCCAATTCTCAAATAGATTGTTTCGATTTTCCTCCCTGGACACCACACAGTACTCAAGCGTTGCCTGCAGTTAAACTCATTATTACTAATTTACTAGTAAAATTCCAAATGAGAAGTGGTGCTGATGGCTCTGCAGATGGTCTGTCAGAGTGGAAGTGCAGGACATGAACCCTACAGAGGCTGAGAGGGTGAGAAAGAGCCGGTTCAGAGAGACTGGCTTAGTTCTTTATTATAAGGAAGCCACTGAAGCTGCCCAGTGGTGGAGAAGGTCTTCATGGTTAGCCCCAGAAGTGATACAATGTGCGGAGTTGAAGGGGGGTTTACATGGAGGATAATCTGGAGGAGGGGAAGCCAAGCTTCCCAGAGCTGCTGCAGATGAGGTGGAACATCAAAGCCACACCATTTGTGGAATGTTCCTGGGAGGCAATTGGTCAACCCCTGTAAGCAGCTAATCTGTAGGGAATTTCTGACACAGGTGTCCATCGTCTGTCTCAACAACCCTAATGATGAGTTGGACTGAGCTGACAAAATGTATTTGGTTTGGCAGCTCTAAAATCATCAACTGGAAGCGCAAGATGGGTCCTCAGGGAGCATCTCATTCAGTGGCCCTTAACCTCTGGCTCAGGGACCTCTGAAAATCACTGACAAGCAGCAACTTTTAGCTCCCGAGAAATTCCTCAAGCTCATTCACATTTTACATGTAATTTCAGAAACTTCAGGGACTTTTTGAAGCCTCTACAGGTTAAAATTTTGTATCTAACTGCCCTTCCTCCATTCATAGACAACAAAACTGAGGCCAGAGGAGTGAGGGACTTTCCCACAACCACAGGCACCCAAGTTCAGTGTCCCTGCTGCACAGGTCACAGCAGGCCCAGGAAGGCACACAGCCAAGGACTCGGACCTGGCAAGGTTCCAAGTCACTGGAAATTGCTTCTCCTCTTCACATACCTTAGTCCCTTTTCCCGCCCCACACTCTGCCACAGGCCTGGCTCAGATGACAGCTGCAACGTCTGTAGGTTATCCTTGGGGACAGGCCACTGTCCTAGAACACCATCCATCCTACTTGCTATAATGAGGACACTGCCCCTCCTTGCTCAACCTGGGCTCCCAAAGAGGCTGATCCTGTTATTTAAGACTTTATCTCTATACAAATATTAAATGCAGAGAGTACAGGCATGGGAAAGTTAATTAGTATTATTATATCTTTAATTCTAGTGCTGCTCACTGACAGCGCCCTTTTGTGCCAACCTGCAGCCCAGGACAAACCTTTGTGATACCTACTTGGACAAATCCCTCTGCAGCAAGGGCATTTCTTGTGCACAAAAGGGAAGAATATCTTTCCTTGGGGCTAAAAAGCCTGGCAGGGAAGGCTCCTGCGTGACAGAGCTCCTCAGTGTGGCAGCCCCTGGGCACTCAGTTCACAGCTAAAATGACCAGGCCCTCACCAGACAAGGACGATCTGCGGGAAGCTGCCCCAGACGGCTTGTACATTGTTCTCCAGGGATGAAAGATGGAATTTAACCATTTTATTAAGGGCCTGTCTTATTAGAAAAGGTCAATACAATGGTCCCAGAGGGCAAGTATAACCAGGTAGAGAACATCCGGAGAATGCCCACCACTATGGCTGCCACCAACACGCAGAGACCGAATGCTTTCGACACCCTCTCACTTCTGGTGCAATCTTTTGAAGCCTATATTTGAATCATGAAAGCATTCAGAAACTACATTTCTGTTCCCCAAACTGTAAGCATCATGCCTATAAAGAAACAGCAGCTTCTCGTGTTCAGGCTTGCAAATCCAAGTCCCCAAAGTAACATGCAAGTTCCAAAGCCTGTTTGCACAAGGTAGGGTTAGACTACACAGACACTACAAAGCAAGTTATGTAGCAACAGCACCTGTCTCCCAGAGTACATCATCTATCTTCAGTAACTCGCATGCAGAGAAGTATACCAGGAAGGATCATTACCAGGGAGGCTCAGCCACTGGGCAGTGTTTACCACCCGCTTAAACTACCCTGTCACATAGGAGGGGAGGGGGCCAGAGGACCAATGCCCAGGGCGAGCATGCCATTATGGAGGGACGATGTTCCATGTCACTATGGACCATTCTGAGTGGAAGCTACAGGGTATGAACTCCAAGATGGTGAGGGGGTAAGAAGGAAGCCAGCTTGGGAGCCTGGCCAGATGACTGTCATTGTTGGTGCATCACTGGACCTTGGGCCCACTGTACCTCTCAGGCTTTGCTTCCTAACTAGTAAAATGAAGCATGGACAGACCATCTCTAAGACCCAGGCAACCTCACGCTCCTTATGAAGCAGGCCAAGAAAAAGCCATACCGGCTGGGAGCATCAAGATCCTTCTATTTCCTTCATACTTTTAACAACATGGCTTCTTCCTCACCTCCGGCCCTGGGGTGAGTAAAATTCTCAAGGTTAAAAGCTTTTTCCACTTATGCTAAAATGTGGAAGAGAAAACCGATAAAGGGATGTGAACAGTTACTTAAGATTTCTCGAAAAGGCTAAATAAAGGGTTCATGATTATTAGCCCGGGACAGCCTATCATCACTGTTACACGACAAATTGTATTGTATGTCAGAGCACGTGGAAGACGCATGATAATTTATCAGTCAGGGCCCAGAAAATTGTACAGTACGGATGGCTCTGCAGCCCCGCACATCCCTGCCACGCCGGCCCTCCCTCAGCTCTGTCAGAGGGACACTGCCAAGAAAGGCCTCTAATTTAGACCTGGGTTAAAAAAAGCACTTTACCAAAACCCCAAATGAATTGAAATATTTCAGTGACATTTATAATTAAACAACCAAAGCAGAAAACAGTAGTTTTCTCGCTGTTCTCTTTCCCTCCTGTGGTTTCTCCCCATTCTCTAGGTAGTTTCCTAAATATAACCACAAACAAGAAAACTAGATTTGGGTGGTAAACATGGAATTGACCAGGAAGACAAATGAAACTGACTGGGGTGACCTGTGGCTTAAAAAAAAAGAAAGAAAAAAAAAACCAACCAATAACCAAGCACCACGAAGCAAACACAAAGCGGGCAATGTAGATTCAGCAACATGCAAGGTGGTGGTGAGGGAGGCATTCTGCTCCAATATTTCATCACTGACACTGCTTAGAACTGCCAGGGCATGAGGACAGTAAGAAGACCAACTTTTTGTCAGTTTTATGACTGTGTTTAAATTCTCCCTAGATGACATACCTGCTATTGCCCATACAGTGCGGACGGCTCCCCTGGGCCTGTCCTTCATTAAGCTGGTTGACACAAATGTGCCTCAGTTTGATAATTTGAAGGATCAAGTGTAATGAAGGCAGGTGGTTTTGTGGGCAGCCTAGACCAGCCTTGTGGTGTTCTGAGGGAAACATGATTGTAGAAGACCCTAGGTTGGAACAGTCCAGAGAAATTGCTGAGCCTGCCCGCCAACGAGGTCACCCAAACCAGGGTGCACAGGGGGGCCTGTGCATCTTATGGGACAACCTGAATCCTCCTAGAAGGTGTTTTTATTTTCCCAATTTGTTTGTTGAGGCTGTTTATCCCTCTAGATCCATTCACAAGACCTGGTCCTTCACTCATTCCCAAGTAGTTCCTCAGCTGTGATGATGAATTCCATTCTTTCTAGCTTTTATCATCATTATTACTGGAAGAGACTAAAGTCCAAAGAAGGGTGAATGATTTTAGTGAGCCCCTGGGAGAATAGAAGTCACAGCTCAGCTCTGCTGGGGACAACACTCTTCACCCCACCCTTGTCTAGGCTTGAGATCTCTGGATTGCTTGGCAAGTCCCATTCACTCAGCTCCTCTGCCCAAGGGTTCACTTGGAGACCTTGGGACCTCTTTACTATATTTTCCCATTAAGGTAGACAGTGAAATTCTCCAGTGGCACAGAGGCAGTCCTCGGCCCTGTTCTACAGAATGGCATGGAGTAAAGGAAAGATCTCCAGGAGCCAGACCTTGCATCCCTTCTCTTCCTTACAACTATGTGGACGTGGGGTGGTTGTGCCATGCTGTGCACCTCACTTTACTCAGCTGCAAAATGGGATGCTACGCCCCACCTTTTAAGTGGGTGGTGTGGACTGCATGAGATAAAGACCATAATACATGCTTAATGCACAGTATCTGTGGCTGTGATGAAGGAACGGGCTGGGTATTTTTCAGTATTTTCTGCTGTCTCACCACAATCAAAATGGCAGTGGGAGTGATGCTGACAGCACATGAAATAAACATGAAAATCTTCTGCACTCGGGGCCAACCACACATGCTGGTGGCCTGCAGGACGTGGGCAGGGGATACCCTGCAGGGCTGGGCCAGACAGTAAATTCCCTGAGGGCTGTGAGTGGGTCGGGGCGAAGCCATGCTGGTGCAGCTGGGCCCATTTGTGTTTTATTGCCTTGTTTGTCCTCGCACTGCATGAGAGCCCTGGGTCTGGCTACTGAGCTTGGGCATGGTAACATTGCGTCTCAGTGGCTCTGCTGAGTGTCCTCCCAGCCTGCCCAGAGTAAGTCATGCTCACAGAGAAGGACTGGGAGGGGAGGGCACTGAGCCCTCACCACAGCACTGCTTCCCGGGTGAAACCCGCAGCTAATGCTGGCATCTAAGTACTATCTATGGGTTCCCAGGACAGCCTCTTTAATTTCTCCTTTTGTTCGCTGGGTCCCAGCCCTCCCTTCTCCAGGCCCCTCCTCAAATACTAAGCCAGCTGGGAAGCTGCCCCACCCCTAATTATTACCCCAGGGCTGCCAAGATGAAGGCTCCACCCCGCGGAGGATGGTGGCAGAGCTCAGAACGTGTCAACAGCAGCAGCAGGTGGGCCCGACAGAAAAGGCCAGATTATCTTCTCTGTGATTACTGTCATCCATCTCCAGCCAGCAGGCAGGGAGCCAGCATGCTCGGTGCAGGCTCAGAGGCTTTGTGCTCTCGGGCCCTGCAGCCTTTCACCCCATCTTCACTGAAGAGAGTGGGTGTTCTGCACAGGAAGGAGTGCCCAGGAATACACTTTGCTAGCCGCAGATATAGGACCCTTTAGCCCAGATAAAGCTATGTGTTCATGGGTTGGTCTTGCCCTCCACACACATCTCCACACTAGAGGACTCCTTTGGGTAGGCAAACATGACAGGGCACAAACCCCAGCCTGTCACAAAAAGGCAGGACAACCTTACCATCAGCAGCTCCCAGAGCAATCCTTGTACATTTCTTTGTCTGTCCAACTGTTCATCTATCCAACCACATGCTCCTTTTGCAGAGAATGTAGTAAGTGCCAGTGTCATGCCATTTGGGGGACATGAAGGTGAGCTTCACTTCTGCCCTTTCCCCCCATCCTTCCCTAGATGCAGGTGCTTGGGACGTCATCTACTAGCATTTTGTAAGGACTTTGCAACAAGCCTGAGGAGAAGGGGTGCCTGTCCTCACACATGGAGCCTCAGAGTTCAAGGAATTGCCCAAAGTCACGATGAGCTGGACTTCTGACCCAGGATGCTCTCTCGGAGAATGATTTCTAATGGCAAGAAAGATACCACATTCTCAAGCAATGGCTGAGACTACTTAAGGGGCAACTGTGGCCTTGGGCACAGCTGCTCCTCCCACTGGGCGATCATGGCAAGGCAGCCAATCTTCCCCAGATACCTGTAGTGCCAGCCCCGTGCTAGGTGCCGAAGAGACCCACTTTCCTCACCCCTTCTTAATTTGCTCCCTTGGTTCTTCTTTGACAGAGTCTAGGTTGGCTTTAATCTTTGATGATGCTCCCAAGTGGGAAGGTCCTGACTAATTTCAGCCCTGGGATAAAAGACAGCTCTAAATCCAGTGACCTAGTCCACATCTCCCACTTTGCAGCGCAGACATCCTGAGTCACCTGTGAGCTCCGGGAAGTCCCTGGGGCTAAAGACTCTTAGTAGATTACATCATCACTGTCAGAAAGGCACGGTCTCTAACTTGATGTATTAAGAATCATACTAAGACAAGGACTCAGTTTAAAATAACAATAAAAGCATCCTTAGGGGGTGATGTACGGAAAGGAGAGACAGAAGGGGCCTGGAAACTCCACAGGTGGTGACAACTTCAATATTAACTATGAATGGGAAGTTGAAAATACCTCAAAAAGGAAACATCATCATTGAAGGGCTTTGTCATTTTTGGAATATCAGTGAATGTGACCTTAAAGACCTCTAGTCCAGCGCCTTCATTTTGTAGTAAGAAAGCTAAGGCTCGGGCTGCTTATGGCAAATGCCACACATATGACGCCATCAGAGCTGTAGGCTGGGCCAGACCCAGAGCACGCCTCTCCAGAGTGCCATTCTGCTGAGCCATGCTGCCAGGCATCCTGCTTAGTGTTTTCCCACACTGAGCCTGCCCGTATCCCATAGATCTCAGCACACCCACCCCACAGAGCAGCTCCAGGAAGACACTGACCCTTCTCCTAGAAGGGCTTAGCCATGACTGCATGGAAGGTCTGCAGCACAGCATGTCCACTGCCAGGAAGGAAGGGCAACAGGTGAAAAGTGAGCCCTGGAGACCCTGGTCCACATTCCAGCTCTGGCATTCCCTAGCCCACTGACCTTGGGTAAAAACCGCTGACCCTCTCTCACCTTATTTCCTATGAAACCTATGAAACCAGGGCAATAACCTTATCTCCAAAAGCTTTGGTAAAGATTAAGGCATAGATTGTCACTGGAAGTTCTTTATGACATCGTCAGACTCTGCAGCTCTTCTGCCACGGATCCAGGATGTGGAACCCCCCACCTCCCCAATGAATTCAGCTTCTGGTGGATGCGTGACTTTGAGATTGAGGAAATGAGCTTCAATCTTGATATCTGCTTTCCTGACTGTGCTGGCTGGGGCGTTGGGGCTAATGTTGACTGGAGATGGTTTACTTGTCACCTAATGCTAATGTGTCATCCCTGCAGCTGTGGTTATTGCCTACTATCAGTATTCTCTATCTGCTAAATGGAGTGGATGGAGGGCAGGGAGGACAAGCTGTGGTGGGAGGAACCTATACGTGAGTGTGAGCCAGAGGGGACCTTGACCTTCTGTCAGGGCCTTGGAGTGGATACCATGAGGAATTGCCCCCCTCCAGCCTGGCCCACAGAAGGGCAACATGGCACGGACCTGGACACTATTGTGAGGGCACAGTGTTGGTGGACTTAAGGGGTGTGCTCTGGCCATGTTTCTGGCATGTCAGCCTGGCACAGAGTTGTCGATGAACAAACAGTGACACTCAGTTTCCAGTCATGGGAAAACAAGCAGAGCTTAGGAAGGCATGAAAAATTTAAGAAGGCCCCCATGGGAGCCACAAATAACACAGAAGTAGAAAATGCTAAAAGCAACAATTGCCGCCATAATAAAAACCTCAGTATTACCTAAAACGATGACCAAATTTCCCACATATTGAAATCACCATTCTACTACTAGAAAATTCCAGCACACCAGGGAAGAATGGCAGGACCCAGAGGAAGGTAGAGAAGACTAACTGGAGAAGGAGGAGAAAATAAAAATAAGTGCTGGCAAGGAAAAGTGCACATGGGAAGGCCACTAGTCTGGGGGCTTGGGGAGGGGTCAGCGGCTGCATTCCAGTATCAGAGGCCCAGCCCCTAACTGGCTGTGTTGTAGTTGGGGCCAACTCACTTTACCAGTTTGGCAACTGAGTTTTCTCATCTGTAAAATAAGGATTAGACTTGGAAATCAAAGGCCCTCCTGGTTCTAGAATTCTAAGGAGAGGAATTTGCAGCATCCTATGAAAGCTGGCATAACAAAGTTCACCAGGCACAAGAGAAGAAAGATGGGACTGAGTTTGTGAATTCTGCCCAGGGTGCCCACACTGGCCTGCACATTCTGCCTGGGGAATGTGCTTGTCCTAGAGCAGACTTGTCTTAGAGCAGGCTGCTTGTTGCAATCAGGCCACAGTGTGGCCCCCACAGACCTCTGCTAGCCACTTGCCTTGTGCCTTCCCCCATTAGTCTCCATCAAGTTGCCCCATTTATGTTCATGTTTCTGGTATTTTCCTTTCTTTGCTTATTACCTCTTTCCCCCATTAGAATGTAGATGCCCAGAAAGGGGCACTCTGGTCAGGGCTCAGGGTCTAGAACAGAGCCTAGTACATGGAGCAGGTCAGTGGACATTTGTTGAATAAATAAGTGATAATAAGTAATATAAGCAGAAAAATGTTTTCCACAGGGAAAACTGTAAGGTATCCAAATAAAGGGTTGGGGGAAAGTCATGGATCCTCCTTCACTGAAGGTCTTTAAAAAACAGCAAGATGCTTTCCTGTTGGCAATGACCTGGATCAACATCGCTTCTGGCTCAGAAAAGACCATGAATGTGCCCCAGAACCACAGGCCAGCTTCTTACTTGAAACACCAAAGGCTGGCACCCTTTGCTTCCCTGGAAGGTGACTCGAGGAGGCTTTGCACAATGGACCCACCGGCCCCTCCAGAGGCTGCTCCTGCTCATTGTACTCTTGGCTAACAAGCCCTTGGAGGGAAACTTCAAGCAGAAAACACGGCCGTCTCAGGCTAGCGCAAAGAGCCACTCCCACTGGTCAGCCCTAGGCCCTGCTTCTGGTATGAGTTCTCCCTGGCCACCAGCCAGGTCTACATACTGGTCAGGCCTTGAGGGACAATAGCATGGCCCTGGGTGAACTGGACTTGGAAAGGGGGAAGACAGGAATCGACTCTCAAAATTACATCTGAAATGAAATCAAAAGTAATATTTTATTTTTGTAGGATGCCAAAGAAAGGATGTGTGCATTTATTATTATCATTACTGTTAATATTTTAGTGATGTGGGAGGATGGAGGGCAGGTGGGAAGAGCTAGGTGGGCTGTGGGAAAATGGAACAGTGGTCAGGACTACATGTGACCAACTCTCTTGGATTAACTGGAGATCAAAGAAGACCCCCTTCAGATCCGCCTGTGGTATAAGGTGCAACAGACAACCTGACGTTGCTGTAGGAACCAGATTCCTCCCCAGCGCCATGGCAACGGACTCTAAAGTGTGTTAAGCACACAGTCTGCTCACACTCCACACTGTGAGCTGGGTAAGAGAGCAGCAGGAGGTGAGGAGAGGATGGGGAGGAGGGGGAAACTGTGTGCAGATATTTTCCTAAACAGTTAGCTGAAAAATAAATGAAGCTCACTTTGAATGCAGATAATCCCAGGGGCTGGGTATCTTCACTAGAATGACTCTGAGACACTGAGGATGTGATCAAACTTTTGGGGCCCATCTGTGGTTTCCTACATGATGAACTATCCTCTGTAATCATGGTGCTTCAGTGAGGAAGCCTTCCTTCCAAGATCAAGTAAAACAAATAATCAACAAATAAATAACAACCCCCCCCAAAGCTAATTATGGCCACTCTGAAGCCCAAGATCAATAGTCTATTTCCTTCACAAATTTCTAAGTGACGACGAACTTCCTCACCATCTGGAGGAGGACAAAAGAAAACTATCGCACCTGCTCCCCACGGAGAATTTTAAGGATCAGTATCAGTTTGTTTGGCCTTGTGATAGAGCTGTCCTACCATCAGTGCTGAAATGCGGGTCCAGGAAGAATGGGCCTCCAAACAGTCTGTAATTCAATTCTGCAAATCTCAACAACATTGTCCTAGAGTCTGACATAAGAAGGGCAGTTATTCCTTCGCATGTGTCTCCCATGTGCTATATATTATTGCTGAGCTTTCTATATCATTAAGCTACAGGCTTAAGAAAATCTCATTTCTTTGCCATTGACATAAAGCAGTGGTTCCCAACATGTGATCTTTGGAGCAGCAGTAGCAGCAGCGTCACCTGAGAGCTTGTTGGAAAAGCAGATTCTGAGAACCCTCTCCCCCAAAGAGACTTGCAGAATCAGAAATTCTGCAGAGGGGGCCCAATCAATGTGTTTTAACAAGCTTATTAGGTGCTCCTGTTGCAAAGCGAAAGTTGAAAACCACTGGCCTGAAGAACTGTGCAACCTTCCATGCTTTTTTCCTGCCCCACCTAGGCCTCCTGTCTGTCATTGATGGGATTGCAGAATCTTACAGCTGGAAGAGTTGTTCCATGCCTTTTAGTCCAACTTCTGCCCAGTGAAGCTTCTGTCGTCACTCCCTAAGGAGGTTTTTTGTTCCATCTTGTATCATTTTGCAAGATGAATGTTTGACTGCACCTGCATGGTTCTAAAATCTGCCTCCCTTTAATTCCTACCCAAGAACTAGTTCTTCCTGAGCCACCCAGAATCAATCCAATTTTCCATCCTCACAACAGTCCTTCATATATTTGAAATCAGCTATTACCATGCCCTTAAATATCCTCCTGTCCAGGTAAAATATCTCTACATCGCTCTGCAGTTCCTTATGTAACAGGGTTTCCAGATGGTTCCCCGGGCTCCCTCACTGGATGGGGCAGGCTGAAATGAAGACGCTTCTTGATCTTTTGAAAACATGGAGAGCAATGCCCCAGATGCACTGACCTTACCCCAGGGACAGATCACCATGAAGGCGACCTGTCCTGCTCTGGTCACAGTCACAACATCAAGCCCAGGCCAGTGAAACCTCTCTGTTCTTTTTCATAAATGCAATACCTAACTCAGTCCTCTTTCGTTTCCATTTTTTGAGCCTGAGCTCATATCTTTCCATTTCTAATAATAAATTTATCTCATTAGTTTTGGTCTAGAATTTGTGTTCATATACTATTGGATTTATTTTTATACTGTACAGAAAATGTGATGTTATGCATATTTATTTTCCTTTTAAACTTTGTTCAAATTCATATGCTGTCCATATGTTCTATATCCTCCTATTAATGTAAAATGAGCATTTCGACTTGTTGGCTTCAAGAACATAACTTTCATTAGCTCATCATATGAATTATAACACCATTTATTTAAACATTCCCCTTTGATGTTAGGTTCTTTCCAATTTTCTTTTTTTTTTTCGCTGTTATACATAATGCTGCAGTGAACATCACTGTACATAAATATAAATCTTTCTCTAATTATTTTCTTAGTCCAGATTCCTAGAAGGAAAATTACTGGTAAAAGGGTATGGACATTTCAAAGACCTTGATACATATTGCTAAATCGTTTCTAAAAAGGTTGTAATTTTTTTTCCCTTTCTACCATAATACATGAGAGCCTATTTCACCACACTTTTGCTAATGCATTGTTTTAAAAAAAAAAAAAAACCTGTCAATTTAATAGGTGAAAGACTGGCATCTTGTTTTGTGCTTCTCTTTAACTAGTGAGGATGATTTTTTTTTTTTTTTTTTTTTTTTGTAGAGACAGAGTCTCACTTTATGGCCCTTGGTAGAGTGCCGTGGCCTCACACAGCTCACAGCAACCTCCAACTCCTGGGCTTAAGCGATTCTCTTGCCTCAGCCTCCCAAGTAGCTGGGACTACAGGCGCCCGCCACAACGCCCGGATATTTTTTGGTTGCAGTTTGGCCGGGGCTGGGTTTGAACCCGCCACCCTCGGCATATGGGGCCGGCGCCCTGCTCACTGAGCCACAGGCGCCGCCCTAGTGAGGATGATTTTTAAAATAGATGTCTTGTCCCTAATCATCAGAGAAATGTAAATCAACACCACCCTGAGATACCACCTAACCCCAGTGAGAATGGCTCACATTACAAAGTCTCAAAGTTGAGAAACATTTTGAAGTTCTTTACTCTACATTAATTGGAGGTAATTTTAAACTGATTTTGTACGAGAAACAGATTATGTTTTCTAGTACGTAATATATGGAGAGTCACAGGATGATGCAAATTTTCTTCTCCCTTTGATTAAGCTATTATTGTATGGCTCTGGCCTTCTACTTTTAAAATGGTGATCAAGGTGATTTTGGACACATCGCTTTATAAATTTTTATTCTGTACATCATCAAATATCATTTCTGGAGTTTGTTTCACAGTTGTTCTGTTTCTCTGCTCTATCCAAAGATTCCTTTACCTGTACCATTCTGTTCAACTATAGTAAAGCATTTCCTTATGCAGAAGATGTTCTCCTCACTATGTTCTTCACACGTATTTCTTAGTAAATTCTGCCAGTTTATTCTTCCTGATAAACTCTAGACTTATTTTTGCCAAGTATACTCTTTCTTTTACTTTCCCACCCCAAACAAACAAACAAACAAAAACAAGCCAAAACAGAAAACAAACATACTCTGGGCTTTTGATTGGGATTTTTTTAAGTTATGAATTAATTTGACAAGATAAGTCATCTTCATAACATTCAGTCTTTCTTACAGAAATATGACATTTTCATTTATTCAAAATTCAAGTTGTTCTTCTATGTCTCAGTTAAACTTAACTCAGCCACAGGGTCCCATATATTTAAGAATATTTTCCCTCATTTTAAAATTTTTGTAATTATTGTAAATTGTAATTATTTTCCATTCCATTTTCTAAAAGGTCATTTTCAATACGTGACATCTATTGGTTTTTAAAATATTTATGACATATCCAGACACCCTTCTGAGCATTTTTATTAATCCTAACCATTTTTTAGGTCAATTTTCCAGTATTGTTTGCAAATATTGACAATTTTATCTCTTCCTTTCCATTTCCTGCTTTGTTAGATCCCTTAGACTTTTGACAATGCTCATTAGTAATAATTCCAATACACATGCCCTTCTTGTGCTTGATTTTAAAGGGAAGGCCTCCAAGGTTTCATCACCAAATGTTTGCTGTGGTTTGAGATAAATATTCTTCATCATATTAGCTATACCATTTCTAGGGTACTAAGAGTGTTACTTAAAATGAATATTGGATTTTATTGCACACTACACTTTTTAGTTTACTTACTGATGTGATATACTATAGTAATAAATTTATCAATATCAGTAGTTCTTGAGTTCACTGGGTAAGTCCTACCTAATTGTGAATTACTAGATTTAATTTTATTTTGTTATTTTTTCATCTGTGTACGTGTGTGTGTTTGTGGTGTGATGTCTTCAGCAGGACAATGCTAGTTTTACTAAATAAATGTTTGACTTTAATTTTTTTTTTCTCTGTTTTGGAACAAATTATCTAAAGTTGAAATTTTTTCAAAAGTTGCAATTAGGATTTTCAAATTTCTTACCACACAGTTATGAATAGCACTCATTCTTTTGGTCTTAAAATCTCCCTTGTGTATGTTATTATCTTTCTTTATTAATTTGATCTCTTTTTTATTTCTAAACTTTCCAGAGGTCAACTAATTAATGTATCTTATAGCAACAACTCCTTGATGTATTTATCAAATCTTCTTGTACTGTTTTCTAATTAATTTAACTTTAGCCTTTCTGCACCACTTTGTTTTCAGTGTGTCTCTAGTACAGAATATGGATGGATTTTTATCTTCTTAACCTAAAATCTGTGAGCCTTAGACTTTTAATAATAAGGGTATTTAACCCACTTACATAATTTACCATAGTTAATATGTTCATCCTTTTGCCATTTTATGTTTCTAGATATTTTTGTGTGTTTCTCATTTTTTGTTTCACATAGTATACTTTGTTTTATACTTCTTGCTGTTTTAAAATTAGAAACTCTGACTTCTAATCTTTATATTAATTAAATATATATGCAACTTAAACCTCTATAATTTACAAAGTCCAAAACTGTAATTCATGGTGGTTCTCTTCATTAAGACAAGTAATTTTAAAAATATGTATAATATCTGGTTTCTTCTGGCTCCCAATATTTCATTGTCATTATTAATTTAATCTTGTATTAATATGCAGTTTCTTATATAATTATTTCTGAAAATGTTATTTTTAAAAATAAATTCTACTTCTATTTTATAACAATAGTTAACATAGTTATTTTTATTAATAATAATAACAAGGTTGGTAAGAGTCATAATTCAACGAGCATTTTTACCTACCTTCTCTACTTAATACTTACAGAAATAATACCTTTTCAGGAGGTTCAGAAAAGTTAAATAACTCTTGCATAGTCTCTCAATTAGTAAGTGGCAGGGGTGGAATTCATTTGCAGGCCCCAGAGCCTGTGCTCTTAATTATTATGCTCTAGCTCTATTTAATTGGCTTTGAGCTCACCATTGGTCCACTTTAATTTCATTTTCGTTTTTGTTTGTTTACCAGGCCCAGGCCTCGTTTCTAACCGGTCACCCCCAGTGCAAGGGGCTAGCATTCTAACCACTGAGCTACAAGGCACCCAGCTTGATGGGTCCACTTTCTATCATAGGATCCTTCATTCTGATTCATCTCAGTCACTTGGAACATTAAAAATTAATTGATTCATTGCCTCATGAGGAGGACATGAGTGTTTTATTTTCTGAGACCTTGCATATCTTAATACGTCTTTATGATATTTTTCTACCTGAATTATGTTTTATTTAACAAGATAGTTTTTCAGGGCTGTCAGTGGGTAACATGTGGAATGCAGATGGAGAACATACCTCTCAATCCACCCTTCCCCCTGGTAGGAACTGCACTGGATTTTTTTTTTTTTTTCATTGAGACAGAGTCTCACTTTGTCACTTTTGGTAGAGTGCTGTGGTGTCACAGGTCACAGCAATCTCAAACTCTTGGGCTCAAGCTATTCTCTTGCCTCAGTCTCACTAGTAGCTGGGACTACAGGCACCCGCCACAGTGCCTGGCTATTTTTGTTTGTTTAGCAGGCCTGGGCCATGTTTGAGCCCACCAGCACTGGAGTATGTGGCTGGTGCCTGTGGTTAGGCTGGTGCCCTAACCACTGAGCTATGGCTACCCAGGCTCGCTTTTTTTTTTTTTGTTTTTCGAGACAGAGTCTTACTCTGTCTCCCTGGGTAGAGTACTGTGGTATCATCATAACTCACAGCAACGACTCTTGGATTCAAGTGATCCTCCTGCCTCAGCCTCCCAAGAAGGTGGGATTACAGGTGCCCACCCTGATGCCTGGCATGTTTTTTCTATTTTTAGTAGAGACAGAGTCTCATTGTTGCTCAGGCCGGTCTGGAACTGCTGAGCTCAAGCAATCCTTCCACCTCGTGCATGAGCCACCGTGCCGGCCTGCACTTGCTTTTTGATGTATGCTCTTTACTGCTCCTGAATTTACAATGTGATTGTCTGTTTTACACTTGTTGGCATATTATGGTACTTTATTTAGAAGTTCTTAGGAAGCATATCAAGCATGTTTGCTCTCCTGTCATGTTAAGTACGAAGCCAGTATAGATTTTGTAAATATTTTTTTCTATTCATGGCATTAGTCATTTCTCCTAACTTTGTGTCTTCAACAAATGTGAAGTTTGCTTTTTGCAATTTCACGAAGGCGATGGCAGACATGCTGACTAGGCCCAAGCCCCATGGCACTGAACCGCAAGGCCTCTCTCCAAATTGACATCAATCACCACATTCTTTGGCCAGCATTGACCTATCATTTACTAACCTATTTCTCCGTATTTTTCACAAAGAAATCACCATACATATTTCTAAATGCCTCATTGAAATCAACACTGTCTTCAGGATTCTTTTGATCTAGGACTAACAAAAGAAAATCCACTTAATTTGACATGTTTCTAAAATTACTAGCTTCTTTCTAAAGCACACACACGCCATCTTTTAAGGAATGTATCTTAAGAGTCTGCTGTGAATTAACATCAATCTTACTCTTCTAGAGCCTCTGGACTGTGAAAATAAAAATGTTTCCCTTCTCTGGCCCCTGTTCACGTTCCATAATTTTACTGAAATCACTGTCGGAAGCTCTAAGAAAATATCAGGAGGTTCTTTCACTCTTGAGGATAGAACTGGTCAAGACAGACTAGAACCATTTAAAGCAGGTAGCTACTATAAATAAATACACATGTTCAATTCCTTTGTAACCCTGTTGGCTGCTCTCATGAATGTGGGCCGGTGAGGCTTCCTTACTCTTCTTCCCTTAAATAACACTACAGAGGTCCAGGTGGTGTTCTCAGCATTCTTTAGGGGCCTCTACTTGCTCTATTCTTCTAGAACTGTCTTCCTTCAGAGGTTCTCACGGAATCGCAAGGCCACTTTCTTCTCTGTGCTGTCTGAAATCTCCCTTGCAGATGTCTATAGGCTGCGTTCTGTATAACAACAGTCTCTGCCTCTGTGAGGAGGAACCTAAAATGTCCGGCTGCTCCCCTCCAAGATTCCCTCACCTCATTAACTCAGATCCGAGCCAGGCATGGCTGTCCCTACTGCAGTCCCCCTTTGCTTCCGAGAGCTAGAACTCTCCGTAACCCATGGCAAGAGTGCTCGGAGATGCTCTGCTTGTACTGGAATGAGACCGCTAGCAGAAGACGAGACTATTTTACTTCTGCGCCTTTTCTTTTTTTTTTTTGTAGAGACAGTCTCACTTTATGGCCCTCGGTAGAGTTCCGTGGCCTTACACAGCTCACAGCAACCTCCAACTCCTGGGTTTAAGCGATTCTCCTGCCTCAGCCTCCCGAGTAGCTGGGACTACAGGCACCTGCCACAACGTCCGGCTATTTTTTGGTTGCAGTTTGGCCGGGGCCAGGTTTGAACCCGCCACCCTCCGTATATGGGGCCAGTGCCTTACCGACTGAGCCACAGGCGCCGCCCCACTTCTGTGCCTTTTTTATGAACTAGGCAGGCTGTGTTGCATTTCCACACCATGACCTGAGTTCCTCTGTCTTTTTGTCCTCACTGAGTCTGTGCATGGGGCTGCACCCTCAGGTTTATGGGACATATAACAATGCAGACCTCATGACACACAGTCTCACTCCCACCTCCTACAGGAAATGTGCCTTTCAAACAAGGCGTGCTCCTCTCTTGCCACGGCCCCGTCATGAGTTGCACACCAGCTCTCAGACAGGTCTGTAAAAACTGCATCTTCCTGTTTGCATCACCATTTATAATTTATTTCCTTTGTCTTTATATGCATTCACCTACAGACCTTCCGAATCATACCAATTATGGAAGGAAAAGAACGAAAAGGAGGGCATCGGCCTTCACTCTGACCTCACCTCTCATTTAGGTCTGAAGACTCACATCAGCTCCAGTGAACCTTGGCACTGAGGAGTTTGGGGCTGTCCTTGGAGGAGGCTGAGGACATATCCATACTCTCTGCTACCCCAGGACTCTAAGTTCTGATCATGGCCAGGCTCCAGGGGATGAGGTCACTGGCGTTCCAGTTTCCAGGTCCACCAGGAAGTTTGGAACCACACCGGCATCTATTGTTCATATGGGTCTGAACACTTCACTAGCAGATCACACGAGAGGCAGAGACCTTTACCACCCCACCCCCCCAGCCCTTAATAACACCATCATTCACATCAAGATACTGGAAAAAATTAAGCCTCCAGAGGCTGGAAGGGACCTTCCAGGTGGTCTTCCTCAGCCTCCCCCACATACACTATGGCTATTCTGAGGAAAGAAAGAAAATAATTCTGGAACATAGGAAGATAGAGGGCGGGGGAAGCACAGGGTGAGCCCTGGGGGAGTGCCTCTCCACTGAGACCAGGAGCAGACGGGGGAAGAATTCACCGAGAAGGGAAGACAAGGAGGGGTCTACATCTCCTCATAGGTAAAACTGGTTTTGTTTGTATGGGCTCATAAATACTTGGACTCGGGCAGTGCCTGTGGCTCAAAGGAGTAGGGCGCCAGCTCCATATGCCGGAGGTGGTGGGTTCAAACCCAGCCCTGGCCAGAAGCTGCAAAAATATACATATATATTTGGACTCGAGTATGGTATTAGTTGAGCTAGGTCAAAATGATAAAATTCATTAGACAAGGTGGCTTGTCCCCTGGATCTCACAGGTAACCCCAGAGAATAGACAATGCTAAGAGTCAGCCAAGGAGAGGGCAGGACCCAGGGGCAAGAAGATTCCAGGTGTTTCCTGGAATGAGAGCAATGATCCCTCAGGAGAGCTGAGGACTGAGCATGTGAGTTCCTCCAGTGAGTTCCTCCAGCCTCTCTCTCTGGGGGAGGAGAACTGTTCAGTCCTGTTGCCTAATACCTACTCACCCCGGGCCATTACCATGTAGGACTGACAGTGAGCTATGGCTGCCACTGGGAGGATTTCATGAGGGAGCTACCTTTATGTAGAGGTTTCCTTAGGGTGAGAAATCATCTCTTATCATCTGGTTCACACCTAGGGAGGGGAAGGCTCCCCTGTGTCTGCCTGGCATGGCTGCCACAATGCCACAGGCGCAGGGTCTGGGCCGGGTGATAGGTGTGCCTCTGGGCAGAGCTGTCCCCCGCCCTTCTTTCTCCATTCCTCTGTCTCAGTACATCCTTTGCAGCCACAGGAGAGAGAACAGGACCATAGGCCTGATCTGGGCTCTCACAGAAAAAAAGAAAATTCTTAACCTAACTCTGCTTTCTTCATAACAAAGTACTCACTATATATTCCGCATAAAAAGAATATAAGATCTGGGTCTCTGCTTTCAAGTAGAATATAGTCTAGCTGGAGAGGATACACACACACACTGCAGTATGAGAAGAAATGAAGCCTTGAACTGTATGGTCTTGAAATAAACTCTGAAAATGTCAAGAAACGGCTGGAACAGCTTGGATAGGCCCATAGGCGTGGAGGGACCTGGTGGGCTTCAGAGGAGTAAAGGAGAGAGGAGGTGTGCCAAGCAGCAGGCCCTGGAGGGAAACGCTGAGAAGCCTCGCTCTGGAGAGCATCTTCAATCTCCCACTCCCCACACACCACCGACTCCTAAGCCTGCATCACAGCATGTGGACGTACACCTGCTCTATGCCTGGGCCCTGCTATATGTTGCCAAGGCACTCCCAGCCAGCCTGCAGACACCTCTGGTGCAGGGCTACACTGCATTCATCTACACATCCCTAGCAGACAGCCACATCTGGGCATACGAAAGCTTGTGTGCACACAAACAAGTAGCCACTACCTCTAAACACCTGTGTGTGAGGTACTGGACGAGACACCTTGTAAATAAGATACTGAGTACTTACCAAGATCCTGTGAGGCAGAGATTATTATTCTAATTTACAAATGAGGAAACTAAGACCCAAGAGCACAGGGCCAGCCAGAGGCGGAGCTGGATATCACCCCCACCTTGACTCCAAAGACCACGTCCCTGCCAGCGCTGGCACAGCAGCTGTCCATTGTTCTTAAACACTTGGCCATGGCATCTGCTTATTCAAGCAGCTCTTTGCCTTTGAGGTGGACTTTCACCATCTAAGCCAGCTCACCTGCAAACTATATGTACCTATTAGGATTTGATTTAGCAGCATAAATAAAAAAACAGTGGCTTTATTTTTTTCTCAAGAAAAAGCTATCTGAAGGGAGATAGTCCAGGGATGGGATGGCAGCCCCATGGTTGTCAAGTCTCAGGCCCTCATCCTTCTGCTTTGCTACCCTCAATGCCTGGCTTCCAACTTATGGCCCAAGGTGGCTGCTAAAGCTCCAGCCATTATAACTGCATTCAAGGAAGCAGGAAAGAAGGTGGGGGTGGGGAAGGAAGGAACTTTCTCTCAATTACAGCATACAGTCCTTTAACTTACATCTATCGTTGGGCAGAACTCACCTAGCCTTGCAGGTAGAAAATCAGGGTTTAGTTACTAAGGAAGAAAGCTGAAGTAGGCAACTAGCAATTTTTCTCAGGGTGTGGCTGGTTCCCAAAGACTCAGAAGTAATGTTAATACCTGTCTTTGGAGCGTCCTTAAAAAGAAAAAACTACTGGATCTGGAGCTCAACAAGGAAAAAGCCAAAAAGGATATGAAATAATGATCCCAGCCCTCCAATGACCCTATTTTCCCCATGAACATTCCTCCCTGACTTCAGGCACCAGATACAAGCATACAAGGCACTGTTCCATTGCCAAAGAATAGAATCTGTAGTTTTATATGTGGCCACCAAGGGACAGAAAAACTCGTCTGTGGTCATGTGGGGTGAACTGTGGCTCATACGCAGCTGAGCTAACTGGAGGGGCTAACTGACCTATTAGTAAACTGCTCCTTGTCCATCCCAACTTCCCCAAGATAAATTACATAGAACAAGAAAAGCCACTGAGTTAAAAATATTTCAACATGAAATATTACACTGAATCTAAGACTTGATATTTTTTTTTTTTGTAGAGACAGAGTCTCACCCTATGGCCCTCGGTAGAGTGCTGTGGCGTCACACAGCTCACAGCAACCTCCAACTCCTGGGCTTAAGCGATTCTCTTGCCTCAGCCTCCCGAGTAGCTGGGACTACAGGCGCCCGCCACAACACCCGACTATTTTTTGGTTGCAGTTTGGCTGGGGCTGGGTTTGAACCCGCCACCCTCAGTACATGGGGCCAGCGCCCTACGGACTGAGCCACAGGCGCTGCCCAGACTTGATATTTTTTAAATCCCTTTAAATGTCACAATGTTTCAAACAGCCAGAAGGGACAGAAAGGTAGTGCTGGAAGAACTGGGGAGACTACCCACTCCAGAGGCCTCCCTTTTCCAGAGAAAGTCACTGCAGTCTGGACAGGCAGAATAACCTACTCTAGAGCAAAGGCGACACCATCTCTTCACTCCCCGGCTCCTTATATCATGGGCTTTCTGGATCAGTCATGGGGCTCTGAGGGACTTCTTTGTATTGGAAAATGAACAAAAACACAGAATAAGCATTTTTTCCCCAGCACCCTTGTGCTAAGGAGAGGTTCTGAGCAGCTCTGACCCTGCCTCATGGCCCCTCCCCATGTGAGCAGTGTGCACCCTGGGTGGAGCCACATGGGCAGACAGTGCCTGGGCTCTAGAACGCTCATGGTGGCGGAGCTGAGAGATGCTGGATGCTTCGTGCACTGCCAGAAGAGCTTGGGAGGTGTTGTCTCTTTCTCTATATAACCAGCCCCTTGGCTGTCAGTGAATTGGATGTAAGTTTCCCGTGGGGAATTTGTTAAAAAACAACAAAAACAAAACAGACTTCTGGACTTCCCTCCTGGAGATTCTAAACCAGGAGGCTGCCACGTGGGTGAGATTGAGGACAAGTGACTAGGAGGACTCACAGACTGTCCTCATCAGGGAGCACCCCCACCAGCCTCTGCCACACTTACAGACCCTGCAGCGAGAGGTTCTCCCTGCAGCTTTAAGCTCTCCCACTTCTCTTGCTGCTGGTGTCTCTGGTGGCATGGGAAGCCAGCTAAACACAGCCTCCACGTCCTAACGCTCACAGACTTGAGCCCTACCACTGGGTCAGCTGTCAGCCTCTCTTCTCCCAGCTAAATCATTCCCATTCCTCTCACCTCTCATCCATGCTCCTATTTTTCCAACCCATCAATCTTTTCCCTTGCTTTTCTCTAAATGCTCTCCTGGTTCTCTCCAGTCCTCCTGAGTTGTCTTTGTTCCCAATTCTTCCTTTGAACAGTTTGTGTCTTGTGAGATTAAAAAAAAAAAAAAATTCCTGCTCCAAAAGGATTCGAAGGCTATTTTGACAGAATTAATTTAAGAAACCTCCCTGCAGCATCCCAGCAATCCGGGAAAGAGGGCAGGTTGCATAAGAAAGTCTAAGGAAGGTGGTGCAATAAATACTCCATGGTGTCCATGGCAACACACCCCAAAAGTTTTCTGGATGCTTGCTCAAGCTTCAAGGTGAGCCTACAGGCGGAAGGTCCCCCTGCTGGCCCACCAGAAAGCCGGAAGGATGGATTAGCTCTCCCATTGATTTCAGTACTAAAGCCCAGGGCAGCTTGGAACTGCAGAAAGAATGTGGCAGAAAACGGAATGGAATGTGGGAGCCAGAGTGGAGGGAAGGAGCGTAGGAGCTGGGATAACCCTTGCAGACGACAGCATCAGTTACTCATAGGCAGAAATTCACTCTGGAGATTTTTCAGGGAGGCAAAAAGTTCTCTAGGGTATGATATGAAATATCAGCCAGGCAGAAGGGAGGAGAAAGAAAGGGAGACAGACACCAGAACACAGAGAGCCAGAGCGCAATGGTTTGGAGACCTACTTTCTCTGAATACCAGGGAGAAAGGGAAAAGACAGCAGAGACAGCAGAGGCAGGGGTTCATCTCCATGCCTCCGGGTCCAGAGGATGCTGACTGCACCACCCGGGAGGAGGATGGCTGCTGGCTCTGCTGGGAAGCTGGGGAAGTGGGCACCAGATTCTAAATATCTCCTGAGAGGTGATCTCACAGAACAGCCACGTGGGTGCGTGTACTGTTCTCTCACCCACAGACTGCCCACCGCTTTGTGGTTAACCTGGATTGTGCAGCTTCCAGAAAGCCAAGTGCAACTTCGGAGCTCATAATTTAGCACTTTTTTTTTTATCCAAATCCCTTCTTACATGATATTTTTTGGTCTTCAAACAAAATTCGCATTTATTAGTTGTAAATTCTTAAGACTGTAAGGCATTGAATTTGGAGGCCGTCGTTAATTCCTGGTACTGCTAAGTGTGTCCCCCGAGGAAGTCTGTGAAGCTTAGCCTCAACCACTTGTGTGATAAATGGAAAGGGTCGTAATGAGATTTAAAAGACATGATATAATTACATGCTAAGAAATGTAGCTGAATAATGCCTACAACTCCTTCTGCAGCAGATATCCTGAAGATGAGACAGACAGACAGATAGACAGACAGACAGATGGACAGAGAGGAGGACACCACTTCTCTTGGCCAGCCCGCCGGCAGATGGGGCAGGATGGAGCACACCCTCCTGAAGGATGGCACCTCCATCCCCTTCTACCCTGTGATGAAGTCAGGCGCATTCTGTGGAAAACCCCTCTGAGCCATCCATTGCAATGAGGTAAGGAACCACCTGTAACCTTTTCTCAAATGGGGTGAACACACTGGGTACAGACACTTTAGACGTGACTATGATAAATTACCAGCGGGAAAATGCCGTCTCTTATGTTGTAATTCCTTTATTCAGGGAAAAAACAAATGAAAAAAACCAAACTGGGGCCTCTCTCCTCCATTTGGTTCAATCCCAAACCATGGCCCAATAGCTAATTTTGTTTGTTAGCCTCTTTGTTCACTAATTAGTAATTATGAACAGCTGGAGAGTGGATTACTCACCTTGATAAGAGGGAATTGTGAGCTCAAGAGAGATGTCACTTAGGGAGAAAAGAAGAACCTCTCCAGATACACGATGAACCAAACAAAACAAGCCCCAAATTAGACACATCTTTAGGAGGGCCCAGAAAAGCAAACGCAGCTTTATTTGCCTCCGTGTGGCCAACATGCCGCCCCCTGGTTTCTGGGTAGCTCCACTCTCTAGTATCTACTTTCATCAGGAAACAGAAATACCAGCTGCCTCGAAGCAAGGTGATTCTCCTGTTATTTTAGACCTTCTTGAAACCAGGGAGCTTCAGCAGGGGAACAGCAGGTTATTCTGGCTGGAACAGAAAATCTAATCTTGAAAATAAGGAAAGCCCTGATTCTAATCTTGTCCAAGTCACTAGTCACTTGGTTCTAGTCACTAAGCGAAACATAAAAAGCCCACAGATCATTGTGTATATTGCAAGGATAGCTTCTGACACCCAGGCAAATGGCATTGTTTTAAAGGCCCCACGAAGAGGATGGAAGGATGGGCAGGTGCTGCAACTTTGAGGAGTGGAAGGAAAGGATGCAACGGTCTTCTCAGACAGGCAAGGCATGGGCTCTGAGCGTGACACAGTCTCTGCACATATCATCCTGCATTCCTGGGCAAGCAACACAATCTCTGTGCCTCAGCAGCCTCGTCTGTAGAGTGGGAATATCAATACAGGGGAAATGAAATGCATATAAAATATTTAGTATGGCAGAGGCTCCACAGTTGACCACTTCCTTAAGTTGACCTAATTTTCCTACACTGGACATGCACCACATGCGTGTATCAGTACCGTAAGCCTAGTTGCATATGTTTACCACCTCCATGTGTTGACCAATTTGTTACAGTCCCTTAGGTGGTCAACTTATAGAGGTCCTAGTATACAGCTGGGGAGAGGCAACCAGATGACCAGTCCAGCCCCTGCCTAAAGCAGGTAAGAATTTATGATTCTCATTTACAGAGGAGGCAACCAAGTCCACAGGTCAAGGTCAGACAGCTAGTCATGGTGTACAACAGGTGGCCAGAAATGGGCTACCTGCCTCTTTCTGCCTCACCAGAATGCCACCCAGCAATGTGCCCCTAAGGTACTAGGAGACCAGTATGAGAGGTGTCACACCCACCAGTCTTCAGCAGGGCAGGGCCTGGGGAGGTTGACACACCCAAGCCTGTGCCTGCCTCATCCCTTTGACACACGGGAACATCTCCGTGGGTCCAAAGTGAGAATGCTGAGAAGCTCTGCGGCACACCAGTCTGCATTTTGGTACACCTTCTGAATAATTCTGCACTTTTCCAACCTACCTTAAGAGTCAGGGCAGTGGTGGTTTTGGCCACATCCTTTTTGGGGTGATGAGACAGAAGGTCAGAACACTACTTGCGTCACTGAGGTACACAGTAAATGAGGAGCTGATACCATTCCCAACCATAGCTTACAGGCCTTTTCAACTTTCACACTTGTCCCTAAGTCTCTGCATCATCTCCTTCCTCAGGATCCTGATCTAGACCCCGCAGGTGGCTCCAGCTGGACCCTGTATACTTCCTGACTGGGAAGCAAAGGGAAGACTGAGCCGCCGCATGGGGTAATTGGTGCACTTGCCTAATGGTCCGTGGGGCAGTGCAGGTTCGATTCAATTTGATTCAATTTAACTAAATGAATTCAATTCAGCCCCATTTATCCAGTGTCCAGCTGAATGCAATGTCTCACCCTGGTTCCTAGGGGCAGGGGCTGGGAGGAGTGGGTGGGGAAAATACAAGGAGCAGCATCCGGCCTTCCAGGAGCTCGTAGGAAGGAGGCCGACAGCTACAGCGACTCAGAGGTCTCAACTCAGTACCACGGGCACGGCGGCTGGATAACTCAGTGTTGTGCCCAGCGCACTGAGGGGTGCTCAGCAGCAGCCCCGACCACTGCCCACTAAGATGCCAATATTGGAACCCTTCAGGTTGTGACAAACTCCACACATTGCCAAATATGCCTTAGAGGGACAAAACTGCCTCCATTGCAAACCGCAGCTGTCATATGAGGTTCCATATCACTGGTTCCACAAAACAGGTATAAACCAAGTCTTAGGTGGTGAAGAAGCAGTGACCAAGGCAGACTCTATAGACAAAGTGACATTCAGGCTAAGTCCACAAGAGCAAATGGAGTCTTGACAGGTATTTCTATCTTAATAAGGTAAAGGCACAGCAGCAGGAAATAATAGGTCCCAGAGTCAAGGGACTTGTCACAACAGCAGGCTACAAAGAGCTTCTGAAAATATTTAGTGACTCATGTGGCACCCACCGACTCAAATGGCCCTAGGAGCAGCAGCTTTAGTTGCTGGGATGTGGGGAGATGAGAGGCCCTGGTGGGGTGAGGGGTCCTACTTGGAAATCAGGCAGCTGAAGGTTCTCAGTATTTTCACAACCACTATGGCTATGCCTCTACACGTCAGTGAGTCCCAGCCTGCTCTACCCCTCTGGAGGAGGACAGATCCCAGGGCATAATCCACACTTGGTCTCAAATGAAAGCTTAAGACAGCTCTGACCTTAACAATGTTGAAAACCCCTTTCCTGCCCAATAGTCTGTGGTAAGTATGGCAAATATTGTGGGGCAAGGGGAGCAGAGCTAGTTTTGCTGGTGTAGGTTTGACATCAACTTTACAGACTGTTACAGCCCCCGGGTCAGTCCTCCACCCACACACCAGCCCACACCACGCCTCCAGGATTTAGCTTCATTTCTTTAAAGTTCCTCAGTGCTGAAGTGCAAACTGAAGTCATACTGATCTTTCCAAAACAGGATCTAAAGTCAGAGGGTAACCACTAGCTCTGAGCCTGGAAGGTGGAGAGCAGCCTGGGGAAGAGAGCGTGGAACGAGAAGTCAAGACCAGCCTTGCTGTGTTGGGAGAAGGCAGAGGCAGGTGTCAGGAGCTGGCTGATGACTCCAAGTCGTGCCCTTGTGCCCTGCGCTCAGCGCGTTCTCTTGCTGTGCTCAGGAAACTCAGACTGTAATCCACCCTGCGGGTAGGAGTGCTGTGCCCTCCTTGGTGGCCAGGAGAAGGGAATGGATTTCTGGTCTCCTCTGCAATACAGGACCACCCTGGGGCCTGACCAGAAGCACACATTCCTGTCAAGCCCAAGAACAGAGAGGAAAGCACATTCCGAGAAGACATTCTCTCTCTCTTGGGTCTCAGAGATGGGATTCAACTCAGCTGCTGGCTAGATTCTCCGTCCTTTTCTACAATGTTCTCCCATTTCTCCCAGCATCTCCCCATTGGCTGCGGCTGCCGCTGAGGCCATGGCTGGATGGTTTGCTTGCTCTTCTAAAGAAAGATGTGGCTTATCACAGCTCCAGGCAGGCATCTGGAGAACGACCTGAGACACCAGTGGAAACACAGAGCTGCATGCACAGCCTTTTGCTCCCCAGTCCCTGCTGTGCTATGTCTCAGGGGCTCTGGAGACAGGTTTAGGCAAGAACAGCAGCACATGAGGGTGTTGCAGTTTTGAGGGACAGTACCGGGCAGGGCCTCTGGCAGCTTAAACGTGCAAGCCCATGTGAAAGGTAGGGCTTCCTCTGGGTTAGGAGCTTCTGTAAAACAGATTCCATCCAATCCTTCCCAACAACCCTTCATCACTTCCCCATCTGCATTTGGAAGTAGCCTTCCAGCTCCACCATCTTCACCTGGCTCCTGGACCCCCACAAAGATCACATGGCAGGTGTCTATCTCCAGACTCTTTCCTTTAACCTCCATGAACACAGCTGCCAGAGTAATCACGCCAAAACATGACTAGCATTTTATACTACCTTCCTGCCACACTCAGAAAGCCCCTGCTGCCAACAGCATGAACTGAAGCACTGTAACCCAGCATCTGGGACCAGTTCTGACCTCTGCCTCAACTGAGCCATCTAATCACAATCCCCAGTGTCTGGGCACCTCCCACCCTGCATGGCCTCCTCTTCTAACCTTGCCCAGATCACAGCACAGGGCATGGTGCCACTTTCTCCAGGAAGCCCTCCAAACCACAGCACCCTTCCTGAGCCCCCATTTCACTACGAGTACCCAGCAAATTCAAGGGTACAGGCTCCTGGCCCGCCTCCTCCATGGGAGCTGCTGGGCTTTGACTTGATTGTTGCAGACCCTGAAAGCTTCCTCCCATTCCTCTTTCTAATGCAGGGAGCCCCAGTGCTGCTGAGGCTGAGAGGCGAGCAGAGCGCTCCTCTTCCCAGATGCTCCCAGACTCTGGAACCGAACTAAGGCAGGGCCATGTGCCAGGAGAGTAATCCAGGCTGCAAAGTAGAAATGCTCTTCTACTCTGGGACAGGTAAGGGCACAGGAGCAGGGCCAAGGACACACAGTGCACACCCTGCCACAGGCTCCGTGGGATTCAGAAGTTCCCGAAACCAAAGGGCCCTGCCCCCCTATCTGAGCCAGGCCTCTGTAGAGTGGGCCAGTACCTCTGCACAGCCCACCATCTCTCCTCCATGGGGTCCCACCCACCTGCCAGAGCTCAGCTTGATGCCACCTGCACTAGGACAACAGCCTTCAGTGTCCTAGCCAGAATGATCAGGTCCTCCTTGAAACTTCTTCCATCTGCTTGGCCCCTGTGCAGATTCAACAGGTGACCTCCCCAGTACAGTGCCTTCCTCAGCACATGGCAGTCCTCAACCAAGATTATTTTAAGGATTGTGGTCTTTCTTCCACAATAACAACCTATCAATCCCTTTTGTGAATGCTTTACGTATTGAGAATGCATTTATCCTGCAGGGTCTTATTGGGTCCTTACCACTGCTCTGAGAAAAGCAGTGACACACCACCACCCAGTTGTGCAGGTGGGCAACACTGAGGTTCAAGGACGCCACTTGCCTTTGAGAGTCCGCATCACAACCAGAAGGTAGGCAGGGTGAGTCCTGAACTAGTTCTCTTCCCCAGATGCTCATCTGTCCACAGAATCTATTTCCCCTGACAAATAATCCTGTGCTTATTCAGCGGTCCTTGGGGATAACAACCATCTCCCTTCCGAGATGAGAAGCGGGGCAATTACAGGCACAGGCAGGATAAGGTAGCAAGACGGCATTCACCTGCCACATCTTGTGAAGGTCTTCAAACTCCACCGTGTTTCACTAAATCTTCCTGCAACCCACGCACATCAAATGCAGGCAGCTTATTTTGAATGATTGATGAAGACTTTTTTTTTTTAACATAAGAATTTAATTACAGTGTAAATGCATTTCGAGAGAGTCTGTCAACTTAGGTCTCACCATATAGACTTCTGACAACCTTAGGCAGCCTAGGAGACTTTTTCAACTGAGCAGAAAAGGGGAATAGGGTGACAGAGCCACATGGGGGTGGTGTTTTCCAGGAGGGGCCTCTTGCCAAAGTCCCACAGAGCAGGTCTGAGACATTATTAAATCTGATGTTGCCCTAAACTCTCTTTCTTCTCATCTGCAGAGCCAAATGGAAGCACAGAAGGGGAATTCTGCAGCTCTGGGGACACGAGTAATCGTGCTGCATTTGGGTGAAAGGCTGATGTTTCAACCAACACATTTCAAAATCAGGCCACAAGGAACAGGGCAGGTTACTTAGGCCTCGTGTGCTGTGGGGACAGAAAACCTGACGAGAACTGACAAGCCCTAAATCCTGCTTTTGCTCTCAGGCCTTTGTAGAGCATCTTCCTTGCTCTAGTTTCCTTGTGGGATAATTTCTGGACCCAGGGCCTTGGGAGAAGTGGTGGGAGTGTATTTGGAGGTAGAGGTGGGGAAAGGGGCTGTCCAAGGACTACAGAACTGCAGATCCTACATGGAAGGAAACATGTTCTCCTGACGCCAAGCCAGGACAGAAATGCTCATGCTGTTTTCTATTCTGTGGCATTTTAGACACAAAACCAAACGAGATGATCACTGCAGACACATTCCCAAGAAAGCACAAATGAGAAAGAAGGCACTAGAAATAACCGGTTCCTCCAGGACCGGCCTCTCCTTCCACCTCATCTTCCCTGAGTTCTTGCATCAGCCACCTGTGGGGAGAGGCGGGGCAGCCCCAGGGAGTGAGCGGCTCACCCCTCACCACCAGATCACCTCTAGGGCCAGGAAATGAGGATTGCTGACTTGTTTACTCTGGGGCCAGGTCTGCAGAGGCAAGGTACAGGAAAGGAAGGTGCTGTTGGACATCAGAGGCTGCGGTGGGGGCTGACCTCAGAGCAGCGGGCAAGGCAGAATTAGAGCTGTGGCAATTTTTCCCCTTGCCCTGAGAGGATGTCTGGTAATGCCCGGAGACATGTTTGGTTGTCACAACTAGGGAAGGAGTGCTGCTGCTAGCATCTAGTGGGTAGAGGCCAGGGCTGCTGCTAAATGCACAGGGTAGCCCCTGGCAACAAATGATAATCCACCCTAAATGTCAGCAGGGCCAAGTTGGAAAAGCTTCAATTATTAATAGAACATCTGAAAGAGTTCATTCAGCATCTGCCTTCAGAAAGCCCCTGAGGGAACAGACCAGAGGGCCTGGCTGGACCAACGGGCAAAGCCACCCCAAGACAGGATTCACTTGGTGTATGAACAAGAACTGCCTAACACAGGGGTGATGGAAGGGCTCCATTATACCTGCATGAGTCAATAGATTCTGCCAAGAAGACCACAGAAGAACTCTTGAGTCAGGTGGAAGAATGAACCAGGTGACCTCTATGGTCCTTCTGACTTGGAAGATGCTGGTTTCCAATAAGAAGACAGTTTATGAGGCCAGGATGTGGGGATGTCCACTACAGGGGGCAGGGCTCAGAAGCTTGGAAAGGGGAGGTTATAACAATTTAGTACAATAACAGCTGAGCCTGTAGGGAGCCTCTGTTATCCATTTGGGGGGGTGTCTGGTCATTGGGCATTTGGGCTACTTGACTCACTAACATAATTGGCTATGCAGCCTGGCACAGCTCCTTTGTTTTCCGACATTGTGGGGACATTCAGCCCCCATCTCTCCCTGGATCCTCCTCTTTCTATTTACTAAAAGTTGTAGTGATTAAGGGCATGCACTCTAGAGCCAGACGGCCTGGTTCAGATCCCAGCGCAGCATGGACTATTGGTGTGGGTTTAGGCAAGTTCTATGACTTATTTAGTGCCTTGACTTCCTCATGCATAAAATGGGATCATCATAGCATCCTACTTCACAAAGTTGCCATGAGGCAAGGCATGGTGTCTGACACAGCACGACCACTCAATCAAAGCTGATTATTACTAATATTATGACAACCTATCCCTGGGGAAGATCCATCGGGAACATCTCTCAGCCGTGGATCCTCAACTGATGGAAGTGAGCTGGGGGCTCTGTCTCACACTGTATGGTGGAAACAGGCAGGCACAGCAAGGAAGAAGTCTTCTGGTCGCCCAAAAGGATGTTATTACAAGGAAAGGGCCCCTTTCTCACTAGAGTTGTCCAGACAAGCCACTGAGTGAACAGGCCTGATTCCTAAGATGAATGTCATAGCCAGAGACCCCAGAAGGGATTCTGAAACCAGTGAACCCTTTTTCTTTGCTCCATTTTTTTCCATGGTCCTCTCTGTAACCACCATATCAACACACACTGATTCATGGAAGATTGCTCTCTTTCCTCACAAAGACTAAGTAGATCACAAATCCCTAAACTCCCAGACAGGCTGAACATTTCCTGCACACCTACCTTATGCAGAGCCCTCTACACAGGGCTCCATGTGCCAGGCACTGTGCAAGGCATTGCAACCCTACCCCAATACTAGGCTCATTATATGGGTGAGGAAACAGAGGGTCCATAGAGGTTCTGAAGGACAGAGCTGGGACTTAAAGCCAAATCCCTGGAACAACTGCAGAGCTCTTCCCCACTTCACAGTACCCCCCTCCTGGGTCCAGGCCTTGCACACCCACAGAAGTGCCAAATATGGGCTAAAATGCCAGAGAGGGGGAGGGCAGAGCAGAGGTGTGGGGGATGTTCCTCTCTCTGCGTGTTGTACTCCCTACTCAAAATGCCTCTAGTCTGGGAGAGTCAGGCATGGGCTTATAAAATGTTATTCTATGCGAGCCCTTCCATTTTTCTCAACTTTAAAAATTTTTTTTTCATATTGCTCCCACTATATCAATCACTTCAGTGTATCGGTCTTGGGCAATAATTTATGAAGACCCCAAGGTCAATCACAGCAACAGCTAAAATAAATAAATGGGACGTCATCAAGTTAAAAAGTTTCTGTGCAACTAAGGACACTATCAACAAAGCAAAGGGATCACCTTTGGAGTAGGACAAGATATTTGCATGCTACAAATCTGACAAAGGACTAATAACCAGAATCTACAAAGAACTCAAGCAATTCAACAAAAAAAGGGCAATCAACCCTATTAAAATCTAGGCAAGAGACATGAACAGAATCTTTTCTTCTAAGGACAAAAGAATGGCCAACAAACTCATGAAAAAATGCTTATTGTCTCCAATTATGAGAGAAATCTGACTCAACTTCTAAGAGATAATTCCAGTTGAGACAATATTCTCAGTTGAGAATTTCTCTTATATTCTTTTGAAATGTCACATAGAGTTACAATCTGGCCCAAACAGCTTCCATATCCTCAAGCTGCCAGGAGCCACTTTGCAGACCAAGTTTCAGCTCACACAGGGCTTTGGAGCTTCATCCTGGTCATATCTCAATCCTAATGGCATTTTCATGTTTTACCCAGGCAATGTTTTCCTAGTCTATTAAAGCAAATCAATCCTGTATCCTTGTCTGGGGTGCTAAATGACAGTGTGACCTTGAGTAGGTCACCGTCCTTCTTTGGGCCTCTGCTGCCGCATGTGATAGAGGAGGGACTTGGTAAGACAACCCACAGCCTTTCCTGGGGCCACCACCTCTCAACTCTGTGTAGGTCAGATGACAGCCATGTTCTTTGTGGATCTGGGCTAACTGAAATCCAAAGTATAACACTCTAAGTGGAATTCCATGATGGGGGCATTTAGGAAGCAGCTCACTTCAAAGGAGGCCCTTTCTTGCTGAACTCTGAATGCTGACACTACTGGGTCATGTCTGCCCTCCTCCCCCTTTTATACCTGGGAATTCCAGGCAAGAGAGAGCTGGGGAGCTACTACTTTCCCAATGCCACTGGGCTCCTGAGAAAGAATCTTCCCCCTGAGACATTCCCAGCTCCTTCTCCAGGGCACCCCACGCTCTGGGTCCCTCTGGGAGAAAGCTTAAAGTGTGGCAGCAGACGGAAGCCATGAGTTTATATCGGGCATGCCAAACATTCTCTGGACGATTCTAAACATAACTAGGCCTTAATATAGTGCCTCTTCCCGTGCCGACGACAAGAAATCCACACTTGAAATCCTTGCCCAACCGGCTCATGAGCCCCGTTCCCTTGAGGAGACTATTTGTAGCCCTAAACCAGGTGCTTCGGCTCAGTGAGAAGACACCAAGAATGCCAACGGGAAAGGGGGTTCTTACATATGCCAATCACCTCCATGTTTGGATTGTCTAAGTTGCTGAGAAGCTGCGTGACTCAGTCGTAGGCTGGAAACCACTGGGAAGTCCCCCACACATGGGACTCACAGGACCTAGATCCTGATGGCCAGGGCTGAGGACTGCCCACCTGGCCCTGGGTGAGGGTAGGTGTGCACCTGCTTTCTTTGGGGTGCGCAGAGGCCTTGGGCTGGCCCCACCAGGCCTTCGCCTATGCTGTCCCATTCTCCGCAGCTGGGGCCGTCCTGCTGGATGTCTCCCACTCTCACTGCTGTTTCTAGTACAAGCTTTTCTACAGTAGACCTTACAGAGTCCCCAGCTGGTGCAGGCTCCCTGGGCAAATCTCGAGGCACTTTTTAATAGCCCTGTGAGACCAGCTCCAGGGCAAAATCCTAGTATAAGGTCTGATGACCCCAGCCATACGCACAGCCCTCTGGAGCAGGTGAGGAGGGAGAGAGGGTAGGCTCTGGGTCTGAGACCTGCTTCTAAGTTAGAAACCTGTCTTCCAGCAGAAGATGACCAGAAACATCACTGGGCAGGTCTGGCCCAGTGTCTGAAGTTCAGGCATAAATCAGGGGAAAAGGGAATGGGACCTGGCCACATGGATAGGGCACAGAGGACTGACCTGGACGGCAAACTCTCCCAGGAATTTTATAGGTAGAAGATGTGACATCAGCCCCCATAGGCCCTGGTTCCTATCTCTGACCCCTGGGAGACCACCCTATGACCCTGCTAACTTCTGTGATTCTCAGCTGGCTGCATTCAGGACCTCTCTGCAAGCTTCTCGTGAACCCACAGGTACACATGTGGAACCTGACTTCACTTCTGCATCCACCTCCAGAAAGGCTAAGCTTAGGTAGCAGCTGACGGTTCACAGAGTTGTATGTTAACTGGAATGAAAGAACCAGTTCTGCGGCTGTGCCCAGCACAAAGTGCTCAGGAAATGGTCTGTAGGACAGGTAAGCACCAGTGCCAGCAAGTCAGGTCATTCTGCACTGAGACATGTGGGAAAAGTGAGAGTTGGTGGGGAGGTGAGACAGAGCACATTCAATCATTCATTCATTTGGATACCAGGTTCATATATCCCTGGGGTACTACAAAGGGGAAAGGTCTCTGCCCTTGAGGAACTAAGGGAACAAAGAATGAGAAGAAAGAGACAGGCTGAGATTGGGGTAGGACCCTGCAGAGGGAAGGGGCCCACTTACTGAAGGGTCAGCCGTACTGAGTCCCGGCAATTCTGTGGCACTAGCCAGACGAAGGGGGAGAAACCAAGCAAAAAACGTATAGGCAAGATGACTTAGGTCACAGTACCCCCGGCACAGCCCCCGAGGCCAGCAGGGACCTGACTGCCACATACACACTGTGTTGTGTATATTTTTGAGCACATGCTGCTATATGCTTGTCTGAAGCAGATACAAAAAAAATCAAGGTTTACTATCCAACTCATATTCTAGTCTGATTTCTAAATGTTACTTTTTAAGGCCTTCTCGTCACCCACTGCTGAGCCCTGTGGACACCTGCACTCTGTCAAGTGGAAGAAGACGAGGGAGTTACTCTCCACACGTGACAGGCCAGTGTCTGGGTCCAAGATGCTGCGAAGTACCTAACTGGGCCATGGCCATCTGACACAGGCCCAACATCTTGTCCTGGTGCCCAAAATTTTAAAAATAGCAAGTCCATTGTCCCAAAGCCCCAGACAGTGAACACATTCCCTCTAGGACCTGTGAGACATAAGTTTGTCCCAGAGGAGGGGGGTGGAATATAGTCCTGCCCACACATGGGGACACACAGATAAGACACAGAGACACGCAATACACACAAACACACGCAAACTCCAGGCTTCCTCAGCTCTGCCCACGGACAGCCAAGCCAGGCTATCACCTGACAAGGCAGCCAAGGTGTTGGCAAGGTTTCCAGAGAGGCTGGGGCTCCCTGGTGAGCCCTGAGGTGGCGGCAGTGACTCTCAGAGACAGGCTGTGCATCTTAAGCACATCTCCCCTGACTGCCACCCTGTGTCCTGAGTCCCTTCACAGACTAGGTGGGTGTCAGAGGCAACTACTGGGGGGTTTCATGTAGCTGGGGCTGGGCCCTGGCGAGGGGGTGGGGGAGCGAGTTGGTTTAGAATTTGGCCCAGGGAAAAACAGAAAATTCCATAAAGGTTCAAACACATAAGCATCACACCTTTCTCCTTTTTAGGATATCAGGGACAGATGATCAGGGCTGAATAATACAACCCAACCTGTTCAGTCACCTCCAAATCATTTTGAAATAAACTATTTCTAGTGGCCAGCCTAATCCAACCTTCAGGCAGAGTTAAAGCCAAAAGGTACCTTGTGATGAAGAGCACATGGTTCCAATCCAGCCTTGCCACTTTGTGGCTGAGATTTTAAGGAAGTTACTTAACCACTCTGTGCCTCAGTTTCAACATCTGAAATGTGGATGTTAACAGGATCTAATTTCTAGGGTTATTTGTAAAGATTACTGATGTGTAATAAAGCATTTGGTACTTAACTGAGCACTTACACTATTAAAGTACTTGGGAACTGATTGGTTAAGAGCCACCGTCCTGTGTCCCCCAAGCATCTCCCACCCCCATGGCCTTTCTCCAGGGCTCTAATACTGCTCTGTGATCTGGTTGCTCAGTGGGTGGAGCTGCCTGAGCATGCAGTGGCCCTGGTGCCACAGTCTGGCTCCCTGTCTGAATGTCCCCTCGTGCCAGACATTCACAGTGTACCCAGTGCACTCTGCAATCACTTTTCAACCCCTCATACTATTCTCAGCGGGACTGAGTCCTCTCATGGACTTCAGAGGATATCCTGCCAATGACAAGGGGACTTTCTCCCAGCTCTGCCTGCTCATACACCCCCTCTCCAGATCACTCAAACCCAGAGACAGAGAGCTCTCAGCCAGAGAATTTGACCTTGTGTGATCCTCAGCTTCCTTTCTAAGCCAGAGATGTTTGGGAAAAGCAGGGATGGATGTCCATACTTTTGTGAAGCTAGGAAAACCCCAAGGCTGTCTCTGGGGGTAGCAGCATGTGCACATCCAAGTAAATGTTACTTAAAGTAACAGGAGTTGGACCTAGCTACTTCCACCACCACCAGGTACCCTCCCCTCTCCCCTGGCTTGCTATCGCTGTCTTGACTGAAAAACCAGGCAATGTCAAGTATGATATTGAAGTCAAAAGACATGACCTTGACTCCCACCCCTGCTGCCATTAGCTGAGGGCATTCAGCATGTCTGTGTCCTCATCTTGGCGTGATGTGGGACTGACACAGGGAGAGAGCCCTTGTGCCAGGGACGCATCTTCATAGGCACTTGGTGTGATAAGCATGCAAAGAAATTAATTCCATATAAAAGTTTAAAGGGACTTGCTTGGTCCGTAGATTTGTAATGAAGACACAGCCAAGAAAAGCAGAGAGAAGGGAGAGACTCGGACGAGGGCACCAGGCACAATCCTCCCTCTCAAGGGAGGTAAGAGAACCCGGAGCTTCATAAAGATGCTAAGAAAACACAGAGAGGTAACTGCTCAGACGCCTGAAGGACATGTTCAAAAACAACCCTTTCCTCTGCCACATCATTCCATTTAACATGCTGGCCATTTTCAACTTACCCCACAAACTTCCTTCACCTGGGACCATTACAGGTAAACTCCCTAATAGTAGGTAGCAATGAGCCTTGAGAGCAGGACTCAGGAAATCTCAAGAAGACATGATAGGGAAAAAATGATTTCCCAGACTTCAAAAAATTCCGAACTGCCTAGATGTCTTTAGTAACCTAATTCCATTTTCCAGGCAGGGGTTCGCCTTAAATTTTCTGCCTGGGGGAACTAGAGATTTTCAAACAATCACTGTCAGATCAACTTTGAGTGTGTCAGGGAGGTGCCTGTTTTTACTACTTTCAGTACAAGAACCAAACTGGTTATTACCTTAGGCAGGAGAAGAGATATTGTTATATTCAAAAAGTAATTTACTCTTACAGTCAAAGTAAACTGACCCTTGTTTGGTTGGTGTGTGTCTCTGAGCCACGGCCCTTTCCAGTTTGCTGCTCTTTTTCATACGAAGAGCTCCTTCTCCAGCGAGCTGCCAAGCCATTTCCCCACTGCCATGTAAATAGCAGCTCGAGATCCATCTTTTCCAGGAAGCATTATCTAATTAACACTATAGATCCTGCAACCCACCAATTTATGTTCCCAGCCCCCACCCCCACGGATGGTACTGCCGTCATTACAACGCAGAGGCTGTCCCTCCCCATCCCCTGCCGGAGCTCTGCTATTATTGCTGCCGCTAGACGTGACCCTCAGAGACACAACAAATAATTTTTATAACTATGTCCCAGCCATCGCATAGGACATACTCATAATAAAAGATTTTATTTGCTGTTTACCTGAAATTCAAATCTAGCTGGGTACTTGGGTTTTGGTTTTGATCTGCTGGGGTTTTTCTTGTTGTTGTTAGTTTGTTAAATCTGGCAATCCTATCTGCTACCCATCTTCCTTGCTTAGACATCAGAGAAACAAAAGAAAAAGGTCTGTGAGCAGCTTAAAGAGGTCACAAAGCCCATGTACAACACTGTCTCCAAAGGAGAGCCTTTAAACTTCACCTAGTCGTTTCACACCCAATTTTAGCAAGCTTTGTGGCTGATGACCAGTACCAAACTAGAAAGAAGGTCAGGTGTCACTACAGAGAGGAAGAAGGTCGCACAGCGCGAGCCCTGGCCTTGGAGAGCACGCGGCTTCCAGTCCCACCATCTCCTGCACAGCCGTGTGGTCTTTGCCAGGTTGCTTAGCTCTCTAAAGGTTCAGTTTGTTTCTCTTTTAATCAGCAAATTAAAAATGATGCTATCTAACCTGCAGAGTTGATGTAAGGATTAAATAATAAAACGATACATATGTAAAGTGCTAAAGAAATGTAGATGCTTGTTATTACAAAGGGACACACTGACAAGAGTAAGAAAAAGCCATCTTCATTTCACTGCTAGGATGGGGAGAACCTATAAAAATCACACAAGTGCTCACTCACAAAGACGATCCTTTGGACTGATTTAATGTAAGAGCAAAGAAGCCTGTATGTGCATCTCGATAAAACAGAGGTGTTACAGTGGTCCACTAGAGCACTGATCTTCCAAATAACAGCTTTAAAGTATCCAGAAAAGAGTTAATTACCATCAATGCCTTCTGTGAAAGAAGGCAGAGGAGGTTTTCATCCAGGTGAATCTATTTAGGCCCAGGGCCTTCAATATTTGACACAGCCCAGTCAAGAACCCTGAGAGTTGCTTTATAAAGACATATATAAAGATCGCAGGTATCACAGTACCGGCCTGTGGTCCCAGCTACTTGGAGGGTGATGTGTTGAGAATCACTCGAGCCCAGTAGTTCAAGTCCAGCCTGGGCAACATAGTGAGACCCTGTCTCAAAAAAAAAAAAAATGTATTGGTATCTCAATGTGTCAGCACTATACTCAGCATAACGGCATTTATGAGCTTAGAAAGGAAAACCTCTTTGTTCAAAGCAACTGGCTATTATCCTGCTAATAAATATCTGATCAAATAAAGAAGTAGATGAATGGATCCCTGTGGCGAATTTACAAAGTCCTGGAAACAACACAAAGGACTCAGGCTGTTCCGTGGCTGAACTAACTCCCTTTCTGTTACAAGTGACAGCACAGGCCAGGGAAGAGGAGAGGGGTCAGTGATGCGCACAGTGGAAACCCAAACAGAACTGAGCCCTGCCTGAGGACACTGGGCATGAGTTAGCAGGCAGGTAAGGGAGCTGGATCACAGCTCGGCCATGATGCTCCTACTGTCCTCCACCAGATGCTGCTGCTCCACAGAACAAAGGGAAGACATTCCTGAAGATAATTTTTAAGTGGTTAATAGTTCATGAGTCATCATCCTTCTCTAAAATTTAGAATAGCGTGTTTGGTTTTATTTCCTAGCAATGGCTGGGCCCCCATCACTGTCATGGTTTTAACCCCTAAGGTCAGGGGGGAGACCTGCTGAGCAGCATGGGATATCCCCCCTGCCAAGGATGTCAGTGAGCGCTAATACAGCTGCCAGCTGAATGGGGGTCTGGGATCCACTGATGTCAAGAGGCAGTGAAGACGACAGACAGCATAGCCACAACCAATGATGCTGCCCCTCCTAGGTCAATCCCAGTCAAACTCCTTATCAACCAATCAGTTACCCCCACATGTGGGTCCATCACACAGTCACATACTGGTTCCAAACTTAGTGGAGGGTAGGGGAGTATCAAAGATGCTGACAGACATGGTCTTACTCTCAGGAAATTCATTTTCTAAACTGGAAGATAAAACCCATAAAGGTGAGAAGGCGGGTGGCACCTGTGGCTCAAGGAGTAGGGCGCCGGTCCCATATGGCAGAGGTGGCGGGTTCAAACCTAGCCCCAGCCAAAAACCAAAAAAAAAAAAAAAAAAAAAAAAAAAAAAAGGTGAGAAGGCAACTACAAACATGTCACAGAAACCTGTGGACAATGTCACAGTCAAGTAGGGCTATGCAGGGGACACCTCCATGTGAGCACTGAGGCCTGTGGGGACCTACACACGGCGCAAAGGCATCAAAAGCATTGCCTTCCTGAGTGAAGATGCTATAGATTCTGAAATTCACGCTTACCAAGGCAGGGCCTCCCTTGGGCTGACTTGGAATCCTAAGGAAATTAGATGCCAGCTGAATGGGGGTCTGGGATCCACTGATGTCAAGAGGCAGTGAAGACGACAGACAGCATAGCCACAACCAATGAAGCGTTCTTAGATATCAGATAATTTAATCCCTCATTTGAACAGATGAAAAAGGAAAAGGGTAAAAGGAAAAACAATTATCATGCACCAAGCTCCTAGCATGTTATCTAATCCTCACGACATTCTAGGAGGTAGCTAGCAAAATCATTTTAAAGATCCCTTGCCAAAGTCATACAGCTAGTAGGTGGGGAGGAGATTGGACTCTGTCTAACCAACACCCAGTCCTTTCCTGGATGTTCAGAGCCAGCTAAGGTGAGGAAGGAAAGGGGCCCGAAGTGACAAAAGTAAGGCATGACACCTCAAGGCCCGGGCCCAGGGCTCCCGACCAAGGGCAGTGCCCTTCTTATCTCTCCTCTGCACCTCCAGACATGGTCTTATAGGTGTCTAAAGCTGTGCTGCATTAAAAGCCTAAAGCAGGTAGTGGGGGGAAAAGACCCCAAGGCATAAATTAAAGTGTTGAGCATTTACTATGATCTCCTTCTTCAAGAAAATTTCTGGCTCGGTGCCTGTAGCTCAGTGGCTAGAGTGCCAGTCACATACACTGGAAGTGGCGGGTTCAAATCCAGCCCGGGCCTGCCAAAAAACAATGACAACTATAACCAAAAAATAGCAGGTGTTGTGGCAGGCGCCTGTAGTCCCAGCTACTTGGGAGGCTGAGGCAAGAGAATCGCTTAAGCCCAAGAGTTTGAGGTTGCTGTGAGATGCGATGTCATGGCACTCTACCCAGGGCGACAGCTTGAGACTGTCTCAAAAAAAAGAAAATTTCCAATACAGATCAAAGCAATCCCATTTCACTTCATTTCCAGGATTCCCTTGTTGCATCAAAACTTTGACCCAACTGTAGACAGAAATAAGAATGCCCCCCTACCATCGGCTTGGGTCCAGCCATATCTTGTTAGAGGCTTCACAGGTGGCTCTTGGGTTGTGTTTTGAAACAATTGGTTTGTTTGGAAATCATTTCCCCATGCTATATCCTGTTTACTTGTTTTTTCCTTCTGGACTAATAAAGATACCCTGTTTCCCCGAAAATAAGACATCCTCCGAAAATAAGACCTACTTACAGGAAAGATAAGACGTCCCCTGAAAATAAGACCTAGTGCATCTTTGGGAGCACACCTTAAAATAAGACACTGTCTTATTTTTGAGGAAACAGGGTAATGCTGAGCCAGTTGGCATGGGTGTGAGGACAGGAACTCTCATATTCTGCTGTTGTGAATTTAGAATTGGACCAGCTTTCTTTAAGGCCTTTGGGAGAAAGATAGCAAAAAGCATGACTTTCCACATATAAATCTCATTATAAGAATTCATCATCCGGACAAATGACTGCAAAAAGAGGGATGTGTAGGATAAAACTACCATATATAATCTCTGACAATTAAGTTCCTGAAGTTGTCACCATGCACTTACATTGGCAGCACAGTACAAACAACTCAGTAACATTTCAGAACCTTGGTATATCAGTGTCTCACAGTTGGGTTTGGGGTGATATGTGGTAGTGTCTTTTTGAGTGCCGTTCATTATTGTTGTTGCATGTTTTGTGTGCTTTTGCAAGAAGGCCAAGGCTTGAATTAGGGCAACAAACAAACATTTATAAATTTCTTGTTAAACTTGGCAAGAGTGGAAGTGAAATCAGGATCATGTTAGTCCGAGTTTATGGGGATAATGTTATGAAGAAAGCGGCAGTGTACAAGTGGCAGTGTACAAAAAAAATAAATATTTTTCCAAAGGGGAGAGAAAGTATCACTGAAGAAGAAAGGTCAGAGTGGCCAGTTGGGTGAAGAACTGATAAAAACATTGCAAAAATTCATCAAATTGTGCATCAAAATCATTGGCTGACTGTGAGAAGCATAGCAGACCAAGTAAACATTGATAGAGAAATAATTATGAAAATCTTAACTGAAAATCTTGGCCAGCAACTAATGCCTCTTACATCACAATAACGCGCCAGCTATCTATGAGGGACTTTTTAGCTAGTTAATAAATAACTGCATTGAGGAACTCTCCCTACTCACCTGGTCTGGTCCCCTTTGACTTTTTTCTTTACCCAAAGATAAAAGAAATATTGAAAGGAACATATTTTAATGATATTCAGGATGTCAAGGGTAATATGACAGCTGTGATGGCCATGCCAGAAAAAGAGTTCCAAGACTGCTTTGAATGATGCTAGCTTCCCAAGGTAACCCTAGTGACATTTAGCAAGGAGGTATGCAGCGCTTTATTTAGGACGAGTTCATGAACTTAATTGTCAGAACCTGTGTATTATATATCATTTTATATAATAAAGGTATATATACAGAGGTTGCCAAAAAATGTGTATGCATTTTAAGAAAGGAAAGAACTGCATTAAAATTGTAATACTCAATATATGCTGATAAATAAAAGATGGCTATATTACATGTTTAACTTCTGCAATAACAAGAGGTGCTCAAAGTGGTGTGGTGTCCACTTTTGATTATGGTGAACTACAGCTTGAGCAACAGTGACCAACGTGTCCACTTGTATCACTCCACATGCCATTTCCATTTCTTCCCTAAGTACCACCAGTGTAGCTGATTTTCTATAGTATACCACTTCCTATAAGGTCCCCCATAGGTGAAGCTGAGGGGTTTTAAGTCAAGAGAACATGGGAAACTCAACCTCACCTCTTCATCCTATCTATTGTCCTGGTAAATTCTCAACGAGGTAAGTTCTCATGTCTCGGTGCATGTAAAAATCTTGGCATGAAAACTTTCCATTTTTGTGTTTTAAGAATGCATCGTAAGCTTGTTCTGCTACCAACCACCTCACGCATACATTGTTTGGTAGACTTCCCTGACCAGTGTGTAAACTGTTCCAACACCACAGTAAAAGCACAGGGCTGGTTGCTGTGCAAGGCCACCCAGATCTTCCTTTCCCTACACACAGGGCCGTGCATCTCAGACTTACCACAAATGCGTACAAGTGTTAGGCGTGTTGGAGGTTCTGTTCCATATTCATGCCTCCACCGTGGTTGTACTTCCACAAGGTTCTCGAATTTCAAGTACCACTTCAAAATGGCCTTGCACTGCTCAAATGACAACTATGCTTCCGCCATTCTCTTTGACTGTCCTGCTTGTCACATGGTGACACTAGTGTTCATTTGGTTAACGCCAGCTTTTGAACGAATGTCACACTACACATTGCTATTGTAATTCAACTTCGAAAAGTAATACATAGACAATGTCCCTTAAAATGTGTACACATTTTTTTTGACACCCCTATTAGTTATTCTTCACCATGCTATTAAAAATAGTGAAAACCACCTTATGGCTCTCCAAACAATGAATTGATTAAGAATACTGGTGTCTGTGTATAATTTAACATTAAATGACTATTAAAATGATACTGTAGATTCATATTTAATGGTACAGAAGGATAATTAAAGAAAAAAACACACACACAAGAAAAAAAAGAAAAAACACAAATGGTATATGTAGCAGAATTCTTTTTGAAAAAGTATGTATATCTGTATTTGCTGGTAAAGACTATAAGGATATGCACATAAAAGACAGTAGGTCCCCAAGGTGCGAAATTCTAGATGAATTTTTGCTTTTTAAAGATACGTCATTTAATTTTTCTATAATGATTATATATTACAGTTATGCATTGACTAACCATGCTTTTTTCCATGATGAACTGCATATACAATGGTGGTCCCATAATATTTAATAGCTGAAAACTTCCTATTGCTTAAGGGACGTCTGGATGGTCCTCATCCTGTCACCCTGTGCAGCCCTAAGCTAACGTGTGTGTTTGTATCTTAGTTTTTACAAAAAGTTTAAAAAGGAATAAAAGAATAAATAAAATTTTAAAAATTTTTCTTTTTTTTTTTTTTTGGAGACAAAGTCTCACCCTCTTGCTTGGGCTAGAGTGCAATGGCATCATAGCTCACCGCAACCTCAGCCTCCTGGATTCAAACGATTCTCTTGCCTCAACCTCACCAGTAGCTGGGACTGCAGGAGCCCACCATGCCCAGCTAATTTTTTTGCCCAGTTAATTGTTAATTTTTTATAGAGACACGATCTCTCCCTGTTGCTCAGGCTAGTGTTACAGTCCCAGCTCCAAGTGATCCTCACCCCCCCCCAACTCCAAAAGTGTTAGGATTTTAAGTGTGAGCCACTGTGCTGTGTTTGTGTTTTAAGCTAAGTGTTATTACAAAAGAGTCAAAAAGTTAAAAAAAAATTAAGTTTATAGTAAGTTAAGGTTAACTTATTACTGAAGAAAAAAATTTTTTAATAAATTCAGTGCAGCCTAAGTGTCCAGTGTTTATAAAGTCTGTGGTAGTGCACAGTAATGTCCGAGGCCTTCACATTCACTCCCCACTCCCTCCCTGACTCACCCACAGCAATTTCCAGTCCTGCAAGCTCCATTCATGGCTAGTGTCCTACACAGGAGTACTGTTTTTTAATCTTTTATGCCATTTTTTCCCCGCTCCTCTTCTATGTTTAGAGACACAAATGCTTGCCATTATGTTCCAATGCCTGCAGTATTTGGTGTGGGAACAAGCTGTCCAGGTTCACAGCCCAGGAGCAGCAGGCTCTGCCACAGAGCCCAGGCACAGAGTAGGCCACCCCATCCAGGCTTGTGTACATGCCTTCTGTGATGTTTGTAGATGACATCTCCTTACAAAACATTTCTCAGAATGTATTCCCATCATTAAGCAATTACAATTATAATTTTAAAATTATTCCTTAAATTAAAATAAAAGCTATTACTAATATAAGGGGGAGAGAAGAGAGTTCTTTTCACATAAAACAATTTGTAACTCCTAGTAAGATAATCAAGTTAGCCCATAAAACCTGTCAAACTGGCTTAGAGTGATCAGGGTAATATAGTTTAGGAGAAAGGGACTGGGGGAGGGAAGATCCTCTCATTTACTTGGGCCTAGAGCAAGCCCTTGACAGCCCTGCCCCACTTCCCAGGGCTCCCTCCAAGGCTGCTGACTGGCCTTGGGCCAAGGTCACACTGGCCTTGGGCTTACCAGACTGGGTCACTCTCTGCTCCAAAGTTACCCACAGAAAACTCCCCTCCCCAACCAAAACTTTGTCCCCCTCAGGCCTCATCCAGTCTCTGCCAGGACAGCAGCAGAGATGAACCGACTGTAGTCAGTGTCATAGCCGTAGGGAGGGTGACCAGGGCTCTGACTACACCAGCTTCCATGTGGCTGGGGGTGGGGAGACACTTCCAGTATGCAAGCCACACCCGGAGCAACACCGCCAGGACCTGCTGATGGTGTGTGTCCACTGTTACCCCTTGGTATCTGTCTCAGGTTCCTTGTCCACAAGGCACCCATCCTGGGGCCTCTTCTTGCTCTGGACTCCATGCTGATGCTGTTACGCCCACCCAGATACCCATTTCATTGATTTACAGACTTTCTGACTTATTCATTCAGAAGGGGTTTGCAGCTAATTAACTAGCTCCTTCCCGGACATCAAAAAGGCTACACTAGGCAAGTATGAGTTGTCCTTCTCCTGTCTTCCCTAAAGCCCCTGGGATCTAAGTCGACACGGCATGCTCCAGGTGAATCCAGCCTGGCTATTAGTGACTGTGAGGGGAAGACCGAGACAGTGGGATAGGACCAGGCTGCGTAGAGAGGGATCCAGTGCTGAGAATCCAGAAATAATCCCAGGAAAGTCATCGTGTGTGATACTGCAGGGGGCTGAGAGCAGAGGCAGGCACTAAGCCTGGGGTCAGAGGTGGGTGTGTGTGGTCACCATAGCTTACAGAGAAGGTGGTCAAGGGCAGAGTTTGTGGCTCAGGAGTCAAAGTCCTGCATCTGGCCTCACCAGTCCCGGGCCCTGGGGCAGCCCATTTTTCATGGGTGAAATGCACATGATAACCCTGCCTTCAGACCTCAAAATGCTGCTGCAAAAAGCCAGTGAGGATGGGTGCATCTAAAGTGCTTTGTTAAACTGTAGAGTGCTATACAAATGTTAGCTATTATTATTAAATGGCTAAGGCAGTATTTTGTCAGCAGCTTAGTTCAGCTTGGTTGAACACAGCACTCCAAACATTTCACCCAATACCAAATAGGACTTTGTTATTTAGGGAAGAGATTCAGGAGCTTTCATGGAACACTGGAAAATCTAAACAATAGCTAAAACACCACTATCCCAGCTTCAGATAAGCATCTTCACTGTGGTGAGGCTGGGGGCTCATGACTGCTGGGACCTTCGGTCCACACCCAGGGAGGACCTACACTCTGGGGGTGCTCAGGACCAAAGGGGGTCCAGGTCTGGGGTAAAGTGTCAACAGGAGGAGGTGCTGACACAGTCCTGGGCTTGTCTGTTTAGCCCGGGGCCCACGCTGAGTGCTCATTCACCTCTACAGGAGCAGCGCCTCTCAGAGATCCAGAGGAGCACAGAGCACCTGCCATCTGGAGTCAGAAAACCTCAGCCTGGGAAGGGAGCCTCAGTCGTTGCCTCTCTCCTGTTTATCTCCCTCCCAGCAGTCTGCAGGCCTCCTGAGGATGGGCGTTATTCCCCTAGTACCTAGCAAAGGGCCCAGTGCAGAGCCGGCCATTAGATATCTGGCTGGCTGGTGGATAAATGAATCCCGTAGTGTTTCTAATCGAGAAAATACAAATATGCTGCTTCTGCTCTTTCTGAGGAGGCCAACTTTTCTTTCAGTTTTGTATTCTTTAAAGATTAAAGTCTCCCTGTCCCCCACCTGCTCTTCATTCACTTTTTTCTCCCACCACATCCACAGGGGAGGGCGGGAGGCTGCTGAGATCCAGAGGCCTCTTCCCCAGGATGCCCCAGAGAGGAGGAAATGGCCAGTGGGTTGGCCCCATGTCCCAGGCCAGCAGCAGTGGCTCTACCCTAGGTGTGAGGTGAGAACTTTAAGGGATGGGGGAAAGACCTTTCCCAATAGATTTCCATTTAAATGTCTATTTTCACTTACATTCTTCGCTCAGCACAAAAGCTCCCCTTTAAACCCTCGTCTCCTGGTAAATAGACTATTCCTGCCCATCTGAGTCACATATCTCTGGGCAGCCAGACCTTCTGACTCACTGGTGGTTGAAATCTTAGATTCACAATACCATAGAGCTGCTAAAAATAGGAACCATGTACCTGGTTCCCTGTACCTGCCCCAAAATAGGACACAGACAAAGATGGTTCTTTAAAAAATGACTGCCTATCTGTAACATAAAAGTCAAATAATAATTGTCCCTATTCATATGACCTGAAATTTAATAAAGCCATCTCTATTCCTGTGGAAATCAGCAAAGTTGATGGATAGATCCAATAGATAGAAAGACAGACTTGTTTTTATTAGAAAATGCTATATCCTTAAATTAGCATGGGGGTATTTTCACAGCAGTGGTAGGGAAATGGAACTTCAACCAGCTTTGCTGGTTTCTCTCTGGAGAATCAATTTGGCTTAAAATAGTCAAGAAATTGTCACTGAGAAACAAAGAGGATGCTCAGGGTTTTGGGGGTATTTTTTTTAGAATAGTTTTATATTTCCTTTCAAGGCTTTTGAGGCCTCCCTATGTTAAATTTTTATAGCTCTTTCCACTACTTGCAAACTATTTGTACTTGAACAGCCTTAGAATCAAACTTGATTTTTTTCAACCTTACTTTTTGAGGGGGAAAAACCATCTACACCACTGTCAAGTGTTCATTTTGGCAAAAGTCACGGCAACTCAACTTCACTGGGAATGTCTGCTTCGGGATTTACTGTGGCCTTTGACTAGCTACGTCTCCTCTGACCTCACAGTATCTTGCAATGGGGTTGGGCAGATACTATCACTCCCAACCTACAGATGAGACTAGGACCCTCAGGGAGGAAACGCTCAGATGGAGGGCTGGGACCCTAACCCTGGCCTGGCGCTGCGCCCTGTCATGCACACAGCGAGGCTGAGGGTAGACACATTTGAAAGAAGAGAGCAGAGAAGACCTGCCTTCCAAGGACAGAGGCGAGTCCAGGTGTGGACATCCTGCTCCATCAGATGGGATGCTACTCATGAAAAATGCCTCTCGGTCTTCTCTACTTGTAAATCTTTCTACATTTCAGGCCATTTTTTAGCTAATGTGATCTGCCAGAGTAGATGACCTAAAGAAAATCACCTCTGGAGACTGTCTTCAACAGGAAGGAAACAGGTCTTGACATCATAAATCGCAGCTGTTGGCTTTCATGAGTGTTTTTAACTTCCAGTGACTTCCGGCAGGTGGAAGGCTGCAGGCCGGCAGGCGCAGATCACTCAGTGATGGGGACATAAATCACTGGGGCCATATGTGGAACCCAGCCCAAATCTCCAGCAGCCATGGTGAGGCTGCAGTTGAGTGAGGGGGACAGCGAGTGGTCATATCAAGGCCAAAGTGTGGCTGGGGTACCAGGAGTGCCAACCTCAGGGCACCTTCAGGGCAAGGCTGGGATGTGTGAGTGGCCAGCACTAGCTTGAAAACGTGTAAGAGTTTCTGAAGTGGGTGCCCCAACCCTGGAGTACTGTACAGGTCTAGAGGGAACAGCTTGAAGAAAAAGTGTGAGGGGCTCTGGAAATGCAACTTAGGATATTTTAAAAAGGAATTATGGGCCTGTCATTCACCCCATTTAATTTAGGAGGGAAATAAAGCTGTTGAGAGCCAGTACTGGCCGGCTTTTGGTCTTGTCATCCCATTTAATCCTTGCAAGTGTACCACGGGACAGTTTATTACTATCTTTGTTTTATAGATGAGGAAACTGAGGTGCAACAAAGTTAAAGAATTTGCTGGAAGTCACACAGCTAAGAAGTGAAGTCAGCATTCGAACCATGATTTATCAGACCTCAAAGCCCATGTTTACCTCACAGCACAATTCTTCTCTAGAACATCTGCCTAGTCTGCTAGCTCCCAATGGCCCAGAACCTCTGTCCTTTGGAGCCTAGAATGAGCTATTTTGGCCTGATATGACAACCTTCTCCCTGGCTTCCTGCTACTCTCCATTCCAACAGGATCATTAGTCTGAGCTGACCAATGCCTGCTAAGCTGCAGTAATGCTGGGCACCTTGCTTTAGGGGTGTCCTGTGGAGCAGCACACAACAACAGCAGTACAATGGGGGCCTCCACCCACCTTCTGCATGTGTAAATCTATTCCACTAGATGGAGGTGACCCGAGGAGAGAAGCTTACAGCCACAAGGGCCCACCTCTTAGAGGTAAACTCATCTTTCAAGGCATGAAGCAGCAAGCAGCGTTAGAAAACAATGTAGCTCACTGCCTTGCCCTGGGGTGAGACAACAAGGGATGTCCAGCTCTGCCCAGCATTGCCCTGTGCACAGAAGGAATAAAGGCCTAGAAGTCAGAAGGCTGACCTAGTCACCAACGGCCAATGGCAAGTAACTTAATTTCTCTGAGCCCCAGTTTCCTTTCCTAAATGTAATAGTAACTCCTGTCTTGTCTTTCTTGCATCGTCCTCATGAGAAGCTGAGGAGGTGACCTGAACACCAAAAGGAGCTAAGCAAATGTGAAGCATTTCTTCTCAAGGCTCTCTGGGGAGGGAGGGAGTGGGGCCTTTGCGTAATTTATTTCTGTGTTTATTTATTGTTACTGTCAGAAAGGTTTCTGAATGCCAACCTACAGCTCTCCGGCTGTTTGTTCCCCCTGCAGTTGTGCCCTCTAGGGGGTCAGAGACCATTCTAACAACACAGGTCCACTGCTGCTTGACCGCTCAAGGGCACGGGCTAGATGGCACCTTTGGAAGGAGACTGGCAATGTGGTGATGTCTCCTGCACCTCAACAAACATTTCCCGTTCTCCTTAGGCCACTGTGGGATATGAGTTCCAGGAGAAAAAGAGAAAGATATGTGATATTTAATAATAAGCTTGAGGAAATCAAGGCAGAGAGAAGGAAGCAAACACGGTGGCTGGTCAGGACCAGAATGTAAGGACCAGACCCCTGAGTCCATCCACTGCGGACTTGAGTTAAGTGCACCCACTGTTTTGGGAGTTACCCAACCTCACTCTGAATTCTGGCCTCACCTCTTATTACATCGTGGTCTCAGGGAAATCATTCAATATCTCCAATATTCAGTTTCCCTTATCCACTGGGGCATTCAATGGGATTCTGTAGAGCCCATGCGCAGTCCCACCCCACACTGTCACCCTGACGTCAGCAGCTTACCCTCTTCCCCTACAAAATCTTCACCCCTTTCTCAAGGAACAAACCTAAGTGGGCTGTTCACGGGTGGGCGTGAGCTCTACATACTGGCTTCACCTGGGTACAGTGAAGACTCAAAATTTCATTGCTACTCTATTGTTCTATTACAACTTTAGAATACTTTCTGATAAAAAAATGTGCTGTTACTGAAAAATGTTTTTAAAAAATAGAAATGCTACAAAGAGCATACTCTTAAGATTTTGGCTTATTTTCTTCCAGATTTTTAATGCATATTTTGAATGTAATTGAGATTCTACCACATGTACATTTCATTCTGTTATTTCACAGGAAATTATAAGATAAGCATCTTGTTATACTGTTAAAAACTCTTGAAAGACATTGTTCAATGGGCACATCATTTTCCATGGTGGGGCTCTACCAACTCCCCACTGTTAATTATTTGTTGTCTGTAATTTTTTACTTTGGCAGTAACACTGCAATAAGCTCAGTGCATAAATATTTGCATATTTTCTTTGAGCAGAAGTAGGGCTAAAAGTTATGATTATTGTTGAGGTTCGCAATACAAATTGCCAGGCTGCATTCCAGAAAAGTCTGGCCAAGGCCCTCCGGCCAATAGGGCTCAGGAATTTCTGCTTCACTCTCTCCTCCTGCTCTTCTGATGGCTTATCCTTGTTAATTCCAGGGGCAAAATAAGGCATTCACTTTTTTTTTTAATTTTTTATTTTAAAATAATTTCAAACTTAACAGAAAAGTTGCAAGGAAAGTGCAAGACACTCCCAAATACCAGTACCCTTCCCCTAGATTGCCTAATCATTAACATTTTGCCATATTTGCTTTACCATTGTCTCGATCAATAGTTATACATATGTAACATATCCACACACATGCAAAAATACATGTTTTTCAGAATCATCTAGACTTCCTTCCAAACACAATGCCCCTTTATGCTTACATACTCAGTATATATTTCAAAAGAACCGAGCCATTCTCACATAGTATGATTAGCAAAATCAGAAAATTAACATTGATCTAATACTGAATCTAATCTGCAGACCTTAAATTTCATCCCATGTCCTTTACAGAAAAAAAATATATATATTGAGTCCAGAATTCAATCCCAGATCATGCATTACATTCAGCCGTCATATCTCTTTAGTCCTCTTTAATCTGGAAAGGTTCTCTTGGTCTGTCTTTGTCTTTCATGACCCTGACATTTTTGAAAACGACAAGCCAAGATATTTGTAGAACATGCCTCAGTTTGGGCTTGTCTAATATTTCCTCCTGATTAGATTTAAGCTAGGCATCCCAGCAGGCAGGAACACCACAAAAGTGATGCTATGTCCACCTCAGGAGGTCATATTGGCAGGTGTATGATGTTGGTGTATCCCCTAGCAGTGAATTCAACTTTGACCATTTGGTTAAAGTGGGTTCCACATTTCTCCATCGTAAGGTTGCCATTTAATTTTTAAGTCACTTATGCAAACATTCTATTCCTCATTTAAGTTTCACCTTCTGGTTTTAGCACGCACTGAAGATTCTTTTGAAGCAATGGTGTGGTGGCCAAGCAGTGATCTCCTAAGTCCATTGCTCCTTTAACATTTTTTTGTTGGCATTATGTCTTAAGGAAAAATTTTCCTCATCCACACCCATTTATTTATTCATTAACTGATTAGATCAATATAGACTCATAGATTCTATTTAATCCATTAGTGTCATTATTTATTTTGATCCTCTAATTCAGTGGTTCTCAACCTTCCTAATGCCACAGCCCTTTAATACAGTTCCTGTGGGTCGTGACCCACAGGGTGAGAACCGCCGCTCTAGTTGTTTTAGCTCTAGTCAGTGGGACTCCCTGGATCCAGCCTTGCTATCCTCTGCCCTGCCCTCATTCTTCTCAGAGCACTATTCTCTGGCATCAGAGGTTGCAAGAAGTTCTAACTTTTCCTTTGATGCCTTTTAATAAAGAACAATATTTAGAAGCCAAGATCTGGATGCTAGATCTACTTACCGCTACAGATGCGTCATCACTTCTAAGTTCTCCTGGTAATAATAGAGTTAGGAAATGTATACCTTTATGTACATAGCCACACACACACACACACACACACACACACACACACACACACACACACACGTCTCCTATGTATACACAAATCTAACCATATTAACAAGGCATTTCTTTTTAAATTATAACTTTTAAAATTACTACTAAACTTGAAGATTTTTCCAAGTGTTATTAGGGTATTATAGGGAACCGTTGGCCATATTTCTATAAGAATCTTTGTATCTCTTATTGCTGTAGATGTATATTCAAATACAGATGCTAAGAAAAATAATACATTTGTAGTAAGTTCTTCCCCCATCTGTTGTTTGGTTTTCCATTTCTGATGTAGAGATTTCTAACTTTTGAAATTAAGACTATTCTCACTACTGTTTTGAGCTATTAAAGTCCTCCTCAGTCAGAGATTTGATACTCACTTCTATTTTCTTCTTCTTTTTCCGTTAATCTATTTAGTCATCTTGGAACCTATCGTGGCAAACCATATGAGATGAGGATCCAAATTGCTTTGATGTTTTTTTCCAAGTAGCTAACCAATTGTCCTAGTACCATTTATTATATAATCCTTCCCTTCATCACTGATTTACCATTGTTGTTTTTAGAAATTGCTTTCTGTATCTCCATCTGGCCAAGTGGTTTTTATAAAGGTTATAGGGAAAAACTGTTTTTCTCTCCTAATCTCATATAATTTATAACCTTGGAAAAACAGCATCCTGGCTATGAGTTTGGCCTCTGGACTGAAGCCAGGCTGCCTGGATTCAAACCCAGGTCCTCAGCTTTCTTGCCTGTAAAGTGGGGTAATCATAGTCCCTACCTGGTGGGTTATTTTTGAGGTTAAAGGCATCAAAACACTTCAAGTATTTAAAATATTAAATTAAAACAACTGTACTTAGACATGGAAGAACTCAATAAATGTTAGTAATTATGATTTTTAGAATTTTTTCTTGTTTTATGCTAACCCTTTATAGCGCAAATGGAGGATCCAAATTGCTTTGAAAGTGAGGTTCAGAAATACACATATGAAGTGATTTTCTCTAGATCACATACCCCAGCACCCCCATGCTGGCACATTGACAGGGAAGTGGGTCCTTCTTGACATCTCTTGCTCGGGTCAATTCTCATCACCTGTGATTTTAACTTATGCAAATTCTCCTATGAGCGGGGAGAGGGAGGAAATGAGAGAGGGAGGGAGGAAGATGCAATTTACATGTGGTGTATGGTGCCTTCCACCTCTCTCACAGCACACGTGTACCCTGCGTAAGTGGGAGATGCCAGCCGGCTGTTCACCTAGTCTTCCTTGGTTCCTGCAAGCTTCTCACCATATTGAGTGGGCTTCCAGTGTTTAAAGATATGTATTTTCAAACAACATGGTCCTTAAACGTAAACCAACTGATGTAATCCCAGCTGGAGCCCAACTGCCCCAGCAACAGACTGCTAATCCTTGTGGAATAAAAATCAGCTGCTGTGGCCTTCATGAGCAGCGACGTGCCATTCCACAACCTGGCATGTTCCTAGGAGACTGTTAGGGGTTTTGTAGTCACTATTAAGACCATGACGGTAATGCCATAGCCCCCAATCAAATGGTGCTCATGTTTTGTCTGGGGTCTTATGCCTTTCCAATTCTGTTCTCCTCCAATGTAAACTTCATAAAGTGCACATTGGACTGTATTTTTCCCATGCTTAAAACTCTTCACCATGTCCCCATCATCATACAAACACACAGCATCCACAGCTGGTCAACAAAAATGGTTTCCTTTTGTCAAAATGCTAAAGTCAAGAAGTATTGGAGGGGTAGACTTGAAGACCCTGAAGTGACAAGTCGGGATAGATTATGTGGCATGTGCAGAACAGGCCATGCCTGCTTGATGAGAGACACAGAGGAGCTGTATTTATTAATGAGGACAGCCTGTAGGGACTCCCCACATTGGTGAGTACTGCCCTGCCCAGCAGTGCACTGACAATGCAGTGGACAGGCCCTTCCCCGGGAGCAAGTTTCCATAGTCTGGCTTGAGTATAGCAATCAGCAGGATCGTATCAAGACAGAGCACCTAATTCTGCTGAATACTACAGAGTTCCCTGTGCTTGAAAAATTATAATAATTAAGCAGTAGAAACTATTGATGCTGTTTACTTCACTAATCAAAACCAGTCCAAAGTTATGCACAGAGACTGGGTGCCATGGCTTATGCCTACAATTCTAGCACTTTGGGAGGCTGAGGCAGGTGGATTGCTTGAGCTCAGACATTTGAGACCAGTCTGAGCAGAGCAAGACCCTGTCTCTACTAAAAGAGAAAAACTAGCTAGGCATTGCAGTGGGAGCCTGTAGTCCCACCTACTCAGGAAGCTGAAGCAAGAGGATCTCTTGAGCCCAGGAGTTTGAGGTTGCTGTGAGCTATGATGACACAGTACTCAACCTCAAAGAGACAGAGTTAGTCTCTGTCTCAAAAAATAAATACAACTTTAAAAAACCTCAGAGTTATGCACAGGAGAAGGACACGATACTGGAAAAAAAAATGGGCAGAGACTGAAATATGGTCATTAGAATCATGGTACATGTTAGATGCTGTGGTGCTTGTTTTAGGTTTTGTTTGGTTGGTTTTTGAGATAGAGTCTCACTCAGTCACCAGGGCTAGAGTGCCATGCTATCATCATAGCTTGCTATAATCTCAAATTCCTGGGCTCAAGTGTTCCTCCTACCTCAGCCTCCCTAGTGGCTCTGATTATAGGCATACACCATCACGCCCAGGTAATTTTTCTATTTTTTGTAGAGATGGGCTCTCACTACGTTGCTCAGGCTGGTCTGTCTCAAACTCCTAGCCTCAGTCTTCCTGTCTTGGCCTCCCAAAGTGCTAGGATTACAGGTGTGAGCCACCAGGCCCGGCCTGTGATGTCTGTACATTCAGTAAGTGGCCAGAGGGACCAGGAAGCCATTCTGTATCTACATTACTAGTCTGGGTGCTATCTTCAGCTCTCTGTGACAAAACCAGGAGGTATCCACAGCAAACTTTGTTAATGCCCATACTGCTGTTGCTCCTGGAAAAAAAATCAATCTGATAGGTAAAAATAGAACCCGGGTGACAACAAAGCAGTACTTAATTTCACCCAGTTCATATGCAGATAAATTCCACAGGGTCCCAGAAGAGACACCACATTGCTCCTTAGTCATTCTGTGGAGGGTGCGTTGAGTGGCCCTGCCTGCCCACACTGTCAAAATGTATGTTGTAGTTGATCAATGGCACAATAAAGAAGATGCATTAGCAACAACCGAAAATGACTTTCTAATTGGAGCTGACACAATAAAAGCCTCCATCTAGACATCATTGTCCAATTGCACCAAGATGGTAAATAAACAGCCCAAGAACAGACCAAGTGACAATCCCTGATTCCGTTCCCAGCTTCCGTAATTTTATCCATCAAGCAACATGCCCATCTATGCTTTCCATACTGGGGTTGCATGTGTTGTTTTGAAGAGTGACAGTTCGTTAATATTCACTTTGGGGATTCCTAATGGCTTTCCTAGGGAGAATGACCAACAGCAGACTGACAAGCAAGGCTGCATTTAGAGTTCAGCTTGACTAATCCATCCATCTCTTCATCTCATTTCAACAAATGCATTCTGGGGTCAGAAGTAAGCAACAGCTATGAACAAATTAAAATAGAAGAAGTGGCAAAAATGCTAGAATCCTAGCGACTTCACTGCTATGTAAGTGAAGACCCTGAGAACTAAGGTTAAATCTAGGCACAGAGACCCACTGGCAGAAACTATCCAACAGAGGGAGCTGAGCATCCCCAGGGAGAGTCTGCTGCCCAGGTATTTAGAAGAACCTAGAGATCTGGGCTCTTCTATGAAACCTCAAAGCTCAGGATCATTTGGGGAGCAAGAGAAATCATGCCAGCACCCTCTCCACTCTCAGTGTGTGGTGAGAAATGGTGCAAGCGGCCTTGCCTCTGAGACAGATCTAACAGAACTTTTCTTGGCTGAAGTTCTATCAAAATTTTCATCTGCAAAGAATTGGCCCCCTATCTAGGGCATCTGGGAAATGTATCTTCCTACAGACTAATCACATGATCTTCTCCTTTGAATTGGCTGCTCAGGATGACAGGCCATAGGTGAAGGGGACAGGTAAGGTGAGAGAGTCACGTGAGGGTTTTCTATCCAGGGGCCAGCTTTCTGGTCTAACCTCACCTTCCAGCCCTTGTGCGTTACAGGTTTAGTCCTGTTGATGTTTTTATCTTTGACTCCATCTTCCTTTATGAGGACTTATGATGAAGCAACTGAATTTCTATCTTGCTTGTGACAAGACAACCTTCCAAGTTCATTATCTTTCTTCTAAAGACACTATGACATCGACCTCGACTGCATCCATTTCCTAGTCATGCTTCAACCAGCAGCATCACGAGGTGAGCCTAGACAGTCAGGTTCACACCACATAAACACCTCCCTGCACTGTATTCAGCCTCCTGGTGTGTTAGACATGGATGGACATGGAGGTCATTGGTCAAAACTGTCATTCTATGTCTCAACAAACTGTGGTGTGTATACCATGGGATACTTTTCAGCCACAATAAAAGATGGAGACTTTACATCTTTTTGTTTACCTGGATGGAGTTGAAGCACATTCTTCTTAGTAAAGTATCATAAGCATGGAAAAGCAAGCATCCAACATACTCAATGCTAATATGAAACCAACAGAAGAACAACTGCATGTCCACACAAGAGAAAAATACAATTAAATTCAAGTTGGGGAGAGAGGGGAAGAGGGAAAGGGGAGGAAGGAGAGTGATTGGTAAGCTCTCACCTAATGTGTACCACGTAAGGATATACCACACACACCCTGGATGAAGTGTTCAACTACAACCTGAACTTTACATCAGAAATGCAAACAATGTAACCTAATCATTTGTACACTCATATTAATCTAAAATAAAAAATAAATAAATAAAAAAGATTAATTCTCTTAAAAAAAAAAAAAAGCTATCATTCTCCAGTGGACCATAGTGAATGTCAAGGCCACAGAGCTAGTTACTGATAGAATAAGAACTGAATCCCAGAAACTCCTGATGCCACTAGTGAACCCCATCTCCTCTGAGTAGAAAAAGGAAGATGGGCAACTCAATCACTCACTCAATCAACTGAGTATTTGCTGGTTAACTGTGTATGCCTGGCAGTGTGTTTTACTTTATAAGATGTGCAAATGAAGTATAAGCACAGTGGTTAACACATCAAATGATTTACAAAGCTAATGGAAAAGCAAGAGGTCAACAAATGGAAATGCTTCAAAAAATTCAACGTCCTGGACTTGAATTATATGAAGTAGGTCTGGGCTTCCCTTTTGTGTGAATTTTACAATATAGAGGATTACTTCTCCTCTCTTGTGTAAAACCCTGGAGGTGAAGAGCCTGCTCTACACAATAGAGACCAGATGCTCCATCTACTCAGAGCCCAAGATAGCAGGCAGAGCTGCAGCCATCACATCCACATCCCTCACAGAGAAAGGAGGAGGTAAGAATGAATACTAGAGGGTAGCAAATATATCTGCCTCCTAGAGCCTGGTCTTGCATATTTTTAGGAAGCTTCCTGAGGAGTTGCTAAGGCACATCCTGGTTAAGGACAATTAGACTAGACTGTCATTTAGGTACCTTCCAGCCATGAGCCATTCTAAGTGACATGAAATGAGGAGAAATACCACACTAAGCTTTGTTTCAGTGGTAAATCCCACAGGCTAATCTATGCAGCTAGGCCTTGAGAAGTGGCTGAAATGCAGGCTGGGCCCTCGCAGCCAGGCCCGACACAGACAGTCGCAGGGAAGTATTTACTAGGAGACACGGCATAAGGCGGGGCTAAGAGGTAGCGGAACACCTGATTAAACTCATGGAAGATGGTGCCTAAAGTCTAAGGGCAGTGGCAGCCCCTCTAATGAGATGAAGAACCTACTTTTTCCATGAAAAAAGAAGCGTGGGGTTTTTGAGAAGAATCCAGCATTTCAGGGACCCAGCTGACGTTTCAATGCTTCTCCAAGGGTGGTCCCCAAATATTTCCATCAAAACTGCTAGAAGAACTTGTTAAAATACATATTCCTGGGGCCCTAATTTAGACTTCTTTAATCCAAGTTAGAACCTGCATTAATTTTTTAAAACTCTTAAGTATTAATCAAGATTCCCTGGGATCTCTGTGTTCCCTGGGAAGGCAGAACAGCTCACACACAGCACTGCCTTTATCCTCGTGATGATCACCATTTCTACTCACTCTCTCTTCCCTCGTCATCCACCTTTTCCTCTCTCCCTGCCTCACTGAGGTCTTCCCTCAAAATCTCTTCTGAAAAAATTCTTAGAAACTTGATGAAGAACAAAAACAGTCCCCTTGACATGTGGGTGAGGCTTAACTCCCAGCTGCTCTTGGAGCCTCCACTTGCCCTGGGTATGCCCTTCCTCATGGCAGTCCACAGAGGGGTGGGCAGGCGGGGTGTCCACCCCACACAGGGGTGAAGGACCCCTCAGGAAATGACAAGCACACACGCAGTGGAGGCCTGTTTCAGTCCCCTACTCTCCCCCACCCTAGAGACAGCATCCTGCCATTCACAGACCAGCAGGCTGAGTGCCCCAAATAAAAAGTATTGGGCAACACCTCCCTGTCCATACAGCCAGGACTGATCTGATGCATAAGCGGAGTTGGCAGCTATTACATGACTTAAAAGAAATCAGGAGAACATTTGCTTGCCCTCAAAAGGGGGAAAAAAAGGAAACTAACATTTACTGAAGGTCCTTCTGGGTACCAGGCTCGGTGCTGTTGCTTTGTGTACATAATTTCACTTAGTCCCTGTATGTTATAAATGGTAGAGTGACAGCCCAGAGAGTTTGTGTAATTCATCCAAGTTCACACAAAGAGTAAGTGAGGGTCAGTTGATATCTGCCTCTAGAGCCTATTTTCCTTTCAATAAACTGTATACCGTGTGCCAAGGGAAAAAAAAAATCAACTCTTAGACATTTACTTCTTAGGATTGGCTCCAGAGCCCAAGACCAGGCAGAGCTTTGAAAAAAAGAGCTGGATTTAAATCTGTGTGATTTAACCTTTTGGGTTAGTCACTTAACCTCTCATCTGAAAAAGCAGAGATGATAATTGTACAATTCCCCCCTCACAGGGTTGTGAAGATTAAATAGTTCGTGTAAACATATCCAGCACAATGCCTGGAGCATAGTAGGCACCCACAGCATTTTCCTAACAGGGCTCATCACAGGGAGAGCAGGAGAGATGGGCAGATCCCACAGAGGCCCAGCACCGCCCCCTCCCCCATCTACCTTCTATGCAGGCCTGCCAGGGAGGTGATTAATGGAGCCCTGCTTATTTCCTTTTCATATTTCTAATGACCTTTGGAGTCCACCAGCAAGCCTGCCCTATTTCCTACTTCAGAAAGAATTGCAGAGTGGAGAAGCAGCTGAAACATCAGGATCCTGGCAACGTGCCTTCCCCAACAGGTGCAGCTGAGGCAGTGTTTTCTCCCAGGAGGCAGGGCCCGAGCAGCCCGAGCGGCAGGAGGGACAGGGGTGCTGCGTGTTTCTCTTACATGAGTGGAACGGTCTTGGGAAAAAATGGGGCAACACCAGAATGTCATCTAGCTCCATGCTTGGGTGCCACCAGGCAGAGGCCCTGGGTGGAGGGAGGGCATGGCTGGTCCCTTCTTGGTCCAGAGAATGAGAACAGAAAAAAATTCAAAAACCTCTCAAAAGCAAAATGAATAAAGAAATGAACACTTGTCAGGCCCCTCTAAGTGTGCATTGTCCTAGGAGGTGTTTTTGTGTATTGCACAAGGCTTGCAGAAGTCCTAGAAGTCGGTCTATCACCCACGCTTCTAAGGGAAACTGAGGCTAAAGTGACTCACTTTGAAGCATCAGAGTTGAAACTGGCACTCATATTTTTAGACTTGAAAGGAAGGATCAACAATTCTCTGAACATCTGGGTTATATATAGAGCCAACTGGCTTGTTCTCAAATGGAAATGTCCAAACTGACTGCATAACCTAGATTGGCCAGACAAACGGCCAGGGCTCCCGCGCTGGGAGGGATGGTCTCCGGTTTCATCTGCTCCACGTCCTTCCCTCACCACCACCACCACAAGCTCTCTCCACCTAGACTCTGCCGGGAACCAGGGCGAGGTTCTGATCCCAGATGCAGACAGAGGTCCCAAGCTCCCCCTGCACTGACTGACCATGAAGCCCCACATGACCTCTGCTGGAGTCACTCTCAAGTTACTGCACCATTTCCCAAAGCCCCTACAACACGCTCAGCTACAGCCCAGGAGAGGGAAACTGGATGGACCCTGGACGCTAACTGTGGGAGGAGCTGGCACTGAGGCTGGGGCAGCACTGGGTCTGGTCTCTTGAGGGTGGCCAGAGGACAAGTCCAGGCAATCATGGTTGAGGGAGTGGCAGGGCCAGGGGATGCTCTTTCCTCCTGTTTGGGTTCACTCAAACCCTGTCCCGACGGCTACAAACTATCCCCGCCCGGGTTGCCCAGTCATAGCCCTCAGATCCTGCCATCACAAAGAGAAACCAGGACCAGGATGGAGCACCCTGTCCTGGGAGAGCAGGGCCCAACATCTCTGTTGCCAGTTAAGGCCACCGAGAGGTTTTTTGTTAAAATACTTCTCTGGATTGTGAGCTTAGAGAACATCTTCTACACTCCAAACTTACTTAGAGACGTGATTTAGCAGGTTGAGACAGAGGCAGCAAGACCTGCCAGCAAGGATGTGCACTGGAGAGGAGAGAAGAGGGAGGGAGATGGGAAAGCAGGGGACTTGGGATAGTCACAGAGAGCAGGTGGAGGAGCGGACAGAATCGAGAAAGAGAATCAAGAGAGTAGGGCTGGACCACAGTCAGGGCTGAGTGGTGACAGCCTCAGAAGACAGTCTCAGGAGGGACGGTGTGGTGTGGTGATGGACAGACATGGCCCAGTAGCCCGTGGCATTTGAAGTGCTTGTCCTGTGCTGACCCACTTCATCTCCACAAGAACCTCCAGAGATAGATGCTGGTGCAACTGGCTTAGGGAGAGAGAGAGAGAGACCAACATGTGACCAACATGTGACAGCATATGATAAGAAGTACACCCAGAGGATCTGAAAGGAGAGAAGACAAGGAAAAGAGGGAGGGAGGCAGAAAGAGGAACACCTGAACGTGGGTCCCATCTTTAGCCTTGATCATCAACTCAGGTTTCTGGGCCTCACTCTTCTCTTCTACAAAATGAAGACAATGATTCTTCTCTTGCCTTCTCATAAGCTGCATGAGATCGTGCAGGAGGATGATTCGTGACTGTACAGCTCTACATATACTCAGGACATCATGACCGTAGGTGGCCATCGGGGACCTGTCGTGGTGGCAGGAGTACATGATACATCATGTACAATCTGCCGTCACCATGCTGGCCCCTCCCAGCCCCCAGCCAGCATTCCAGCTCCTGAAGTTAGGGAAAGCATCACTAGTAATACTTTCATTAAAGATAAAGGCCTTCACCTGAGTGTGGGTCCAGAAGGCCTGTGAGTCAGCAGGGGCTGTGGGGAGGTGTGCCCCACCCCAGACTCTCAGGCACGGCCCCTTGTTAATCTCTGCAGGGCACAGAGCTTGGAAAGATAAACAGGTGCTCACATAAGTGTAAGGCAATACTTTCAACCAAAAGCACAGATTAATTTCTTAATAATGCCCTATAAATAAATTAGTTTTGGCTATTGAACAAAGTAACGAGCCTTGGCAGCTGCTTCTAGTTCTGACAGACCCAGCAGATCCGGGACACCTCCTAGGAACTCAGCCCTTTGTTCCCAGGTGGAAGATTCTCTCTCTACGCCTCCCAGGTCAAGCTGTACATCTCTGTCCAAGCAGGAACCAGTTACTATCACCACATAATTAGATGCTGCTCATTCCTGCCTCAGGACCTTTGCACCAGCTGTCCCTCTGCCTGGAATGCTCCTTGTCCAGACCTACACATGGCTGGTACTTGATTCATTCAAGTCTCAGCTCAGATATCACCTTCTGGAAGAGCCCCCATATGACTTGACTTTCTCCACAGCACATAGCACTATCCGAAATCACCTCATTTATTTGCTTGTTTGCTTATCTATCCCCCACACTCCCATATACCACTAAATACAAAGACTATCTTACTCACTGTTTTATCCCCAGAGCCTCAAGTGGTCATGCCTGACACACAGTAGGTGCTTAGTATTTAGCAAATCACCAGAACTAATTAATAAACTCATTAATTAATGTCAACTGACAAGACTAAGCAGTATTGCACTTAACTATCCCATCAGCCTTCCCGGATAGGTATGAGTCCCCCTTGTATAGATGAGGGACTGAACCAGGCCCATGCAACTTCCTGGTAAGAGGACTGACTCTTAATGCGCTACAGCCTTACCAGGAAGATGGACAGCAGAACCAGCTCATCATGACCAAATTAGCAGAGGCACCTGTTCTTTCCCCCACCACAGCCTTGGGAGCCAGAAACAGCCCTCTCCCTGCAGAAAAGTAGGAGGATTTGAAGAGCCAACAGGGGCCTATGGGGCCAGAACTACCAGGTCAGCCAGTTGAGGCTGAGACGACACTGCAGCCTGCACCAAGCTCAGGCTGGGGACTCTGCTGGCTAGGGGAAGGGGCGGTGCTCCACACACCTCTAATTTTCAATAACACAGCACCTATGAATGTGGGAGCAAGGGCTGCAGATGACTGAGGCTGCTGCTGTGGCTACTGGATCCCCCTCTAAGCCTAGCTTTGCAGAGGCACTGGCCGGTCTGGCAGGTCATCCGGGACCTATGATGGTCTCCGAGCCCTTAGTGAGGGGAGTCAGGGTGCGGGCGGGGCTGAGGCTTCCAAGGACCCAGGAGCCTTGTCCTTACTGTCCTTTGCTCTGGCCCCTGACTGCCTTGGCCCACATGTCTGACTAAGTGCAAACCTCACAACTGCTTATTTAATTTCGAGCTGTGTTCTGAGGTGAGTCACAGAGAAGGGGGGAGGGAGGAGTGGCCCCAGGGGGAAGCAGAAGTAACACAGAAGGAACTGTGCACCCATGAGAAAGAAGAGATCCAGGGACTGCAGCCTCCCTTTCCCTTCCTCTTCTCCACAGTCGGCCCCATTCATGCCACAGGCAAGGTAACCAGGAGGAGCAGGGGCAGAGGGTGATTAATCACGTGCATGTCCCACTAATTACAATAATTGCCATTTAATGACTTGTGTATATTTCTCAGACTGAGAGCACATACACAGCTGCCTGATGGACTAGGACATGTTGGGATTTGGGTTGCTGCTTTTTCTTTTTTTCCCACTAAAATATGCATATATATCAACAAATACGTAAGAAATCAGTGACAGCCACAGAGGGGAGACCCACAGGCTGCTCTGGCTGCCTGGAATCAGGTCAGGCAGGGGGTCCAGGATGGGAGAGGCTAGATCCCACAGGACCTAAAGCCCAGGATTTGAGCAGAGGCCCTGGCTAACCACTGGAAACACCATATTTCTGCTCAATTTGCAACTGGGGCCCAGGGTCAGTAACGACGTGGCTTGTCCTCTGGCAGAGAAGAAGCCCAGTGGTCTGAGTACTGAGCCAGTTAGAAGTGGGATCCTCAGGGGTTACAGGGAGGGCAGGGAGGTGGCTCCCTGAGAAGGGAAAAGAAATACTTGATCAGAGACCATCCTGGAGAAAACCCCGAGGAGGCCTGCTCTTTAAAGCAGTGGGGAGCTGGTGTCAAGACCAGAATAGCTCATGGGGCTTCCTCAGCCCTGGGAAGCAATTTGTATTTTCCCTGGAATGTCAAAATGATTCAAGGCTGAGGAATGAATGGAAAAGTCCAGCTGAGCTATCTCAGGGACTGCTTCCCTTCTCAGGGGATGCTCAACCCTCTCCAGGCCAGCACATCCCCCTGTGAGCCCTAATATTTGCAGACACCTCAGACTTAAAATCCAGAGCAAGACCAAGACAAGAGTATGAGAAATATCCAAAAAAGACAAAGCCTGCCCAGAAGGGGTGTGTGGAGACCCCCAGGGAGGAGCAGCAGCTATATTCCTCTCCCAGGCTCACCTGGCAGTTCCCCAGGGGTACCTGTGCCCTGAACACCCTCTCAGTGCACCAGGGCGTGTAGGGGACCTGGGCTGGGAGTCAAGGAGCTGGTATGGCTTGGGAATCCAGAGTGGATCCTGAGGCCTGGGTTGCCCCATGGGGCTGAGGGGTCTTTCTGCCTGACTCACGTCAGCTGCACATCACACGTACTGCCGGGACAGGCCAGGGGAGCCTGTGAAATCACAGTGATACACGGTGACCTCTGCCTGGCCAGGACAGACGACAGGTGATGGGACGGGGGGAAGGAGGAAAGAGCTGGTGAGATGGTGAGAGAGACTTACAAGCACCCTCTAGAGCCATGGTTCTCAACCTTCCTAATGCCACGACCCTTTAATACAGTCCCTATGGGTCACGACTCACAGGTTGAGAACCGCTGCTCTAGAGACTAGTGATGGGTGCTGGGGAAATAGCACCACGGTCAGAAAAGGGGCTCAGTTCTCAGCTTCTCAGTCCTTATCCTGGGAGCAGGACTCAGAAGAGTAGGCCTCCCTCTCTACCCTCCCCCTCCCCACTTCCCTCCCTCCCTCCCTTCATTCTCTTTCTCTCTCTCTCTCAGCACCAGCCTGTGCCAGGCACTGTTCAAGGTGCTGTGTGAGTGCCCGCCAGCCATAGAGGGCCTGTAAATTAATCCAGGTTGTGAATCCTCACCTGTGTCCGAGCAGACATACTGACTCCTCCATCTCCTGGGACCCTCAGCAAAGCCTTCTCTAGACTATGAGCTGCTCCCCGGCAGCCGCCACATGCTCACAGAACTATCGCCCAGGGCCCAGTGCAGGGCTGGATGCAGAGATGGCTACCTTAGCAGCAGTGCACTTTGGCTGGCTGGTGCAAGGTGGGGTGGATAGGTGCCTCCTTTCCCACCCCCTGCAATCCTGAGCGTGAAGACCGATTCATTGAGCTGTCTGCCTTTTATCTTCATCTAAGAAGGAGGTCACTGGCCACTGAAAATGATTATACTAGAGGATTTGGTGCTGCCTTGCGGCTCAACAGAGCTTCCATTTCTTACACTTAAGGAGAATTCTCCACGGTCATTTTGCTTAACAATCATTGTTTAAGTGTCTGCAGAGTAAGATGTTTCCTCTGACTTGCTGCCACCTGTCAGGTCTGTAATTACACTTCATAGTTCTAACAAAACCCTTTTTCATAGTGTGGGTACCAGCTCCAGATGGAAAAAGACGGAGCCAAGGATCCCACAGATAATTCTTTAAATTTGGTTCAGGGGAAAATGTCAACTAGGTGAGAACACCTCTGTCTGTTCCTAACCCTTGGCCAGTTAGACCAGGGGTCTAACCTGTCCAACCTGTGTGGCCCCTGACAGGTCTAACCTGTCTTGTCTTCTTTCACCTCCCAGAGCCATTCCCATCCCTGGGCCACCCTTCAGAAGTTCCAGACACCCTGCCCTGATATCTACTTTCTTCCTCCCTAGCCCAAGCAAGAATACACTGGACCCAATCTCCCTGGGCTTTTCTTCACTAATTAAAAAGTGATGCCAGCTATTTATTCCTAAGGATGAGTTTAAGTCACTGTGTCATCACCCCTCCCAGGGGCTGGTTTCAGTTGGATGATAAAATGAAAGGTGATGAAGTCTGCTCTCCACCTAGATGTAGAGCAGGCCTGAGGGCGGTAGCACCTGGCCTGGCCTGGTCGGTCGCTCTCTCTCTGCCCCCCCCCCGAATCCAGTCTGCAGAAACCTTCCTGATTGTGCTGGACCACAGCACTCACACCCACCTGGACAATGCTGCTGTTTAGCTGGACTCAGATGCAGCAAGTATTTATTTATTGAGTTCCTTTAATCATTTTTAACTTTTATTTTTTAGAAATTATGGAGTGCTTTGGGAGGCTCAGGTGGATCACTTGTGGCCATGAGTTTAAGACCAGCCTGGGCAACATAGTGGCAACAGGATGATACCCTGTCCGTACGAAAAATAGAAATTAAAAACTGAGCAGGGCTTGGTGTCCTGCGCCTGTATTCCCTGCTTCAGGCTGAGGTGGGGAGATCACTTGAGCCCAGGAGTTCAAGGCTGCAGTGAGCTATGATCATGCCACTGTACTCCAGCCTAGCTGACATAGTGAGACCCTGTCTCACAGGAAAAAAAAATTGTGGAGAAATACACAATAACGTACCATTTACCATCTTACCCACGTTTAAATGTGCTGTTCAGCAGGGCACAGCATTCACAGTGCTGTGCAACCAATCTTCAAAACACTTTTTATCTTGCAAAACAGGAGCTCTGTACCCATTAAAAAATTAAATAAAACTTCCCATTATCCCCTCCCCATCCCTGGCAACTGCCATACTACTTCTGTCTGAGTGTGACCACTCCAGAGACCTCATACAAGCTGAATCAGAATTTGGTTTTCTGTGACTGGTTTATTTCTCTTAACATAATGTCCTCAAGGTCCATCCATGTGTCAGAATGTCATTTCTTTCTAAGGCTGAGTAATTTCCCCTGCTGTGCACATACCACATTTTGTTTATCCGTTCATCTGTCAGTGGAAACTTGGTTGGCTCCCACCTTTTGGCTATGGTGAATAACTCTGCCACTGAACATGGATATACAAGTATCTCTTTGGGACTCTGCTTTCAATTCTTTGGGGTCTAAACCCAGAGGTAAAATTTTTGGATGGTGTAGGAATTCTACTTTTAATTCTTTGAGGAACTTCTTTCCACGGAGGCTGCACCATTTTAAATTCCCACTAGCAATGCACAAGGGTTCCCATTTGTCCACATCTCACTACCATCTGTGTTTTGGTTTTTATTTATTTTTTATTGTAGCCTTCCTAGTGGGTGTAAGATAGTGATTTCCATTTATGTTTCAGGCAGTAGGCTGGATATTTGGTATTAATAATCTCATTTCATCCATTAAAGCACACTTACATTCAGCTGGTAGTGACCAGGCTCTCCCCTGTGTCACTGGTCATCTTCCTGTGGATTTCTGCCTTGCTCTCCACTGAAGATCAGCTCTGTACAGCACATACCTGCACAGTCACAGAGGGTGCCAGTGTGGGCCCTGACTTAGTAGATACTTCACAGTTTTTGTTGGTGAACTAATGAGTTCCAGTGTCAACGAAGAGCTAGGGTGTCTGTTTTTGGCCACTGTGATCTCCAGAGATCTGAAACTCAATGACCACTTACATGTACCCTGCCCACACATGAGCCCAAGCCTAGCACTTTATATAGGACAACAAGGGCTTTCCTTGCCAGCTAAAGTCAGCCCCCAAGTCATAACTAACCCCAATTGAGCAGAGGTGACAGCACATCTCAGCTGTGCATGAAGCAGGTTCCCTGAAGGCGAGTCCTGCCAGAGCCTATGTCTACACACAGTCAGTGCCTGACAAATACTTTCTCCAACTGCAATGATAACAGATGACATTTCTGAATGTTTACCACATGCCCCGCACGTTATACACACTGACTGATTTAATCCTCATAACAACCCAGTGAAGTAGGTATAATTATCCCCATTTTATGGATGTGGAAACTGAGGTCTCAGAGAAATAGAAGCATTTTCCCAAGGCCACACATGTAGAGGCAATAAAGCTAGAATTTCACTTTTCATTGTTCTGTCCCGCCATCTTGCTGGACATGCTCAGTGTCAGGGGCCTATCCATGTTAGCAGAAGTTTAGCAGGTTCAGAGCCAGCTCCCGGAATAGAGCTGGTGGCCTCCTGCATTGGGGCACAGGGCCCCATTCACCTGCTCTCTGTCCACCAACGTCCTCCCTGTGGCAACAGCTCAAGCTTATTATCACCCTGATAGCTGGGTCCACAGGGGCCAGCAGAGTCTTTATACACAGGAACATCACACTGATCTTTTTGCTTCTATTTGTCCTTCTGCCTAATGGTTGGGTGACATTCAGAGACTCTGACCAAAAATCCATGTATTCTTAGAACACTCGTATTTCTACGAGGAATCTAGGTAAAAATCTCAAAAGATTTCTGTTCTGAGAAGCAAGCAAAGCTCTTTTAATTATATTTAAAAATTAATCATTCATGTTTGTTCAGTCAACTATACCCACACACCTAAAATTGTACCTAGAACTTGAGATTTGTGCAGTTTGTTGATTGTTCATGCCTTTCAAACCCCTTCTCCCAGCCTTTCGGTGGAGGACACTGGGGCCCTGCAGCTGAGGGGGCTCCCTGCTGGGCACAGGGCGCACAAAGGCCTCCCTTCATTTCTTTCCTGAACAAAAATGCCCTTGGCTCAATGGCCTGCTAGAGCCCATTTCTCTCCCTCATAAGTCAGCACACTGACAACACAGCTTCCTAATCAAGAAAGGCGGTGGCTGGAAGGGAAGAACACATGTGGCAAGCTCAGCTGGGCACTCATCAGTCTTCCTGATGAGGAGGAGATGAGGCAGACGCATCCTTATCTCTCATACCTTTTGAGAAGGTGCATTCTTGAAGGCTAATGGGAAGGTAGACAGGTGGGGATCAAAAGATAGCACTCCAGATTTCAAATATTCACCATCCCTGTGTTCCCTTTCCTAACGGCAGGATGCTGGGGCTAGGGGTGGGTGACTGTTGCTAAGTTTTTCTACCCTGTACAAACTTCACAGTCGTACAACTACTTTGTAAAAGTGGCAATAGTCAAAGTAAGATAGGCCTGCCCTGTGACCCACAGTAATTGCACGCGTAGGTATTAAATGTAACTCAAGAACTGGCATATATTTATTATTTTAAAAATCCTCAGTTAGCCATCAATAGCAGAAGAGGTTTTGTGGCATATTCCTATGGAACACTTTACACCAATGAATACGAACACACAGATGAATCTCACAAACATAATCTGTCCACCCTCCCAAAGACTGAGAGAAAGGGGTGTGAAAGGCAAGAAACACCTATGGACTGTGCAAATATTGAGTTCTAGACATTATTTTAAGTGTGTGGGCATAGTTGACTGAGCAAATGAATGATTTGTTTTAAGAAATCTAAACCAAAATATACATATTTTATGAGTTTAGTTATAGAAAAAGAGGCAAAATTGATCTATACTGTTAGAAGTCAGGATAATGCTGCCAGGAAGGGATTTGGTAGTGAGAAATGGACACAAGAGGCATGAGGAATGTTTCTTTGTTTGTTTGTTTATTTATTTATTTATTTTGAGACAGAGTCGCACTATGTTGCTCTCAGTAGAGTGCCATGACGTCACAGCTCACAGCAACCTCAAACTTTCGGCTTAAGAGATTCTCTTGCCTCAGCCTCCCAAGTAGCTGGGACTACAGGTGCCCGCCACAACACCTGGCTATTTTTTGCTGTTGTTGTAGTTGTCATTGTTGTTTAGCAGGCCTGGGCCAGGTTCGAACCTGCCAGCCTTGGTGTATGTAGCTGGTGCCGTAACCACTGAGCTACGGGCACCCAGCCGAGTAATGTTTCTTGATCTGGGTACTGGTGACACAGCCATGTGCAGGAGCTGAAAACTCACCACGCTGTACAACCACAGTGTCTGCCTGCCACCGTCCCTGGGTTACACTGCAAAGCATCGAAAGTTCTTATTTACAATAGCAGATCATGGGATTTTGAAGTCTTCCCCCCAAAATCTCAGTAGGATAAACATGCCATATCCCAAAGAATCTGAACTTGTGAGCAGCACAGGGTCCCGGGAACAAGAGAATGTGGGACCCCCAGCCTACAGGGAAAGAGGAGGTGCCAGAAGGTGAGGCAACACGGCCAGATTTCCTAACAGGGACGATGTGCAAAACCATTGTCACCAGCCTCAAAGAGACCAAGAAGGGGGAGGAGGAAGAGAAGAAAGGGGAGGGCCTGGAGACGGAGCTGAGCCCTCAGAAAGGAGGTACACAAAGCTGAGTGCCCCATACCCAGGTGGCCACTGCACATGGCAGGCTGTGGCTGTTCTGAGCCTCTGGGGCCTTGGGAAAGACACCAGCAGGTGATGCAGTTGCTTCGATGGTAATTGTTTCCTGCTCAGACAGGGAGGCAATAGGATCATCTCAGGGGAGACTCCTTAATTAAAAAAGTGTCAATAGATAAAAAGTAATAAAAGGCTTTTCTGCTGAAACACTGTCTGCATCAGTCTCCACCAACCTGCTAATGCTGCTTCACCAAGACAGACCCTCCCAGGTCCTCTTAGCTCCCTTTCCGGAAGGAGTGAGCATGTGATCATGCTGGAGGGAAAGGTCAGGAAGACCCACCCCCCAAATCTCTGAATCAACGTTCTGAATGAACCAGTGAAACCTAAGTTGTCCCAAACTGTCATTTAGACTATCCCCACTCATTACGGGGATGATCTTTCCTTCTTGGTGATTCTCTGGGCCTTTAATCTTAGGTTCCTTCTCTTCCCAAAGACCTCCGAGCTAGTTTCCTGCTGACTGGTACCTTACCCTATGGGAGGCACCAGGAGAAATTAAACTCAAAGCCCCCACTTTCCTTTGTGATCCATTTAAAGAAGACTCTTTTGGGCAGGAAGGAAGTTAAGTCTGAATTATCACTTACAATGAGGTTTGGGATGACCAGTGTCTTCACTGATTAGTTCATCCCATAGTGTGCGCTGGACACCCACCATGTGCTGAGCCCCACATCACCCTCTCTGAACCAGTCTTTGGGCAGAGTCTATGTCAATCCTGGGAGCAAAGTGGAGTAACCCAGGCTGGATGGTGGTGGCTAAGTGGATTCAGGGTTATCTTTTCACAGCCAGGGGGCATTGATTATTGGTCCACTGTAACCTGAGGGGGTGGCCTCTGTGCCCTTGAGCTTACCCTGTACAACATTCCATCAAACTGTGATGCACAGAACTCTCACTTGGATAAAGGCACAAAGACACCCAAAGCTGAGGAAAGACCGGATGCGGGATCAGGAGATATGAGTCTTGATACCAGATGCACTGATTCTAACATGATGAATTATCATAAAGTGTGTGGTAAATTTCTGGGTTTAGGTTCAATACATTTACCTGACTTCAGGACTTGGGATCCCTTCCAGAACAGTCATTCATGTTAAAAAATATCTGGGGCTTCAGGTGATCACAAGCTTTCTTTACAGGGAAGAGAGAGACGACGGTTGAAATACAACACTGGAGTACATGTGTAAGCTTTGCTTCATATAAGGAGGAATCTACAATAATTCAAGTTTGGACAGCAAAATAGCTCCCATGTGCACACACCTGCATGCCTGCCCCCACCTCCACACTGAAGGAGTCTGAAGTCCCTCTCTTTCTTTAGGAGTTATGCCAAACTAAGTGGCCGCCAGGGTGTCTTTTAATGGTTATAGGGAATGAATGCAGCTCTTCTCAATGCTCCTCACCATAGGCATCTATAGTAACTATGTGGAGGGGGTGAGAGGGGTTGGTCAGCCCGAGGGTGTGGTTTTCTGGTAGGTGACATAAATGCCCCTAAAATCCCCTGACATTGCAGTGGCACTGTTCCCAGGGAGCCACAACTTCACCCTTCATCCTCTTGTACTACATGGCAGGGCTGAGGGGTGGGGAGAAAGAGTGAGAAATATTCTAGGGATTGGCATAGTCTACATAATCCCCAAGACCCTGAATAGCGGTGTTTTTCAACCTCTTTTATTTTACAGCCTACTTAAACCTAGAGTTAAACTTTCACGGCACACTTAGATTATGTTGATCAAAACCAAAAAGAGTTTAAAAAAAAAAAAAGAAGAATATGCTTACTGTGCTTTGAACTTCTTTTGAAAATAATTTAATTAATGATTTAAAAAATTTTTCACAGCACACCTAAGATCCTCTTGTGGCACACCACTGTGCCACAGCACACCGCAATCACATCACTGATTTATAGCCTGAACATTTTGGTTATTTTGGGGGTGGGGATGGGGTAAATATATATTACATAAAATTTACCATTGTAACCATTTTTACGTTTACAGTTTGGTGACATTAAGTATAGTCACATTGTTACGCAACCACCATCCATCTCCAAAATTTCATGCTACTTTTAAATGCCATCACAAAATCCAAATTTTATTCCCAAAGCTGTTTCTAGTTTTATAAGCCAAGTGCCATGGTTTTCGCTGCAAGCCCACCAGGAATGTGACCGTTCCTTTTTATGTGCACACCTGGACACGTGAAGAAGGGTCTGAGGCTGCAGGGCCAGGTAGGAGGCTTCCTGTCTGTCCTGGCTCCACATGATCACAGATGCCCAGCTCTGCCCTCCATGTACAACCTGCCTCCTGTTTGCTGTGATAGAGAAGACGCGGTGCATCTTACAAGGGTATATGTGAATCCTAGTAAACGTGGAATGTAAAGGTCTTGGCAAAATAACTAAGAAAATGCTACAAAAGCTATGTTAACTAATGTGATGAAAATGTGTCAAACGATCTATGAACCAAGTGTATGGTGCCCCACGATCATACTAATGTACACAGCTATGGTTAATAAAAATAAATAAAAAAAAAAAAAAAGAGAAGACGGCTTAAGCAGTCTCTTCTCAGGTTGGGAAAAACAAGCACCGCGAAGGAAACAGGTCTGCTTGGGTCCAGTTTCACATTTCTCTGAAGGCAAAGGGAGAAAGTGATAATCAAGGGTTCCTGCGCACTCTAGTTGATCTGCTTGGCTTGGTGTTAATGTAAACAGTTAATTGTAGGCTTGTAAGCTTTAGAGAATACAGGGTAGCTTTAATTAATCCCAGTACATGTCTTGCAATGTTTACATTCCAAATTACCTTTACGTCAGAAGTATGTGGCCCAGAACCACAGTTTGGGGGCAATAAAATTCCACTGGCCGCTGCTTCCAGCATCTGGAAGTCATTTGCTAAAAGAGCCAGAGTTTGCTATTTGGGAAAGTTAGATAAAGCTTCAGGATGGAGATGAGGTGACCCTGGAGTCCTACAATGCTACTGACATCAGGAAAGAACCAGGCTGATTCTAAAGGAAGGGTGGCACCCTTTAGATTCCGAGCAGAGAGGAAGCCTCTCTGTGTGCTGGGACCAATGTAAAGGGAAGCCTGAAGAAGAGGTGTTACACCAATGATCAGGACTAGACTTCCACAAGTTATTTTATATTGTTGCAGATACCAGCCCTGGGTTCTGCTGAAGCTGCAGGTTGCCTTCCTTTTCTCATTCCTTATCTTCCTCCCACCCAAGTGCACCTTCCAGGATTCACAGAAAACTCCATCTGCATTTAAAAGGGTGTCGGGAAGCAACAGTTGGTTCTTTTGATGTTGTGTTTCAGAGCAGTTGGTTGCATGAAATCTCCAAAACACATTGGCTCCCTGGCACCCGTTATGCATTGAGAAGTGAAGCCATGGAATGAAAAGGTCTTGAGGGTGGAGGGCCCTTGCAAACGTCATTTAGTCCATGCAGAGCTAAATATAAACTACTCCAGATTGTCAGCGACCTACTCTATTATTTCCCCTCTTTAGATCTAAGCAAGGAGGGCTGGGGTACTTTGCATTTGCTCCTTTGGAAGTCAAATTTCCAAATGAGTCAACAATGCCAGAGGGTTTACAGCATCTCCCTAAACAAATCAAAACTTCATGTAAATCCTATTATTTGTCAATGTCATTTTGCCTCCACTGCATTCAAAAGCCCAGTTAGATTTGTTGCTTCAAGAATTCTCGATTCTTACTTTCTCTGTAACTGGCAGTGGGCAGGATGTTGCCCCATCTTTCCAGCTGACAGAACTAGAGGGACGAGAATGTAAGTCCTGGAACCGAACACACCTGGGTGAGGTCCCTGACTTGGATTAAGTCATTTAGCCTCTGTGACCCTCAGTTTGCCTGTGTGTAGAGTGGGGACAATACTACTACTTATCTGATATTGTTGTTGAAGGGTTAAACGAGCTCATAATTGCAGAGGACTTGGTATAATATGTGCCCCATATAAGTAGCCATGCGGTGAGCTTTGCTGCTCCTGGGCCCACACAGCAAGATTTAAGTGTAGATTTCATAGCCTGGCAGGCCCCTAGGTTTCTTTTTTTTTCTTTTTCTTTTTCCTTTTTTTTTCTTTTTATTTATTTTTATTAAACCATAGCTGTGTACATTAGTATGATCGTGGGGCACCATACACTTGGTTCATAGATCGTTTGACACATTTTCATCACATTAGTTAACATAGCTTTTGTAGCATTTTCTTAGTTATTTTGCTAAGACCTTTACATTCCACATTTACTAGGATTCACATATACCCTTGTAAGATGCGCCGCAGGTGTAATCCCATTAATCCCCCTCCTTCAGATAGCAATGGGGTGTACCCAGATTGATCTCTGCTGAAAACCAGAAAGAGAGAGAGTCCGTACTCCCTGGCTGGCTATGGTCTCTGCTATTTGGCATTGCACCGCTGGTTCCACTGCACTTCTCATTCCTTCCCTCCCGGACTACACGTTTCCAGAAGGCAGCGACTACATCTATGTAGATCCCTGGGATCAGTTTAGTGTTCACAATGCCACCTACAAAGTAATGCTTAAGAAATACTTATTACTTTTCAATATTTTTTACAGTTTTGATTTTTCTCAGCTTTACTGCGGTATAATTAACAACAATTGTATATATTTAAGGTGTAGAACATGATTTGATGCAAATATATAATATGAAATGATTACCACAATCAAGCTGATTAACACACCTATCATCTCACATATGATTATTATTAGCCTTTGTGTGTACACGTGTGTGCCTGCGCATATGTGTGGTGAGAATCCTTAAGGTCTACTCTCTTAGCAAATTCTAAGTATGTACAATACAGTATTTTTAACTATAGTCACCATGCTATATATAAGATGTCCAGAACTTGTTCATCTTATAACTGAAAGTTTATACCTGGTCTAAAGGCACAACTAAGTTTATATCCTTTAACCAAAATCTCCCCATTCCCTGCCCCCACAGCCCCTGACAACACCTGTTCTCCATGGTGGGTTAGACCTTTTAAAATTCCACACGTGAATGAGATCACATCGTATTTGTCTTTCCATGCTGGGCTTTTTTCACTTAGCACAGAGTCCTTTAGGTTCATCCACAATGTTGTAAATGGCAGGACATCTTTCTTTTTAAAGAATAAATAACATGCCATTATATATTTTTAAAATCACATTTTCTTTATTCATCTGTTGATAGACACTTAGGTTGTTTCCATATCTTGGCTATTGTTAATTATGCTGCAATGAACATGGGAATGTAAGTATCTCTTAGAGACACAGATTTCATTTTCTTCAGCTATCTACCCAGATGTGGCATTGCTGAATCATATGGTAGTTCTATTTTTATTTTTTTTGAGGAACCTCAATACTGTTTTCCACAATGGCTGTACTAATGTACAGTCCCAACTACAGTGCACAAAGTTTTTTTTTTCTCTAAAAGCCAGTGATTTTCAGCTGCTATGCTGCAGTGCACTAGTGTACCATGAGAGGATCTTAGGTGTGCTGTGAAATTTTTAAAGATCAGTAATTACGTTCTTTTTAAAAGAAGTTCAAAGCATAGTAAGTATAGTCCCCTTTTTACTTTTTTCTCTTTTTTTGATCAACATAATTTAAGTGTGCCATGGAGGTTTAACTGTAGGTTCGAGTATGCTGTGAGATAAAAAAGGTTGAAACACACCGCGCTACACCCTTGCCAACAGTAGCTGTTGCTTGTCTTTTTGATAACAGCCAATCTGACAAGCATGAGGTGATATCTCATTGTGGTTTTTGTTTGTATTTTGCTGATTAGTGATGTTGAGCACCTTTAATATACTTGTTGGCCACCTGTATTTCTTTGGAAAAACATCTGTTCAGAAAAATGGATCCTTATCTCTCACCATATACACAAATTAACTCAAGATGGATTAAAGACTTAAATGTAAGAACTGGGTCAATAAAAATTATAGAAGAACACTTAGGAAAAACTCTTCTGGACATTGGCCTAGACAAAGAATTTTATGACTAAGGCCCCGAAAGAAAATGCATCCAAAACAAAAATAGACAAGTGGAACATAATTAAACTAAAATGCTTCCTCACAGTGGGGAAAAAAAAAAAAAAGCAAATAGACAACATTTAGAATGAGAAAATATGTATTAGCTATGTGTCTGTCAGAGGACTAATATCCAAAATGTACAAGGAACTCAACTCAGCAAGAAAAAACAAATAAACAACCTTATCAAAAAGTGGGCAAATGACATGCATAGGCATTTTTCAAAAGAAGATATACAAACATATGAAAAATGTTTGAAATATTTGGGAATTTACCTAACAAAGGATGTGAAAGATCTCTATAAAGATAATCATGAAATGCTGAGAAAAGAAATAGCTGAAGATGTTAACAAATGGAAAAACATACCATGCTCATGGCTAGGAAGAATCAAGATTGTTAAAATGTCCATATTATCCAAAGCAATTTACAAATTTAAAGCAATCCCTATCAAAGTACCACCATCATACTTTAAAGATCTGGAAAAAATAGTACTTCGTTTTATAGGGAACCAGAAAAAACTTCAAATAGCCAAGAGATTACTCAGAAATAAAAACAAATAAGGAGGAATCACGCTACCAGACTTCAAACTATACTATAAATCTATAGTGATCAAAACAGCATGGTATTGGCACAAAAATAGAGAGGTAGATGTATGGAACAGAATTGAGAATGAAGAGATGAACCCAGACACTTATCATTTGATCTTGGATAAGCTTATCAAAAATATAAATTGGGGGAAAAATTCCCTATTTAACAAACAGTGCTGGGAGAATTGGTTGTCGACTTGTAGAAGACTGAAACTTGTAGAAGACTGAAACCTTTCACCATTAACAAAATTGACTCTCACTGGATAAAAGATATAAATTTAAGACGTGAAACGATAAAGATTCTTGGAGAGAGTGCAGGAGAAACACTTGAAGAAATTGGCCTGGGAGAATACTTTATGAGGAGGACCTCCCGGGCAACTGAAGCAACACCAAAAATACATTACTGGGATCTGATCAAACTAAAAAGCTTCTGCACAGCCAAGAACACAGTAAGTAAAGCAAACAGACAGCCCCCAGAATGGGAGAGGATATTTGCATGCTTCTGACAAAGGTTTGATAACCAGAATCCACAGAGAACTCAAACTTATTAATAAGAAAAGAACAATTAATCCCATTTCTTTGTGGGCAAGGGACTTGAACAGAAGCTTCTCTGAAGATGATAGGCGCATGGCCTACAGACACATGAAAAACTGCTCATTATCTTTAATCATCAGAGAAATGCAAATCAAAACCACTTTGAGATATCATTTAACTACTGTAAGAGTGGCTCACATCACAAAATCCCCAAAACTACAGATGTTGGCATGGATATGGAGAAAAGGGAACACTTTTACACTGCTGGTGGGAGTGCAAGCTAATACATCCCTTTTGGAAAGAAGTATGGAGAATACTCAGGGATCTAAAAGTAGACCTGCCGTTTGATCCTGCAATTCCTCTACTAGGTATATATCCAAAAGACCAAAAATCACTTTATAACAAAGATATTTGCACCAGATTGTTCACTGCAGCTCAATTCATAACAGCCAAGTCATGGAAGAAACCCAAGTGTCCATTGACCCATGAATGGATTAATAAATTGTGGTATATGTATACCACGGAATATTATGCAGCCTTAAAAAAGATGGAGACTTTACCTCTTTTACATTTACATGGATGGAGCTGGAACATATCCTACTTAATAAAGTATCTCAAGAATGGAAGAAAAAATATCCAATGTAGTCAGTACTATTATGAAACCAATTTACAATCACTCATACTTTCATATGAAGAACAGATCACAACTATGGCCCCTAATGTAGGAGGGATGAGGAGGGGATGGGAGGGGAGGGGGGAGGTCAGATCAAGGGAGGGTGAATGGTGAGATTACACCTATGGTGCATAATGGATACATGTCGGATCTATTAGTGTAGAGTATAAATGTCTTAACACAATAATTAAATAAACTAGATGAGGTATATATTAACCAGTGTGATGTAAGCTTTCCTAATTCTATATGAAATCAGCACATTGTATACCATAAATGCATTAATGTATAAAAAAATTGATACATGTAACCAAAAACATTTGTACTCTGTAATATTTTGAAATAAAAAAGAAGAAAAAAACTAAAAAAGAAAAATGTTCAACATCACCAGTCATCAGAGAAGTGCAAATTAAAATCACTATGAGATACCATCTTCCTCTAATTGGAATGACCATTACTAAAAAGTCAAGGAACAATCGCTGTTGGCATACTTGTGGTGAAAAGGAATACTTTTATACCACTGGTGGGAACGTATGTTAGTATAACCTCTGTGGAGGTCAATATGGAGATTTCTCAAAAAACTAAAAGTAGATCTACCATTCAATGCTGAAATCCCACTACTGGGGATATACTCAAAGGAGAAGTCATTATATCAACCATGTCTGCTGCATTCGTATGCTTACAACAGCAAAATTCACAATTGCAAAGATAAGGAATCAACTTAAGCATCCATCAACCAATGAGTTGGTAAAGAAAATATGGTGTATATACATACGATGGAGTACTATTCAGTGATAAGAAAGAACGAAATAATGTCTTTTGCAACAATTTGGGGGGAACTAACGGAAGTAATTCAGGAACAGAAAAATAAATGCTGCATGTTCTCACTTATAGGTGGGACAAGCTATGGCAAGGACAGACAGAGTGGCATAAGGGAAAGTGAAGATTCCAGAGGGGAGGGTGGGAGAGGGTGAAGGATGAAAAACTACCTATGAGGAACAAGGTACACTATATGGATGATGGACATGCTAAAAGCCCAGACTACACCACAATACAATATATTCCCGTAATGCAGTTTAATTTGTACTCCCTAAATCTATTAAACCCCCCCCAACTCACCCCCCAAAATTAAAAAACCCAGAGAGCTGTGTTTTAGTCTTGGCTCTGCTGCCTCAAAGGAGCTGTGATCCTGCATGGGAAGGAAAAAAGAAAAAAAAAAAACATTTTTGAAAGTACTACCATTTTCCTTTCTTTTAAGGAAGACTTTGGAAAATAAGAGGAAAATCCTATATGAACAAATAAAAATTAGAAGATGTAAGAAAGCAGCTACTCAGGTCCTCTGCCCATTTTTTCATTAGGTCATTAGCCTAAATAGCCAAAGCATTCTTGAAAAAGAAGAACACAGCTGGAGGTATCACACGTCCTTATTTCAAACTATACTTCAAAGCTATAGTAATCAAAACAATATGGTACTGGCATAAAAAGGGATGCATAGACCAATGACTCAGAATACAGAGCACAGAACTGAAATCAGGCATATACAGTCAACTAATATTTGACGAAGGCACCAAGAATACACAATGTGGAGAGGAAAGTCTTCAATAAATGGTGCTGGGAAAAGTAGACATCAACCCTATCTCATACCATCTGCAAAAATCAACTCTCAATGGATTACAGACTTAAATGTAACAAAATATTTATAAGCCATATATTTGATAAGTAGTCAATATTCAAAATATATAAGGGACTTGTATAACTCAATAGCAAGAAAACAAATATTTTAAAAAATGATCATCAGGATGAAACCATTGTACTACAATCTATCTATGTTAAAAATTAAAACATCCTGCTTCTTTCTCTAACCTACTTAGACAATCATCAACCTAAATTTCTAGCCTCACACCCTCACATGGGTGTATCTGAATGATCCCTGTAGTTATGCAGCTTTGGTTATTTACTCTGGATGTCAACATTTTCTCCAAGTCCAGAAAAGAACCTTATCCACATTGGTGGTGGTAAAAAGAGAGTGGGCTGATTAAGAATGGTCTGGCCTCTACTCCAGACCTCCTGAATTTATCTCTGGGAATATAGCCAGTACCCTTCTCTTTACATAAGCCCACCCAGTGTAGACTCTGTGGCTCTCAAGAGTGTCTGTTTCTACTGCTACTTTCCAAAGTCTATAAGAACGGGCAATTGTATTGGCCTTTCAGAATTGAAGGTGTGGCCAATTAATTACATAAGTGGGCTTAAGCAAGAGGACTTCACACTTTCTGCCCTATAAAGTAGAGCATGGCAAGTCAAATGCACCAGACAGCCAGCAAAGATGAAGCATCTTTCCCAGGAGATGTCCCTGGATTCATCCCATATGATCCTGATCCCTTAAGACGGTTGATTCTGTAATATTTAAATAGCGGCCTGCATAGCTCTGCTGCACAATAACATTAAAGAACCACAATTCAAGGCCACACATCTCAGCCCCACTGCCCTTTGCCACAAGACAGAGCCATGCAGCAGGAAGACCCACAAGCCCTGAGAAGCAGGGACCTGGGTTCTTGTCCTAGCTCTGCTGCCTCTAAGGAAATGTGTGATCCTGGGGAGGTCCCTCAGCATCTTTGAGTCTAAATTTGCTTTACTGAATAAATCAGCAGCTTCCAGATTTTCTTTCTATAATGGAATTGTTTTTTCTTAAGAAACTTACCCAGAACCTGGGTATAGAAAACAGATGAAAGTGAACCAGCAAGCTCCCCTGAAGGCTCTTCTGCAGGGTCCCAGAGGACGGAAGAGCACAGCCCTGACTCCTCTGGGCCAGTGTCTAGGTCAGACTTGCAGCTTTGCATATCTCAAGGCTACATTCAGCCCAAGAATAGACGGGAGGGAAGTCAACAGCTTGACCCTGGAGAGATGTGAGGAGCTGGCTGGTGGGGCGAGGGCCAGAGGTAAGAGGAGGGGCCTCATGGTTTCAGCCACATGCATGGCAGGTGGCTAAGAGGGGGCACTGGGCAGCAGGATGGTGTTTTGGCAAGGGAGATGAAGCTGGGGATGTCCCGAAAGTCTAACTCCCCTGACAGCAAAAGTATAGTCTCTAGTTCCTGTGGCTGCCATTGGCCCTGTAAACAGGCCTTGAAAGCACTTACTCACTGGTGTGGGAGGAGGCGGAAGGGGTTCAAAGCCATCCAAACTGCGGTTAGCACTGCAGCCTCCAAGCTTCATTTGCACATCAAAGACCATGGTAAGTCCTGTGTCAAATCAACATGTTTAGCAGGTCTTTAAGCAGACAAGTCTCAAACTTTTTTTTTTTTTACTAACAGACCCTTTTTACAAGTAAAATTTATCCAGCATTCTCTGAAAGTCAATCTGTGATATACAGAGGTATTAGTTTCAAAAGTGCCTGAAGAGTGTGGGTTTTGGGGGAAAGATTGACGTTCTGAGGATTTAGGGGTGGGAAGATACAGAGAAGGAATTATTTCTAGGGCTTTTTCCCTTTAATTTTATATTCTATGGGATAAAGACCACCAGTACTTAACTTTATGACTACTTAAGTCCTAGGACTCAAACTAGCTATTTGCTAGTGAGCAGCCCCCAGGGTCCCTCGAGGCTTGTCTGCTTTCTGTCTCTCAAGAGACAGCAGAGGCCCTGATGGAGTCTTCAGCACTGTCCGTTACTCTCTTCCAAGGCTGCCTGCTGGGCCTGGCCTCAGGCCCCCAAAGTGTCAGCACCCACAGCTGATGGTGGGTCATGTCTACTCACTGAACACTTCCCACTGTGGACCTAAGCCTGAGAAGCAACTACCTGAACCATCAAACCACAGGACTGGTGGTTTCCAAAGTCTCTTTCATATCCGAGCAGTCTGTCACTCAATGGGCTGAGTGGTACAGCAGGTCACAGGTCTTCTTTCATAGGAAAGACATATGGTTAAGAGACCTACAGCAAGACTGACCCCACTGCTCACAGCTCCATAACTCTGGCAAGTTCCTTAATCTCCTGGCGCCTCAGTTTCTTCAACTGTACAATAGGGAAGGTCAATAGGAGGATGAAATGAGCTAACATAATATGCCTAAAATAGGGTCTGGCACACAGAAAGATGTCTATATTACCATCACAATGCTGCTTCACTAGCGACCTGGTTTGTGAGGAGTAGGAATGAAGAGGATCCAGCCTGAGTGTGTCTGAACCTCTACAAACATGCACAGCTGGAAAATAGACCTGATGATGGGGAGAACATCCCTGACATTACAAATCAGCAAAAGGAAAGTGATGTTGCTTGTAGCGGAAGGAGCACCCGACCAGGAGCTCCAACGAGGCTCCGCTCTAAACTTTCCTTTGCATCTGGGAACATGACTCTTTTTTTTTTTTTTTTTTTTTTTGTAGAGACAGAGTCTCACTTTATGGCCCTCGGTAGAGTGCCGTGGCATCACACGGCTCACAGCAACCTCCAACTCCTGGGCTTACGCGATTCTCTTGCCTCAGCCTCCCGAGTAGCTAGGACTACAGGTGCCCGCCACAATGCCCAGCTATTTTTTTAATTGCAGTTCAGCCGGGGCCGGGTTTGAACCCGCCACCCTCGGTATATGGGGCTGGCGCCTTACCAATTGAGCCACAGGCACCGCCCAGAGGACATGACTCTTAACTTCTCCCAGCCTCAACTTCCTCCCAAGGAAAAGGATGGGCTTGAACTAAGTGATCTCAGAGTTGGTATCGGCGTCTTAATTGCATGTTCCTGTGCCCAGGTTCTGGGCACAAGGAGCACTAGGGGTGATAGAAAAAGCCAGATTGATTACAGAAATAAGCCTGCCGTGTGTGCATCTATGTGTAGGATGGGAGGTCAGAGAAGATGGATGTTCAGACGTGTCCCTGAGCCCCTGCCAAGGAGTCTCTGCCCAGCGGTCCTCTGAGTGCCTCAGGATGATGCCAATGCCAGGGCCTCATCATCCTGTAAATGCCCTCATGCAGCTGCCATCTGCCATAAGAGCTGTGTTTAACTGGTGGAGAATATAATGTCAAATTCAAGCTTAAAGTTCTGCAAAAATTTAAAGACCCTAGGTGGAACAGTTTTTCTCGTCCAAACACTCGGTGTACCCTGCCTCACTGCTTTCTTAGCCCAGACCCCTTCTGTGCACCCAGGTGTTGGTGCTGAGCAGGCCCATCTCCACTCTGTGTCTGGAGCATCTTTTGAATCTGAAAGCAACTGGCTGTCCTAGCATGAATGGAACCGCCTGTGCAGAGGGCTGATCCCCAAGGCAGTCTGGACATGCCAGAGCCTCCTGAGGGTGTGCTCAGTGGCCATTCAGGCAATCTGCTCCCTGTGCCACCCCGCCACTCAGCCACAGAGCAGCAACTTAGTCTTACCACTCTACCAAGCTCATGCAGCCCTGCTCAGGAGGCAGGATGGCACAAACACAGAGAGACGGAACGTGTCATGATGGAGGTGCTTTGAGATCTTCCCAAAGTGCTGGGTTAGGATATCAAAGGTGGTTTTCATTGCTGCTATTGCTGCTTCAAATGGGGCAGCTGCTGGCTCAGTGAAGCCTGACTCAGAAGGAAGGAAGGGCCTCCAACTCCAAAGGGCTGGTGATTCTCCAGGTTTTGGTTAGAGCCCATACCTTCTCAAACCCCTGACATCCCCCCCCCACACACACACACGCGCGCACACTTTCTACGCAGGTTCAGAGGTCCCCATCTGAACCCTCAGAGGTCTGGCAAGAGTTGTGGCAAACCCCACCTACCCCCTCCTGCACACTGTGGGTGGGGGCAGCCAGGCTATCTGCCCGAGCACACATTGAAGAGACCACACCTCACCAGGAGAGAGGTGGGGCCATCTGCACCATGCACCCCACCATCTCAGCTCTGTTCCCCTCCACAGAAGACATGCAGCAAGCGGTCACTACCTGCAGATAGGACTTGGGATAAAAAGTCAAATTAGACATGCCTCAATCCCAAAGCAGAGTATGCCCCCAAAACTGTGGGAAACACACTGGTTTTCAGGGTGCCTAGGAATTGGAGGGTTGTTCCACCCCCTCACACTGTCAGTGCTGAACAGGGCTCCTTCCAAATCCATGTGCTGAAGTCCTAACTCCTAGCACCTTAGAATGGGACCATATTAGAGATAGAGTTTGCAAAGAGGTAATTAAGTTAAAATGAAGTCATGAAGGTGAGTCTTGGCCAATGTGACTGATGTCCTTACAAGAGGGACATTTAGACACAGATCACAGAGGGAAGATGAGGTAAAGACACCAGGAGAAGCCAAGGAGAGAGGCCTTGGGAGCAACTAGCCCTGCCAAGGCATTGGTCATGGACATCCAGCCTCCAAGGCATGAGAAAGTCCATTTTTGTCACTCAAGCCTCCCTGTCTGCAGCACTTTGTAACAGCAGCCCCAGCCCACTAATAGGCATCACTTCACTCATCCTCCATCCTGGAGTACGCTCAAGTGGCTGGAAGCCTCACCCATAAGCCAACAGAAAGTGGGCTCCAACACACAACCGTGACCCCTGGAAGGGGGACTGCACTGCCCACCTTTGCCCTTGGTTGGAAGAGGAGGAGCTGGAGAGGGAGGCCAGGGTGCAGGCCAGTCAGAGTGGGCTCAAGGTGAGTAGGGCGGGACCTAAGCAATGCTCTACCCAGCTGCTGCCCAGCCTATCAGCACCAAGAGCCACTCAGCACCTTGCTGTCTTCTTTGCCCTGCAATTCTGCATTTATGAAGCCTCTCAGGGCCACATGAGCCTCTCACCACCACGAGGGCAACAAGATCAGCCAGGGAACTCAGTCTGGAAACAGCCAGCACCAACAAGGAGCCAACATGCACCCCAGGCCCAAATTAGAACACAAAGGGCAAAGAAATAAAACAGACCAAAATACCATTCTTTTCATGGGGAATATTTACTGAATAGTTTATATATACTGAATGAATCTTATGTAAGAGTCAACATGTTTGAAGCACTAAAAATAGGTCTGGATACATTTTGGCAAATAAGCTATTAATGCATGAGCGAAGGCCCATGGCCACTCTTACCTGCACACCACCCCAACCCCTGACTCATGTGTGGAGCATCAGAAAGGACAGGCCACAGACACAGGAAGGACAGGCCCCACTGGCAAAGCAGAAAGTCCCCAAGCTTCCAGGAGGCTAGAGCATGAGGGGAGGAACTTCAGGAAATGGCGACTTTGGAAGGGGATAGAGTGCAGGTGAGGAAAGGGACTGAGGTTGCAGCTGCTTGCTGCCTGCTTTGGAAGGGTGGCCTTGGTGTTTGCTCCTCAGCACCTGAGCCAGCCTGGCACCAGTGACTGGGGGGAGGTGGGAGGCAGAGGAGGGCTGCACAGGCCTGGCTTTGTCTTGTGCTGCTAATGTTCCCATTCTAGTGTCCCAGCAGCAGGAGAGTCCCTTAACTGGAGGGCAAGATGGTGAATGAGTTAAGAAGAGTTGAAAAGGAGGCCTCAGCATAGGAATTCGCACTGCACAGCCCACGGAGTGGCACAGGCAGCCAGAATGCAGTTCATAAACACTACTCAGTCACGAAAATCACCCAGCCTCAAAAGCAGTATCTTTTTCAGAAACCTGAACACTTCTTCTTGTAAGCGAACCAAAGTTTACAAATTTTTTCCTAATAGATCAGTTGGATCCTACTCCTTTTTGTAAAATTACTGAACCAGAAACAAATCCAAAATGTCTCCAAAATTGCCTCCAGACCACATTGATATTTTATTCGATTGCAAAGCTGACAAGTCTCCTCTCCTTCTTACGTACAGCTGGTTAACAACTACAGAATGCTAAACCAGGCAGGGGACCTGGGGCTCCCAATCCTATCAAGGCCAGGCTGGGGAAGCTCAGGACACTCTCAGCATCTGGGGCTGCCTGTGCTCACCTGAGAAGTCACAGGGCACAGAGTTATCTGCAAGACTCTAGCAGGCCTCTACCTTGCAGGACCTTATCACTCCAGTTTTTTTCAAAGGAGATTAGAACATTCCCAGGTCCTATGGGAAGGCGGCCACTGTGGTCAAGGTTTGGAGGCCTCACAGGGTACTGCAGGCCATCTCTGAGCCCTCAAAGGACAGCTGAACATCTCTGTGGTCCTCCAGGAGGGGTCAGGCTGCTGCATTTCTCATGCTCATTTGACTGTGAGAACCCTGTTCATCTCCCCCCTGTAGCAAATCATGGATCAGCGATCTTCTTCAGGAAATTCCACACTGATCTGTGCTAAACCGATGGCTCCAAATTAACCTGAGGTGCAAAACCAAACCTTTTTTTTCTTTACTTTAGAGACAGAGTCTCACTTTGTCGCCCTCGGTACAGTGCCGCGGCATCACAGCTCACAGCAACCGCCAACTTTTGGGCTTAGGCGATTCTCTTGCCTCAGCCTCCCAAATAGCTGGGACTGCAGGCACCTGCCACAACACCTGGCTATTTTTTTGTTGCAGTTTGGCCGGGGCCGGGTTCGAACCCGCCACCCTTGGTATATAGGTCCGGCGCCCTGCTCACTGAGCCACAGGTGCTGCCCGACCAAACCACTATTTAAAAATGTAATTTTACAAGATCAGAAAGTTTTGAAGACTCACAGATATGGAGTTGGTATTTGAGACAGAGGGTTCTCCCGATGCCCCCAAACAGTGGCACAGAGGAAGGCGGCCATGTGTTCTTCTGTCCACTCTCCTATCAGCTCAGCCCTGGAGCTGGCACCTCCCCCATACAGTGCTCTAAGGGCACACCAGGCACTCCCACAGATCCCTGGGCAGATCCAGCCCCAGGATGGTAAGTAAAGTGCATACCCAAAGATCATGGCAGTTGTCAGGAGGCCAGATCCAGGGGATCCTGGATAGAATCCACTATAGCAGGGACCCTCGCCTTCTCTCCAGGCATGGCAGCTGCTTACCATCCCTGTCTTAGCTGTCACTCTTGTCCTGGGCTGCTGCCGAAACCCTATCACTGGGCATCTCCATGTTTGGGTATGCCATAGTGTCCTGACCTGGGTCCCTCTCCTTGCCCTCACTGGAGGCTTTTGCTAGCTATCTTCAGGGATCACTGAGTTCCTGCCCTTGACTCCTCCAGCCCTGCAGAATCCCAGTGTCACAATTTAGCCCTTAATTATACACCTTCTCATCTTGCTCTTGCTCTTCAAAGAGTGCTAACTATGTTTCCCAGGCCAGCCTGCCAGTGCCCCAAGGAAGGGAATGCTGTCCTGCTTACCCCCAATGCCACCAAGCACAAAGCTGGGCCAACAGCAAGCACCTTAAGTCCTTCTGTCTTCCCAATAATGGCTTTTCTTCTCAGCAAATATGTCTTGAGCATGACACGTGTTATCTTACTCTAATTTGCCCCAGAAAAGATTTTGGAGACTTCAGAGACAGAGTTTTCTATTTCATATTCTTTAAATCTTATAAATTGCTTTTAGAGTCTGTAGCTGCTATTGGAGTTACAAAATAATGAAGCTGATGATGATGGTGGTGATGGTTAGCACACAGGGTGTCCATGGACTGCCAAATGTTTTACGTGTATTAATTCATCCAATCCTCTAAATCAGCGGTTCTCAACCTGTGGGTCCTAACCCACAGGAACTGTATTAAAGGGCTGCGGCATTAGGAAGGTTGAGAAACCCTGCTCTAAGTGCTCTCGTGAATCAGTGCATATCATTATGGTTGCTATTTCAGAAATGATAAACTGAGGCTTTAAGAAGTTGAGTACCTTGTCCAGGTCCCATGGCACAAGTGGTCTCTTTAGTGGACCCCAGAGCTACTAGATAACCAAAGGAAAAGATGTAAAATCTTCTTTACTGGAAAATGAAGATTGAATCTTCCCCTCCTGGTACTTTCTAAGTCTGGCTGATAATCAAAATTACCTTCCAGAAAACTTAAATTATAATAATAATTTAAGCAATAACAATTCCTCATTCTTATCCCTGGAGATTCTGTTTCAGCAAATCTGAGAGGTGCCTAGGAACCTGCATTTCCTCAAAGATCGCTGGGTGATTCTGCTGATTGCTCAGGACGGAGAAGCACGGACCTTGTGAGTGCCCCCCCACCCCCCAACCCTACCACCTGAGTCAGGCCACACCACGCATCAGAGGAGAGACCTCTGGGCACAGTCACAGAACGTCCACCCAGTGGGAAATGGGAACACACTGAAAAAGTATTTAGTTTAGCCGACTGGGCCTCTCCCCTGGCTGCATGTTAGAATCACTTGGAGAACTTAAAATGCAAAAACCAAACCCCATGATGTCCAGGGAGGGTGGGTACAGCAGAGGAAGAGGCGGGGCATGGGCACCCCACATCATTATTGTTAAAGTCTCCCTGGTGATTCTAATGTGAAGCTCATAAAGTTGTCTTTTTTAGGATGAAAGGCTCTGGCCATTCAACCCTGGCCTTTGAAAGCTCCTTTTTCACATAAACAAAGTAAGCAGGGACTCTCCTTAGCAGCTCCAGCTAATTTTAAAACTAATAATGTTTTAATACCCTCACTAGCTCGGTTCAGCCTCATTAGGAAGAGTAAATAAAACAGAGCATATTCCCACACATACACTCAAACTTAGGAAGTCCAGTTCTGGGGAGATGGTAATGACGTCAGCGTCATTCTTCAAGCCAATTTGCAGCACGCTGTCCTCTGAGACTGGTGTAGCCAGGCCCAGAAGGTCAGGGTTGGGAGGGGCATTGGAGAGCCCTTTGATGTGTTCACTGTGGTTCCAAGAGGGGAACTGGCTGGCCCTGGGCCAAAGAACAAGCGGTGACCAGAACCCAATCTTCAGGAGCAGAACTCAATTCCATGGCTGCGACAGCACTGGGTCTGCAGTGGTTGGTTGGTCCGACAGCATTTTAGGCTCTATACTGGTCACATCATTTCCATGTGAATTAAATATGAATTCCATATAATTCAATTGCATGTGAATTTAAAGACACTGTCATCTGAGCAATACATACATTTCAAATTCTAGTTATGATTATAGGAGTGATTGTGTTCTTTGTTAAAGGATTGTCTCTTTTACCAAAGCGTCCCAACAACCCAGTTTTAGCCAGAAGTATTGCCCCTTCCTCACAAGGAGAAGCTGAGGCTTTGCAAAGTTAAGTTTGGATTTGACCCAAACAGCTGACCCTTTGCCTGTATTGCCGCCTGTGTAACATGGTCTCCTTTAGACACTGCCGGGCAAGGAGGCAAGTCTATTTCGAGAAGAACTGATGAAACAGAAAACTGCCTTCTAGCAGTTTTCTCTTTGTTTCTTCCTTTTTCTTATTTGTGTGTGAATTTTTTTGTGTTTGTGTTTGTGTGTGCGGTAAAGGTTAGACTGCTACAACACAACTACTCATATCCAACTATTAAATACAGACTCATACACTACAGATGTGTATGTGTACACAGAGTGGAGGGACATTCATGTATGCAGGAATGTGTATCTCTACATATTTCAACTGATCAGAGGAGAGGACCAAGATCCTTACAAAGATGCAAACTGAATGACTGTGCTGTCAAGCATCACTGATAAAGTCTGCAAGTACACCGTGAGGCTGAGCAACAGCGAGGAAGATACACGCCTGGGCGTCTGCCCTCTACACCAACACCCCTGAGCAGCATCTCTCTCCCCTTCGTGTTTCCTCTTAGGAACCATCTTCTCCAACAACCGTTGTCTACTGCAGAATTAAAATGACAACCATAATAATAGCACTAGTGAGTCAAGCCAGTGCACTTGTCCACTAGCAACAGATCTCTGATGCTGCCGATAGTTTGTATTTGCTGGTCTCCTCCTGGTGCAGCCGGGATTTCTCAAAGCCCAGACCATGCCATGGATGAAACAATCAGCCTTTAAACGCCTCTGGTAAATGCTGTTGTCAATAAGGCAGCTCGAGAGGCAGCAGCTCCCACGTGCGCTGTGCTCCAGGTCTCCCGGGAATAAATGACAACATCGGCATGGAGGGTCGGCCCAGAGGATAACTCTTGAGAGCTTGCAAACACAATCGCACTTGGTTTCATTATTGAGTGGTTTGCTTTGCTGTCCCATACCTGACATCTTTCTTCATTTCATGGATATTTTTCTCCCAGAAACTAACAGAGGGTAGCATCCCCCACCCCCCACCCCTAGGCAGGACCAGGGCCAGATGGCTACAAAGACGAAGTTGGCTTTCTGAGCTCTTCTCTGCTTCCACAGCCATTTCTGTGGATTTATTTGATTTGTGACGAAGTGATCCTGATAAAGGTACTAGACAGTTAAAGTTTTCTCTTTCCCTGGAGGATTGTGGAATAATGAAAGGCAAGGAAAGCTATAATAGTGGAAATTCAGGCAGTGGGGCATGTATGCGGAAGACAAATTTTCACCCCATGAAGATGGATATTTTTCTTTGGTTGCACCACAGACTGACTGGGGAATCTGAAACTACTCTGTGTCCCTTAGAGCCCAGTCTTCCCTTCCCCTCTCCATCACTCCTGGGCTCTATGGCAGAGAATTGAGATAGTTTGTAATATGGCTGCAGAAAGGCCAAAGCAGGAGGTTGGGGACAGAGAACCCAATGGAAGAGGTAGCAGTCCCAGCTGAGGATATTCTTTTTTTTTGTTTGTTTTTCTTTTTTTCTTTTTCAGAGGGAAAGGTTTATTAGAGGCCAGTTTAAAAAAGGGGAGAGTTTGGGCTTCAAGAGATTAAAGGCTCAGATGAGGATTGTTAACACAATTTTTTTTAATGTCTTAATGTCCAAGGTCAGTTGGTTAGAAGCCACCCTGAGTAGACACACCTCCCCCCAATGGGTATTGGAGGCAGGGTATTGGCAGCTGAGCCTGTCAAATCTCTGCTCTAGCCAGGTAAGTTCAGACGAGGTCTTTCGTATCTGCTTTGGGTTTTTGAGCCCTTCATAAGAAAAAAGAAAACACAGAACCTAGACAGCCTGCAGCTGTGAGGATATTCTGAAAGCAGCTCCAAATATTTCTTTGGGTTGACCTTGAAAAGCTAGACCAGTGCCCCTTTGGACTCTAGCAATTCTCTCCAGTCTCCCACCTGCCCCAGGGCAGGGCCACAACTGGTCTTAGACTCCCTGGGGTCCAGAGGGTGAAACCCCAACAGCCAGCCTCAGGGTGACGTTTTTCCTAAATGCCAAATGTCTTTGCTGCCTGTGACCTGTCTTGTGGGCCAGGAGGCTGGACTACTATAGAAGTGCTCCAGCCATTGTCTGTAGCCAGAGGAAAAGAGAAATTCCATCCTCCTGGTACCGTTCGAGCAGAGTGGCCCAGTCCCAGCCTATGAGCATGGATAAGCATTGTGCTCCCTCACCATCTGTCAGCATCTCCCTCTTCCCCACCCCTTTTCATCTCTCCACGTTCACTGAGGCACAGGGCACAAGTCATCCATTCTTTTTTTTTTTTTTGACACATAAACAGTTTTTTATTCATCCTCCTCCTCCTCCTCCTCTTCTTCTTCTTCCTCGTCTTCTTCATCTTCCTCTTCCACCTTTTTCCTGGCAACTTTAGTGGGACCCTTTGCACCATCAAACATTCCTTTAGACTTACAGTCAGCTACATCCTTCTCATACTTCTTCTTCAGCTTGGCTGCCTTAGTGATATAAGGCTGCTTTTCACTGTCACTTAAGTTATTCCACATCTCACCCAGCTTTTTTGCCACATCTCCAATAGAGATACCAGGATTTGTAGACTTGATCTTGGGGTGGAATTCTGAACAGAAGAGGAAAAATCCAGACGGTGGCCTCTTGGGGGCATTAGGGTCCTTCTTCTTCTTTCCTCCTTTAGCTGGTCCATAATCCTTCATTTCCCGATCATAGCGGACTTTATCAGCCTTTGCCATTTCATCAAATTTAGACTTCTCTTTCCCAGACATTGCCTTCCACCTTTCAGAGCACTTCTTGGAAAATTCTGCAAAATTTACAGGGACCTCTGGGTTTTTCTTCTTATGTTCTTCTCTGCATGTCTGCACAAAGAAGGCATAGGCAGACATCTTGCCCTTTGGTTTCTTGGGGTCACCTTTAGCCATCTTGACTGTATTGTTCGCTAGTCTAAGTCATCCATTCTTTTTTTTTTTTAATTTTTTTTATTAAATCATAACTGTATACATTGATATGATCATGGGGCATCATACACTCTCTTCATAAACCATTTGACACATTTTTATCACAGTGGTTAACATAGCCTTTCCGGCGTTATCTCAGTTACTGTGCCAAAACATTTACATTCTACATTTACCAAGTTTCGCAAATACCCCTGTAATATGCACCACAGGTGTGATCCCACTGATTCCCCACCCTCTACCCACCCCCCACTTTCCCACTTCCCCCTATTGTTAAGTTGTAGCTGGGTTATAGCTTTCATGTGAGAGTCCCAAATTAGTTTCATAGTAGGGCTGTGTACATTGGGTATTTTTTCTTCCATTCTTGGGATACTTTACTAAGAAGAATATGTTCCAGCTCCATCCATGTAAACATGAAAGAGGTAAAGTCTCCATCTTTCTTTAAGGCTGCATAGTATTCCATGGTATACATATACCACAATTTATTAATCTATTCGTGGATCGATGGGCACTTGGGCTTTTTCCATGACTTAGCTATTATGAATTGGGCTGCAATAAACATTCTGGTACAAATATCTTTGTTATGTTGTGATTTTTGGTCTTCTGGGTATATGCCCAGCAGAGGAATTACAGGATTGAATGGCAGATCTATTTTTAGATCTCTGAGTGTTCTCCATATATCTTTCCAAAAGGAATGTATTAATTTGCATTCCCACCAGCAGTGCAGAAGTGTTCCCTTTTCTCCGCATCCACGCCAACATCTCTGGTCTTGAGATTTTGTGATATAGGCTAGTCTCATTGGAGTTAGATGATATCTCAAAGTAGTTTTGATTTGCATTTCTCTGATGATTAAAGATGATGAGCATTTTTTCATATGTCTGAAGGCCGTGCGCCTGTCTTCTTCAGAGAAGTTTCTCTTCAAATCCCTTGCCCAGCCTGCGATGGGATCCCTTGTTTTTTTCTTGCTGATGCGTTTGAGTTCTCTATGGATTCTGGTTATTAAACCTTTGTCAGAGTTATACCCTGCAAATATCTTTTCCCATTCTGAGGGCTGTCTGCTTGCTCTGCTTACTGTGTTCTTAGCTGTGCAGAAGCTTTTTAGTTTGATCAAGTCCCAGTAGTGTATTTTTGAAGCTGCTTCAATTGCCCAGGGGGTTCTCCTCATGAAATACTCACCCAGACCAATTTCTTCAAGGGTTTTCCCTGCATTCTCCTCTAGTATTTTTATGGTTTCATGTCTTAAGTTTAAATCTTTAATCCAATGAGAGTCTATCTTAGTTAATGGTGAAAGGTGTGGGTCCAATTTCAGTCTTCTGCAGGTTGCCAGCCAGTTCACCCAGCACCATTTGTTAAATAGGGAATCTTTTCCCCACTGAATGTTTTTAATTGGCTTGTCAAAAATCAAATAGCGGTAAGTAGCTGGATTCATCTCTTGGTTCTCTATTCTATTCCAGATATCTACTTCTCTGTTTTTGTGCCAATACCATGCTGTTTTGATCACTATCGATTTGTAGTAAAGTCTGAGGTCTGGTAGTGTGATTCCTCCTGTTTTGTTTTTATTTCTGAGTAATGTCTTGGCTTTTCGAGGTTTTTTCTGATTCCATATAAAACGAAGTAATGTTTTTTCAAGATCTTTAAAATATGACAGTGGAGCTTTAATAGGGAGTGCGTTGAAATTATATATTGCTTTGGGTAGTATGGACATTTTGATAATGTTGATTCTTCCTAGCCATGAGCATGGTATGTTTTTCCATTTGTTAACATTTTCAGCTATTTCTTTTCTTAGAGTTTCATAGTTCTCTTTATAGAGATCTTTCACGTCTTTTGTTAGGTAAATTCCCAAATATTTCATCTTCTTTGGCACTACTGTGAATGGGATAGAGTCCTTAACTGCTTTTTCAATTTGACTGTTGTTGGTGTATATAAAGGCTACCGATTTATGAATGTTGATTTTGTAACCTGAGACGCTGCTGTATTCCTTGATCACTTCTAGGAGTTTTATGGTAGAGTCCCTAGTGTTTTCCAGATACACAATCATATCATCTGCGAAGAGCGAGAGTTTGATCTCTTCTGACCCTATATGGATACCCTTGATCGCCTTTTCTTCCCTAATTGCGGTGGCTAAAACTTCCATTACAATGTTGAAAAGCAATGGAGACAATGGGCAGCCTTGTCTGGTTCCTGATCTGAGTGGAAATGATTCCAATTTAACTCCATTCAATATGATATTGGCTGTGGGTTTGCTGTAGATAGCCTCTATCAGTTTAAGAAAAGTCCCTTCTAGACCAATTTTCTTGAGTGTTCTGATCATGAAGGGATGCTGGATATTATCAAAAGCTTTTTCTGCATCAATTGAGAGAATCATATGGTCTTTGTTTTTTAATTTGTTTATGTGCTGAATTACATTTATAGATTTACGTATATTGAACCAGCCTTGAGACTCTGGGATAAAACCAACTTGGTCATGATGTATAATTTGTTTGATGTGTTGTTGGATTCTGTTTGTTAGGATCTTGTTGAATATTTTTGCATCTATATTCATTAGTGATATTGGTCTATAATTTTCTTTTCTTGTTGGGTCTTTTCCTGGTTTGGGGATCAGGGTGATATTTGCTTCATAGAACGTGTTGGGTAGTCTTCCTTCTTTTTCTACATTTTGGAACAGGTTGAGTAATATAGGTACTAATTCCTCTTTAAAGGTTTGGTAGAATTCTGACGTGAAACCATCTGGTCCCGGGCTTTTCTTTTTAGGGAGGTTTTGTATAGTTGATGCTATTTCTGAACTTGATATGGGTCTGTTCATCATTTCCACTTGATTCTGGTTAAGTCTTGGAAGGTGGCGTGCTTCCAAGTATCGGTCTATTTCCTTCAGATTTTCATATTTCTGAGAATAAAGTTTCTAGTAATATTCATTAAGGATTTTTTGGATTTCTGATGAGTCTGTGGTTATTTCGTCTTTGTTGTTTCTGATTGATGATATTAGAGATTTTACTCTTTTTTTCCTGATTAGGTTGGCCAGAGGTTTATCTATTTTATTGACCTTTTCAAAAAACCAGCTTTTTGATTTATTGATCTGTTGTATTATTCTTTTGTTTTCAATTTCATTTAATTCTGCTCTAATTTTGGTTATTTCTTTTCTTCTACTGGGTTTGGAGTTGGAATGTTCTTCCTTTTCCAGTTGCGTGAGATGTCCCATTAAGTTGTTAACTTCCTCTCTTTCCGTTCTCTTGAGGAAGGCTTGCAGTGCTATAAATTTCCCTCTTAGAACTGCCTTTGCAGTGTCCCAGAGGTTCTGATAGTTTGTGTCTTCATTGTCATTTTGTTCCAAAAAATTGGTGATTTCTTTCTTAATCTCATCTCTGACCCAGCTATCATTCAGCATAAGGTTATTTAACTTCCACGTTTTTGTATGGGTATGCAGATTCCTGTTGTTACTCAATTCAAGTTTTATTCCATGATGGTCCGAGAAGATGCATGGAATAATTTCTATTCCTTTAAATTTACTGAGGTTAGACTTGTGACCTAAAATGTGATCAATTTTGGAGTAAGTTCCGTGGGCTGATGAGAAGTATGTGTATTCAGTTTTGTTGGGATGAAATGTTCTGTAGATGTCTACTAAATCTAAATATTGGATGGTTAGGTTTAAATCTAAGATTTCTTTGCTCAGCTTCTTTCTGGAGGATCGATCCAACACTGCCAAGGGAGTGTTGAAATCTCCAACGATTATGGAGCTGGAGGAAATCAAGTTACTCATGTCTGTTAGAGTTTCTCTTATAAATTGAGGTGCATTCTGGTTGGGTGCATAGATATTAATAATTGAGATCTCGTCATATTGAGTATTACCCTTAACAAATATGAAGTGACCATTCTTGTCCTTCCTTACTTTTGATGGTTTAAAGCCTACTGTATCTGCAAATAAAATTGCAACACCTGCTTTTTTCTGATTACCATTTGCCTGAAATATGGATGACCATCCTTTCACCCTGAGTCTGTATTTGTCTTTTAAGTTGAGATGTGACTCTTGTATGCAACAAATATCTGGCTTGAGTTTTTGTATCCAGTCAGCTAACCTATGCCTCTTTAGAGGACAGTTTAAGCCATTCACATTGATGGAGAGTATTGATAAGTCTGGTGGAATTTTGGGTATCGAGTTTTTCAAAGGTCCAGTGGACGTTTTTAATCCTTTCGCCAGTGTGGAAGTTGGAGTTTGATCTGAAGTTTCTGAGTGAGTTTACTTTTGTGGTAGAGGATTGGGTTGGTCATTGTGGAGGATAGGTCTGAGAACATCCTGAAGAGCTGGTTTACTTATGGCAAATTTTTTCAACATATGAATGTCATTGAAGTATTTAATTTCTCCATCATAGATGAAACTCAGTTTAGCTGGATACAAGATCCTGGGTTGAAAGTTTTTTTGCTTTAGGAGATTAAAAGTTGATGACCAGCCTCTTCTTGCTTGAAAAGTTTCAGCAGAGAGATCTGCAGTTATTCTAATATTCTTACCTTTGTACGTTATAGTTTTCTTTCGCTGGGCTGCTTTGAGAATCTTCTCTTTCATGTTAACTTTAGTGAAGCTAATTATGATATGTCTGGGAGATGGCTTTTTGGGGTTGAATCGTGCTGGGGTTCTGAAGCTGTCTGCTATCTGAATTTCAGATTCTCTAGGCATGTCTGGAAAATTTTCTTTCATAATTTCATGTAGAAGGGCCTCTGTGCCCTTGGCAGCTACTTCATCGTTCTCCGAAATTCCTATAACCCTTATGTTGTTTTTTTTTTTCGAATTATCTGAGAGTTCTCTGAGTGAGTGATCCGTTTTTGCTCTCCATTTCTCTTCCTCTTTGAGAGATTGGGAGCGTTCGAAGACTTTATCTTCAATGTCAGAAATCCTTTCTTCTGCTTGCTCCATTCTGTTACTGAGGGATTCTACTGTATTTTTCATATCTTTGAGGGCTGTAAGTTCTTGTTTCAGTGTGTCTAAGTCTTTGGTGGTTTTGTCTTTAAATTCGTTAAATTCTTGAGACAATTTTTGAATTTCTCCTCGAATTCCTAATTCCATTTTATTAATCTTGTCTGCAAACCAAATTCTGAATTCGACTTCTGACATCTCAGCCAGTTGTTTATGAATGGGATCTTCAATCACATCTGCCGTATCTTTTCTTGGGGGGGTTGATCTATTCTGGTTATTCATGTTACCAGAGTTTTTCTGCTGATTCCGCCCCATGGTTTACTCCCTTTGGTTTTTCCCCTGGGGTTTTATCGAGGGCCCGTACAGTGTTGTGGCCTGAGAAACTGGGGCCCTGTCTGGTGTGGTGGAGCAAAGTGGTTCTGTCTTGTTTTCAGCTGGTTTCTGTTCGATCCTATTGCAACTTCTACTCTGGCTTGAAGTCTCAGCTGTGTGGAAAAATCAGCAATTAAGTCACCCCGCCTGCCCACCTCTGGCCCCAGTTGGAAAAGGAGAATCAAACCTTCCTACAATCGCACACCCAGGGCACCGCCTGAAAAGTCCTCAGTGTATTAGCCCAGTTCAAAAGGTCCGAATCAACTGTCTCAATCGGCACTTGTCTCGGGTGGAAGGGTTCAAGAGGTCTCTGGGAACTGGATCACAGGGGCCTGGTGACTCCTCTGACACAGCTCACCCCAGTGCAGCGTGGAGTCAGGAGGAGCCACCCAGCAAACAGAGCAGTCTGGGAAGGTTGACGTCTCCTTCCCCACTTTGCCCCTCCGTCGGACCCAGTCACTGGTATCTCTGCAGATGGCTAACCCAGTTGCCTGCAGTGAACAGACACTCCAGGGGTTTGCACCTGCCTGAATCGCAAGGAAGTCTGCCAGGCCCCCGCAGACTGCCGCTATCTAGCAGGAGGAGATGGGGCCTGACATCTTTAAGTGTTTGATGCAGGTGATGGGAAGGAGGTGTTCACTCAGGCTTAGCCCCGTCCCTGATGGATGCTGCTAACAGAACAGAACAGAACAGACAACTTTGTGAGGTTCTGTCTCTGTTCCTGTCGTTGCCTACAGAAGACGGGCTGTTTTGAGTTCAAACGTCTTTGCTGCTGGAGAATTGCGTCTGAACACCTCTCTGGGTCGGCCCCGCCCTGGAAGCTTCCCGGGTTTGTGAGCCGTGTCACCGGTGGCCTCCTCTGGTTGCCCAGGGAGACAGGGGGTGTGGCCTCAGAATATCCAGAAGTGAGCGTTCTGCCGTTAAAGAAAAAACGGCTGTTGATCTACCTCCAGGGAACTGCTGCTCTGGTGTGGGTACTCAGGCGACCCTTTTCTCCTCTGTCCCGTGCCCCAGAGTCAGCACTGAGTGGCCGCAGTTTGTGCTGGGTCCACACCCCTTAAGAGATCCCCCAAGAATCAGAACTCTTGGGTGATGGGCCCCCAGACCCCGATTGGGAGTGGGGGGGGAAGCTAGAGTTTCATTCAGTTTTATGCAATACTACGGTCCGGGGAGGGCTCCTGCACTGCACCGCAGGGAAGTGCCGCCAAGGCTTGATTTCCCCTCAGCAGAGTGCCCTCTCCTCGCTCACGTATCCCAGAGTCAGCGCTGACCTGACGCAGCTCAGGCACTGTTCACTCCCCTCGAGAAATCACCCAAGGAGCCGAACTCCTGGGGGATAGGCCCTCAGACCCCGAGTGAGAGTAGGGGTTCTCAGCTCTCAGCGGGGAAGCTAGAGTCTTATTCAGTCTTGGGCCCCGTATGCCCGGGGAGGGTTGCTGCACTGCACCGCAGGGAAGTGCCGCGAGGCGTGACTCAGCCCGGTGCCCTCTCCTCACTTGCGCGCCTCAGAGTCAATGCTGACCAGTCGCAACTCGGGGACTGTCCACTCCCCTTGAGAAATCACCCAAGGATCCGAAGTCCTGGGGGACAGGCCTCCAGACCTCAGTGGGCGGGAGGGGAGCGCCGGGGATTCAGGGTTGCCGGCAAAGGATTCCCAAAGTTTTATTCAGCCCTATGTCCGGCAGGAGAATGCCACAGCACCCCAGTAGGGGAGGTAGGTCCAGTTTTTAGAAGGTCTCTCCCGTGGAGTGTAGTGGGAGAGCCTTTAATTTCTGCCCGCTTGTTCAATTGTGGGGCTCATGAGCCGGTCTCATGGGGGAGGGGGACTCCCGTCCGCTTGGTGGTGGATTTTGTACCTTTTGTTTGCGTCCTTGTGATCACAACTTGCCTCAGCGGTGTTGATGTGCGTTCTTCAGCCTTCTCTCTTGGTGAGGCTCAAGTCCACCAGGATACTTACTAAATTCCTGTCCCTTAACTCTCCTTCTGGACGGGAGCCTTTGTTGAAAGCTGGCTTCAGTCCGCCATCTTGTCTTCTCCCTAAGTCATCCATTCTTATGATAATTGTTGAGTAGCCTCATTTTCCTGACTACTCTGGCATGTGACATCCTTTCCATCCTCCTGTTTTCTTAGCAAGACTGTACCCATATGAGAGAGGAAGGAAAAACCCAGTCACCCAGACAAGGAAACAATGTGATCACAAAAAGAAAACAATGAAAAAAACCCTACAGCCAGCAATAGAGATACGGACAGAGGACACGTGCTGAGAGGTCAGGAGTGTGGGCTAAGAACCACACTGCTGTCCTGCTTCAGATGTGTCACTTTCTAGCTGTGTGGCCTTGGCCAGGTGCACCACTTCTCAGAGTTTCACCTGCAAAATGGAAGTAATGTCAACCCACGGGGGCCGGGGTGGTCCCTGGACTCAAATCACAGAACAACCATAATGGATCGAACACAGTGCCTGACCCACTGCAATGAGTAAATGATAAGTATGACCATCCTTACATCAGCTTGGTCGCATTGGAGGATTCCTAACAATCGAGAATCCATTCAGGGAGGTTACTAAGGGCTTAAGGATGTTTACTGTCTAGGCTTCAAGGAGCCAAAGAATCTCATTAAAAGGGGGACCGAAGGGCAAACTGGGGGTTGGGAGAAAGACTCCCAGGAGCACTCAGGGAGAGCCGGTTAGCAAGAGGCCGTCTCATAATGATCCAGGCCGCAGAAGACACGGGGGAAGGAGAGCTAGGAAGGAGGGTAAAGCTGGAAGCAAATGACAAATGAACCCCTTCCCTGGGTCAAGCATAACACTGAACTCGGGCAGGAGCAGTGCTCTCACAACCGGGGCAGTGTGACATACCAAGTACTAAGTGTGCACTTAGATGAGACCACCCCACTCACCTCCTCCTGGGTTCCTGATTGATCAGTGGTTAAAAGTTGCCTCAGCTACTTTTCTGGGTCAGTGTGACCAACCGACCATGCGTCTACAGTCTCCACAGCTGCCAAAGACACTTCATGTTGAGGTGACATATTACATACTAACTAGCAAAACCATTTTAACTGACAGCTGGCTCTGCCCGATGGCCTGCCCCCGTCCTTGGCCTCTCAGCTCTTCAAACTCTGTGAAGTGCTCCAACAGCATACACAGAAGGAACCTTCCCCACCCCAGTGAGTCCCACCCGCAGCACACCAGACTGGCCATGATGACCCCAGTCAGCCTCCTGCCCACCCACCCACCTCCCTCTACTCTCCACTGCCAGATGGGTCTTCCCACACCTCGTCAGGGCACTCCCTGGCTGCCTGGATGCTTCCTTCCTGAGACACTTACAGCCTTTGTGCTTTTGCCCATCTGTGTCTCTAACTTCATCTCCCTCACCGGCCCCCTGCCCAGGACTCCTCAAGCATGGCCACGTTCGTGCTTATGCTACAGACTGTGCTCTTCCTTCTGCCTAGAACATTTCTCCTCCCAGTACCACCACCACCAACGTCGTTCCAGCTAACTCTTCCTGATCTTCAAGATTCAGCTCAAATACATCCTCTATGGAACTCACACTTTAATGCAGCAAAGAGCACCCTGACTACACTATGAATATATATGCTTCATAATGTATTATCAACTGACATTTCATTTTAAATTATACAAAAACTGCCTCTTGATATTAGTTTGAGTGTCGATGTCCCCACATGGATGGGGAATACCTCTCTTACATGGTCAGGGTTGTTTTTCCTTTTGAACCCCACCTTTTGAATCTCCAATGCCCCTTATATCATTCTGTGTGTCCTTGATTAGCCATAGTTTAGGTCCCACCTGTAAATAAGAAAATGCAGAATTTGTTTTTCTGTTCCTGAGTTACTTCAATTAGGGTAATGGCCTCCAGTTCCACACAACTTCCTACAAAAGACATCATTTCATTCTTTCCTGTCTATGTCTCCTATTAATTTGAATTACTAGCACCTGATATTGGCTGGCTCATATTAATAGAAAGTTAATAAATAGTTAAATTAATATATTAGTACAAAAGAAGACTTGCTATTAGACTTATTATAAGGAATAATAAGAGAATAATAAAGAACAAGAGTTTCCTGTCACATCAAGGAAAATGGTAAGTTATAAGGTAGTATAGACACCGGCAGAATTTGGAAGCTTTTTGGAAGTCATTCATTAAACATTTATTGCTACATTCAGGCACTATTTTAGGCTCTGGTAGGGAAGTGAATGAAAATTACAGGTATATAATCTGGAAAATAAAGTACACACATGGGAAGAGTAACTGATAAGCCAAAGCAAGCTATTCTAAAGGTCAACTCTGAAAGACTCTAGGTATTAAAGGCATTTGTGGAGTCAAAGAATTAAAAAATATTAATTATATGAACACCAATTAAGCATACTGGATGCTTAGTTCATTCCAATGCCTGGTAGAAAGGACCACACTTATGTTATCATGTCCCAATCAGGTGAGAATCACTCATATTTATAAAACATTATTGTGAATAATAATGTGAATAATAACATTATTGTGAATAAGCAAAAAAGGCATTTTACCTCTTTCAGAAAAAACTTGCTCATGTCTACTCTAGCACACTTACGCTATAGTTTGAACCCATTTCTTTCACTTTTGGTCTTTGGAGGGGATTTCAATGCATTATAGTTTCTTTGCCAGGGGCCATCACAGTTGTGAAGACCATCATTTCATCACCTCTGACCCTCCAGACCCTTCCGGGGGAAGAGGTGCTCACACATGGAGGACAAACCAGGTGAGCAGTAAAGGTGGCATTCCAGGCAATCTCTGTGTCCAGATGCCCCTCTTCTCCTCCCCTTCTACGCTTTTCCATCTCCCACTCTCAAGCCTGATATGCACCCACCAGGGCCTCAGATTTTACAAGAGCCCCCATGAACAACCAAATAAGTGTTGTGTCTGGGCAGGGCCCAAGGAAGATATAAATGAGCTGCAGAGGGAAGCGGAATTTCCTGGGTTGCCAAGGGGCTTTTAAAACTAATAAATATACCAGAAATTAAAAGAAAGGAAGCAATTATGGAAAGCTCTTTGGCATGCCCCTCTAACCAGGCATGCAGACTCCCACCAGCACTCCAGCGTAGGCTCCTGCTGCAGGCACAGGAGAAGGCCAGGAAGATACTACACACACATCCCCACCGGGACCTTTACCCGGGGCCTCCCATTCCAGGCAGAGATTTGGCTGATAACTAGACGCTCTTCAGGCCAGCTCAAGAAGGCAGCTTTGCTGAGATGTGCTCCTGTGCTTCCTGCCCTGTTCACCTATCTCTGCACATCCTTGTGGCTCGAGGCCCCCTCAATCTCTCTAACCTATCTACTTTGGCCACTGGAATACCTCCAGAGTTTGTACACTAGGTACTCAGTAAAAGTTTGTTGACTGAATCCACAAGACTGTATCAAAGTTCAATAACTTGAGCAAGGTCACATAGCTGGTAAGTGCTGGTGGTTTCAAATGTGGGCTATCTGATACCTGAAACAGTGCTCCTGACCTCTACCCTGCACAATGTGACAGGGTGATACAGAGTACCCAACCTCCCACTTTTGCAAATACCTTAGAGGATCTGTGTACATAGATGCAACACAGAAAGAGTGCATCTCAGAGGTCAGGAACTATGCCCACTCCACACATTCATTCTTCCTTCTCCAATATTCCACAAAAGCCCGACTGTCTGACCAGATCCATCATGTGTTTCACTATTGTACACTTATTTAACATGAGCTTGTCTTGTCTGCTGAACTCTCCTCTTCTCAAGGACAAGGTCAGGTCCTGGGCTTCTCTGCCTCCCCAGGAGCCAGCACAAGGCCTGGTACTTAGAAGTGCTTAGTGGATGTCTGTCACTTGGCTCCCCACTACTTCTAGTCCTAGTGACACCCTCCTGCTGGTCTCACTGACAGGCTCAGAGCACTTCTGACCTGGGCAGGTCATTAACCCCCCACCCCCACTCCACCCCCCAAAAAGCAGGAAATTTACATGGCCCTTCCCTGCCTTTCTTGGTGGAAAAATGATTCCAAACAAAATCTCAAAATGCAATGTGGCACAGCTGCCCTGATTTGGGCCTCTCTCTTCTCCTGCCTCACTGAGGATTTCTGGAAAAGGTCTGTATGCATGCAAGTCGCTCTTCCCTCATAGTAAACAGAGGTGAGGTTAATGGCAAAAGGATCAACTTCAGTGGGTTGGTTACATTCACCTCTCTAGTTTCTGGGAAAGGACAAAGGGCAAATTGAAAATGGCCTGGACGTTCTACCCAGAAAAGGCATTTCCAAATGCTGCCATTGGGAAGTCAACTCCAGCTCCGTCACAGCCAGATCCCGTGTTCTCCTTTGCAGGATGCTTCTGTGACGGGTTTGAATAAAACTATATTTATGCCAAACACAAGACCAAACAGAATCCCCAGACTCTAACTTCTTATTTACAAACATCTCAATTTGAAGTAATCTAAACAATTGCAAAATTACTATTTACCTCCCTTTGCTCCCCCCCTGTCTCTGGTGTCCTGTCCTACTCACGGAGAAGCCTCATCTGGAAAGTCTGTAGTTTCAAGACGCCACCAGTAGGTGGTGCAGGCAAATTCCACTGCAGAGGAAATCAAAGGGCCCCTAGGCAAATATCTGTCTGGGTTCCATTTTGATTGCTTTGGCTGGTGTTTCTGGATTTTAAGGTCCCCTCATTAAATGACTGCTCCATTTCCAAATACATTTTTTGGCTTAAAAGGAGAGACCTTTTATGGTTTCATTTTAATAAGAGTTACTGTTCAAGAACCTCCCACGTGCCAGACACACCACTAGGTACTTTACATATTTTTAATCCCTGCAGCAACCCCATGATGTACTCATGGTTACCTCATACTACCAGCACACTGGGACTTGGCAAGATTAAGTGGCCTGCCCACATAGTTGGCAACTGGTAGAACTGGGGACTTGAATCCAGTTGACATCCATGCTGCAAACCACCCTGATTCTTTCCTGAAGGCCAGCTGTTGCAGACAGCACATGTAAAGGAGCCCAGGAAGTACCGTCTGGGAGAAGCCGGGCAGGCGTCCCTACACACTAAAGGTCCCGTAACCAGTGCTGACAATGCTAGAAATTCTACTCCTGGATACATCTTGGAACTGTGAAATGGGCAGCCTTTCCAGAAGAGGTCACCATTCCACTCTGGCAGGAGTTCTCAGCACCCTTCTCTCCATGACACCCAGTGGAGCAGCTCTAGGTCCAGCAGAAGGCACCTTGGGTGGAGAATCCCTGAGCAGATGTCCCCAACAGAGCACAGGTGCAAGCTCCTCAGGGCAGTACCAGTTACATTCCCACAGCAGCCCTCCCATCCTGCCTGTGGGAAGTAAGTTTTCTGACACAGATGATTTCTTTCACCCAAAGAGGGCATTTCATTGGTCTCAACCAGCACTTTGTTCCTTGTTCTTACACTTACCCTTAGGAATCTGCTTCAAGGTTTCCACTGTGGGACTGTCACCTCTCAGGGCTTCCCAGAGAGAAGTGACACCATGCCTCTCTGAAAACCTGCATCTACCCTGCTGAGCACAAGGGGGCCCAGAAGATAGCACCCCAGCATCAGCACCATACGTTTTCTGATACTCCCACTCCACCCCCAATCCCCAACTGCCACGGACATGTGTAAAGTTGAAGCTGGCCAGGAGGCTGTCTTCTGATCCTGACTCTCCCCCTGTCCACGCTATCTACCTGCAGACTGCAGCTCTGCTGGACTGATAAAAAACATGCACTCTCCAGAGTGAGGGCAGTTGGCTATGAATGCCCAAGAACTTTCCCTGAACTCGTTTCATTTTTTCTAAAGGTGAGATAAAGCCAAAGAGACACTAGCAGAGAGTCAGGAGAGCAGATTTCCATTCAAGTTTTATTACTAGGTAGCAGTGACATTCTGGAAAAAAATCCTTAACTTCTCTGGCTTCAGTATCCTCATGTTTAAAGGAGGAGGGTTGGGCCAGGTGACCTTCCTCGTGCAAAGATTCAGTGAGACTATGTGACTTGACACAAGCTTCTTCAACAGAAGGGTAACCTGAGCCAAGTGAGTATGAACATGTAAAATGCCAACACAGAAAGCTGTTCTTTTATAACCAGCAACAAGCAAAGAATGTCTGAGTTTGGCCATTTAAAATCCTGAAAAGTCATTTCAGAACCAGGTGTCCCCAGTGTATACCTGTTGCCTGTGTGGCTGTGACGTGTTGGTCACATAATGCCCTGTGCATATCCATACCCTCCACTGTCACAGAAGTCTCCGGGAAGGCACTGTGCCTTTCTCTCATCCACTGCGGCCTCCCAGTGCCTAGCACCACGCCAGCATGTGGTGGTCACTCAGTAAATATTTGCTGCATGAAGTTCCACTGTGGAGATCTGCCTTCCTGAATCTACCAGCGCAGGCAGCAAGCACACATTCAATCCACACTACAGTTCTTCCCAATCCCTTCTCGGGAGATTTTTGTGGGAAATAGGGTTCCTCGTTATTCCAATAATGCGCTTTGTCCACCAGGCCTGCCTCTGGAGGTGAAAGGTTTCCCTCCCCCATGTACCCTCTCCCTGGGCAGGCAAGGAAACAGGATGACTGTTGGGCATAGCACCTCGACAGCCACAGTCACTGGAAAACGCACACTTTGCCGATGGGCTGTGTGCTCATCTTTCCTGCTTGCTCCTTTGTGCAAACAAAAGCCCTCTCACACCCTCCCTGTGCACTGGCCGCACCCCCAACACTGCATGAGTGGGGAGACCTGGCATTTCTCAGGAAGCCTTGGCTCCTGCTAGCTCTGCTAACTGCTTGGGGGCACATCTTCCCCATATGGGATGCATTCGGTGCTTAATTAATTGAAGGCATCAATTTCAATGAAGCCTTAGTTCTTCCAGCTTGGTCCATTTTGCACGAAGGAACACTGTTAACCTGACTGGAGGCCTGACAGCTTAACATTTCTGTATCTTTACAGGGAGGCTTAGTTGGAGAACAGACTATTAATTAAAATTTGCCTTCCTATACATGTGTTGCTCTGTTGTTTACATTGTAATTTTTCGGTCACACATGCATATTAGTGCTACCTTTTAGCTGCCAGCAGTGTGGCAGCTCTACTGATGAAGGCAACACTAAAGAATCCTTTGAGTGGGCCTGTCAGAGCCACTGGGCAGTGGACATCTGGTGGCATGGTAGTCAATCTGTATGCTCATCCTCACATTTGTTGTAGACATCAGCATGGGCAGTGGGTGGTTCTGAGGGAGGACAGACAGAAGAGGACACGCAATCTGGAATGTAGGGCAGGCTCGAAGCTCCCCATCCACCCCTGACAACCTTGGCAAACACAGACCCCATGAAGAACACACATCCAGGCATAGAAGGTAAATGGAGATAAAACACCCTGATGGGGAGAAGTGGAGATGCCACTTGTGGGGTGCAATCAACCTATTCCAGAACCACTGACTACACTTCCCAAGTCACCAGGACCAGCGGGTTGATGGATTCCCAAACTGCCCAAAGAGACAGAGTTTGCACAAGAGTCCGAAAACTCTGAAGTGAAGTATATAGGCCGCCATCATGTCTTTAGCAAGAAATCATCACACTTCAGAGAGAAGCTGGCTAGAATTAGGGTAAATAGCACTTTGTGTGCCGCTTGCTGCATGCTCAGGCTTGAGGAAAAGAGGCAGAGAACAGATGAAGAATCAACTTCACGTCTCAAAAGGACACAGGAAAGAAAACAGCCATGAGTCCTTGGACAGGGCTCTACTCCCCTTGATGGCCCGGTCATCAGTAGGACTCTTGAAAGTCCCTCACTCTAACATGGTGCCTCATACACAGCCTGAACAGGGACTCCTGACCAGATGGTGCCATAAAGCAAAGATCTGAAATAGTCTGTAGCCCAGTGGTTCTCAACCTTCCTAATGCCGCAATGTATTTTCATTGTTAGAAAGGGGTTGCGACCCACAGGTTGAGAACCACTGCTTAGCCCAAGCTACATGTTAGAATCAAAACTGCAGATGCTCAGGTCACATCTACTGAGAGTCTGATTCACTTGTTCGTACCAGTGATTATCAAAGTGTGGTCCCAGCCCAGCACACTGAGTCATCTGGGAGCATGTCAGAAACACGAATTCTCAGGCTCCACTCCAGGGCCACAAAAACTTTGTGGCGGGGTCTAGGAGTTTGAGTTTTAGCAAATGCTTCAGGTAGATTGTGACATCCAGCCAAGTTTGAGAAGGAAGGGTCTACAGCAGACCACAGGATCCTGGCATTGTTTTGGTCAAAGACCCCAGGTGATTCCTCTGTATGGCTGAGGATAGGAATTATTAATTTAAAGAATCACAGGATCCCTCCCAATGGAACACGGCCTCCTTCACCCAGAATCACAGAACTGGAGAGAGCTTATCAGCTAAGACTGCATCTAGACTGCGCAGGCTGAAACTGCTCTTGTCTCAACTGACTCAACCTTCCTCAATGGTCGTGGAACAACCCTGGAACAAATGAGCTGCATCATTCTCATCCCTCTGCTTCCCTGGGATGGCGCTGGGCACAGCACGGCCTCAAGGGATACTGGTCATTTGCCAGAGGCACTTCCTGGGGGCACGCATGTCAGGATGAACAGGGATGACTCCACACTTGCCCATCTCTCCCCTTGGGTAGGTCAAGAGAGAAGGTTGCCCACTCCCATAAACCCTCTCTCTCTAGAACATTCTTTGGGAAGGAAGGAGAGAAGGGCTTAAAAGTACCAGGAGACCATAAAGGAAACAGAGGCCCTAATGTGAGAAAGCCAGGTTGTCAGAATGGCAAAGAACCCTCTGCCCACTAACTGGTAACAGGCCCCAGAGGCCCCCACAGTGTCAGCCAGACAAAGCACGCAGCTTCTACATTTCTCACCTGACCGTAGCCCCAAACTTTGGATTTGATTTCTAGAAAACAAGAATAAAAATCTGCTTAAAACTCTGCTGGGGTTCCAATGTACTTAGGGAAGATAAGGAAGGGAGGGCCATGACCAATTTCTGTCCTGGTAAATGCTGGCACCCAGACACATTCTTTTAGGACAGTGAAGAGATCTTTTATCCTGTTAGGAGCATTGCTCAGTAAGAAAACACACAACAAAATCCTAAGAACAGGTCCCCAACCCACATTTCTTTCCTCCCAGAAGAGAACTGCTTGCGAGAGCCCTAAACCTAGGTTGTGTTTCTCATTTGTCTCCTTCCCCCAGCCAGAGGGGGTCTCCAGGTCGGGGCTGTGCCTGCCCATCTCTACAGCCCCAGCCCCTGGTCTGGCACATAATCCACCCTGAATAATGGAGCTGCTGAATGAGTGCTGCAGACCTGGTTTTCAATCTTTGAAGGAGCTGTAAAGCCAGGACGACAGCAAAGCAGCTGACTGCAGGGTCATGGGCCCCACAGGACCTGCGATGTCTTTCCCTAGCTGACGTACCTATGGCAGATTCTGCACAGAACAGCCTTTCTACCATCCTGCCTAAGGCATATTTTCCTCTGCTTGCTCCACCTCAAAGAATTCTGTTCTAGGACAGAATTCTGTTCTATTCTAGCCTCTAGGACATCTCAAGTTCCTTTATTAAAGAAAAAGCTAGAACCTAAGAAAACCAAGGTCTCTTTTTTCCTTTTCCCTTTTCATGCAAACAACCAAATCTCTTCCCCTAATGAGCTTTGACGTTAACTCTAAATGGAAGGTCAAACAGGCCAGTCTAGTTCCAGTGCTCTTTGCAAGGAAAACGACAAGTAAAACAGAAATGGCCAGATGCAAATGATGAGCATTTAAATGCCCAGAAATGGCCAGATGCAAATGATGAGCATTTAGCTCTTGGTAACTCTCTGTTCATTCGAATAACTTCGTCAGTCACCCATCACTCACAAGAGTCAACAGCTCTTAAAACAACAGAATGAAAAAAGTAGGCAATGGGCCCAGGAGACCTTCATTTCAGTTAGAATTCAGCCACTGGGAAACCTCTCTGGGCCTCAGCCTCCCTGCCTGTAAAATGAGGACTGGACTAAAGGATCTCTATAAAGGTGATGACTTAAAAACACTTCAAAAGTTGTGCAATTTAAAATGCACCTCTCTATCCATGGTGAAAAATGACTTTGCCATCAATGTGCTAGTCCTTGGACTTATAACTTAAATCCCTAATAAAACACTCCCTTCTACCCCCCCCCCAAAAAAAAAAACACACATCGCTGAGTAGATATGCTCCAGCCTCTCTTCAAATGAGCACACTGGCAACAGGTTAAGAAAAAAGAGTAGAAATAATGTCAGATACAAAGATGGAGTTTAGACAATAGCAAATGGTGAGGGGAGATTGAAGGGCACCTAAGAACACAGAAAATAAGTCTTATCTGTAAGTCTGATTTGAGTAATTCCAGCTCTGTTCCAGAGTAGAGTCCTCTAACAGAAAATCAACTCCCTTGGGGTAAGGAGAAATTCCAGGAACAGAGGTCCTGAGTTGCAAAGAGCTGCTCAGTGGTGGCCAGCACAGACCACGAGAGAGGAAGGTGTGATCCCCCCTAACCACCCAGGTAGCCCCCCTCCCTACCGCACCTTCACATGTCCTTACAACCAGTGGTGTATTCATAGATGTTTGAATAACTGGTTTTGTGGGGACAGGGAGGAGAAAAGCTCTGGCTGTATCCATTTTTCCATTTCCATGGTGTAAATACTCCCACCGTTGCTCATTCCAAGCCATTGATGGATGGCACTGAATGAAGAATTCAGAGATGGGTTCAGTCAGCTCTCATGAGCCATTCCACCCACTGTATCCAATATTCTGTTGGATAAACACACAGGGGTGGAATGGAGAGACCAGGGTGCTTCTAGAGAGACAAGCTGAGAAAGACAAGCCACTGCCAGCACTTTGTGGCCCGTCACTGCCCCCAGGGAGCAGGAGAGAAGCCAGCACCAGAGGAGATCCACCCAGGACCAGGGCCCATTCACAGAGCAGCCTCCAGCAGAGGGCAGGCTGGAGATGGGAAACTGGGTGACTTCTGCTGGGCCCAGGCTGTGCTACCAGGAAGGTCCAGGGATGAGGTTGAAGCTCTAAGTAAAATGAAGTTCAGGGAGCACCAGCCCAAGTTCACTGCCCCTGCTCCCCTCGGAGCAGCAGGCACCGGCCACAGACTCACATTTGAGCAACGCTGAACTGACAGTCACTTACAGCTGAGGGACAGGCAAACTGTCTGGTCCCGCTGCCAATCAGTCAGGACCCCGCAGAATGCAAGGCCCTGGATTATGGTAAATTACAAAGAAACGGTAATCGTTTACATGTGTACTTGTCTGATAGCGTATGCCTCACTTTTGCCCAGTGAATAAATTAATTAACTAATGTATTTATTTATTTATCTATTTTTCATTTTGATGCTGGGAGGAAGACAGAACAGTCAGTCCTTTCTCTATAACACTGACAGTGTAGAAGTGGGCAGTGTGCCCACCCGGAGGGGTGCTCTGAGCTGTGCCCGGCCCTGCTCTGCACCCTCCCCCTCCAACCCTCACTGTCTCCTTTCAGCAGCTCTTCTCATTCATTGCATCTTGGCAGCAGTCACTTGCGTAACTGAAACCACAAGAAACTTTTTGTTTGGCTTCTAATTCAGAAGAAATTCCAGTAACTTGGTTCCCGCTATTTAAAAAATAAAAATAAAAAATCTAGAGCTCTACACTAAAGAATTCCTACGGGCACAAATTTGACACCCCCCCCCAAATTTGCATTTTCCTCCCTCTCCCCAGCTCGCTCCACTTCCTCACTGAAGCCTGGACATCTGAAATGCATCAGTCCCTCCCTTCCTCAAGGCCAGGGCTGAGCTGAGGGGATGATGGGCTCCGTTTTGTGGCTGGAGCCAACCAAGTTAACAGCTGTTGAAAGATGGACTTGGCTGGTCTCATTCCTTACTGGGGATACTGCTCGCTTTCATTTTCAGAGGCAGGAGCCTAAGGAAGCAGAGATCTGGGCACCCAGAACCCCTGTTTTGGAAATAACACAACCACAGCCCATATCTAATATCTGCTAACAGTTTCTTGCCTGCAGGAATGAGTAACAAGTGGTTGCTTCTAAGCCAGAAAGAAGGACTTCATATATCCCAAGGCCCTTTCTGCTCCACGAGGGGCCCAGGACCCATAGCCAAAACACCCCTGAGAGCTCATCCAAGTGCAGCATCCTGGGTCCTCAGGCTGGATCTCCTCAATTAGAATGTGGGTTTTCATAAGATTTCCTGGGGAAACTGTGTACATGTAAAGGTTTATAAAGCACTGTCTTAATTAAGACCATGTGCTAGGAACACTTCAGTGTTTACAGACACTTACAGGGTACCTGCTCTGTGCTGGGAGCTCTGCTTGGTGCTGAAGTGATGAAATTCTCTAAGTCAGTGGTTCTCAACTGTGGGTCGCGACCCCTTTGTAACAATAAAAACACATCCTGCATATCAGATATTTACATTACGATTCATAACAGCAAAGTTACAGTTATGAAGTGGCAAAGAAAATAATTTTATGGTTGGGAGTCACCACAACATGAGGAACTGTATTAAAGGGTCGCAGCATTAGGAGGCATTAGGAAGGTTTAGAACCACTGCTTTAAGTGGAATCCCTGCTTCAGTGAACACAGTGGACAGACTGGCTCATGGCAATGATGCCCTGTCCTTGTGGTCTGGGTGTAGACATTGCCTAAGGGTCCATCCATGTCTTCCCTCCTGGAAGCGAAAGGTCTAACTTGTCCCAGCCCAACCTGTGACATCAGAGGCTTCCAGAGCCTGTATTTTCAGTAGAATTCTGTGTCAGTATTGCTTTGCTACCCAAACTCTCTCCTCCTATCTCTTTTCTTTTGACAATTCCACTTACCAAAGCTGAAGAAAAGCAAGATAGTTTCTTAGCCTCCCTTGAGCTAATTGTACCCATGTGACTGAATTCTGGCAATAATACGAGGGAGAAGTAGCCTTGTGCCTTGTTACTCAAAATGCAGTTTATAGCATCTCTGACATACTCTGGCAGCTTGGTCAAAATGTGAAATTTTAGGCTCCACCCCTGATCTACTGTATCCAAACCTGTATTTTAACAAGCCCCACAGGGGATACTTAATATATTGAAGTTCAAGAAGGATTATCCTAGGGGACTTCTGGGAAAGCCTCTTTTTTCTGTACAAAGGACCAGACTGTTGCTGACACCACTCCTTCCTTATTCTTCCTGCCTTGAATGGGGGTGTAATGCCTGGAGCCACATCAGTCATCTTATAACTATGAGGAAACCAGGCTGAGTATGAAAAACCAACAGGCTAAGTACAAGGAAGTAGAAAGAGATCAGAGCCTTAGGTTCTTGGGGGCATCTTGAACTCATGAACCAATCCCAAGGCTTCTTCCAGAACTCCAAAGTATCCTGCTACTTGAAGCCAAAACCATTCCTAACTGACATGTACTCTTGATCCTGTAGAATAAGGATAAGTCTTGAAACTGCTGACCAAGCCTAAAGAAAGCTAAATATCCTTCCCCCACCTAAGCTCCTTCATGAGGCATCACCCTCCCCTCTGATTCAGTTGTGGGTAAAGTGGTCACAGTGGCCTCCTCCTACAGTCACTGCCCTAGGCAGAGCCTGCCAGGCCTACAGAGAGTCTGGGCCTACAGGAGTGGCTGTTCCTGCCTCATTCTCCAGAGAGGCTCCCCAGACTTTCCTGCTGGGAAATCCAAGTATCACATTCTGCTAGCCAAGAACGCATCTGGGGGCTGTCTGGTGACTTTTGGCTCATAGGACCGTCCTTACTTTGGGACGAAGAAAGAAGGAGAGAGAGGAAGCAAGAGAAACTGGACGTGCCCCAATCCAGCCTCCAAAGTGTGATGTCAGACAAAGTCCACCAAATTCCAAGAATGTCACCCCTGGCTTTCCTCTATCCAGAATCTCCAACCAGTAGTCTGGCTTTGAGGATGGAAGATCTAGACTGGTTTTAAAATAATAATCATTATCAAATTTGGTAAATCTACCTAGGTTCTTCTAAAGGAAGGAAAGAGAAAGAAAGGGAAGGAAGAGGAAAGAAGAAAGGGAAGCAGACGATTTATGCTTGGCAAAAAAGAAAAAAAAAGTAAAGTTGAAGCTATAGTAATAGAAACTATCTAAAATGAAAGAGACAAAAAAGAAAGGAATTAAATAAAATGAAAGTGGGTCAGTGGTGGGCTTGACAATGTCAAGCAGCCTAACACAGGTATAATTAAGTTCCCTGTGGAATGGGGGGATTAAAAATGGTACGAATGGCCAAAAATTTACCAAATTTAATTTTAAAAATATAAGCACACAGGCTCAAGAAGCTCAGTGAATGCCAACATTAGAAACATGAAAAAAAATTACAAAGGAACATCATAATCAAATTGGTCAAACCGGTAATAAAGAGAAAATGTTAAGAGTGGTCAGGAAATGTGAAAAATGTACATAAAGATACATTTCTTCACAGCAGAACAAAGACAAAAACAAGAGCAGATCTGCTGTTGGAAGCAACATAAACAAGATGACAGTGAAATAATAGCTTTAATGAAATAAAAAAACTGTCACCTTCAAATGCTAAACTTTTTACAAAAATAAAGGTAAAAACTGGAGACTTCTTTTCAGACATAGAAAAGCTAAAAGATTTTATCACCAGCAGAGCCACATTACAAGAAATGATAAAGGAAGTCTTTAAAGCAGAAGGAAAACAATGCGGGAGTCAAGTGTAAGCTTTCACATAAAGGAATGAAGAATGACAAAATGGCACCTACGTAGTTAAGTACATACAATTTTCCCTTCAAAAGATCGTTGACTGCTTAAGCCAAAATAATATGTATTATGAGGTTTATAACAATGCATAATTAGGATGTATGGTAACAATAGCACTAGGCCAGGGAAGGAGAAATGTAAGTATGCTATTATGAAGCTCCTCTACGGTATGCGAAGAGGAAAAACAGCTGAAGGTAAACTGTGAGGATTAAGAATGTATACTATGAACCCCGCAGCAACTGTTAGAATAACAAAACAAAGACTTTCAGCTAGTAAATCAACAAAAGAGATAAAATGGAAGCATAAAAATACTCAGTTAATCCAAAAAGAGGCAGAAAAAGAGGGAAAAGGAAATAAAGAACATATGGGACTATTTTCTACTAAGAAAACAACAGCAAGACAATAAACTTAAACCTAGCCATATATCAATAATCACATTAAATGCTAACGGGCTGGATACCCCAATTAAAAGTCAGAGGCTGTCAGACTGGCTAAAAGAGCAAGACCCAACTATTAATGTATGTTGCTTTCAAAAAATCCACTTTAAATATAAAAACACGAATAGGCTAAAAGTGAAAGGATGAAAAAAGATAAGCAGTTACCCCTCAGTATCCACAGGAGATTGGTTCAAGGGCCCCCGCACAGATTACCAGAATCCCTGAATGCTCAAGTCCCTTATGTACAATGCCATTGTGTTCACATACAACCCATGCATAGCCTCCCATATATCTCTAGATTATTCATCATACCTAACACAATTTAAATGATATGTAAACAGGTGTTACACTATATGTCTAAAAATTTTATTATTTTTATTATTTTTTTGTGTTTATTTTATTTGTTTTTTGAATATTTTTGATAGGTGGATCTGAGGATGTAGAGGTCAATTGTGTACCCTAACATGAAGCAAAAAAAAAACAAAACTGTCTTAATTTCTGATGAAGCAGAAATCACAGCAAAAAAGATCACCAGGGATAAAGAAGATTTCATAATAACAAAGGGGTCAATTCTTCAAGGAGATTTAACAATTCTAAACATTTATGTACTAACAGGGCTTCAAAATAAAGACATGAAGCCAGCACTTTTCTTTGTAGGAAAAAAACTGGTTCTAAAATTGATAGGGAAATGCAAAAGACCTAGATAAATCAAAACAACATTGAAAAAGAAGAACAAAGTTAAAGAGTTAATTAGCACTATCTGATTTCAAGACTTACTGTAAAGCTAGAGTAATTAAAACAGCATGGTATTAGTATAAACACCAACAGACGGATCAATGAAACAAAACAGCCTAGAAACAGACCCACACATACATGGAAAATGACTTCCAACAAAGACTAGAGAGAAAAGGCAAGCCACAGACTAAGATAAAATATTTTCAAAGTATCTGGTGAAAAAAAAAAAACTTGTACTCAGCCAGAATATCTTAAAATGCAATAACATGAAAATGACCCAAGTATAATATGGGCAAAAGGTATGAACAGACAATTCATTGAAAAAGATATATGAATGACAGTTAAGCACAGCAAACATATTCAGTATCATTAGTTACCAGGAAAATGTAAATTGAGAATGCAATGAGATACCACCACACACATAGCACAGTGACTAAAATTAAAATACATATTGGCCATACCAGGTGAGGATATAAGGGAAGCAAAACTCTCATATATGGCTGGTGGGAGAATAAAATGGTACAACCACTTTGTTAAACATTTTTGCAACTTCTTAAAAAGTTAGACATACACTACCTTATAATGTAACCATCCCACTCCTAGGAATTTTCCCAAGAGGAAAGAAAACCATTTGTCTATACAAAGATTTGTACACAAATGTTACTGGCCTATTTATTTAAATAGTTAAAAAATGGAAACAACACAGATGTCCTTCAAAGGTTAATAGATAAACAAATTGTGGTATATCCATACAATGGAACAATACTCAGCAGTGAAAAGGAATCAACTATCAATACATCCAACAATATGTATGAACCTCAAAATAATTATGCTGAGTGAAAGAAGCCAGTCAAAGAGTGCCTGCCATATGACTCTATTTATATAAACTATAGAAAATATAAACTAATCTATGGTGACAGGAAAGAGATAGGGGAGAGTAAGGAGGGATGAACTACTGGGATTACCAAGAGACAATGAATATGCTCACTCTCTTGACTGTGGTGATATAGTTTCATGGGTGTACACATACCAAAACTTTTCCAAGTATATACTTGAAATACAGGCTGTCCCTGAGTTACAAACATCTGACTGATGTACAACTTGCACTTACAAACAGAAGGTATTATAGGTAGTAGGTAACTGTACTTCAGCTTACATACAAATTCAATTTAAGAAAAAACCTATCTTGTTTGTAAGCCAGGGACTGCCTGTGTACATGTAGTTTGTTATGTCAATTATATCTCAAAAAAGCTGTTCTTAAAAATTCACGGAACCATAGATCTCACATGAGTGAATTTTACTGTATGTATGAACATTATACTTTAGTCAATAAAAACATCTTCAAAAATAAATGTCAGATATAAAAGCCAGGAGTAAACATCTGGTTATTGGGTGACTTCACCCACTGGTTTATTCCTGTGGAATTTAAAATCAAATATACTTCTGTGCCCTGTGCAGATGATACCAGCATCCAGGAATTCCAGTTCCCGGAATTCCTCCCCCTGGCATGGGCAAGCCGATGAGAAGGGAGGGCTGTCCTTGCTGCAGGCCTGAGGCCGGCTCAGCCCCAATCTGTACTTAGAGTGGAGACACTGTGTAACCACCCTCAGTGTGATCGGATTATAAAGGCAGTTTCTGCATCTATCATTACATCTGCAGGGTCCTCTGCTCTGCTTTCTCTCTATGTGAGTATAATAGGATCAAGTCCGGTAATGAAGTGTTAACATGAAATAAAGAAGCATCAGAGAAAATAAATCCACTTGTGGTGAGCAGTTGGGGTGGGAGACAGATGGAGGGGACAGGTAGAAAAGGCAGAGAGGAGAGGCTCCTCAGCTTCTTGGGAGGTTACCGAGCCATGCAGGGATGCTTAAGAGGGATAGTTGCTGGGCATCCTCTTGAGATCTTCATGGAAGCCCACACAGGGTGGAGTGGACCACTTCCTTAGATTTCTAAGCAGGTGTGTAGGTTTTGAAGGTAGTTTATTTGTTGGAAAGCAACAGCAAGGGCATTGCTATGGAGAAGTAGGGGGTAAGATCCTCTTCCCTATCAGTCCTCAGAGAGAGGGGACAGAGAGAGAGAGAGAGAGAGAGAGAAAGAAAGAGAGGCAAAGGAATTAAACTTGATTATTTCCAGGACATAGGTTAATGGACATAACTGTTAGGAATCATCATTAACGGTGACATGCCCAAGCAATGGCTCACTGGGCCCCTAACCCTGTGTTTCCATACCTGTACCACAGGGACAGTAATCATAATAGCCACCTTGAGTGGTACTGGGACAATCACTTAAGAGTGTTATATTTAAAAAAAAAAAAAAAGAGTGTTATATTAAGTGTGAAGCGCTGTGCAAATGCCAGTTATCAATATTAGTGGAGGGCATAGTCCCTGCTAGGGAAGCTTAGTGTTATAATTTGTTCAGGAATTTTGCAAACCTTGAGTAGGCTGAAAAGGACTAGGCCCTGGCAGACGCATGAGGGTTTGCATACTCCAGGCAGTCTCACTGAGTAGCTAAGACTCCAGCCTCTCTGGTCCCTGGCCCTCAATTCAGGACCCACATCCAGCTGTATCCTTTCTTGCCCTATCCCTCCCTCAACCCAACACCCCTCCGCTGAACCTGCCCTTCCCATGGTGCGAATGTTTCCTTCTCTCTCTGAATATTTCCTTAATCAAAAACGATCCTGTTGGATACCTCATTCTTTTATTGCTCTGGTCTCTGCTTTTGATTACTGTGCTGAACACACCCACCCTAACTATGGTGTGCAGGATCTTTACGTCTCCACCTGTTCACCTGCCCTGGGAACAGGTGCTCTAAATACTGCTGCTCTAAAGGTTCTTACAGGATGCAGGGACTCAGGCGAAGCTGAAAATGTTAGGTCCGGATCATCCATTCCTCCCCATGCACTTGAAACCAAAGCACCCCTGCTCTTTTTTGTTCTGTGTAGGGTCTTGTCAGAAGAAAGGATTCTTTGGTAAATGTTTGCTAATCCCTTATTTATTCCAAAGATCATGCTAGCAGAAATGGCAGATCCCTCAAACCCCAGCACATGGGCTGCTGTCTGCTACAATCCTGAATGAACTCAGCCCACTTTGGGATAGGACACGACAGAGATCCTGGTTGTTCTCCCAGACCTGCCCCTCACCCACAATAGGTCCTATGCACGCCCCTGCCTCTCCTTGGTGCTCAGCCTTCTCTGAATAAGGAAGTGCAGTCGGCCCTCCATATCTGTGAGCTCTGCCTCTGTGGGTTCAACCAAGGTTAAAAATATTCAGAAAAATAAATTTAAAAATAACAACACAACAATAAAAAATGCAACTAAAAAACAGTTTAACAAATGTTTTGTTTTAGTCTTTATGTTGTACTAGTTATTACAAGTAATCTAGAGAGGATTTAAAGCTTACAGGAGGATGTGTGTGAACTATATGCAAATGCTACACCATTTAACACAAGGGACTTGAACATCATGGATTTTGGTATTGGAGGGGTGTTCTACAACCAATTCCACCACAGATTCCGAGGGATGACTTTAACTGAGCTTGATGACTTCTGAGTTTCTTTCTGGCTCTAAAATGCTTGCTGCTTGAACGTTAATTGTGGGTAACTCCCCTGCCCTCCCCCTCTCCCCCCCAGAGAGGGACTGCCAATAAACACACACCATTCCATGGCAAGGTGGCAGCGTCCTTCTCACCCTGGCCCGACCACAGCAGAAAAGGTCATGGCTCAGACTGACAGAGAGTGGTGCAGAGCTGGTGGTGCTGCAGGCAGAGAGAGGCCAGGCCTGACCGACCAGGGCAGGGGTCCTCAAACTGCAGCCCGTGGGCCACATGAGGCTGTGTGATTGTATTTGTTCCCGTATTGTTATTTTACTTCAAAATAAGATATGTGCAATATGCATAGGAATTTGTTCATATTTTTTTTAAAACTATAGTCCGGCCCTCCAACGGTCTGAGGGACATGAATTGGCCCCCTGTTTAAAAAGTTTGAGGACGCCTGGACTGGGGGATATGAGCTCCCCAGGCAGGTGCAGGTGGTATGACAGGTCAAGGGTGAGGATGGGATTCTCCTGTGTGCTGGGTCACAGCAGATGAGGGGCTGCCTATGAAATGGGAGGCTCTGTGCTGCAGGTGGGAAAGCTAGGTTAACAGCGTGAAGAGTGACACAGTGCAGCTGGGAGGTGCGTCAGACAGTCCATGGGGCATGAACCTTCTGGGAAGCCCAGGCCTGCAGGATATCCCTGTAGGATGATGCTGAGGAGCCAGGGACTCCAGACAAGCAGATAGATACACAGCCATCCTGTTCCTTCACCCTCAACACACATAGAATCTGACATGAATGGAAGAAGGAGAGAAAGATCGTGGCTGCTGGCTGCTGGCTAGCAGGATGACCATTGTGTACCAAATGTCCTGCAGCAAAAATTTTCAAGCAGATCAAAATAAATCAGAAAACAAAACCGTTCTGACAGCAGAGAAACGTGGAAACTTGTTAAGAGGTAATTACAGCCCTTTCTCCTTGTTTCACTGCATGTCTCCCACCACTGAGAGGGCCTTGAATCCTAGCTATCACTCTCTGTTAAGAGGCCTGTGCATGCTGGTGGGACCATGCAGGCCGGGCTGGACCAGGAGTGTTGCCAGTATGCTGGCTGTTGGGGACACATGTTGACTGATGGGGATGTGCATCCATCCCTGACAGGGGGGACCAGGGGAGCTGGCATCCCCTCCCAGCCAGTTCTGCCCCTGGCATTCCTTCAAGATGCACCAGGAGCCCCTTGCTCTGGACCATACCCTCACGCCATGCCACAGAAGGAGTACAGCTTTAGAGTCAGACAGAATTGGGTTTGAATTCCAGCACCACCAACTCCTGGGTAAGATCCTTGAGTTCTGTAGGCCTCAGTTTCCTCTTTTGAAAATGCTAATGAACACTTCCCTCTGCAGTGATGATGAGAGGGATCACCATCTCCTCATCATACTGCATGCAAGATGCCCACTCCCGGTATGCCATCCTCAGATCCTCAGGGCTGCTATGTTAATCTATGTTTATCTTTCATGATCTGGACCACTGAACACTTTCACTGCTACCCAGGGACTACCTGGGATGCTCCCTGGTTGTTGGAATCTCAGGACCTCTGTACATGGGGCAGAAGAGTAAACACTTCCCTTTCCTGACTGAGTTTTCTTCTACTACCCAAGGGAAGCTCTCACAGCTCAGAAGCATGAGCAGATATTTCAGAACTGAATAAATGCAGCAAACAGGGCCTTTTCTTAGGAAACCTGCTTGGGAGCATGTCTAGCTTCTGAAAGGAAACCTGGGCTCCTCAGCACTTTTCTAGGTGGCTACTGGGTACCTACAGAATGCTGACACACTGCTGTGTAGGAGGAAGTCATCTAGATCATCGCCATCACCCCGTCATCAGGCAACTCAGGGTGATCCCACGCCCCTCCTTAACACCAGGGTCAGTCTTCACTCTGAGACCAGGATCATTCCTGCTGCACAGAACTCAGACAGACAGGCCTGTGGGAAGCTGTCACTCATGACCCATTCCTCTTACCCTGGACAGTCACCAGCTCACCAGGTCAAAGTCAGAGCCTGTGCATAGCGTCATCCAGGCATCTGTACTGAGGAAAGCAGAGAGCCTCCTTGGCCTGCTCCTTGCTCTGCAGGGCTCTCCCTACGGTACTCTTTCCGGCTTACAAGTGTCTTCATTCACAGTACATTTTGCAAAGTTCTTTGAATACCCCTCTATCTGTCTGGACTTTGCCAAGTTACTACTAGAAGTTTAGATTCTTCTTGTGGTTTCACTTTGATTCTCAGAAAAGGTCAAGGCTCTCTTCCCATCTCTGAAAGATGCAGCACATCTCCATGGTCCTAGCTGCCCTATTGGTCCAAGCAGCATCCCAGAGGAGCTCCCCAGGCCACAGTCATCTTCTGGGGCCCCCTTTCTCCTCCCACAGCTCTATTTCTTTCCCTAATGACCTGTGTTGGTACAGCTGGCCCTCTGTATCGGTAGCTCCAGCTTTTCATAATTCAACTAGTCACAACTTAAAAATGTTGAGGAAAAAATAAAACAACAATAAAAACAATTCGGTGTAACAACTATTTACATAGCACTTACATCGTGTTAGGTATTCTAAGTAATCTGGAGTAAAGTGTACAGGAGGATGTGGGTAGGTTATATGCCATTTTTATATTAGGGACTTGAGCATCCAGGGATTTGGTGTCCACATCAATTTCCCACAGATGCTGAGGGACAACTGTATTTAGATTTATAGATGATTCAATAGGTAACCTGGGCAAGTATCCTTTAACAACTAGGCTCTAGTCAGCAAGCAAAAATGCCACGGAGATAATCTTCTTTTAACAGGACCCAAATTAACGTGTAATACATAATATAAGAAGTTTCTTTTTAAGAGCCAACATCAGAGCATTGTTTGCTATAAATTGATTTCTTTTAGCTATAGACTTATTTTATTCAGACCCTGGGCCTATGAACATGTGAACTGAGAAATACAGTGCACGCTAGCCACACAGTAGAGCGTCCCTGTCTCATGGGCAGCAGCCACAGCACCAAAAAGTCTCAAATGCAGAGGAGTCCACACATTATGATAATGATGTGGCAAGAAAAATAGGAAAGCAAATCAACTGCCTTGGGGAGGCCACTCCCCACAAAGCCAACCATGCAGATCCCGTGACACCAGGCCCTGGGAATAACTCCTAGGAAGGAGCTCCTTTCTTGTGCTCTTAAGAATCCTTGAAAATCTGAAGCAAATCTAGAGATTTTCAGCCACATGTATCTGCTACTGGCTTCCCACTCAAGGTGTTGTCAGTGGAGAAAGCAACAGGCCTATTCAGAGATGACTGATGATGTGAGGCAGGTGCCACACACGGGAAGTGGGGAGGGAGAGCCACAGGCCTGGGCAACTTCACAGGAGAACCTGAGCTTGAGCTAAAATCGACAGAATAAAGGCTTTGGAGGTAGAGGTGAGAATAGAGAGAGTTTTAGGCAAGGTGAGATGGAGGTGAAGGCAAACCGCAATGTGGGAAGGGGGGATCTATAAACAGATTCCCCTAGTGAAACAGAGGCAGTTGCCCCAAGGAGCAGATATAGCTGGAATCCAGAATGTGAAGAAGACAGATTTGTCTATGTCTCCAAACAAGCAGCTCACTGAGGGTCTGTGGGCAAGACAGTGAAGCATGCGGTATATTTACCCCCTTGTGGCCTCACACACACCCCATCCCTCCAAAGTTTTAGAAGCACACATTATAATAAATAAGAGCAAACACTTACATGGGACATAGCACCATTCTCTGTACCTGGCACACATTAAGTAAATTACTCCTCGGATGGTTTCCCCGCCGTAGATACTATTCTTATCCCTATCTTCTAGCTTAGGAAATTGAGGACCTGTGATGGAAAATAACTTGCACCTCACTAGTAAGTGGCAACACCAGAGCTTGAACTCAGGCAGTCTGGCTCATACCCCTTAAGCAATGCTGCCTCTTAGGCGAGAGTCTTTTCAATTACTTCTCCCAAGATGCAGGCCAATCACCACATTCTGTTTTGTGTCAAAATAAAAAATATAAGCTTCAGAGCTGTACCTCTTACCTAAGTCTACAGAAATTTTTTTCTATTTAAAATAATACTCCACAAGAATGGAGGACAATTTGCATTTTCCCCAAGTTGGCACTGGAAGCCAGGAACTGGATTCCACACCCCATCCCTCTGAGCCCTTCCTGCCCGACCTGAGCAGTGGCAGTTGGCAACCTCACACAGGCTGAAGATGACAGAGCCCCAAGAGAGGCAGAGACAGCTAGCTGGGAAATAACTCTGTGACTCCCAACCGACACACTTTGCCTTAAAGAGTGAGTCTCGGGCCACCAGCTGTTGGCAACAGGTATGTCAAGATGGGGGCCTTCATCTCCCCAATCCCTCCTATCTCACCCACCTCCCTAGGCTGGCCAACCAGGGCAGCAGCCTTCTAATCTACCAGAACATGCTAATGGCTTCCCATGCCCTTCCCTTCTTCACCCAGAAGAATAATCAGAACAGCAGCAATACAGACCCTGTGGCATCAGAAGGGGAAATATACTGAGGGACCAGGAGCCCCACTAGAGACATATCCGTGGCCAGCATTAGGTCAGAGGAGAGTTCAATGGATTTCCACTTGGCCAGGCCCCACCCCTGATGGGATGTGTGGCTGGGGTCTTTCACAGGGGAGGGCTTTATCCTCACCCACGAGAGCTGTGGCCCTTGCTCAGGAAACCCTCTTTGTCTTCTCTACTGGATAACTCAGTCCACTTGTTGCCAATTTGTCAGCCTCTGAATGCAGTTATGAGGGTCACTGAGTCATGTGTTCTGGAACATATAAATCATTGTACATGGGTTGGGGTTGCTATTCAAGATGTCCAGTAATCAAAGCCTCAGTCCCTGCCCTCAGAAAGCACATGCTTCACAGAGAAGGGAGGTGTATGTGGGACATTTCAGACTTCATTGTCTTATAAGGTAAACATGCTTGCCCGGGGATGATAATTTGAAAGTGGGTAATCACTCTAAACTCCCCTTCTCAGGATGAGCTTTCTAGAGTTGACAAAACACAGCCAATATTGCAAAGGAACTCTCAGCTGATTCCCCCTGGGGCCCCTTCCACACCTCCCACACCCAGCAGTATGCCATGGAAGTTTGGTGCCTGTGGACTGAATCTACCAGGCTCCTGGGCCCCCACATCAGGCTGGTTTGGCCAATGAGAAGTGTCACCAGGACACTGGAGACAGGAGACAGAAGTCAGATGTTTTCTTTCCATGTCTCCCAAATTTGGTGCCTGGTTCCAGAGTGGCTACATCCTTCCGTGAGCACAGTTCCCACTGGTCTCACCCAACACATGCTCCCACTGGGCCCCCACAATGCTTTCCGCCCCTGCCCTCAGGCCTCAGAGATAACAGCTCCCCTCCACTAACAGCCGGGGGGAGGGGAGGGCTCCGCCTTTGCTGGTCTCCTTACCCCTCCGTACACATGCCCTTCACAAATCCTTTCCAGTTGCACCATCTGTATAGAATTCTGTTTCCCACTGTGATGCCAACTGAAGACTTGATACCCATTTTTTGTATTTAGTCAGGACGGTTTACACAGAAAACACAAAGCTCCACACTTGGAAGTTGATTCTTCACTTCTAGGAGTGGCTATATCCAAACCTGTGCTAAACATAATCACCATTCTCAATCTTCAAATTCTCCACTGGACAACTCTTCTGTGCAGTCTAGAGGGCTGTGTTGTGTGTGATTCTGAAACCAGAGTGCAGGCCTTGGATTCCTCCACCCTAAACCTTTGGCAGGGACTTCACAATCACTCCCCACGGTAGAGAGGAGACAGTTTCTGGAACCTCTTTGAGCCTATCTCCTTAAGCACACATGCTGACAGCAGACTTTAGACAGGTTTGGCAGAGCTGATTTCTTTTAGCCTGTCTATAAATCAAGCACTAATCCCCATTACTCCCTCCTGACCGTAGGATTAGCATTCCCTCCTGGCCTCCTCGGAAGTCTTTTGCATATTGAAGTCATTCTGCTCACTGCTCACCCTTCCCTGAGAAGAGGAGGAGGCATTTTTTAACTGTCAGTGTTTTGACAAAGCACGAGTATTTAATCCCCCTTCCCCACAACAAACAGGCGTGCTGGGACCTGCTGCCAGGCAAGCTCCCAGGACATCAGCCCTGGGCAGGGGGTGAGGTCTTCCCTCTCACAAGATAGTCAAAGTCTGCCCAGGACTGAGTTTGCCTTTTGTGCAACTTCAGGAAAAGAATGCTCAGCCTGGAATGAATAGCACTAAGATTAACTAGGACAGAAAGGACCATCTCATTCTATCCCTTGCCTCTTCCGGAACTAAATCATCTTTGGCAGATGGTGTTTCTAGCCACAGTCTCCCTGGGCAACCTCCCCCAGTGCCTAGCAACCCTCAGCACTGGGGAGTCCTTGCTGCTGTCTGGCCTAAATGCCCACAGTGCTCCCGGGCTCAGGCATCCACAGGCAGGGCCTTTGGAGGGCCCTCACAAGAGTGTGGACCCCATGAGTGCAACTGTTCCTCCAACACTCCCCACGGTCCCCCCAGCCTGCCCAGAAGCATTTCCTCTGCAGCCATCTCAAAACTTCCCTTTCTTAAAAAGAAACAATTTTCCAAAGCTCAGGGAGTTAATCCATGAAATCCTCTGGAACAAAAGCAGCTGGCCTAGGCCCTGGATAAGTCAATCAACAAACATGCCAGAGCCCTGTATAGTTCAAAGTGTTCTTTGTTCCAGCCGCTGAGCATGCCTCATGCTGGATCCTGCTAGTGACCCTGGGCTTCTCAAAGTCTCACCCTTCTGTCTCTCAGCCCCACTCTGCCATACCCTTGAACGCCAAACCCTCTTCAGAGAGAACACGTCATCATCCTCCCCTACCCACCACCCCCGCCCAGTCTCTCCTTCTTTCAGAAACCACCTGATTAAAAATTTTTGGAGCAAGTCAAGGTTCAATGACAAATGAAAACAAACTGGTCCCTTGCAAAAGGCACAGGCTGTTCAGCATAAGTGGAGGCCCCATATGGTTGTTATTCCAAGAGAGAATCAAACAACCTAAAAATTCGTTTCTTAGACGACAACAACAGGGGGGAAAAAACACAAGAAAACCTGTTTTTGAATACCCACTCTTCATTTTACGTGCAATTGATCCTGAACGGTGTCAGATGTTTGGCGGGCACTCCAGGACCAAAACAGTCAGGAAAAGAGGACTGGCGAAGCCAGCCAGACGGCAAGATTTCCTAAGAATCACCGAGGGGGACTACCCCTCCCAGATGTGCCACACGGAAGGAATTCCAGCGGCTTCTTTCTTCCCCATGGCCCTCAGCAGTCAGAGACATTCCACACACCCCTCCTCACAGATGGAGGGAAAGCGCAGGCCTCAACTCTGAGATGAGAAGAGAACTTAGAGGAAATTCATCTTTTTTATGATTTGATTCCTTCACTTAAACACTTCAAGGCTGGAGCTGAGTGTCAGTGTTTTCATCTGTAAAATGGGTGCTTTAATACCTATGTTGTAGGCTGTAAAGAGGGATATATGATATCATATATCTTCACGGGTGGTTGATGATGAATTCAACAGGTGTTCAGCTGTCTCTTGCCTGCCCAGTCCTGCCACACCCCATTCCCAAACTTCCAAGAGGTCTTATGAGTACTACACAAGAAGGCTTACTTTTCTGATTCCTAGCTGAGTGACCTGGGCACATCACAGCTTATCTCAGCCTCATTTAACCCATATTTAAAGTAGAGATCATAATTGCATACACCTAACAGGCTCGCAGGGATTAAAGGCGAGAATGAGAGTAATCCTTAGACTCCCTGCACCGGGTGAACACTTGTCAAGTGCCCACCGTGAGTCAGGCACTGTGCTGGGCTTTGGGAACACGATGTTGGAGAACACCCAGAAGAACCCTCTTTACAGCCTACACAGAGCTTGCACAGAGACACTACACAAACCAGCCAAAAGTCCATGCAAAATAATACGGGACTGAAAATTCTGCTACATTCTATGTCCATTTTAAGAAGAAAAAGCACAAGGGTCTTGGCTCACAATAAACATTCAACAAGTAATAGGTGCTCTCGTTATTATCAATCACCAGCCAGTATAGCTTTATTATCCCTCCAATTACAGGAGATCAGAGAGAAGCTCAGAACAGTCAGGCACATCTCTATAGGCAGCACAGCTTGGAGAGCATCACCGGGACTCACGCGCAGTGGCTCCAGAGCCTGCTCTTCCTTCAGGGCCCCACGGCCTCACATCTGATACGCAGGCACCCTCTGAACTTTCCTGAGCTTCACGTCATCTCCCTAGAGCCTTACGACATTCCTTGACGTGGGAGGACCTTGTGATTATCTTTTCTGCTTACGAAAATACTGAGGCCCGGGGTCACTCAATCCCTTGCCAGAGCTGGTCTGCTTTTCCTACAAGACGACACTGGCTCCTGCTTATTTGGGAAGCTAACACACACTTCCAGCTTGTGCGTCTACAAAGAGAGCAGGGGTACACAAAATACAAGGCGCCGGTCCCGCCAACGCCAACCTTGAGAGTTCCAAACTTCATCTAACAGGTGTGCCCCAACCATGGAAAGGTCACCGTAGAAGGTATGTGAGAGCAGGTATTGGGGCTGGAGGATGCCCAAGGCCCCTGCAGCCCCTGGAGTGATGTGCTCAGCCTCATTACTTTCAGGGCCAGGCCAGGGGCTGGTACATCCAACCCAGAGCTCTGTACAGGACAATGAGGCCATAATGCTCCCGATGCCAGCTCACCCAGCACGTTCTCAAAAGCCAGCAGGCTCAGAGGCCTCTTTCTGGAGGTAAAACAAGGGGTAAAGTGAGGCAGCTTTAGGGAGAACAGGAGCTTTGGGCAGGGAAGACGCACTTTCACCTAATGATATGCACACCTGCCTGTTCCTCTTTGGCAGCCCATATTTTCTGAGCTCTCTGATAGTGGAAAACTGCTAGTCTGTGTCCACAGAGCCCAAGAATGAGGCATTTATCTCATCAGATTGTTGAGATACAGTGTGGGTGTTTGGATGTCATTACTGCACGGATAGCAGCGTGCAGTGAAGGGGAGTAGAGACACCAAGGGATCTACTAGATTTTTTAGGATCCTTTAAAAAAACACTGGGAACAGGAGGCCAAGGGAGAGCCGCGGGGTGTCTGAGCCAAAAGGGCCCACCCAGATCTCCCTTTCTGTAGTGTACTGAGACTCAAGGAAGTGAAAGAAGTCAGGTAAGGAGCAGCTTAGCAAGCTGGGGCCTAGGCTGTGTCCTCTTGCTTCTAGGCTCCTTCCACTGCCCCACAGGTTTGTGCTCTGGCATCTCTAAGGAGAAGGGATGACAGCAGACAGGCCACTGCATAGCCTCACCCCATGTCTGCAGGCAAAGATGGGCCCCTGGAGATCCTCTTCAGCAACCACAGATTCAAAGAGGTTTAATTACCTGTAAAGAAGGGACAGGGGTGTGGGCAACAAGGATTTAGGGTACAAGAGCTCCTGACCCTGGCTAACATGCCACCTTCCCTACCATCCAGCGAGGCAGAATGAGAAGCCAGACAGAAGAAGCATCTTCCCTTCTTGCTTTGGAATGAAGCATCAAGAGCCTCTGGGTTCAGAGAGACCCAGGCCTAATACTTTTGCCTGCAACAGAAAGAAGTAGAGCAAATGCCTCAGTTTGCTGATTCCAGCTCTGTAATTCAGAACTGTGGTTGGGGGGCTGAAGGTGGGGCACACTTCACCTACAGAGCCAAACCTTCATGGTAATTAATAGTTCCCCACAATGGCTGTGCCCAAGGTCAGGATCACTCTGCACACCTCCAGAAGAGCCAAGGGCCTCCCACAAGACCAGCAAAGATGCTGATCTTCAAACTCACTGTCCTGGAATCCCTGGTATTGTTGCTTAATTCACCAGGTCACTTGAGGGTAGGAATGACCTCAGCTCATCAGGCAGGCGTCCTAGAGCTGATATTTAAGGAGAAATCCAGAGACTTAAGAAGTAGTCAAGAAAAAGGCAGCTCAGACAATTGGAAGGACAGAGGGATTTGCAGAGAGCAAAAGAAACCAAGCCGGGCCAGAGCAGGCCAGAGAAAACAGCTCTGGGATGAAGCAGAGGTGGGCTCTGGCAGATGGAAAGGAAATTCTTGGTAAAGAGCTCACCCTCTGCCCCACTGAGGACATGGGGGATAGCTAAGCCAAGGGGGTACCATCAATTTTAAGTAGGGTATTCTTGAGGAAGTACTGGCTGCCAAGGGAACCCATGTCTCATCCAAGAGGGAGACTTAGCTGGATTGCCAAAAGGGCTGCGTGACCTCAAGACTGCCAGTCATTCCGTAAACCCTGACCTGGCAGCAAAAAGCCTACGTGGAGGAAGGTCAGGGAGAAACAGAAGGACCTATGAGCGCACAGCGATCTCTGAGCCAGAGCCTGTGAGAAACTGCTCTCTGCCTGGCCCAACTGGAAGGGTTAAGTGATTTGCCCTGGATCATGAAGCTTCTGACTTAGATCAGTCATGTCATCTCTCTGGACCTCAGTTCCCTCACTGAGAGGCTTGGACAGGGTACTTTCTGCAGTTCTTGTCAGTTCAGACAGTCTGCAGGTCTAATCAAGGGCTTCTGATCTGCCAATTTCATCTCCCTGGATCACTGCGGTCATCTGAAGACAGGCTTGAGAGAACAACAGAGCCAGAGGGCTGATCTGGGGGAGGTGGAGCCTGGCTCATGTTCAGAAGGCCCCCCAGAACCTTTGCAGAGGCATACCCAGTCTTAGATGGTATCCTGACCCATGGGGCCACTGTCCCATCCCCAGCAGGGCCCTTACCCTACCGCCTGCCCCCTGGGAGTCATCCCCATTTGGGGTAAGGCTTTAAGCCCCACTAGTGCAGGGAGGACTGCATAGGAGGAGGAAGGAGTGGAGACCCCTTGGCTACTCTGCCACTCTTTGGGTTCAGGCCCAGTGTTGGAGGCTGGCCCTGAGATCTACTTTCATTTATCATTTGTTCCCCAGGCCAGGGCCTGGCTGAATAAGGAGCTGCTGCTTCTGCTGCTGTCTCTCTCTCCTTTACACATCTTGAGTCTTTCCCCCTGTACCAGCCTGGCTCCTCCCAGTCTCCACTTGGATATCTCAAACTTACAGAGTCCAAACCCCAACTCCTGACCTGCCTCAGCCCCTGACCAGCTCCCACCTATCCCAGGTCTTGGCTGGTATCCAGGCTTTCAGCTGTTCAACCCAAGAAATGTAGTCCATCTTTACTCTTCTTTCTCCCACACCTAATGTCCAATATATCAGCAAATCATCTTAGGGACTTCTCTACACCTCCACCTGTATCCCCCAGGTCCAAGCAGCTAACATCTGCCTGCTGACTACTGCTCCAGCCCCAGAAAGCTCTCCCCCATCTATTCTCTTAACAGAAGTCAGTTGCTTCTTTGCTCAAAGCTCTCATTAACTTCACACTATACCCTGAGTGAAAGCTCCAGTCACTGCAGTGAGTTATGAGGCCCTCATTGTTCTTCTATTCCTCACTGATCCTCTGCACTGACAGAAGAACTCCTTGCCACACCCCTCGTTCCCACTCCTCAGACACACGGGCACATGCTCACCACGGGGCCTTTTCACCTCTGCACACTCTGCCCTTGAATGCCCTTCCCTAGATTATTTCATCACCTCTTGTAGGTCTTTGCTCAAATGTCATCTTTTCAATAAAACGCTCTCTGATCCCTCTATTAAGATTCTAACCCCACAAAGTACTCCTTCCCTGCATTTATTCCCCCCTGTATCTAACAGTATGTGTGTGTGTGTGTATATATTTATTTATTTATTTATTTTGGTCTTTATCTTCTCCTTCCCTTTATTTTCTTCCTCCCATCAAAGTGTAAGCTTTTAAGGGCAGGGATTTTTGTTTGTTTTGTTCACTGGTGTAACTAGTGATGTATCTACAACAATGCTTCACACTCAGTAATCATGTGTTGAGTGAATAGTAGCTCCTACCCCCTCTGTAGGTAATCAAAGAAAATTTTTAAAAGCAGGGACAAGAAGTCACTTTCTAGATCTACCATATGCTTCTGATTTTCTGCTTGTTGTTACTCTTTCTTGCTCTTACCAACTTCCTGGACTCATAAGAGGCAACCCCAGCCCCACTCCAGTCCTGTGAAACATCACCCTAGCTCCCAGCTGCCCCTTAGCCTCCTGAACCAACAGCCTTGGCATCAGCCAGATGCTGGTCTGTTGGGACTACAGAAATTGGCACCGGTCAGACTCCCAGTCCAGTCTCCCTGCCCCTCATTGTCAACCTACAGCTGCACACATCCATGGAGCTGCTGGAGACACAGCCTTGGCCACAAGAAGACTGGACTATTGCAATTACAAGACTGAGCCCTCACTCTGATTGGTCAGTGTTCCTTTCCTCTTCGTGGAAGATAAGGGAGGAAACAGACTGGTGACTCCAAACATACCAGGTGTTTAATAGATGGCTAAGTGAAAAGGGTTTCCAAATCGCATGCCAACACAGCAGCTTGCTACAGCTTTCAGCCCACTGCTTGCATTATTGCTTCTGGACTCCAAAAAAGGCCAAGGGAAAGGTAGTTGGAAGTGCCAGGTGACTATCACATGGTTTGCAAGTCTTCTGATAGGAGGACAAAGTCGTGGACTCTGGTCTGCATCTCCAGGTCACTCTCAAGATCTCCTGGGTTGAGAGGACAGCCTCTGTTTGTAGCATTTAGCCCCAGCAGCTGTGAGTCCTGAAAACACTCCATTGTGCCCCAGGCAAGCCCTTGCTAGATCCTTATCAGCCTGACTCTGCTGTAAGTCTGAAAGGCAGGTCCAAGTCCTGGCTGACTCTCTCCCCCTCGGGGACACTGACAACATAAACAAGGCAATGGAGAGGTGAGTGCTGTGCCTCCTAGATGGATAGGCTACTATGCGATGTCCACCTAACATCATCCCCTTATTAGTATGTGTGTACACATCCTCACACCGTGGCCTAAAACACAGCCAGGCACCCACCTTCAGGGCTCCCACCAGCCAGATGGAATAACATGGAATTGCTCGGTGGCAGCAGCAGAAGCATCTGTTGTGTGTGCAGATTGCACAGGGATCCTTCTAGACCTTGGCCCTGTAGATGTATAGAAAACTACCACTGATGCTATGTCTCCTGATTAACTGTGACATTCACAGTAAGTTTTTATAGAGTGTCTACTGCAGGCAAGGCTTTGTACTAAACACCCACCATGATGTAGTAACTGGATGGTTATTAAAGTGTGTCTGAAGGATGCCCAAGACCCCTCCAGTGTGTCTGGAAGGTCAAAACTCTTTTCATAATCATTCTAAGATACTTTCTTCCTTTTTCACTCTGCATTCTCATAAATACACAGTGGCGTTTCGCAGAGCCTACACGTGATACTGCAACATATTTGAGGAACAGAGTAGCTACGAGAATCCAGCTGTTTTCATTAATCCAAACATTAAGGAAATTTACTAAAATTTAAGGCAGTGCCACTCTTCTTGCTAAATTTTATTTTTGTTTTAGGAAACAAGATTGGTTGGTTTGTTTCATATAAAAACATTACGTATGTCAATATGTAATAAGTTTTTTAATGAATTAAAAATTTCAAATATAATAAATACTGATAGATACAAACAGCATAAATAAAAACTCTGGGGTCTTCCATAGTTGTTGAGAGTATAAAGGAGTCCGAAGACTAAAAAGGCTGAGAACCACTGCCTGAGATCATTTAATTCTCAAACCAATCCTACATGGTATATGCAACAATGCCCATTTTAGGAATAATGATGCCGAGGCTAAGACATGGCTTATCCAAGATAACACGGCTGACAAGTGTTCAAAACGCAATGAGATAGGCTGATGAGGAGCCCAAGTCCACGTACTGACCATTACACATCCTGACTCCAGGACAGGCCAATGGCATCATCACCAGCCGTTCCTTGCAATCCGCATTGCTCTTTTCTTCCCAAGATTGTGTCAGCCATGTGCCTACTTCAGGCCAAAATGTGCCCCACACAGCAAGAAGTTGACCGTCTCTTCTGAGGAGCAGGATGTCTGCTTTCCCTTGGGTGGTTCGGGTTTGCTGGACCAATACTTCTGGGGACACTAGTTTCCCCGGGACACTACCATGCAATCTGCTGGATGCCAGCCGGGAAAGGAGAATTCTGTATGACTATGAGGACATTCAAGAAAGAAGGAACTTAATCTACTGTTGTTACTAGTGCTTTATCTACAAAAAAAGAAAAAAAATTTTAAGAGCCTTAAATTGACTAATTGTTAAAATAGGTAAATTTTTTTCAATGTATAGCTCCTTCTCTGCATTATAGAAAGAAACCTACACACTTAGATCTGATACCGTGCTTAACCCAACACTGACAGACTCCCTCTGGGCCACAAAAATAAGTCTTTGCCAGCTGCTTTCTCCTGTCAAAATACCCTGGGAAGTCCTGTTCTGCTCTTCACTCTCCTCTGCAACACTTCAGAGCAGTTTTGTTTCATAAAAGGTAACAGGCAACTCTCTTCTGGTCTTTAACCACTAACTTGAAGTTTGTTTGTTTATTTAGGATAAAGATATTATTTTTCCTCATTAGCATTTTTAATCGACTCAGAAGTGTTTTAACTGCCTAGTTACTATCCAAATAAAGAGGTAGCTTCCAGCTGCTCTCAACTGGTCTCAAACTTTAGCTTTCATTATAAAAACCGGGTGGGCTTGTTAAAACACAAATTGCTGGGTCCCGCTTGGACAGATGGGGTCCCCTATTCTGTGGAATTGGCACATTTAATAGATCCCAGGTGAATTTGCTGGTTCAAGGCCATATTTTGAGCATATGCTTTTAACTCCTTTAAGCTACTTTTCCCGGCTTCTTTGTGGCCCTCAATTTTTTTTCCCTCCAGACAGACGGAAAAGAAAAACAATTAAGTAAAGGAAATATTAAGCTCTCTGATTTCTCTAGGCTCAGGTTAAAAAAAAAAAGAAAGAAAAAAGAATAAAAGGTCCCAGTTAGAAAAAGGCTAGGTTGATAATCATGCTTAACTCACCAGTGTAACTATCTCCCTCACCAAGTTTTAGAATTTGAAAAAGTATACAAATTAATTTACATTGAATTCATAACATTATTAATCCATCTTTTAAACGTATAACTTTTTCAAGAAGCTTTTTGCCATTTTCTCTCTCATCTGAAAACTTAAAAATTCATTCTAATGGGACAATGCTAATCAGAATTTGATCAGAACTATTCAGTGCTTTGAAAAAGCCAATGCTCAATATATATAATAACAAATAAGAGAAATATTTAAGCCTCTTAAAATATAAGTTGTTTGAAATAAGAGCTCAAAGCGATACTATAAAGGGCATTTTGGAAAGGGCAGCATTTATATGCTAACAGCAGCATTAGATTGGATCTGGACCTGAAACCCAGTCATAGTTACTACACCGAGTAGCTTTAAGGGCTTGGAAAATGATTTTTATGGCTCTCAGGTTCCACATATGCAAGATGAAGATAATATCCTCCTCAAAAGATTATAATTAAATTTGTTTTATCCCACATCATTTTTTAAAAATGGACTTGAGAGTTTTTAAAATCTCACATCTTTTTAAAAAATGAGAAAAAAGTGAGTTATCAAAAATAAATAAGGTTTTTTTTTAGAAAACAAATATATCAACCAAAAACCTAGAACAATTATTCTGACTAATCACAAATGTTGGCCCAAGTTTCCTGGCAGTTGAGTCAAAGTAGGAAATTATTACAGAACTCTCATTATCTCATTAATAGAGTGGCAGAAACAAACGAATCCTTCAAAGCAATTAAATGAGATAATGTGTGTGAAAGCTTTTGGTAAATACCCAGAAATGAGATGTCATTATCAGGATTCCAGGAAGAGTGGGGTCTGAGCTTACTTTCATGGCAGGATAGTTCAGACCTAAGTCATACCAGTCATGAGATTTCATGCAAAGACACTCTGTCTACATCTTCCCTTCCTTGGGCTTTATTCTCAAAGAAATCTCTGCCTTCTGCAGACTGGGGGTGCATTTAGTAAAGCAGATTGAAGATACTCTCAGAGAAAGCCCAGAGTGTAGCTTTCACTTGTATGAAAATGCCATTCCCATAGGTCAAAAACAACCAAGTATCAGTGGTTCCATATGGGTTAGCCTAACAGTAAGACCAAGTGCATGGAACAGGTGTAAAGAATGTACAACTTCAAGGCTACATTTGCAGTCCTAATAGGTAGAAAAGAAAATTCTATAGGCTAGAGTTTTGAACCTCATCGCATTGAGAACCTGGAAGAATTAGGAGGAGAAAAAGAGATAAGTGAAAGTGATTAAAGTGTTGCAGAGGAGGGGAAGTGTACCAAGGAAGGAAGGGAAGGAAGGAAGAGATGTTCAGTACACACCGTGCCCCTTCCGTCCTGGGTACTCAGCTTGCTACGTTTCCCTGCCTCCCTTGTAGAAAGGGCTGATGCATAGCTGACTCTGGCCAGTGGAAGGCCAGTGTTGCCAGCCGCCATCACAAAATTCTGTGCCCTCTCCTCTATGGCTTGTTGGATTCTAGATGTCAACACTCAGGGAAGCCTGACTCATCAAAGACGGCACAGCCTTGAGCCCCCTAGAAATACGGAGCAGAGTCACCCCATTCCCCAGTTGGATTTACATGAGTGATAAATAAGCTTCTGTTGGGTTAAGCCACTGTGATTTCAGAGTTTAACTCGTACGTAGCTAATGTAATAGAAGAATAGCTAAAGGGATTGACGTTCTTGTGCCCAAAAGAGAGAGAACTGAACTAAGTGGGCAAGAACACTGTCCACTATTTAAAAAGATGGTGTCCTGGTTCCCAAACCCAGAAACACCGGTCGGAATCAGCAGTGGGGGGTTTAGATCAGATATCCACATCCCACACTGGACCTCCTGAGTTTCCCCAGTCTATTTTTTCAAGTTCCTTACGAGGTTATGACTCTGATCATCAGACTGGACTCCGAGCACAGCTGAAAGGGTGTGGCTGCAGCACCAACTCCAGCAACCTCTCTATCCCTGCCCCACCACCAGGCTGTCATCTTGCACTGTCTTCCCCTCATCTCTAACTGGTTGACTCGAGAACCCTGCATGTGCATCAGGGGCCACGATTATAGCTTTTCTACTTCTTTTCTGAACAGCGTGAAGCTAGTCAGGTAATAAAAGCTCAATCAGCACGTTAATTCACTTGAGTCAAGCAGCTATTTTCCAACCCTCAGAGTAAGGGGGAAAAGGCCTGCCTAGACGTTCAGACATAGGCTAGACTTGATAGAACAGCTCCAACTGTGTGTGTGATTCATTTTCAAGACACAAATGTGCTCAAGGAGGGGACTGATCAGCCTTTGCTTTGACAGAGAGGTGGTCAGTTCTCAAACTTTAACAGGCAGAGGGCTGAACCATGAAGCTTGTTGAAAATGCAGATTGCTGGGCTCAGCCCTCAGTAGCCTGAGTCTGATCTGGTAGTTCCGGGCAGGGTGCAGGAACTTTCACTAATGACAGTCCTCCTCCTACCTCGCCATCGTTTTGTATGCAAGTGGCAAGAAACCACTTGTGATTTCTTGCCATTTGCATACAAGTGGTGTGATTGTGGATCAGTGAGGGCAGGGGCGAGTCTGTCTGTTGTATAGTACATCCATAAGGCCAGCCATGCTGCACAACTCACAGGAGAGGTCACTATCGCTACCTGTCAGATGAGCAGAATACTCATCCGTCTGACTTACCCTAAATACTGCCCCTCCTTGAAGAAAGGAAATGAACTAGGTGACCCTTCTGGTTCTCTGAAGGCCATCAGCTCACTGTCACATACTCAGTAAACTGGGAAGAGCCCCTCCTGGCTGCCTCAGCCCCATCTGCTCCGAGTTCTAATTGAGGAGACTAACCTCCTTTGATTGGCACTTCCTTCTTGCTCTGCCAGAGACCATCTGTACCCACCACCTCCTGACAGCTCAGCCAGCCCTTCCTCCTTGCTGGCACTGACGGGCAAGGGCGCCAGCAAGTGAACCCAGATTCAGGGGTGGGAGCCTGCGTTTCATACCCCGGACCAACCCCAGGAAAGTCAGCCAGCTTTGCAGACATTCTCAGAACTCCCTGCACCTGGGAACTCTCTGCTGTCCTAATAACTAGGCTTTGTTTTTGTGGCAGAATGCTGAGCACTCCGCCCCTGTGATCTCATTGGCTCTCACAGCACCTCAGTAAAACCATAGGTAGCAAGTATCTGTACCTGCATTTTGCAGATTGTGAGCAGAGGAAATCTGACATGCCCAAGGTCACACAGCAGGTCAGCTGCAAAGCCAGGGAGGGCATACAAGCTCTGCACCTCCAGAGCCATTACTCTCACATGGCCCAAGCACCTTCCCAGGTATGGGGGATGGGGGGATCACAGGTGCTTAAAGGCAAGGCTGCTGCTCCTTCATTTTGCACTGGGAATAAGTTTTTTCCAGAAAAGAAACACCAAGCTATGCTTTGCCACCCCTCATTAAAAAGACCTCTGAGAGGGATGTCCTCCAGACAGACCATTCCTCAATTCCAAGTTGAAGAGAGAACAGAAAGATGATAGAAGACATTTTTCTTGGCAGTGGAAGGGGAACTTTAGTTCTCAAGCTGGGCTGGGACACACAGAATCACCCCAGGGGCTTTCTCTGCACACTTCTCCTTCAGCAGATACTGAGTTCTTAACAAGTAACAAAATGAAGTAGTTTGAGCGTCTTTTTCCTCTTTCCCTATTCTGTGAGGAAGGTGCTAACAGCAGAGAGGGCAGGGGTGAGTGGCGGTGGGAAGGAGAAGCCTAGACCCTGGGCAATCGACAGCAGTGGCCAGGGCAGGCCTGGGTCAGGTGCTGCAGCAGCACAGAAAGCACAGAGCACGCTAGAGCAAGGGGACATCAGACAGTTCTCAGATCCCAAACCTCCTTCCCGGGCTGAGAGGCCCTCAAAAAATGCAGGATTACAGACTTCGCATCCAGAATTTAAAGGAAAAAATATGCTGGGACACTCGAGTAAGGAAGAAATGAAACAGTAGGGCTCTTCTCTAGACAATCAGGTTACAAAGATAAATAAGACAGCCGTTTCCTCAAGAACTGCACCAATTGGGTCTCCTTAAACCGCTCTTCTGCACTGCAGCTCCCCACCCCCACCTGTGAGCCACTGGAGGATGGCTGTCCCCGTTTAGAGGCCCCAGAGTGGTAGGCACAGCACTGTGCACATACAGTAAAGCTCCAGGGAAATGAGTTGCTTTTGCGTGGAGAGTTTTTCTGGACTGTGTTATTTCTTGCTGTAAGGCACAGATGAACTCGGAAATGCGCAGGTGGGGTGGACCAATGACAACTTCACAGCTCACGATCATGCACTCAGGTCTGCCAATGACCAAGCTCTGCCGCTGGTTCTCCCACTTGGCACGCAGCCCTCATTTGTCTCTTGGTGTCAAAGTTTTCTCCCAAAGGATCCCATAAATCAGGCCTCTGAGATAGAAGGTTTTTTCCATCATGTATAAAGCTTATAAACTGCTCCCTCTCAGGTGAAAGAAACGGTTCTCAATTGCAACAACAGGGGCACGCTCTGCACATCAGAATGAACTTCCTGGCAGCAACTGCTATCTGATGACGACACAGTAGCCATGGGACGCATGGGAGAGGCAGGCTCTTGCATTTAGCGACTACCTACTACGTGTGTGTGTCACTGTGTCATCTAAGGTTCAACAGCCTCCTGTCAGGCAGCTATCCTTAATATTTCAGAGAGAAAGAAAGAGGAAAATAATATCATTTCTACAACAGGTATTCTTTAAAAAGAGGAGGCAGAGACGCAGGTTCCAATGACTTCCAAGAAGCACTCTGGGGGGAAAAAAGGGTCCACAGGTATGGTCTGTCTCCACTGCACCCAGGGCTCCTCAGAGAGCCTTCCATGTGCATTAGGCAATGACCAAGGGAGTTCTGGGCTGTGGGCGGTGGCCCACAAATAACAGCCCTTTCTGACCCTTACAAGCTCAAAACCAATTAAGAAGGAAGATAAAGAAAGTGCACAGATTGAAATCACGCTAAAAGTTTTATTATGAACAAATTCTAAGATAGACAAAGTGCTTAGATAGGCTTTAAGGAGCTTCCTAATTATTTCACACATAATTATACCTACTTAGCCCAAAAGTGGGACCACTGTATTTTTTTCCCACAGAACCAGAGCAGCCCTAGGAACTTAGAAGCCCTTTTTTGGAGGTAAATGAGCATGTGCAGATAAGAAGCAGCAGGAAATGTTCCTCTCTCGGCTATGGGGATGTAAGTGGGAGCCCCTTCTTCCCCTGCTCCTGCTAAGTCAACCAGGAGTGGTACTCCTCTTAGGAAGTAGGGGTGGTCTTCAAAGTTTCCAAGCTGACTCAAGTGCATAGGGAGGGTAAAAAGTAGGCTAACCCATAAACCAAGCAAAGGGCCATCCTTTAAGAAATGACATGGGAAGCCTTGGGAGGGTCCAAGAAGTAAAAAATTGGGAAAAGTAGGAGCTTAGAAAAAATAAACAAAGGGTTTGACTTAACAGGTCCATAAATAGAACATACAGCTGTCCCTATACAAACACCTTTCTGATCTGGTATTTGTTCTATGTAGAACCTAAACACTCTAGTGGGACCAGCCTCTACCACCTGCTGAGACAACCTTGACATTCAGAGCACATAGCTCCTGTCCCTGCGTCTTGATGGATAGCAAAGGCTGTACACAAGATGAGCGATGAATCACCCAGCAGCTCCAACCCTGCTCCACCACTCCCCAAGGCCTCAGCTCTCAGCTGTTTGGTTTCTTCTCTTCCGTCCCCCTTCCACCTCCTACTCAGCGCTTTGCCCTCCCTCTGTATCCTCTTCCCAGACCATCCAGGAGACCTAAACGTTTGTGTATCTTATCAGAGCTAATGATTTCAAGAGGCCCTTGACTGTGGCCAGATCACAAAGGTCACCCTGTACAAACAAGCTCTTTTTTGGACTTTTTTCTTATAGGCAAATTGAATATTTATACACTAGGAGAAAACCCCCAAGAGTCCCCAGCAGATAATACATTCATGCCAGCAGCCATCTCTGGTGGAAAAAAAATCATTAATTGGGGTTACAGTGCTCATTTCAACTGCAGCAGGAGCTGAGCCGACACAATTTAGTGGCATGCAGGCTTTTTCTGAACTCCAATGGATACTTTACAAATAACAGTAAAAATTTTAATAGTAGGACAGACATGGAGTAGGCAACAAGCTTCACTCATTAAACAACCTCCATCTACCATGCTGAAGGATTCAAGCTGTTTTATGTGGCTGGCCGCTTTGCCTAAGCCTGCTGCAGAAGACAGAATAAATTTTCATGGTGTAGACTTGCAGTAAGAAACAGGTTTCATTAGCCCTGCTTAGCAGATACAGAAAGTCAAGGCCAGAGCGAGGAAGTGATTTAAGTTCGATCAGAGGAGGTGCCAGGAGCCCATTCTCAGCCCCACCTCTCACCCCAGCCTCATTTGGTTCTTATTTCCAAAGTGTTTTCACTTCGTGGAGGCTAGGAAGATTCCATTCTCTGGAGATATGCAGGGCAGCTGTTTCTGATTATTTGTCCAAGAGAGCCACACAACCCAAAGGGTGTTTTGGTTATAAAGCGATTAATTTTTCTACCCACCAGAAGTTATGTAAATTCATTCCCAAGGGACAGGGCTGGGTTTGGTTACAGGGCAATCACAATGTCTAGAAGAACCCGACTGTTGGTGATGGGGGAACCAAGAGGCTGTGGCAGTCCACCTGGTTGACCTCCAGGGCATCTGGCGGCTTGCTGGTGGCTCCGCTGACCTAACTCCCTGGTTTGAAACCTCTGCCTACAATTTCATAGGCGCTATTTCTTCCCCTATAGTACTGTATTTTCATTACAAAGGGGGGTTTCAACACAGTTCAGCTGTGTCCTTCCCTATGGTTATACTAGAAAGCTGGAGGTAGCTCTGACTAGCCATCAACCGGCTACCCATGTGCTGAACACAGTCAAATGAACCACATCCTCCACCCCAACTCAACTTCCCCGTACCCTTTACCCCACAACCTTAGGATGACTACAATGTGTTCCATTTTCTCCCATGCACTTCAGAAGCTGTCAGGAATGATTCTTCACTCTCTGGATATTGATGAGATAGAAATTAAATGACCAAGGAGTAGTCACACAAATATACTGCCTTCCCCCAAACTCAGGTCTTCCCAAAGTGACATGACCCAATGAGCTAAGCTGCCTTGGAACCAGCTGTCCCTCCTTCTGCCTCACCCCAAGAGTTGCACTAAGTGCAGGGGATGGTAGCAGTCACCATGGTGGATGGGATCGTCTCTTTTCCAGCAAACCGGAAAGGACAGAGAAGCTAGCCTGGCCTGGTTAGGGAGAGGAACAGCTTCAAGGCCAGAGACTAAAAAGTAGAGTTGTTATTCTGGGTAGCTTGTCTTCATCTCCCCAGAGAACTAAACCTAAAGTATACAGAATTTCTAGTACAGCCAAAAAAGAAATATTGGCCAGTAAGGGTCACAGACAGTGGAATGAGTGACCAGGGGTACAGGACTGGCATTGTCACAGTCATCAGGTGGCAGGACTAGCGGGGGAGGGAGGAAACGGCTGAATAGAGCTGGAAGACCGGGACCCTACCAGGTCCCTGTCAGCCTCAGCTAACGTGCAGCCTGTCACCCATTTTGTCCCCCCAAGCAGCTTCTGTGAAGCGCTAAGGCAGTGTTTTTCAATCTTTTTTACCTCATGGCACACTTGAACCCTATAGTTAAACTTCTACATCACACTTAAATTATGTTAATCAAAAAGAAAAAAAAAAGAGTAAAAAAAAAAACACTTTGAACTTCTTTAGAAAATAATTTAATTAATGACCTTTAAAATTTGTCACAGCTCATGACTGGAAGAGGGACTTTACCTAACAATTGCAATCAGTGTAACCTGGCTTATTGTACCCTCAATGAATCCCCAACAATAAAAAATAAATAAATAAATAAATAAATAAATAAAAAATTGTCACAGCACACCTAAGATCCTCTTAGGGTACACGGGTTGAACATCACTGCTCTAATGAGATCATGGGTGTGAAAGTGTCACGCAAACTAGGAAGCTCCACCCAGAGATCAGACCACTTGCGCCCTCAATCCTGACTAGCAGTCTCTGGTGGAGAGAAGGCCTCAGCTGTGCCTGTCAGGACCCAGTGCTGCAGGTGGGACATGAGTCTCTGCCCTGGTCATGAGCCAGACCTCCCACTCCAGTGGCTGCAAGGTGAACCGGCCAGGTTGGAAATGCCTCTGCATGGAGTGCTCAGTACTGGGGACCGAAGACAGGTGAATTCCACAGACACAGACCAGGGCTGGGTGCTGGGTGAGGTGCTGTGTGAGCCTCAGGGACAAGGGCACATACAGAGATAGAAAGAGCTGTCCCCACCCTTAGGAATCAGATGGCACTGATGCAGGGCCACTAGCCAAGTGAACCCTGTACTAGGTTTTAGGCCTGGCCCACCTTGGGTGGGTCACTTAGGTCCTGCAAATCCCAGATGCCCTGCCTATAATAAGGGGGTGACTGTGACCTGCATGTCCCTACTTTACAAGACTCATGTGAAAGTCCAGGGGCCACAGTGATAAAGGGATAACAGGGGTGATAGCAAACACTGACCTAGCATCTACTCTGTGCCACGCACTCTTTAAACCCTTTACAACCACAGGTCAGAGAAGTTTTTCTGGAAAGGGTCAAGATAGTAAATATTTTAGGATTTGCAGGCCATACGGTCTCTGTCACAATTACTCATCTCTGCTGTTGTAGCAGAAAAACAGCTACAGACAGGACATAAATGAGTAAGTGTGGCCATGCTCCCATATAATTTTATTTACAAAAATAAATGGTGGGCTGGGCTTAGCCTGCTACCCATAGTTTGTAGCACCTGGGTGCTCCTGGCACCTCCATAGTTTGTTTTACGTATTTTTAATCACTTCATACTCATTTTACAGAAGAGAAAAGCAAGACCTGGCAAGGTTAATTAACTTGTTCAAGGTCAGACAGCTGTGATTCAAACAAAGGCAATCTGGTTCTAGAGCCTTACCTCTATGCTAATAGGCTCTTGGGCACACTAGATGTGAAATATAACAACTACTAAATATTAATGAGGTGCCAATCAAATGTGACAGTAACAACAAAAGCCAAATTCACTGAGATCTTATTACGCTCAGGCACTGTGCCAGATGCCTCCCATACACAATGCCCACAATAGCCCCATGGGTATGGCACTAATACCACGTACACATCACAGGTAGAGAAACTGAGGCTGAGAGTTAAAGTGGTTCAAGGTCCCAGAGTCAGAACACATCAGAGCCATAGCTGAACCTATGTCTGTCTGCACCCCTCTCCCCAGTCTGGCCATTCTCTGGTTTATATCTCCACAGAGTGGAGTTAGACACCATTCTCTTCAAGAGTTTATACCCATTGTGCTTTACCTGGGGATACCCACCCCTGCCTGACCCCAGGAGAAAAGAAAGGCTCCCTCCTGCTCGCCAGCTGTAGGCCTGGCTTCCCCAGCACCATCTCTGGCAGGTTCTGGATGTCACTGAGCAACACACTGACATCATCTGTCAGTTTCTATGGCACTGTAGGCTGGACATCTCACTTGCGGGCTGCTAACTGAAAAAATATGAGAAAATAGAGCACAGGGATGGGGCCCTGGCTCCTTCACAATGGAAAGGGATGCTCCCTTGGGTCCTGGGTACAGCTGCAGAGATTGTTCCCTGGAAGGACATCACGGAGATTCCCAGCATTCCAGTTCTGGCTCCTAGAGTCATCTGCTTCTCTCCTTAGCTGGTCAGGAGTTGAGCAGAAAAGAGACAAGGCTCACTGGATGTATTTGTAGAGAAGAGTCCAGAAGCCAGGAAGTGGAAGTTATAGGAATGTTCAGTACAAACAGCATAGCAGCAGTGCTTCTTAATTACTTGACAACGAGCATTTCAGCTAAGCCTTCCTAAGTTAGCTAAGTTGTGGCATCACTGTTTCCCCAATAAACACACACAGACATAGAACTTTGGGGTTCAAGTAAGTTTTGAGTGGAAAAGATGTCCACAATCCAGCTCGGTTTCAGAAATAACTAATTTTCTTGAGAACAGGAGAGGAGGGAAGAGTTTTTTCCAGTTGACAAAGGTTTTCAGCCACTTCCCCTCCCCTTTTGCCCCTGTACTGGCCATGGCACCTTCTCTCTTTCCCACCTGTAGTGTCTCGTTTTGTTTATAAAATTCAATTTGTCTTCACCTCCCTTGGAGAACAAAGAAAGAGCAGCAGGTAAGAGCAAGGGTAAGTAGAGGTGATAGAGAATTAAAAGAAGAAGGACAAAGAGGCTCGGCAAGAATCCAGAATGTTAGAGAAAAAAAGAACAAGTGATGAAAGATCTAAGAAGTTTCACAAAAGATTTCCTTTTGTCCTTTTACAATATCTTACCATCACGGTCCACAGGGAACTGTGGGAGAAGCAGGAAGCCTGGGTTCCGCCTTGGCTGCTCTCCAGGAAGGCCAGAAAGCCTGGAGCCCAGCCATGGGGACAAAGTGCTGCCAGGCAGATGAGTCTGAAGTCACATTGCCACGTTAAACTGGGGCACTCCATCACAAAATGGCACGGTCGATTTCTCCCAACCCAGAATCTGTGAGGAATTTCCCTACAAAGGTTATAATTCATTTTGGCACATGAAAATTTAGCTAATCAAAATCCACCCGGAAATAGCATTCAAGGGCAACCATCTGACTTATAGGAAAAACAGACCCCACACTATCGACAGGGCAGCGAGGGTGCAGGAAGTCAGGGTGACCTCTCAGGAAAATGCAAGGGTGCTCCCAACATCCGTGACATCCACCATGGCTGTACAGAGAAAACATGTTCATAAAAGGCCATCCCCACTACCCAAGAAAAATGTCCTGGATATATATATTTTTTTTTTGTAGAGACCGAGTCTCACTTTACCGGCCTCGGTAGAGTGCCATGACGTCACAGGACTCACAGCAACCTCCAGCTCTTGGGCTTCCACGATTCTCTTGCCTCAGCCTCCGGAGTAGCTGGGACTACAGGCGCCCGCCACAACACCCGGCTACTTTTTTGTTGCAGTTCGGCCGGGGCTGGGTTTGAACCCGCCACCCTTGGTATATGGGGCCGGCGCCCTACTCACTGAGCCACAGGCGCCACCAAAATGTCCTGGATATTTTTAAGGCAAGAATAAGATCTATTTCTGTGATGATCAGGGTGAGTGGAAAAAACAAATTCAAAATGAATTGAAGGACTGAAGGAGGGAAACTGATGTGGCCTTTCTTACCGCAAGGTCTTGTCTCTTACATTTGCAAGAATTGTTAATCTGCCTATCAAGGAGTTTCTGCAGGGCTCATAATACATAAGTATGTGTATGTAGAGAGTACAAATGGAGGGTAGGGTAGGGAGGGGAGCCAGGGATGCAGCCCCTATTGGTCACCCTGTCAGCCCAGGGAAGCTATCTATTTGAAGATTCCCAGTGACATTTCTTTTTGGTTGGGTCATAAACTTAAGAACATCAACCCTCACATCCAACCTTATCCAATGTATCTTGGTCTCCACCTGTCCTACTCACCCTGCCGGGTAAAGAACAGAGCGTGGAGCACATAGGCTCTCCCTTGCCCCGGGGGCAGTGTGGACTGGGGAAGGGCTGACTTGCTGGGCTGTGTGGACAAAGGTAAAGGCAGAGGGCAGCAGCAGAAGCACACACACTGGAACCTTGCTGGCTGGCTTACATCACAGCCCCTATACTCACAACTCACGGGACCTGAACACATGACCTTTCCATGCCTCAGTTTCTTCATCTATAAAGTGGGGATAATAATAGTATCTATCTCATAGAGTTGTCGTGGGGTAAATAGCTAAAGCACCATGAAGATTTCCTATTAGGTAGGGAGTACTATACAAGTGTTAGCTGTTATTACTCAAAAACATGTTTCAGGGAAGGGAGCATGGCTCAGTGGGACAGCAAAGCCTGGGATTTCAGTTCTAATTCATTCTAGAAGCTACCATTCAAGCTACCATGAAGCACTCATCAAAGTTTGTGTGCAATATGGCAGATTACTTTTCTGCTCAGAATTCTGCCATGGCCCCCTGTTCACAGAATTGGGTCCATTCTCCTCTACTGGGCAACCAAGGCCTTAGTCTGTCCTTTCCACCCCCACTCTGCCTGGGCAGCTTCACTGCAGTGTCCTGCTGTGGCTGACTGCAGGCACTCTCCACCTTGGTCATCACCATACCCTACCCTATATTGCACCACATATCTTCTCTTGCTTTGTTTGCTGGACCTTCCTTTTGCTGCCCTAATGACAGATGCTCCATGATGACTCCAAGCAGGGGCCTGGTGCCACAACCGCCTCACCACCGACACATGATACAGAAAAAGTAGGGTCCAGAGTCTTCACGCTAATCAAGCAACTGCAAGCAAGTGGCAGTCACTGTGTGCACAGCTTTTTGGAGATCCATGGTTTCTTGCTGGAAACTCTTGGGGCCAAATGCATTTCAGAATTCAGAATTTTTCAGGTTTTCAAAAAGTCATTTGAGTATCTATCATACTCAACACCACAGCAGGGCAAAGGGCCCCAGAAGCCAACATATTTCTGCAGTGAATCATAAGAGTACTCACTCTAAGCAGGCTAAATTAAGACTATAACTACCCTCCTGTCAGTTTAGGTCTGCTTTGCCCCAGATGTATTCAGAAGATGTCAAATTCTGCTGTCAAAGCAATAATCAATGAACTTTTGCTTTTCACAGGTTTGGGGATTTCAGAATTACAGAAAAAAAGGCTGTGGATTTGTACTAGGTACTCTGAAGATATAAATAGTTAAAAAAAAAAAAGAAATAGACAATATAACTGCTGTCTTTTAGAGGCACAGTGAAAGAAAGGAACACAAGCTTGGACATGTTGTAGACCACCTTCTCCAGCCTCAGTTGCCTCATCTACAAAATGGACTGATGCACAGCTGACGAGGAGTGGATTATAAAGCACCTAAAAATTCTTTCCCAAGGATTCTGAATATGTCAGTTCCTTCCCTTTACTATCCAGTCAATGAAAATTTAAACATTGGGCAGCTAAGTACACAAGTGCTGAAGGATTCTCTTAGGAGAGCTGAGCTAAGAAGGTCTCCTCCAAGAAGCTTGTTACAGGCGACGGATGCAGAGCAAATCCTTATGCTACAGTTTTGTTGTCTTCACAGAGGAAGAACAGAACATCAGTAATCAAAATACCTTCAAGTGTGTGAAATCCCAAGTAGTTAACACATATTCCAGGGATGGTATGAGCCTCCCCACTTGGCTGTTAGTGTTAAGGTCAGGGGTAGGGTTTGGTGAGGTCTCTGCCTTGCTTCTCTTCTTTAACACCTTCCTAGGACACTTTTCATTTGAAAGACCTCAAATGCACAGACACAATTAGACAATCATCTCAACAATGGAACAGTTTATAGCCCAAGTCAGAAACCCAGTGGGGTGTCAAGGGAGGAAGGCAAGCTGAAGGCCTTGGACTGAATAAATCCAGGTTTCCAGTTCATTGTTTGGTTTTTGTTGATAAAAATCAAGTCATTCCCCCAATTTCCATTGTGAAGAGTGCCCTTTTACATAAATGAAACTAATCCTCATTGATTAATGTAAAAATTGACATTCATAGCCCAAGTGCTTTACTGACCTTAACCAGTAATCAGCACATTCTTGAGGGAGAAGTTTAGGTAAGACTCTAGGCTGTGGTTGAGCACCGCAGAGCCAAGTGACGGCTCTGCTGGAAGAAGGAGCTCACAGGACCTCCCTGTGCCCTGACACCTCATAGCCTACACACTGGGATTCTGCAGACCTTCCCTCCACCTCCCACACAGGTGGCAGGGAAGTGAGTACCACCTCGGTGACAGAGACAGTGGGCACAGGATGGTTAACAGGAAAATCCTGAGCTAGCTCTAGGACCTGAAGGCCAACTTCTGGCTGTGCTCCATGGTTCTGCAAAGGTGCATCAGGGAAGGATGAGGTCTAGGTTCACCTGGGGAATGCCCATCCCTGCACAGGGATGCACACAGGCTCAGACCCCTGAGTGCTTCCGTTTGAGTCCACACCACATTCCTAGGCCAGTGGTAAGTCAAGAACAAAGCAGGCAAAGCCAAAGGAAGGCTGTAGCTCAAAGAATCTTGGAGCAAGTGAGTGACTCCAGACTGAGGAGGCGACAGGCCCTGAAACAGAAAAGTGAACCCAAGCAGCAAGCAGCTGAGGATCCCCCGCAGCGTGGGAGAACTGCTCACAGGAGCCACCCAGAGATTCTCCTCTCTCTAGCTCAAGTTTTAGCCAGTTCCTTAGGAAAGAGGAGCTGGACTCCCACGTCATAACTCAGTTGTATAGTCACAGCTGTACCAGTTGGCCTTAAGTTTAAGTAAACTGAAAATAGCTCTCTTCCCCTATGTGGATCCTGTCATTCTCCAGTTGTCCTTATTGTCTTCCCAAAATCTTAAGTTCATAGGCTCCTCCAGCCACTGATATAAAAGGCATATTTGTATGAAGGGGACCGCACCTGACAGTGCGCTGGCAAACCAGATGGACAGTACCATTGTGAGTACTGCACCAAAAACGCAGCCTCTGACTGGCTGTACACTGCATGTGGCACTGGGCCTCGCCCGATGTATGAGGTAGGTATTCCCACATTACCGGTGAGAAAATTAAGCCTTAACCGATTAAATTTCCCCACAGCCAAGGACTAGTCGAACCCAGATCTGCCCCCCAAATGCCTTTCCTGCCATGCCACTTAGTCCCTCCTCAACCCCCAATGTGGCTTTCCTGTATGGTAACCATTCTGATGGCAGCCACCACACAGGCTATGATACACATTTCATCAAAGGCTACCAGCAGGCTGTGAACAAAAGGTTTAGGATTACCAAGCCACAAGCCCCTGACTACCACAGGCACAGCTCCGCTTTGCTTTCAAGTTATGATTCTCTCCCATTCCTACTTCCCACAATTAAGTCTCTCAGCAACTACTCACCACACGTCTCCACGAGCATCTGGGCACTGGAATCCTTCCCTGCCTACAGCTGCTCACAGACAACCTGGTCTGGGACGTGAGATCACCCCACATCAGATAACCAGAGCTCAATTACTGCAGTGTACAGATAAGTGCTAACTAGGAGTAAGTGGAGAGAATATGCTAATTAGTAATAACCCATATAATAATAAGCTCCTTACCTCTTCTCAAGTACCCATAAAGTACTTCACAGCTTACCAACAGATTTCACTCTATACAAAATTTAAACAAAACACCAAGACACACAGCAGACAAAAGACCCAAATGCCAGGGCTCAGTCCTATCACTTATAAGCTGCATGATCTGAGGCAAGTCACTTCACTTCTTCAGGCTTCAGCTTTTTTCTCTCAAGAATAACATTTTCTAACGCTGCCACACAGGGTTCTCTGGAGGATCAACTAAAATCATGCATTGAAAGCAATGTGAAATCATGAGCCAGCCAACTGTACAGTGGTAATGATTGGGTAGGCCATAGATTACTGCTCTCATTTACAAAAGAAGAAACTGAGGCTGGAAGCAGACCCAGGACCAGAGCTCATGCCTTCAGACTCTTGGGCCAGTGGTCTTGGTGCTACAGCGTGCTGCTTCACTGACTCGGAGTGGCGGGAAGAACAAGATCCACTGGGCCTCTCTGAAGCAGAGGCCATACAACAGAGGCCTGTAGGCCAGCAAGACCCATGGTTTTGTTTTATTTGCCTGGCATCGTGGATAACAAAAAAAAAATTTTGAGTCAACATTTAAGAAGCAGTAGGTTTCACCTAAAATCCAGATTTCCCATTTTGAAAATCAGAAGAGCTCCCAACAATGGGTACAGTGGTCTGCTAAAAGGCGCCTTGGGGAACGCTTCCTTGCTCCACGTAGTCAAAGTCCCTTCACCCCATACAGTTCCCCCCACATGGAGGCTCAGTGTAAGTAGCCAGTTATTATTCCTATAGTATTATTTCGTGTAATCATGGAATAAAGTGAAGACTCTTCTCACACAAGCCTGTCCTGCTTGGCTCTGGCAGGCATTTGAGTTTGCATCCCCTGACCTGAGGCACAAAAAGGATCTCAGGAGTCAGTGCAGCAGCACCATGGGAAGAGCAAAGTGTCACTGGGAAAAGGGCAGAGGCATTCAGGAGGTGATGAGGACATAGCATGACTGGACGGAGGGGTCCATGGAGGGGTATGCAGACAGGTAACTGAGGCTGTACTACAGGGACAAAAGCTTGAGGGATGATAAGGACAGCAGGGACCAGGGGATGCTGTGCATGGTAATACTATCTTGGGGACCAGAAGGAATGGAAATACCCAAGGTTAAGAATTAGGAGAAATGCTTTGCAAACTCATTCATTTAACAGAAATTTACCAGGCACCCCTGGGAATATAGTAGGAGACAAAACAAAACTTCCTGCTTTCATGGCACATACAGCCACATTGGGAAGAATCTTCCCAGAAAATTCCCTTTAATGATTAAGGATAGGTAACAGCTGATGGGTAAGGATGGGTGTTCTGGGCCAGAGAAGGTGAACAGCAAGCAGGGCTGTCAGTGACAGAGAGAGGAGCACGTGAAAAGTGGGCTCAAAAAGACCCACCCACCACTGCTCAGCCCATAAAAGCACAAAGCATCTCAAACCCCCTTATTAACTAACCTTTTGAAGATGCTGGAGGAACATCAGCCTAGGCACACATGCTGTGGCTCTGCTGTCCCCAGACCTACCTGTCAAGACGTGCACGTGGTGTCACTACACATCCCATACACAGGTACTCTCCTCTGCCTACTACACTGAGTGGTGGGCAGGGGGCAAAAAAGAAAAAAATGAGAGAAAGATCTGGAAACAAAAAGACTTTTTTCTTTTTTTTTTAAGGGTTTCCTTAGAGAGCCACTGAAGGCACCTGGTTTCTGACAAATATAAAAAAAGGCAATAAAATGGCAACTGTACAAGGTGCATGATGGGTAGGAACTGGGCAGGCAGAGCTGGGAAGGGGACATGGAGAGAATGGGTGATGAGGCACATGGGGAGAAAGGAAGGAAAATTTGACCTCTAGCTCTCCTATTGACCTTGGGCAAACTGCTTGATTCTAAGCTTCTGTTTTCTCATATTTAAAAAAGGACGTTAACAGTATTTGCCTGAGACAATTATTGCAGGGTTAAATGGCAGCATCTACGATAGCACACACACCAGGCTGGCGCCCTGGATGCAGAGATGGTCATCAGTGCTGTCCTTCTTCATGAGGGAGGAGTGAAGGGCTTTGCTTGTCTGAAGGGCTTTCTGAAGGGCTTGCAAGTCTGAATAGAGTGCTAGGGGGTGGGGGGACATGGGACTAGGCATGGGTGAAGAGGGCTTGTTTCTCTGAGCATCATCCATCGGTGCCTGCCTTTTGCAAGGTGCTTTGGGGGAAGGCTGCCACCGCCTCTGAGACCTCACTAAATGTCTTTCCCTTTCAGGGGTCCTTCCAGCCATGTAGGGACTTAGGCATGAGCATGAGAGCTGTAACCACTACTCCCACATTCTGGGCCCAGGCCAGTGGCTTCTGTTTGGATATTGCCTGCCTTGATGAAGTGGCAGACATCATGGACCCCCACCAGAAGATTTTGAAAATACAATCCAAATTCTTTTTAGCCTCCCTGCTTTTATCATGTTCAACATCACTGACTTCAAGAAGGACAATACTGGAATGAGAGCAAGATGGCGGCTGAGTAACAGCTTCCCTGCAACTAGGCACGATGAGTCTAGGGAGATAAGACTCCAGGCATCTCTGGCTGGTGGTATATGCCTATAATCATCCCTTTGAGGATACAGGGAGTCAGAAAGACACTTCTGGACCCCCAAAAGAGGACAAAAACAATGGAAAACTGGCAAGTGGTTGTGTGTGTTCAATCTGTCTAATCCTGCTGGCAGCTTCCACAGGCATAGGAACTTAAAGAGCAAGATGAAGTGAAAGGCAAATTAGGACAAGGAAACAGATAAAAGAAATCACTCATGAGGAAGAATCAGCAGAAAACTCCTGGAAACATGAAGAACCAGTTAAGAGCAACCCCTCCAAGGGACCATGAGGTAGCTACTGCAGAGGATTCCACCTATAAAGAAATGTTAGGAATGACAGAAAGGGAATTTAGAATACACATGATGAAACAATGAAGGAAATGATGGAAACAATGAAGGAAACTGCTAATAAAGTGGAAAATAACCAAAAGGAAATACAAAAACAGAATCAAATAAGAGATGAATGATATGAAGAATATAGAAAGGATATAGCGGAGCTGAAGGAACTGAAGCAGTCAATTAGGGAACTTAAAGATGCAATGGAAAGTATCAGCAACAGGTTAGACCATGCAGAAGAAAGAATTTCAGAGGTAGAGGACAAAGTTCTTGAGATTACTCAGATAGTTAAAGAGGCAGAAAAGAAGAGAGAGAAAGCAGAACGTCCACTGTCAGAATTATGGGACTTTATGAAGCGTTTCAACATATGAGTTATAGGAATCCCAGAAGGGGAAGAAGAATGCCCCAGAGGAATGGAAGCCATACTAGAGAATATTATAAATGAAAATTTCCAAAATATCACTGAAGATTCTGACACACTGCTTTCAGAGGAATATCGGACCCCATCTTGCCTCAACTCTAACAAAGCTTCTCCAAGACACATTGTGATGAACCTGTACAAAGTCAAGACAAAAGAAAGATTCTTCAAGCTGCCAGGGTAAGTGCCAGTTGACCTACAGGGGCAAATCCATCAGCGTGACTGTGGACTTCTCTAATGAAACTTTCCAAGCAAGAAGACAATGGTCATCTACCTTTAATCTACTTAAACAGAACAATGTCCAGCCCAGAATTCTATACCCTGCTAAGCTAAGCTTTAAAATTGACGGAGAAATCAAATCATTTATGGATATACAAACATTGAGGAAATTCGCCACAAGAAGACCAGCTACCTGTTCTACACACTGACCATCACAATGGATCAGCAGCAAAGTAAGAACTCAGAAATTAAAGGACAGAATCTAACTTCCACACTGATGCAAAAGATAAAACTAAGCAATGGACTCTCACAAAATAAGATGAATAGAATACTACCATACTTATCAATTATCTCAATAAATGTTAATGGCTTGAATTCCTCACTGAAGAGACATAGATTGGCTGACTGCATTAAAAAACACAAGCCATCCATTTGCTGTCTGCAAGAAACACACCTGGCTTCCAAAGACAAATTAAAACTCCAAGTCAAGGGTTGGAAGACAATTTTTCAGGCAAATGGAATTCAGAAGAAAAGAGGAGTAGCAATCCTGTTTTCAGATATATGTGGACTTTAAGCAACTAAAGTCAAAAAAGACAAAGATGATCACTTTATATTGGTCAGGGGAAAAATACAACAAGAAGATGTTTCAATTCTAAATATTTATACACCCAATTTAAATGCTTCCAGATTCTTGAAACAGACCTTACTCAGTCTGAGCAATATGATATCCGATAATACCATAATAACAGGGAACTTTAACACTCCTCTTACAGAGCTGGACAGATCCTCTAAACAGAAATTAAACAAAGATTTAAGAGATTTAAATGAGACCCTAGAACAACTGTGCTTGATAGATGCATATAGAACACTCCATCCCAAAGATAAAGAATATACATTCTTCTCATCACCCCATGGAACATTCTCCAAAATTGATCATATCCTGGGACACAAAATAAATATCAACAGAATAAAAAGAATTGAAATTTTACCTTGTATCTTCTCAGACCATAAGGCACTAAAGATGGAACTCAACTCTAACAAAACCGTTCGACCCCACACAAAGGCATGGAAATTAAAAAACCTTCTGTTGAATAACAGATGGGTGCAGGAAGAAATAAAACAGGAAATCATTAACTTCCTTGAGCATAACAACAATGAAGACACAAGCTACCAAAACCTGTGGGATACTGCAAAAGCAGTTTTGAGAGGAAAATGTATCACTTTAGATGCCTACATTCGAAAAACAGAAAGAAAGCACATCAACAAACTCACAAGCAATCTTATGGAATTGGAAAAAGAAGAACAATCTAAGCCTAAACTCAGTAGAAGAAAAGAAATATCCAAAATCAAATCAGAGATCAATGAAATTGAAAACCAAAGAATCATTTAGAAAATTAATGAAACAAGGAGTTGGTTTTTTGAAAAAACAAATAAAATAGATAAAACATTGGCCAGACTAACGAGAAATAGAAAAGTAAAATCTCTAGTAACCTCAATCAGAAATGATAAAGGGGAAATAACAACTGATCCCACAGAGATACGAGAGATCATCTCTGAATACTACCAGAAACTCTATGCCCAGAAATTTGACAATGTGAAGGAAATGGATCAATATTTGGAATCACACCCCCTCCCTAGACTTAGCCAGGAAGAAATAGAACTCCTGAATAGACCAATTTCAAGCAGTGAGATTAAAGAAACAATAAAAAAGCTTCCAACCAAAAAATGCCCTGGTCCAGATAGCTTCACACCAGAATTCTATCAAACCTTCAAGGAAGAGCTTATTCCTACACTGCAGAAATTATTCCAAAAAATTGAGGAGGAAGGAATCTTCCTCAACATGTTCTATGAAGCAAACATCACCCTGATACCAAATCCAGGAAAAGACCCAATCAAAAAGGAGAATTTCAGACCAATTTCACTCATGAATATAGATGCAAAAATTCTCAACAAAATCCTAGCCAATAGATCACAGCTTATCATCAAAAAAGTCATACACATCATGATCGAGTAGGTTTCATTCCAGGGATGCAAGGCTGGTTTAACATATGCAAGTCCATAAATGTTATCCACCATATTAACAGAGGCAAAAATAAATATCATATGATCCTCTCAATAGAGGCAGAAAAAGCATTTGATAAAATCCAGCATCCTTTTCTAATTAGAACACTGAAGAGTATAGGCATAGGTGGCACATTTCTAAAACTGATTGAAGCTATCTATGACAAACCCACAGCTAATATTTTATTGAATGGAGTAAAACTGAAAGCTTTTCCTCTTAGCACTGGAACCAGACAAGGTTGTCTTCTGTCACCTTTACTATTCAGCATAGTGCTGGAAGTTCTAGCCAATACAATTAGGCAAGACAAGGAAATAAAGGGAATCCAAATGGGAGCAGAGGAGGTCAAACTCTCCCTCTTTGCTGATGACATGATCTTATACTTAGAGAATCCCAAAGACTCAATCACAAGACTCCTAGAAGTCATCAAAAAATACAGTAATGTTTCAGGATATAAAATCAATGTCCACAAGTCAGTAGCCTTTGTGTACACCAATAACAGTCAAGATGAGAAGCTAATTAAGGACACAACTCCCTTCACCATAGTTTCAAAGAGAATGAAATACCTAGGAATATACCTAACGAAGGAGGTGAAGGACCTCTATAAAGAAAATTATGAAATCCTCAGAAAGGAAATAGCAGAGGATATTAACAAATGGAAGAACATACCATGCTCATGGATGGGAAGAGTCAACATTGTTAAGATGTCTATACTTCCCAAAGCAATCTACCTATTCAATGCCATTCCTATTAAAATACCAAGATCGTACTTTCAAGATTTGGGAAAAATGATTCTGCATTTTGTAGGAAACCAGAAAAAAACTCGTATAGCTAAGGCAGTTCTTAGTAATAAAAATAAAGCTGGGGGCATCACCATACCAGATTTTAGGCTGTACTACAAAGACATAGTGGTCAAGACAGCATGGTACTGGCACAAAAATAGAGACATAGACACTTGGAATCGAATAGAAAACCAGGAAATGAAACTAACATCTTACAAGCACCTAATCTTTGATAAACCAAACAAGAACATACCTTGGGGGAAAGACCCCCTAGTCAATAAATGGTGCTGGGAGAACTGGATATCCACATGTAAAAGACTGAAACTGGACCCACACCTTTCCCCACTCACAAAAATTGATTCAAGATGGATAAAGGACTTAAATTTAAGGCATGAAACAATAAAAATCCTCCAAGAAAGCATAGGAGAAACACTGGAAGATGCTGGCCTGGGGAAAGACTTCATGAAGAAGACTGCTGTGGCAATTGCAACAACAAAAATAAACAAATGGGACTTCATTAAACTGAAAAGCTTCTGTACAGCTAAGGAGACAACAACCAAAGCAAATAGACAACCTAAACGATGGGAATGGATATTTGCATATTTTCAATCAGACAAAAGCTTGATAACTAGGATCTATAGAGAACTCAAATTAATCCACATGAAAAAAGCCAACAATCCCACATATCAATGGGCAAGAGACATGAATAGAACCTTCCCTAAAGAAGACAGACAAATGGCTAACAAACACAGAAAAAATGTTCATCATCCCTATCTATTAGAGAAATGCAAATCAAAACCACCCTGAGATACCATCTAACCCTAATGAGAATGGCCCACATCACAAAATCTCAAAACTGCAGATGCTGGCGTGGATGTGAAGAGAGCACACTTTTACACTGCTGGTGGGACTGCAAACTAGTACAACCTTTTTGGAAGGAAATATGGAGAAACCTCAAAGCACTCAAGCTAGACCTCTCATTTGATCCGGCAATCCCATTACTGGGCATCTACCCAGAAGGAAAAAAAATCCTTTTATCATAAGGACACTTATACTAGACTATTTATTGCAGCTCAATTTACAATTGCCAAAATGTGGAAACAGCCTAAATGCCCACCAACCCAGGAATGGATTAACAAGCTGTGGTATATGTACACCATGGAATACTATTCAGCCATTTAAAAAAATGGAGACTTTAATCCTTTGTATTAACCTGGATGGAAGTGGAAGACATTATTCTTAGTAAAACATCACAAGAATGGAGAAGCATGAATTCTATGTACTCAATTTTGATATGAGGACAATGAATGACAATTAAGGTCACAGTGGGGGTGGGAGAAGGGGAAAGCAGAGAGAGAAAGAAGGAGGGAGGGGTGGGGAAAGGAAGAGCAGAGAGAGGGAAGGAGGGAGGGGGGGTGGGGCCTTGGTGTGTGCCACACCTTTTGGGGGCAAGACAGGATTGCAAGAGGGACTTTACCTAACAAATGCAATCAGTGTAACCTGGCTTATTGTACCCTCAAAAAATCCCCAAATTAAAAAATAATAATAAAAAAAGGACAATGTTATGTCTTCTGTGTCATCACTTTTTTTAATAGGGGAGAGTTTCTCCAACCACCACCTACCTTAAACTCCAAAGAGAAAGGCAAGAAGAAAGGGAAAGCCCGTGGGTCGGCAGACAAGGAAAGGCAGTCACACTCGCAGCCTCACTGCTTCTCTGAAGACTGCAGAGCAGGCCAAACAGAGTCATCACCCTGAGCTATTTGTGTGCCATGTGATAATGTCCTAATGATTCAGTTAGCATTGATTCTTCAGCAGCAACAATATTTCTGACTGATCCAACAATTTAGCGATCACTGTCGACTAATTCCTATGAGTAATAAAACAATTTGAAAGAAATGTGTTTTGTTCTTCACAATTCACTTTTTAAAACACTCAATTTTCATTTTCTTTCCAATTTCCACTTTTTCACCACCAGTGGACCCTTTCCCCACCAAGTCTGCCACTGGCATCTCACATCACTGGTCATCACTGGGCCAGGTCCTCCTCCCTGCCCCTTGTCTGGGTGTCCTCAGCGTCACCACCCCCTGCAGATGCTCTGTGGCTCCAGCCAGAGGAACAGATGGGGCACAATCGCTAAGCCTTGGTGAACACAGCCAGACACACAGCCCAGGCGAGAGCCACTGGAGCAGACTTCCCAAAACCTGCCCTGGTAACATCGCTAAAATTGGAAACGGGGCAGGATGTGGGGGGACAAGGCCAGGGGTAAATGGGAGGGAAGAGGGTAGTCACATACATGGAAGGGAACTAAAACCAATAGTTGAGATAGAATCTCTTACCAGTGAAATACCAGGCTGCTAGAATAGGAGCTGAGAGCCAATGGCTAGCGAGAGAAGCCCAGGGGTGAGTGGCTTTATGACATCAGGGATCAGGAACAGGGCTGTGAGGTCCGTGCAGCTGACCCCTCTGCAGGCTCCATGGCTGCTCATTCCAAACCCGTATCCCCCAGCACTGCCCCCTGCCTTGGCTGCACCAAGAGCCTCAGGGATGAAATACACATGCAGGGAAGGAAAGCAAGCCTCACAGGCCGAAGAGCTAGTATCATCCCTTGCTGGCTCTCAGGCAACTAACAAGCCACACAATGGCTAGGAGGCCCTGATGGATGGGACCAGGCCAGGTGTTCTGGAAGCAACTCCCCCAAACCTCTTCCTTGCTGTCCTGACACCAACTCCAGTGCCTGCTTCTGGACCATCTATGCAGCTCCTTCCTGCTGTCAAAGTTGGACTGTTATAGAAGAGCCCAAAGAAATTAACTTCTAAAATTTCAGGAGCTATTATGGGATGGAACAAGCAGCATTCCCACCTCACACACGAGGAAACTAATGCTTAGGGCAACTAAGAAATTTTATCAAAGACATTTGATAAGTCAAGAAGCTAAACTCTTCAAAATGAAAATCTCTGACCACCCAAACCAAGGTCAGAGGTTCCAGAATCTCTTTGGATCACAAATTCCCATATTTTAGAACAGGCAGGTTTTCTGCTAACTTCACTTATTCCTCTCTATTTCCTGCAAGTATAACCCTCCTCTTCAGCATCTTAGGGAAGATATAGATGGCGAACACCTTTTCAGGACAACTCTCCTTAGGCATAAGTGACCTTCAACCCAAAGGATCATGCAATCCCGATTCCCTCTATTCCCAAGAATGGCCAATCCCTCCCCACCATAGGACATTTCATGAATCAATCCTGAAGCCCCTTCTGCATTCCCTTGCCTCTTGAAGGCCCATCAGAGCTACCTGTTGATTCTGACTCACCATCCAGTGGGATTTTGATGGCATTCCTACCATAGTTTCCCAACTTCCATATCTTTCACCCATCATTACGATGACAATCAAAATCAAACATGGGAAACTTCTAAATCTGACCTTCAGAGACCACATTTTTAAGGCAAGGGTAAAGAGACACACTTTTTGGCCATGCTCCAATTATTTCTAAATTCAGTGAAGCTTTATCTTTGCCTACACATGGTCTAGCACCATGACGTCCATGGTAAGATTATGTCAAACCCAACTAGTTACCTGGTTACTCCCTCACAGGAAATCCTTCTTGGATTATATATACATCATGCTTACTATTTATATGTTACTCTGTTTAAAAAAATTTAAAAACTTCTTCTGCATAACAGATTCTCAGTTTCCTATGTGTGAGCCTTGTGCCCAAACCTGATTCTGTATGCTTTGATGAGGAGGACTAGAACAAAGAATCTCTAGAACCAGCAGTAGTTTGGCTTTTAAATCTACATATCTACATAAAAGAACACACAGATAGGAGCAGCAATCAAAACTGCATTGATTATGCATTGATTAATGTTGGGTTTTCAGTATTAAAACCAATCATTGTCACTTTGACACCACTGGAAATGTTCTGATTAGCAGTAGATCCCAATTTAGACTGACGGTACATTTGTTAAATAATGTTCTATCAATGGGCACTCTTTTCTGAAGTTTTACTTAGCAGTAAAATAGTGTTATTGGCTAACACTGGTTTCTTTAAGCTTGTATATAAAAATGAAGAGTAAGGCAAGTGAGATTAAAATCACTGCCCACCTACTTCTTCCCAGGAAACATCTTCTTAAAGCAACATCATTAAAAAAGGGACTCCACAGGAGACAAGAAGGCTCATCTTTCCTGCCCAGTTGGTTATGTCTCAAAAGAGGTCAACCATTGACCACTATGAATTGAGTGTTCAGCATCTTCTGAGAGATGCAGTACAGCCCTCCAAAGTGTTTCCACGGTGGAAAGGTGTCTGCCAAGATGCCGTGTGGCTAAGCTACTGCAACATGATTCATTGCTTCCTCGGAATTGAACAATACTAACAGAAATCGGCATTTACATTCCATTGGGTCATTTTGGTTTCTTTCTTCTTAGCTCCATCAAACATTAAGTCATCTTGCAGGTCTCAGCAGAGAGGTACAGGAGGACTCTGTCAATGTCCTCCAATGAGGTGGGCAAAATGAGCAATGACGGCCACCAGGAACAGAGGCAGAAAGAGAAGAGAGGAGATTGTTTCAAATAAGAGAAGATTGTTTTTTGCTGATCCAGAAAGCCACACTTTCACTGGTTCCATACGCTGGAATTAAGATTCCCCATGAGGCTACCATCTGGTAGTCTGGTCTGTCCAGGCCCATTCAGCACCGGACTTGTCATATGCCCCACACTGCAAGTAGGCAGATTAACCAAAATACTGGCACATAAACACAGCAAGACTCAGATGTTATCTCCCAGAACTCAAATGAGAAGATCAAGAGTATCAGAAGGTACAGCAGTGATCTCATACTGTTGGAGTTTAGGATGAGAAGCACCTTGGAAGCTAACTTCAGGATTCCAGGGAGGGGAGATTTTGAGTGTCTGGAATCGTCAGAGTAAACGAAAGCCCCCTGCCATGGGGATGACAATACCCATACCAAAGCCTAGAATGGGTAAGGCATCACTCCCCTCCATTTCTTGGGAGAACAACTTGGTTCCCTTCAACTATCAGCTCTGCTCAGGTTGCTGGGCACACTCAAGAACTAAAGGATGCGGTTGCCATGGTGATTCTGCTTTTGTGATGGAATTTAACTTTATGTTTGACCCCTTATACACTGCTAGCATGTGGTTGGGAGAAAGACATAGAATGATAACTTACAAAAAAGTTCGCCTTGAAACTAGCTCAAAAATGCCAAGTTAAAACCAGGAACAAAGGCCAGACCCTTGGATATTACCACTTTTCATTAAAGTGCTAAGAAAATTAGTTTTTATATAAAAATTCATTACTCTCTGCTACTACAGTTCTTTTCTTCTCTAGTAGGTCACTCATTAAAAATTCTTACCAGTGCTATTTGTTATTCTATTGCTCACCAAGGGCTCTATTCAAATGCATGGTCCACTAGCACCTGCAAGTGGAAACCAGACATGACCGTCTGCTAAGGCTCTGCTGCCCAGTGTGTGGACCACCAACTGCACTGCCATCCCCTGGAAATCAGAATCTCAGGCCCCACCCCACACCTGCTGAATCAGTATCTACACTTTACTGTGAATCCTGGATGATTCATAGCATTCATGTTTGAGAAGCACAGTCCTAAGCGACACTATAAATTCTCCTCTGAAAACCCTCAGGGCTGGGATAGAATGGAACTTATGTAATTGATAGCACAACTTGGATATAACAGAGTGGACTCAGAGGGCAAACTGCCTGGCCTAGCTCCAGAAGCAAATGTCCATGAGCAAAATTACTAACCTTTCAATGCTTCAATATTCTCAATGCAAAACAGGGACACTAATAAGCCCTGTCTCACAGGGTCCTGTGAGCATCAAATGAGTTCATATATGCAGAGCACTGAGCACAGGCCAGTCATGTAGTCAGCACTGTACTCAGCAGACAGAAGGGAGGATGGATGCAAACTGAAACTGAAGAATGGAACCAGGAGGGGTTCCCACAGCTCCTGTGCACCTGGCTCTACCCAGCCTGACATCTGGGTAAACCATTCATCCCTCTATTCCATCCTTCCTATTAAATGTGGCCCTGCTTTATACCCTCTTCCCAAGGAGCCAACAGCTATAATCTGAAGAATACTACATGTCACCCTCACAGCTCTGCAGAGACTGGCATCACTCCGAGATGGTCTATGCAGCGTTGCAAGGCAGCACGTGGGAGAGAGCACCCCTCCAGCGGTCACATGATCTCCCAATTGCCTACCAGACAAAAAATGCTTCCGAATAAGCCAGCAATTTAAAAATATCTAACCCATGATTTTCTGGGTGAATCAATTAGCCCTGAGTTTCTCCAGCCTTTGGCACCCTTGTCCTGCAGTGTCAGGGTTGGTGCAGTGCCCAGTGGCTGAGCTGGGTGCGGAGGGGAGAAAATCCGTGCTGGGTCTCGGCCAAATGGCTTCCCTGACTTGGTAGCTCCAGATGTTAACTTGTCATTGCAGAGAAACCACATTTATTAAGAATTTCCGTGGAGTCAGAATTCTGAGTAGTGGAGAAAAAATGGCAAATAAGAATCAAAGAACGGGCATCCTGTACCACAAACAAAAGTTATTCTCCATGTATTCCCCTGGGAGTGAGCTGAAGAAGCTGGGAGGACACTGCCCTCGGCGAAGCAAAAGCAGAGACAGCTGGAAATGGAAGAACGGATGTTGGGAAAATTGAGGAATAATGTTGCCATAATCCCTCCCCTGAAGAGAGTGTGCCTGCCCTGACTCCACAAAGGCTGTGTGTCCATAATGGGGTGATATCAAGAGGCTGCCTTCTTGAGAACTTAAGCCACAAAAAGAGTGTCAAAGCTTCTGTGACAACCATGAGTGATGATTCCTTCCCAGAATCTCTTGCCACTCTATTGTTTTGCCTGAACCAAAGCTCCTGGGAGGGCTCTTCCCCTCCCAGACCTCCCCCTCATGCCTCTCTACACTGTCTGTTACTTTTAATTGAAATAGTTAAGCTATGTAGGTCAGCTAATTTAAAATTCTCAAGAGCAGACCACTGCATTACAATACTAGGCTGTTCTCTAAACCGGATTTCATTTATTAAAATCACATACACACAGAGAGAAAATCTCTGTGAAAAGCACCAACATAAGAAGTGAGGGAGACATTAAAGATGTATGTCCATAGTTTAGCCCCTGGCACCCACAAGGTGGGGAGTCAGGCGAGCCTAGGTGAATGGCTCCACATTGCAAAGGAACCAGATAGTTACCCATCCCTGGCAACATCTTTGACACATCTGCCAAATGGATTGTCAGCTGCCCAGACCCTGCATTACTTTTCCAGGCAAATGCAGGTGATCTGTATTGCCCTCACACTTCCAAGCACAGAGTGCACGGCCACCAGCCTGACCACAGCTTGACCATTCCCTTCCTCCCAAGAGTAGGCAATAGGTCGGCCATTGTGTGCATATTTTGCGTGCTGATATCACACATTTGTTAGTAACACAAGACATAATTTAACAGATGCCAGAAAGGAACCAATGGAAAGACAGAATCAGCCTTAGCATGAATTTTCAGCACTCCCATCTTTTACAAAAGTAAAGGAGACAACAGATGCTTCTGAGCCAATTGATTTGTTTGAATGGGTTGCACTGTCCAATCAGCAGAATGCCCCATGCCAAGGACACCTTTCTAGGGTGGAAAAGTGATTCTTATTCCATTTCTGCTAAAAAATAAATAAATAAATAAATAAATAAATAAATAAATAAATAAATAAATAAATAAATAAATAAATAAAGGAAATGCTAATAAGCAGCCAAAGGGATAAGCACTGTGATAATTCCAGAATGTTTGAAATCAAATGGGAAGTATAAGAGGTGGGAATGAGTGTAATACAAATCCAGGTGACCTTCATTGACACCACTCTTAATCTCCTTCAATCTGAACCCAGGTCCAGCTTGATGTGTGGGGTTCAGTAGCTTAAAATCAAGCAAAAGAGTCTTTGAACACACTTTTGCTGAAGGGTTCCTTTGGGGGCTGAGAATAGTTTGAAGAGGAGTACGCCCACCCAGCCCCAGCCCAGGCACTATGGAGGACAGGAGCACTGATGAGAGAACCCTACTCTTGCCCCAGTCTTTTTCTCCTTCCTGCCACAATCTCCTTCTCCCTTCTCTTTTTTCACTCTCCCATGTTGGTTAGACTGAGCAGTTAAGACTTCAAAAGTCTTGTCAACTCAAAGTATGTGTCTCCAGCCTCCTTCTGGAAAGCCTAAAAAAAGTCAATCATCTATGTTGTCAGACTCAAGTCACAAGGCAAAGGTTTTTAGTGGCACCAAGAGGTACTGTGCTGGCTCGATGCCTATAGCTCAGCCCGCTAGGGGGCCAGTCACATACACCAGAGCTGGGGGGTTCGAACCTGGCCTAAGTTGACAACTACAACCAAAAAATAGCTGGGCGTTGTGGCAGGTGCCTATAGTCCCAGCTACTTGGGAGGCTGAGGCAAGAGAATCGCTTGAGCCCAGGAGTTGGAGGTTGCTGTGAGTTATGACGCCATATCACTCTACTGAAGATGATATAGTGAGACTCTGTCTCAAAAAAAAGGACATACTGTGCTAAGGAATGGTCTCTTCATATTCTAACAACTTCTGCATCTAAAATAAAAGTTAAAAATCTCCTAGACTGAACTTACATGGTTTTTAAATGCTGAATCATCTGAAATGAGTTCTCCTTATGTGCATTACCAAAAAAAGGAGTAATGTCACCTATATTTTGGAGAAGACACTGTATTATAAACTGCTTGAGGCACCAACATAAACCTAGTGTCTATCACAAGGCCCACTTGGGGGTAGGTTAAAGGGCACCAAAGCCAACCTGAAAGAGCTCCTGATGGCCAAAGCTAAAACAATTTGAACGACAAAGTAAATTACCAGGAGGACTGGACTATTACCCATAGGATAAAATAAACAAACATGATACTGGTATAAATTAATGATTGAATAGATAAAGAAATAGGGAAGAAGGGACAGTTCTTCCTAACAGAAGAATTCCAATTAACATGTGCAAAAGGAAGGAGAACAATAGAAAAACCATCACTGGGCAAACCCAGCATAAAAACTGCTCTAGTGATTCCCCACTGGGGAATGCCAAAATTATGGGCAAAAGTTTGGGAAGGAACAGGACATTGGCATAGTCTTAAAATAGTTCTCCCAGGGTATATATTAGAAATGGGGAAGTCATATCTTTACAATGAAGAAATTCAACAGACACCAGTTTCATCAAGTGATAAAGGTTAACAGCATCAGTAAAAAGCGTCAACATTACTTACCTCTTGGTGGGATATGGTGTGAAGAGCACATCATCTCTGTGATATTCAGAAGTTTCTATTCAGTAGGCAAACAATACATAGCCTCCATCTGATCACCAGGAAACCTCAGAAAATAACCAAACTAAGGGACATTCTACACGATAACTGACCCAGACTCTTCAAAGTTGCCAAAGCAATTAAAGAACAAGGAAAGGCTGAGAAGTAGCCCAGGATGGACACCACTAAGGGGACATGAAGACTAAGTGCACTTAGGATCCTGGGTTGGATCCTGAGCCAGATAAAAAGGACAGAGTAGGAAAAAATGATTAAATTGAAATGAAATCTTAAGTTTATTAGAAGCACTGTACTAATGTCAATTTTTCAGTTTTGATCACTATATTATGGTTATGTAAGAAGTTAACGCTAGTGGAAACCAGGTAAAGGGTCTATAGAAACTCTCTACACTATTCTTCAACTTTTATGTAGGCCTAAAATCATTTTGAAATAAATGCAAAAAAGAAAAAAAGCCAGGCAAATTAAGCAGTGTGTTCAGACATTGCTGAGATTCACATTTTGTCACAGTTCTTGATATTGCCAGGAACTGGTTAAGTGATAACTGGTCTACCAGTCAAGGGGATGAGATTTTGAGTACCACTGTGCTAGACTGCAATTTACCAGAAAAAAAGAAATCAAAACACCCTATTGTTCATGCCTCATGAACAATGAGGCCTTGTGTTCCAGCTTTGCACCCAGTAGGTGTGGGAACTGACATTGCTCACAAAACAGAAAATTGGGAGATGACAGTTCTGATCTCTGCTCTCATTTTAAAAACAAAAACAAAACCTACTTGTGACCTTAGGTAGCTCATTTGTCTATGACCTCAGTTTTCTCTTTTTCTCATAATTAAATAGGGAAAATAAAAGTGTGCCTTACCACCCTCACAAGGGTTAGCCACAGGATCAAATAAGATAATGTATGTGGAAGGGTTTTGAAAGTCATAGAACCATTACTCTGCCATAACCGTCTTACAGGTCCCACATCTAAAGGTTCTCATTTAATTGTTTTCAACCTGAATGGCTTACATGAGAACTGGTTGCCCAAATACATCCATTCGACTTTAGCAATGACTTCCTATTTACTGTGGCAAATCCATAGTAAAAACAGATTATTTGGATTCTGCCTCCTTGAGTTTCCAGCCCTTGAAAGGGGATGACATACACATCTGTAAATCACAACATAAAGCAAAAAGTGGAGACTTCCAGCTGGCAGCTGCCTGGCAGGTACCCCACAGGGATGTAGAGCCAGTTTCTTCTTCCCTTTCTGAACTCACCGCAAAAAACTCAGGATATTCCACGTGGTAAATAAGAATTAATAACAAGACTGATAAAGTCAAAAGCATGAGTTTGAATAATATGCCAGCACTTATTAGCTCTGGGTATTTAGGCAACATTCTTCCTTGGTTTCGTCATCTGCAAAAATGGGGATAAATAATTCTGTTTACCTCACTGGCTTGTTCCAAAGATTAAAAGAGCTGGTACAAATCAAGTACTCAGAATAATACCTTGCAAAAAATAAGTACTGCATAAGAGTTAGTTTTGTTGCTATTACTTTTTTCTTGTCTTGGGGAAAGGTATATATGGCTTTATGATTGACAGTGGGAAAAAGCCTACATAAGCCCTAACAGAAAACTCTAGTTGCTCCAGAAAGGCCCAGCCCCTCATTAGTGGTCAGGAGAAAGAAGAGGACACATCAGCAGAGCGTAGGCTGGCCAGCCCCCGAGGCTGTCGAAGACCAGGGTGAGCGTTGTGCAACTTCATTCACCATTTCCATCTGTGCTCTTCCCAGCCTTTTGGACACTTGGGTCGTACTCTCAGATTCTTCTTGAAGGGTTGGGGTGATCCACGTACACACGCACTTGCAGTTTCTCACCTGTTGGTGGCTGTGCTTCTGGGCTCTAACCCCACCCACCTTTCCTGGGAACGCCCATTGTCCCTTGCAACCAAGCCAAAGTGAGAGGTCCCCTCCTTGCCCTCATGTCTATGCCCTCAGCCTTGGTGCTCGTTTCTGACACACTGATGGAATGTGTCTTTTCTGGTCCCTCCAATGGCAATCTGGACATGTCGGAGGCCTGACCCCAGAAGCTCCTCACTCTGGCTGCAGCTCCAAGCTCACAGCAAGGGGAAGCCATTCAGAACAGAGAGAGAGAAAGGCCAAGCCCACAATGCAAACCACATTTCTCCTGGCCTCTTCCTCCCCTTCAACTGTCCATTTTCATCTGGCCTTCTGACCAAAGTTCAGCATCCTGAGCTTACTTACGTTCAGCATTCTCGGAACTGTCACGGCAGCCACAGTCACATGCTATACGTGTCAGACCACACTGCTCCTCATCCCAGATCTCCAATGGCTCTCACCTCACTCTAGGCAAGAGGGGCTGGCCCTGCCCCTTCCCTGAGCACACCAGGATGGCGCTCTATCAGCAGCTGCTCTTGCAATCCCCTCTGTCAGGAATGCTTTCCTCCCGAACACCCCCCAGCAGGTTCCACACCCACAGGCTGTGCTCTGGCCACCCTTGGGAGCTTCCCTCATCGTTTTATTTACAAGACAAACCTCCACCCACACCCACACCCCTGTCTTCCTGCTTCACTTTCCTCCACAGTTCTTGTTGCCATCAGCCAACAAACTGTTCTCCTTATTTGTTTTATTCGTTGTCTCTCCCTACATATAAGCTCCCTGTGGACAGCTATTTGGGGCTGTTTTATTTACTGCTAAGTCTCTGGCACCCAGAACAGGTACTCCCTAAATATTTGATGAATGAATGTTAAAATCTATGTAACTATGTACAAACACATGTGTATATATTCCTAAGTGCCCACTCAAGGCTGCCCCAGCTGGACACCAACTACATCTCAGGCCCTGGCGAGGTCTGTGTTAAGTGTTGCACAGCAGTGTCTGAGCAACTTTTTCAATGAGGCCATGAGGAAAACAGACTTACCCACATTATAAAAACAAGGAAACTAAAGCTTAGAGTTTAAGGAACTTGCCCTCAGTGAGCCAGGGAAAAGGCCAAGCAGGACATGCCCTTCAGAACACAAAATCCTCTACTCATTCATTCTACCAATCAACGCAGACCCCACGTTCTCAGGCCCCTTACACCTGGCCCTGTGACAATCTCCAGCTGGTACTTCTGCTGCCTTCACTACCAGACTGGGCACTCCTGAGGCCATGACAGTGTCTCATCTCCGTTTTTCCAGGAGATACACACACACATACGCGTGCATGCACATTCTACTTCCTGGCACACAGTCAATCTCACTCACTGCTGGAAATGTTAATTCTCTTTCCGCCTGAGTGGACAGACATCGAGCACTTACTCCTCCTTTCCTGGCAACTGGGGCGTATCTGATTCAAGGCAAAAAAGAGAAAAAAAATCACAGACAGGCAAAGTGAGCACAGTTCATGCCAGGCAGCCACCTCCCAGCCCTTGGGATGGTGCTGGCACGATACCAGAGGTGGAAAGCCAGAACAAGTGGTGCTGGAGAAGAGTGGCTGAAGATTCCCACTTGGAAAGGCTCAAAATCCAGATAGATTTTCCTCCTTTCCATTCTCCCCTTCCTCCAAAATCCATAATCCACCACCTATATCTTTAGCACGTGGCTTATCAACTACATTCTTGGTAGACTAAAACTCAGACTTAAGGCCTAATGTTTTATCTTGACCACTAACTAAGGAAGTGGGGGAGGATGCAAAGATCACTTTGCCAATGTGAGCTGAGAACAAGGCGTTAAGGCACACTTGTTCAGATCACAGACTCTGGAGTCAGACAGATCTGAGTTCAAGACCCAGGCAAGTATGTCAACTCCTAAGCCTGAGTTTCCTCATCTGTAAGATAAAGATCCAGAAGTGCCCACTTTATAGAGTAAGGTATTAATTAAAAGCACTTAAGAAATGTCCTTTTAAAAGCCCAGCCTGTCACATGATAGGAAGCTCTCTGTGTTAGATGCTGGAAGGCATCTTGGGTCCAAACACAGAGATGGAGGTGCTGCAAGCCCTTGAACTCTGACGCAAGAATGGAACACTGAGTGTTATTTACACTCTAGTCAAATGTATCCTGGGAAACATCCTTCCTCCCGCTTCCTCCCAGATGGCAGCCCATCACAGGGGGTGCAGATGCCCCAGAGAAAGGAGCTGGGAAGAGGCACATCAAGAATCACCAGGTCACAGCAGTTATTTGCCACATGAGTTGAGGGAATTTAAACTTAAGCTTTTAAAAATAACCACCATATGTCCATCAAATGTAAAGACGTCATAGACTATAAGATGCACCCATTATTTTATGTGCCAGTAAGAAAGACAAAATGGTGCCAAATGAATTGCAACACAATTTTAGAGAAATTAAAATATACGGGGAAACCTATGTCTTCGAATCAGAGGATTCAATAAAATATAATATGTCAAAGCAAAACCAAATTGACACCTGATGTGTGTTGACCTTCGGTTTCTGCTGCCTCATCAGCACATTGTCCAGTGACCCCCACTGGATAAAGAAGCCTTGTGAATTCTTTAGGAGGGAAAGAGAAAAATGGAGCTGAAACGCAGCAACTGTCTGTAAGCTGAGCATATCCAAGTGTTTTATGTGATCTTATTTAATCCTTTTAACAGGACAATATCATTATCTTCATTTTACAGACTCTGAAAGGGTAAGTAACTTGACAAAAGTTAGTAAAAGGTGGTGCTGGGCTTCAAACTCAGGTCCCTCTGGTGAATCACCTGAGTGCACTGACTGGGAAAACTGAGGCTGGATAAAAGCCCTGTTTAGCATTCAAAGCTTGAAATGCTAATATTCTTGGGGAAAACTGGCACTGAAGTGTAAGAAACATTTTTCCAGAAATCCCATCTTGGTGAGAGGAAGGAGGAAAGCTGGAATGAAGTCTTGGAATGAATGGCAAAAGAGAGGAGGTCAGGGAACACAGAAAACGTGGCAGCCCACCCAGTAGTTGTAGAGGGAGCTCTCAGCAAGCAGCACCTCCCCACACACACACACAGAGGCCACAGTGTGGCAACAAAGGCAGCAAAATCTGCAAGTAGGCCCAGGACAGGTGTATTTTTAAACCTTGGGCCACTTTAGCATCTTCCACCTGGACTGGGATTCAAAGGCAGGTCCTTAGATTTACTGCCTGCCCAGTGCATTCATTAGAAAAGATTTGCACTACGATGGGCCATTTTTCAAGAGGCCTTCTCATGCCAACAGAATACTTAAAACTTGCTGAAAACCAACATAGAGAGAGCTTGAGAACTAGAGGAAGAGGGGCGGCAAGCTCTGAATTTAATAGCTGTTGAAGACCCAAGCACAGTGAAGGACACGTTCCCAGCTTGCTAGCTTCCATTCTGAGTCCCCTTTGAGAAAACAATGACACCATGTAATTATTAGCTGCAGCAAGTCAAGTTTTAACCATACTGTGTGCTATGGTGTCACAAAATAATAAGTTAAAAACATGAGATGTTGACAGGAAATCCAGGTAATCTACACTGGGCTTGAAATATCTGCATGGAACATTTGTGATTGACAAGTGGTCTTTAAATACAGATGACTTTGGAACGCTGACCATCTTTCAAGAGAGAAAGGCAAGGTATTAAATTAAATAAAAAGTTGAGACCTAGCCTCTGCCTTAGATTCATACTGATTATGTGACTTTGGACAAGTCCTTTACCTGCTGAGTCTCAGCTTCCTCCTGTGTGCAGTGGGGATAATTAATATTAAGTGCACCCATCTTGAGAATTGGTCTTTATGTCAAAGGATATCAAATCAGTGAAAGGATTCTGTAAAGTATAAGAGAAATACAAATACTGGTAATAGGTAATTTAATTAATTTCCTGACAGGTTTTACTATGCCTCTATGAAGAAAACTGTTGTATGTAGGGGTGTGTGTATGTGTGTGTGCGCGTGTTTAAGCAGCATACCCCAGGGGGTTAGCTTTTCTAAGAAACATCAAGGAACAATTTAGTAGGCAAACAAAGTATCATCTCCCTCTTCTGGCAAGGGGGAAGCAAGTGGTAGTCTTCTCTCTTGAGAACTGATGGAAAAGTCAGATGTATATAGACTTGTGACAGTTCCTCAAAATGATTCAGACAGCTCAGCGATTGCACCTGTATGGCTGCCTTGCTCTCTAGGGCCTGTTCTGTGTGGAGTGGATCCTCATGAAGGCTCATAATTCAATGAAGACCCACGATGCAATGACCACAGTATTCAGATGACGAATGATGGTTGCCTACTAGTCTCCAGCATTCCCTCGAAAGTAATTCTCCTGACAGGGTCTCAAGCCTTAATGTCTGAGACTTGGTGGACCTCAGGGTAGTAGGTAAAGAGTCTGGGGAAGAAATAGTGATAGAAATCTAACTACCACCATCCCAAAGGATTTTTCTCTTCTCCCTCTCCCCCTCTTGGGGTCTCCTTCTCGCTTAGGTCCCAGAAGGCAATGTTTGCAATTTCATTACATAAAACAAGGTTCTCATATGACTTCATTCCAGGTAGGTGAGAACTTTTTGATCATTGTATCTATGTATTTTTGACATGAATCCTGTCTTGATAACTGATTTCTTTCAGTACCAGTTCTTGTTAATTATTTATGCTACTGTTATTTGTATGACATAAAAGATAACATTTGGATTATTGCTCTACTTTAGGGGTCCTCAAAGTTTTTAAACAGGGGGCCAGTTCACTGTCCCTCAGACCCTTGGAGGGCCAGACTATAGTTTAAAAAAAAAAACAACTATGAACAAATTCCTATGCACCCTGCACATATCTTATTTTGAAGTAAAAAAACAAAATGGGAACAAATACAATATTTAAAACGAAGAACAAGTAAAGTTAAATCAACAAACTTACCAGTATTTCAATGGGAACTATGGGCCTGCTTTTGGCTAATGAGATGGTCAATGTTTGGTTCCGTATTTGTCACTGCTAGTCGTAACAAATGATGCAAGTGTGTATCAGTTAGTCTAGATCTGGTTGGAGATTTCAGATGTTTCATTCTGGAAAAAGTCTGTTCACAGACAGAAGTGCTACCAAAGATGGTTGCCATTTTGAGTGCATGGTTCCTGAGATTAGAATATGTCTCAGAGGGGAGAGATAGAAATTAGGTGCAGGAACAGGCACGATTACAGAGCTGCTTGACTTGAATGTGTCTTTCAGAGAGTCACAATTCTGCAGTTCAGCCAGTTCCATTTGGTAAATCGTATCTACATTTTCAATGTCAATAGAAAATGGGTTACAGAAAAGCTGTATGTCCTGTTCATGGAGATGAAGCTCTTTAAATCTAAATTAGAACTCCTTTTGCAACTTTTCCAGTGAATCCACACATGTTTTATTTGGGAATGCAACCAATGCTAACAGATTTTGAGTTGTGGGGAGATGGCAGAAATTTTCCTCCTTCACTTGTTTGATGAGGAGGCCTAATTTTACTTCAAATGCTTTCACATGAAATTGCATATCACAAATGAGCTTCCCCTTTCCTTGAAGTTGCACGTTGAAATTGTTGAGTAGCTCTGTTACATCTATCAGAAAGGCAAGGTGCCATTTCCATTCTGCATCATTGAGCTCTGGTACTTGTTTTTTGAAAGCAGAAAAGCTGTAATCTGTGGAAGTAGGTCATAGAAATGTTTCAAAATTCTCCCACGACTCAGCCAATGGACTTCTGTGTGGTATGGAACATCTTCACAGGCAACATTTAGCTCAGACAGAAATTCCTGAAATTGTCTGTGGTTTAGTGTATTACCGCTAATGAAGTTAACACAAGATACCATAGTTTTAATAACAGAGTCCCACTTCAGTGATTTACTACACAGCACTTGTTGGTGAATGAGGCAATGTATGGCTATTGGATGAGAATGGTTATGTTTGTCCATCTCTTGGTTAATGCGAGCAATTACACCTTTCTTAGACCCCACCATGCTAGGAGCACCATCAGTTGTCACACTGGCTAGTTTTGCCCAGTCCAGCTCCAAACTATTCACAGTTTGGCAAACCTTTTCATAGATATCCTCTCCTGTAGTTGTTCCTTTGATGCTTTGCAGTGCAGCAAGCTCTTCTGTGACTTCTAAATAGTCATTCGTACCACGAATAAAAATTAGAAGTTGTGCAGAATCATGAACATCATTACTTTCATCAAGTGCCAAGGAAAAATAGAAAAGGTTTTTTGTGGAGTTTTGCAAATGCTGATGCAAATTCTCTCCCATTTCTTCAATCCTTCATGTAATTGAGGGTCCAGAAAGACTCACTGTACTAAATGAATTGGCCTTCTCCAGACACATCTCTTTGGCAACAGAAAGAAGGCATTCTTTAACAAATTCTCCCTCCACGAATGGTCACGCTATTAGCTTGGCAACTTGAAAACTTGCTCACAGTGATGAAGTATTTAGCTGTTTCTGCTTCACAAAAGTATTTTGCTGAGTTGTCAATGTATATTTCAGTTTTAATATTTTATCTTTTCTCACTTCTCTGACCAAACTATCATATTTATCTTTATGTTGAGTTGATAATGTCCACACAAATTGTATTCTTTGAACACAGACGCTATATTCTGGCATATCAAACAGCTCTTTCCTTGTACTGCATGAAAAAGTAATCATAAGTCCACTGTTCTTTGAATATTCTACACTCCGAGTCAATTTTTCTCTTTCTTGATATCATTGTTTCCTAGGGATTCCAAATTGCTATTAGTAAAATACCAATATATATATACAGCACTCCAAAAACAATATACCAGCAATAACTTTGCCCACACAGAGACATATAGACTGCACTGCCCATCAGTGCAGTCTGATCAGTGCCCATCAATGCAGCCTTGCCAGTCCACATCATTTCAGCCTCGCCAGTGCCCATATGGTGGAACTCCGCATTTACCCCAGGCTCACACTGGTGTGGTGCGGGAACAGGCATGATTACAGAGCCAGTTCCTCCACCACCTTTCCAGTTCACAATACCCTGTGTGAACCACACTGCGATCTGTGAACTTGCACATGCGATCAGATTCCACTGCAGGAAAAAAGAAGGCATGTATGCCTTTTTCTTCCATATGCTTGTATGGCTGAACTTGCACTGCTCAGAGGTCACAACATTGTGAACCGGAGCTTACACAGCACACAACATACAACATCATACACAACTGAATAGCAATCAGAATATAAATGCACTTACTGGCAATTAAATTGGGTTTCCTACTACTTGGCTGTCTGCAGAGCTGGATTAAGTTCCCATGAGGCCCTAGGCAGATTACCAGTTTGGAGCCCTCATGCAATAACACTGAGCACTGACCATTTGCATTAACACTGACCACTGACCCTTTGCGATAACACTGACTGCTGACAATTTGCATTAATACTGAGCGCTAACAATTTGCATTAACACTGAGCACTTACAATTATCATAACCACTGAGCACTGACTATTTGCATTACCTCTGAGCTCTGACCATTTGCATTACTTCTGAGCACTGACAATTTGCATTAGCACTGCACGCTGACTATTTGAGTTATCACTGTGATGCAAACCCCCTAGAAACTACCCCCAACCAACTAACCAACTTAAAAAAAAGGCTTTCCTAACTTCAAAAAAAAGGTGCCCCCTATCTGCAAAAAAAAAAAAGACCTCCTAACTTCAGGAAAAAAAAAGGGCCTCCTTAACTGCACCTACTAACTGCAAAAAAAAAAAAAAAAAAAAAAAAGACCTCCTAACTTAAAAAAAAAAAAATCCTAACTTGTTCTTACCTCAGTGCTTAGGCGGCAGCAGGCTCTGCACAGGCAACCTGGTGACTCCTCCGATTACACCAGAGACTGAGATGAGGAGTCGAGAGACAGAGAGAAGGAGGGGCTTGGAGAGACAGAGAGAAGGAGCGGAGTCGGAGAGTAGGAGGGGAATTGGAGAGTGTGGGGCACATTCCACACATGCACACTGCAGCCAGGACAGTGGGTTGCTAAGCAGGACAGCAACAGCACCCGGCGGGGAGAGACAGAGAGAAGGAACAGAGTCTGAGAGTTGGCGCACATTCCACACATGTGCACTGTGGTCCTGGACAAGTTGGCTACTAAGCAGAACAGGCAGCTGTGGTAAAAACACCAGGCAGGCCGGATAAATGTCCTTGGCGGGCCACGTGTGGCCTGTGGGCCATAGTTTGAGGACCCCTGCTCTACTTAGTTGCCTAGTTTCTGCCTTTTTAAGAACATATTAGAATATAATCTAGCAGGCAAGGCAGGGATCTCGTATTTATAATTCTCTTTGTGCAACACTACAGAAGTGCTGAATAAATGCTTTTTAATGATGCAGCAGCTGAAAGGGTTCCACACATTACCTTATTCATCTTGAAGATATCCTGGCAAAGTGAGCAATGTCTCACAGATGGAGAAACAAAAAGCAGAGAGGTGAAGTGACTTGCCTGAGATCAGAAAGCAAATCAGAAATGGAGCCTTCGCATTCTCCAAGACTTCAATTCTCCACTTTGCAGTGCTAGCATTGATTCACTCATTCTAAAGGGCCACAACCAACACCCAAGGTCTCTGGTCCTACAAAATTTAGGTATGACTAAAAGCACTTTATAAATTATGCTAGAAGAAAAACAGCCCTAACAGCTAGCTTGGGTAACTACTGTCTCTTTCAACCAAACATCAGAAAATGACTTTGTAAACAAATACCACATTAGCATCCCCTGGAGACAAGATGGCAATGGCAGGGCGGTGTCTACACGGGCCTTCCCACCTTTGGACCCTGGGGTGCTTTATAATTTAATTATCTCTGACACTAACCTGTTTGCTTATTACAAAGAAAGCCAAGGTATAGTTTCTTCATCAGGAAATTGATGGCAAATTATGCTACTGCCCAAGATCCCAAAGTGACCCGATAAAAAAATCTGACCTCTAAAGTTACCTTTTAACACAAGACTAGACCAAACACCCTATTCTTTCCTTAATATTAAATTCAACATAATTGACTGTACTTTTCACCACGATGAGGTGTTATGCCGAAGAAGGGATGGGGACATTGGGAGCTTGTGTAGAAGAGAGAATGGGAAGATAGCGCATTCTGTTTTAGATGTAAATCTAAGAGAATGCTGAAGGACCAACATTAGATGCTCAGCCAAGTGGATTAGCAGCTCAGAAGAGAGTACTAGAATAAAGGTCTAGAATACAGGTATTTAACTGGCTTGCACATAGGTGATCGTGGAGAGGAAATCAGAAATCATACTTTCTCGTGTGGGTTTCTTATGGCCAATCATGTTTACCACAATAAAAGCTCCATTTCCCACCCTCAGTTGTTAACATCATTGTGAAACGGAATTACAAAGAAACAAAGCCGAGGCAAACAAGGTCATCTGTAGTGGGTTCAGGTTATAACCAAAGGTCAGGTCAGCTGGGAACCCATCCTCACCCTGTCTACCTAAGTGCCCACCAGTGTTTAGGACCCATCTCGAATGTTACATTCGAGTTGATATTTTTCTGACTTCACCAAAGGATTTTATATGTATGTCTTTTATAAGATGCATCACTGTCTAACTGGGGTTATGGTTATCTGTCTGTAAACTAAACTAGAATATATTCACATATTGTTTACTCAATATTTATTGAGCTCTTGCTATAAATTTCAAAGTCTTAAAAAATTAATAATAAAGGTAAGTTTCTTTGAGGGATGGAGCCATGATTTACTCATTTTCTACCCTGAGCAGCACCTATTCCAGAGCGGGCAATCGCAAATATTCATGGGCTACCACTGGATTCAAAAACAATTTACATCTCCTCTAAACAGAGAGGCACTGCCTGTCTCCTTCATCGTGACTCCAATTGGTACCTCCCTCCACTCAACTTCTTTGCAGGTTCATTTCCAGTAAGTTTATGTAACAGAACAGCTAAGCAATATATTGAAGGGGTTCCAGGCACAGCTGCTGCTGCAATGGCACTTCTTTTCTAGTGCTCAGTGAATGAGAAAGCACTACCCCTTTGAGAGTTGCCTGCTGCTTGGGACAGGTTAACTGTACCTTAACTTCAGATTGTTTGCTTAATCCAGGGCCTGGGATCAGCTGAAAGCTGGCCTCACCTAGGCTAAGCATGCCATGATGTTGCGTGAGATGTCCACTCTATGGCACCACGGTGTACCACGAATGATCCACCCATAAATATACTTGTACCCACAGTCAAGTCTGTGTGTGACAACTTGGGCTCTAGAATAGAATTTACACTGTACTTTTCCTCCTATATTTTCTATTTCACTATCATTTAATCCTCACAACTCCACGAAAACCTTCTTCTTGTTTTTATCATCATCCTGCATTCCTATTTTCAAATTGAAGAAGCCAACCGTCTGTATGATAGAGGGTAAATGTAGTTTCAAGGTCATGAAGCCACTAACTTTGTGGCAGAGCTGGGACTCTAACTCCAAGCTTTCTGACTCAAATCCAGTGCTTGTCTCAACACAACTTTCTGAATACAAACATTGCCCTCTGTACAGCAGCATACAGAGAAGACTCACTGGTTCACTGATGTATTCACTGCTCAGATTTATATTCAGGCAGGGTAAGACACTCATCACCAATTTTTAAAAGTAACAGTTTTAAAAAATATTTATTTCAACTGTTTATTGTAGAAAATTTATAGAATCACAAATAGAGAATGAAATAACTTATAATTTTGTTCCCTGAATTGTTTGATAATTATCTCTCAATGTATACCCTGGTAGACCTTCCAGAGTACAGTATATCCTGTCTATGCCTATATGAGGTATAAATAGAGTTTATAAGTTTTATAAAATTTGGGATAGTATCATAGATAAATTCTGTATTTTTTCATTTAGAAAGCTAGTTAAACATCTTCCTGTGCCATTAAATATCCGAATGTTCTTCCACGTTGTCATGTAAGGGGCTCCCTGGTGGTCTATCCTACAGACGAATCCTAACTTACTCAACCTGTCCTGTGGTGGTTGAAGAACAGAGGAAAGAAGTTAAGTTATTCCAAGTTTGGTTCCATTATGAATAAGATTACAACAAACATACTTTAAATAATCCTTGGGTATGTTTCTGATTATTTACATAGGATAATATTCTATGGAATTGTTGAATCAAAAGGAATGAATATTTTTAAGGCTGTGTATATTTTGCCAAACTACCCTCCAAAGTGAGTGTCACTATTTACACTGCCATCAGCTATGTCTGAAAATGCCCAACTTCTCGGTACTCTCATCAACACTTACATCATCAGTCCTTATCCTGGGCCGACCACCCCCCAAGCCATACTGCCTGGCATCCTTCTGGGCCTCTGTGCCCAGCAGCCCAGCAAGCCCTGGCAGTTTCTGCCTCCAAAACATAAATCATTCCTCCCAGTGGACAATGCAGTCCCTTCATCTCACCTCCACTGTTGGTGCCTCATCTCTGCCTCTATCCTATCCAGCTTGCTTCCCGACCAGTTTCTCACCCCCTTCCAAGTCCATTTTGTAATCCATAGGCAGAATGATCTTTTAAAAATTAAAAAATAAAGTCACCTTCCATACCAGTCATAATTTAGCCCTTACCTGCCCTTCCTCCCAGCCACCCATGCGAGCCAGCCTTGTTCTTCTCTTCCAGACACCCACTAAGGCTGTCCTGCCTCAGGGCCTTTGCATTTGCTGTTCCCTCCCCTGGAAAGCTCTTCTTTCCTTTGCAATCCTGGTTTCTTCTGTCTTCCAGGTCTCAAAAGGGCCTTCCCTGGCCACCAAATTAAAGTAACCCCCTCCTTATAGTCATGCAGTTGCATCACCCTGCTTTGTTTCTCTTTGACTTCTTTTTCATAGCACCTACCATAATATGAAGATCTCTCATTGATTTATTTGCTCATATCTACATTTTCTGTCTCTTCCCTCCCCTTCCCTCCATACGCACAGAGAAGGTAAACTCTTGCTCCACGCTGCCTCACCAGTGCCTGTCAAAGCACCCGGCACATAGTGTGGCCTCAAGAAATCCCTGTGGAACAGATGAATGCACAGGTTAGTAGCATGCTAACCAAGCATAATACTCAAGCAGAATCTAATGTAAAGCATGTCGCCAGCTGCCTTCTAGAAACAAGTAGAAAAAGACCAAGATACACCACAACCTAGCAAATCCAGATGATGGGTAACTACAGACCCCAAAGCTCAGGCTGTACATGCTTCTCCTACATCAGACTGGTCCAGCAGAACCTGAGCAGGCAGTAGCACCATTCACACCTGTGCTGTCCACGGGTGGGCAGGGGGAACACCTGCACCAGCCAGCTAGTCCTGACCCTTACTAGGGAGCCAGCACTTTACATGGCAGATAACGTGTAGCACACAGAATCCTAGCAACTTCCTATAGTGCCATCATCCCCACTCTTCCTGATGAGGAGACTGAGGTTCAGAGTGGCTACGAATTACAGCATCAGGATTCCGACCTATCTGTTTGATTCCATATATGTGCCTTTTGCACAATGATGCTGCCAACTGGAGAATGGGAGTACCCAAGTGCCAGACCCTGCCCATTTCCAGCATCTGGTGCTGATTCTGGGTCTGGGTCATTCCCCTTGACCTGTGAGAAGGAGGAATCCTCTCTGCAGCAGAGAATAGCTTTCCTTGAATGGCTTCTCATGATAATAACATCGTCTGGGAGCTCAACCAACACCAGAGAGTATTCTGTAAGAACACTACCCTCCTTGGCTTTCCTCTGCCCAGGTCAACAAGGCCTCAGGTCACCAGGCCAAACAGCTTCTTAAATTTCTTCACTCTCCCAGGGCCTCCCTGGAGACACAGCCTCTGAGAATCTTTCTCTCATATAATGAAGCCTTCAGTGTATGTGAAAGAAAACATTTCCAGGGTTTCAAGTGCTTTAAAGAGAAGCCATCATAGCCAAGCAAAAAGATTAGTTCATCTCTTTAATGTGTATCATCACCAAGGGATAAAGCCAAGCAGGTTATGGGGCTGGAGGGTCTGGCAGGAAAAGCTGGGCACAGGATATATTTGACCATTGCTATGTACGGTCCAAGGGACTGGCACGATCCTCAAAAATACTTGATTCTATATATTTTTTCAAATAACTGAACCAAAAAACAAAATAAAACAAAAACAAAGACATGGTTTCTAGCTGGCCAGGTGCAATAAGTAAAGAGCACGTCCAGGACAGAGCTGTCAGCCCTGTCTGTATTCTCTCCGCTCCCCAAGGCCCTCTGAATGGTAAATAAAGTGAAGGCAGGAGAGGAAAGAAGAGTTCAGCTGACGTCACACCAAAAAATAACAGGAGAGCCAGGAAGGGCACATGTGGAAATCTGAGGGGTGGGAACAACACGGGGAACAGAGCAGTTCTATGGGTTCTTTCCCCAGAATCCCACACAGCCCATTAGTCCACACACGCACCAGGGCAGCCCTCCCCTGAGGGGACAAACGACCCACAGCTGCTGTGCTTAGGACGGGACAGTCACAAAGATGAGACTTCACCAGGCTGACTCTTAAAATGTATAGTCAGATACATATTTGCTGAATCTAAATTGGCACAGTTTGGACTCAACCTTTCCCTTCCCCACAGCAAGCCCACCACTGTACATCACAGGTTTAAAACTGACAATTTCCCGTTCCTGTGCCTCATGCCTTGTTTTCCTCAGAAGGCATTTCACAAGCTGACCCACTGAGATATATAGGACAGGTGCAGCCATACCCAGGCTGCTAGGACTGACCCGTGGTCAACGCGTGGTCAGCAGCTACCAGATGATCAAAAACCAAACTGATGCGATCAGATTCCTGTGTACAACCCATAGCTGATTTGAGGACCTCCTCCCCAACTACCTTTGTTCTTTCTGTTGTTCTAATAAAATAGATCTTTAAATATATTTCACGTATTACAGTAGCCCGGACGGCAAATGTTTCCCACAGTGAAATTAAATATAGCATTTTATTTGGAACAAGCCAGCCTAACTTGATTTTCCTTCCCTGCATTGCCACTCAGAGACCTTCCATTTGGCAGCTCAAAGTTATGTGCTCAGCACTGAGCTGGACATAGGACTCCTTTCCATGCTCCTGATAACCCATCTGCTCCCTCTGCCCCGGCTCAAACTCTGCAGGAGTCAAGCTGGGATGTTTACCCCTCTGCCCCCATGCCCTGTCTTTAGGGAAAATATTTCCCTCTCGTTCCAGCAGAGCCTCTCCACACTCCTACAGAACACGGTGCTGCACCATCAGAAATTAACCTCCTGAAGAAAAGTCCAGGGCTTTGCCACGACAGTGGCAGGTGTCATATCTGAGTGCTGTTGCATGTTGCTGGATGTGGTTAGTGATTGACTCAACAAAGCCACAGCATGGCCAAGCAGACCAGGAGCCTCTCTGTCAATAACATCGAGGACGTTCATCGAGGGCTCTGTATTCCCTCAGGTAATCAGAGGTTACAGAGAAGCAAGGGATGTCACAGTAGGGTCAAGGGGGACTTAGAGGTACCAATGTCCAATATGCTGATGGTGCAGATGTAGTGACAGAGACCCAGAAAGACCCTGCTGTTGCCAGGGTCACAGCACTAGGAGGCAGCCTTACAAACCTCAGACCAGGGCTTCTCTGCAGCCCCATCAGTAGACAAGGGAGACAAGTCACGAGTGAACGCCTATCCCCAGCACATGAGGTGTCAGTGGAAGTCCTCACTGACTCTATAGGAAGGCTCTCATTTCTGTGGGCCTGAGCAGGGACCTGGCACCTAGGTTGTCTTCAATTTCCAACACAACTCTGAAATGAGGATACTTAGGCTCAGAATCAGGCCCAAGGTCACCCAGATCATAAATGTCACAGATACAATTTGAGCCCTGTTGTTTCCGATTTCAAACCTGGAAAGAGTGATATGTTACATTTTGTCTAATCTCATGTACCCTGGCCCTGAAATGGAACCTTCTCTGTAAGAACCAAGTACTAAAACAACACAAGTCCAAATGAAAATCCAGGTTGCAAAGAATCATAGAAAATCAGATTCAATGTGTGTGTGTGTGTGTGTGTGTGTGTGTGTTTAATCTCATCACACACACACAGAAAACGAATATGTCTAATTACTAAGTGGTGACTTTTAAATTTTATCCTTTATAAATTACTATTTTTCAATAGTTGATTCTTGTGAAATCAATGTTTTAAGCTGCAGTAAAATACACATAACATAAAATTTGCCACCTTCACCATTTTTAAGTGTGCAATTCAGTAGCATTCAAGTGTACTCGTGTTGTTGTGCAACCATCACACCATGCATACAGAACAGAAATTCTGTACCCATTTAACAATAACCCCACATTTTCCCCTTCCTCTAGCCCCCCACAACCACCCTTCTACCTTCTATCTGTATGTATTTGCCTCTTCCAGGTCCCCAGGGGAACCACACAGCATTTCTCCTTTTGGCTTATTTCACTTAGCACTATGTCTTCAAGGTTCATCCAAATTGTAGCGTGTGTCAGAATTTCAGTCCTTTTTATGACTGAATAATATGACATTGTGTGTAGAGCCACATTTTGTCAATCTACTTCATGGGCACTTGGGTTGCATCTAGTTTGGGCCCATTATGGATAACACCAATATGAACCATGGGTATATAATTGTTTTAAGCCCCTAAACTTTTAAAATATATTTTATAGTATAAAAGTACATTTTCAGAATGTGCCACTATAAATTAAAATTATGCTTTCTATTGGTCTCAGTGTGGAAAATATCAAAATCTATGCTGGGTCTACACGGTTTTGCCTTCTGTCTTTCAACACCTCTAAACTAGTGGTTCTCAATTCTGGCTGCACATTAGAATCATGGAGGAGTGCTGTTGTGTCAGCCCTAAAAGTCTTCTCAATCAGAATTCTTCTGGGTTTGAGGCAGAGAAATTGAGTACTTTTTAAAAAACTCGCCCAGTTTATTCTAAGGTGCAGACCATAGTAAGACTCTCTGTTCTAAACCCTCTTCTTCTGGGGGCACTTCTCTTTATTTAAGAAATTTCTGCCCTGTGAATAATTCCTCTCCTTCTCTCTCTGCAAAACCTAGAGGGTCAATGACCAGTAGATCACCCTAGTTGTGTGATTGATTTCATTTCAGCTAAGAAATAGTCACTGCAACATCACCTCCTCTAGTTTACGCCTTTCATCTCTAATTGTGGAATGAGCCTGCTTCTTTCTTGGAAGGAATGCCGGTATGAGTGAGCAGGTAGGGAAGTATTTCTGCGGCTGCTTGGTCCTGAAGGTGATTACAATCCCATCCTTTCAAGGTGGCAGGGACAGCAAGGGGGGCAGGTGGTGAGGTCCCAGTCCATGTCTATCACCAACCAAGACTCTGAGTCTGTTCCCACCACCATGGCCCCTCCTCCTGCTCCATTCTTCATGCTCTACCCTAGGGGCACCCCAAGCTCTGGCCTTCTCACCCAACACTCTCAGCTACTTGATTTGGTGCTCTTGAGGACAAGTGGTGTGGTCTGTCCAGCTCTGTCCCTGCTAATTTTCCTCTGTATCCAGTAAGCATGCTCTGACCTAGAACGAACACCTCTCTGCACATATGTTCTCTGGTCACTGGCTTTTGACTACCAGAGAAGGATTGCTTCCCAGCGTCTTTGTTGGAAACTTCAAGACTGTGGGCAGACTTGTTAGCAGCTGCTCCCCAGTCAGGCAGGCCTAGGGCTCCATGATCCTTCACTCACTTTGGGACCCTTCTGTCCTTTTGGAGAGAGCCCTCCAAATAGGATATCAGACCCCATGGCCCAGCTTGAAGATCTCAAGGAATAGCCCATTTGGAACCAGAGAATTATGGCTCTTCCCTCTACCAGACATGCCCTGAGCCTCTCCGCGATGGCCTGGGATGTCCATTATCCTCCATGGGCAGGTCACCTCTGTTCCCAGGAGACTAGCGCCAAGGCCTCGTCTGTGTGAAATGCTAACACAATGATGTTTTAACTGTGCAGGGGACAGGGACTAGGCTGGGGGACGGGGACTGCAATAGAAGCTCAGATGACAGGAAGGCCATAAGCTGGAGAGGTTGGGTGGAGGCAGAAGGGACAGAGGGTGGGGCGGCCCCAAGGAAAGAAGGCAGATGGGTAAGAGGTAGCTGAGGCCCCACTCTGAACTCTTCTCTGCCCTTCCAGGCACACTGGGCCCTACCAAACTGGAAAGCTATCTGGGTAACAGGGCCCTGGGCACTATGACTACTGAGAAAAACCCATCCTAATGGGTGGGCAAGCTCACAGAGGGGAAGGGAGAGGAAGCATGAAGGATAAGGAAAATGAAGGCCAAAGCCCTGACCAATGCAACAGAAGACCCACTGATCACAGGAGATGAATGCTAAGTAGAGGGACTCGGATGTCTCTGACATCTCTGAACACAGAACCCTGGATATGCAGCCAAATGTGGCTTTGTTTATTCATCTTGTGTAGCCAATGTTTGGTGGACGTCTACTACCCACTAGCCATGATGTAGGTCCAAGCTTCCTCCAGGTTTCTCCTGAATTCCAACCACAAGGTGCTTGAGTCCAAACCCCCGAGAGAGCGCCTCTGCCCCACCAGAGGGGAGAGAGGGATACAGGGATGACACGCTGAATGTTCTTTCTCCTTTTTCATCAGTACCTCTTTTAGATAGGGGTGAGACATGGCTGCACACGTTCTAAATAAAGAAATAGGAGCGCAGATAGAAGGGGTGGCAATCAAATAAGCCTCACTCACCATTCAGCTCTATGAGCTAACCAGAAGCATCCACAGTGGACGCTAGGAGGGACAAGGCTTGCTAGTAAGGTTATTGCTAAGTCAGAGAACAAAGGTGACTCCTAGGCAGTCATCCCCCAGCCATGCTGTGGTTGAAATCCATTCTTGATTTATACAAAACAAGAAGCATGGTGTAAGTGAACAGACAGACAAATGGGAATTCAGACTCAGGGACATTTTTAGCTCTGTGACTTAGGGTTTCAGCTTAAAAATTAGATATAAAAAACTGTTTTAGGGACCAAAAAGAATCCTGGTATTACTGCGATGATGATTATAATTGCTTACTACTCTTACTAACTTCCTCCCAGCAGTTAGGCTTTCTTAAGCTATTTCACAAAAATGTACATACTTGACCTCATTTACTGGGAATAACAATAAAATTTTTGAGTTGTATGTTGAAAATGAATGGGGTCACTCTCATGGATTATGCATGGATAAAACAGTTTCCCAGATAGATTGTTAAGTGGGAAAAAAAAGCACATAATTTGTAAGAATGAATAAGTGCTCCCCGAGGGGGCTGTTTATCTAGTGTACATATATGTGCTATGTGTGTTCGTATTCCCTGACGGACAGGTCTCCTTCCAGGCAGGAAGGCCGGGGGCAAGGGGAAAAGAGAGACTTTTATCATACATCCTCTTACATATTTTTTATTTTGTGCCACATGAACGTGTTCCCTTTTAAAAAATACATAGAAAACTTAAGACCTATTACCCGGATAAAAAATAAAGCTGTTACGTTCTGAAAACTTTGGAAGAGCTACTGTGAATAAAGAAGTGGCAATGTGCTTCCTTAGCCTAACTGCCAGGGACCCCATGTACTGAGGAAAAGTCCAGGGCCATGCCACGGTGGGAGTCCAGGGAGCTGTGACCCCACTGGGCAATGCAGAGCCTAGTGGCACCATACTCAAGATGAGCCATAACAGCCAGGTGCCACTTCTCTGGAGGTGACACTTAACAATAACAGTAACACTCTACATTCAAGAGTGCACCATGCTGAGGCTCCCCCCTCAGGCCCCAACCCACCTCTCAGGAACAGGGAAATGTCACTGTGGTGTGTGCAGGGCAGGCGCCTTCAGGGGGTAGGGTGGTGGCTTAGACCACCCCTCGGCTTCAAGGCCAAGTCTGTCACTCCCAGCAACTTTGGGCAGTTGCTCAACCTCTCTATGTCTTGGTTTTCTTCTTTGTAATTTGAGAATGCATGTGTTACAGTCCTTATTTCACAGGATTGGTATAAAGATTAAATAATGACCACTCATGATAAGCATTAAGATTTACTGGACCATTATTTTATACTAGGATACCACGTTAAGCACTGGACATATTTTATCTGGCCGGAGTCTTTCAAGGATGCTCTGAGGTAGGCACTATTATTTTCCTTTATTATAAGTGAGAAAACAGTAACAAGGAGGTGCAGCCAGTCACCAACATCATGGCACAGGAGCCCAATGCACTTCACACGCGTCCCTCCTCAGCAGCCGACTTAAGGACTGTGGAGACTTCAGACTAGCGCTGCCCGGGAGAAGGACAAGCAGAGGCACAGAGAGGCTGGGGTGGGCTCCTCCTGCTCATTCTCATATCTATCGTGATGCTGTAGACGGAGCCCTGAGCAGCCCAGGTGGGGGAGGCAAGCCTAGTAGGTGTGGAAAAGCTACTGATTCTCAGCCTAGGGGCCAGAGCTATGGCTGCCCCCCCTAGCCCCCCAGTGTGAACACTGTTGCCTCCAAGACTGGCCACAAATCTCCTCTCAGGACTCAGGACTCAGAGCCTTGTTGCCAACTGCAGAGAAGGTACCATAAAATCCTGCTCAAATCCTGAGATACCCTGAGCTTGGGAAAACTGGTTATTATTCAGTAGCCTACGGCTGCCACTTAGAAAAGTGGATGGCTGGACCACAGGGAGCGGGTAAGTGTGCGAGGCCAGTGGGCCCATCTGCATAGAGGGAATAGGGTGGGTACATACAAGCAGAACCATAAATCCCCCATCAATGCAACCTCCATTGCCTTTCCTTTGCGGTCAGGGCCCTGGAGGTCCGGAGGGAGAAAGGGAGCTCAGCATTTGGCCTCCGATGGCCAGGAAACTAGCTCCACACAGACTGTCTGTCACAAAGCACTGGGCAAGACAGACACACAGAGAGTTTCACTCATTAACATCAGCGTTGCCATGACAATGAGCTGTTGCCAGGTAGCAGCGAACTAGGAGAAGAGTGAGAATTAGCAAAGCCTAAAAATAAAGCTGTTATGTTTCTTCCCCCATCTAGATGTCCATGTGTAACAGGCAATCATCTCGCCACCTCCTCCTCACCCCAGCCCTAGAAGCCCATATGAGACAGACGGCACCCTGAACAGGAGGGCAAAGGTCCCCTCTCCAAGGGAGGCAGAGAGGACGGCGCCTGAAGATAGTGACAGCCAAAATCTGAAGGCCACATAATAAGCAGCACCAAGAAAAGTTGAGAGCAAAATCTGGGAGGGATTGTTTCTTCCCCTATGAAGTTGCTGACCTGAAGGGTTAACCCTGACCCCAGACCCAGGCTACCAGGTATTCGCCCAACTCCCTGGCTCTGAAACGATGGGAAGAGGCAGGTACTCTCTCTCCTGACTGATTGCTCTTCTCCCGCAAAATGCTTAGCTGGGCCCCAGCCCCAGAGGCCTCAGTGGGAGTCAGGAGCCTAGACTGTGCAGTATGGGTGGTTCCTTGTTTCTTTAAAACTATACTACCACTAGAGAAGTCATTATGCTAACAATTCCAAACAGGAGGATTTTATAAAAACCCTGAGCAATCTGTAATGTCTCCCAGGGATATGTGATGAGATTATTGTCAGGGTCTTCCGATTGGGCTCTGCTATCAGAGGAGAAAATGCATCGTGTTCAACAGCTTTGTGCTCCCTTTGTCTCTTCCACCTGACCCCAAACTCCATGAAGGCAGAAGTCATGTCTAACTGGTCTCCCTTAGGCCCTCAGCATCTGCTGTCATCCCAGACACACAGTCCGTGCACAGTAAATACATGGAAGGAAAGGAGGGAGGGCAGGAGCCACTGACTCATGCACAGCAGAGTCAACATTCTGAATAAATAGCAAAGATATTCACAGTAATAATATCTGGCTTAAATAAAATACATCTCTTTCTACAGTAATAAGCTCTGCATCCTAAGGACTAAATCCCATTCCCTATCTAGGCCTGTATTCTCAAAAAACAAGTTGTCATGTATGCAAGTGTGTCATGCTTTAAGCATATCATAAAAATTAAAATCTAGAATTTTGGTGGCAATGATTTCCTTTACAGTTAATCACACGATTTCCTCAAATACAGAACCTGCCTAATTTCCGTAAAGTATAATTGAATTCAGATAGTATGTAGTAATTAGAATCTGTACCGTGAATGAAGCTAGCCGCACCAATCAGATTCCTGGTCTCTTTCCCAGCAATCACATTTGCCTTTGAGTTCTCTCCCTATCACTAGCTGATAGGCTAACAGTAGCTAACTTGACTATCAGTGCAAGAAGCATATGCCTGGGAAATGAAATTCATTGTTCTCTCACCATAACCGCGTAAAAATATGTGACCCAGAACAAAATATAAATCACTTCTTGGTTCTGAGACTGTTCTGGATTATCCAGCCATTAATCCAAATGCCAGTTCCTGCCTCTGGTCCCCCAAGCTTGCAGGAGTAATTTAAAAGTAGCAGAGAGAATAACAGGTGGAGAGAAGGAGCCACATGAGTAAGGATTTGAAACCAAGCCCTATTCATGTCCCCCACAAGCCCCAATTTCCAAGAAGACTAATCGTGTATGAATTAATTTATGTTCTTCAGAGAATGAGAATCAGCTAGTGGGGGTCCTACTGAATAATTCCTAAAGACACGTAAGGCTGCTATGGTTAAAGAAGCCTCCAGAGAGGCTCGTGTTTGTGTGAAAACACAGCAGGAGTAGCCATCAAGTCTGCTTTTAACATTGTCCTGAGAGAAGTTAAAGTTCAGGGACAGACTCCTTCTCTACCAGACTTCTGCTACAGAGGCCGTATGTTCACAAAACCTATGTTCCCTTGGCCTGGTACAAACCAGACCAATCTGATAGTGCCGTCAGGACATGGTGACCACAAGGAGTGAGAAAGTACACAGCAGCCTATAAACTCCCCAGTCCCAAATCATATCTGGCCCTGACCTGACGGCCTTGGGAGACCTCCCGATTAAGTGATTGCCCAATTTATTCCTCTGCCCAATTTACTCCTCTCACTGCTAAAGCTGAGGGTGCATTCATGCCAATACCCACACTGACTCCTGGGTTTTCAGCAGGGCCTTCCTTGACCACTGAACCAACAGAAAAGTCGGCCCTGAAACTGACTGGAAAATAGGACTCTCCTGAACATCTATGTTCCTTTCTGCTAAAATGCACCCCAAAAGACAGCTCACCATCACTACACAATCATCTTGATACATTAAAACCCTAGCCTGTCTTCATTCCCTACCTGCGTACCTCCCTCTCTGTGGCACAAAATACTAGTGAGAATTGTAGATTCAGACAGAAAGGAGTGACCAGAGAGGAGATGACACTGCACTTAGCTGCAATCTACCCCAAATATAGCCTCCAGCTGTGTGCTGGGCTCCTAGCAGGTGATTAAGAAATATAGGTTGAATGAATGAATGAAGAAAGAAAAATTAACTTCACCCTTTTTTTTTCTCTAATACACTTTGATCAACAGAATGTTTCTAAACTTCAAAACTTGGGCCCAGTCCTCTGAGATTCCACCAATCTGAAGTGGGTCGTGTTTGCCTGTTATTGACACAAAATGTCCTTGTCAGCACAACACTACCAGGTGAACTGAGTTAGAATCCACTTCTAACCCTGAGTCACCTACACCCCGGAACGTTTCCCA